>NC_073701.1:19057551-19682551 GCF_023634085.1 Falco cherrug | reverse complement strand
TGGTCTGGAGCTGTCTTTTGCACTCAATTTTCCCTCCAACAGATTTTTCTTTGCAACTGGTTTCTATCTGTTGTCTACAGTCCAAAACACATTCTTTGCTTAAAACCCTAAGGGGGGAAGGCAGGGGAGAAAGGCCAAACACATCTGTGGCAGTGGGACTGCTACCTCCCACACCAGTCTGCTTCTGTAGAGGTTACAGTTTGTGGCTCACAGTTCCCTTTCCCTCAAGGCCTTGAATCCCTGCTTAAAAGCTATTCCTCCTAAGCTATCAGCACACCTACTTCTTATCTCAGGGCTCTGTGTGAGCTGTGTCTTGACAGGCAGCTGCTACTTACAGCTGTGAGGTACCTCTTGTGTATCAGTACTAGCAGAGAGGGACCTGTGACCCAGGTGCTTTCACAGAGACAAGCCAGCTAACAAGTAGTGTCACCTAACAGCAAAAGGCACAGCTCCTTGAGCCTCGCTTTGCTACTTCCACTGCTCTCCAGCGACACAAAGGCTGAGGCCAGCCTCAAAGGTCCCGTGGCTATTCCAAACATCTTCCTAAAAGGGCTTGTATGACCACTGGTGAAAACAGGCTGGCACAGAATGTCCCTTCCAACACTGAGCACTGTCTGTAGGAAAGAAAAGAAGCTGCTGTCCATTGGCTCAAGAAAGGCAAAATAAGATAGGAAAGGGATGCTTAGGAAGGCTTCAGGCTCTGCCTGTGACCGAAGGCAGGATTCCCCATTGCATGAGCAGTGTCCTACCAAATCTGCTTTGTGTCTTCCAGGTCTTCCATAACTGCAGCTGTCTTGAAGCCAGCAGTTCATGGACAGGAAATAACTCTGCCACCTTGGGGCAATGTCCGAAAAGTAAAGATTGTTCAATGAAGTTCATTTATTATACAGTAATACAAGTTATAAGTGGCTTTTGTTATGCATTGGGAGGCACCCCAGCATACATGATTATGTTTAGGTAAGTAAAACTAATTGTGTACCAAAGATTGAGGCTTTCCAATGAGGGGATCAAAATTATGTTTAGATTTCTCTTTTTCCCTTAGGGAAAAAAAACACTCTTGCAGTATAATATGCTTTTTTTAATGAATTTTGTCATTTCACATTTTTCTGTAGCTGTTAGCATCAAACCTCACTTTGCTGCTGTCTGTAAGTCAGTTCTAGTGTGCTGCTTCCAGCTATTGTGAAATGGTTTCTCTTACACTTGCCATACACCCAGATTTTCCAGAACACATCCTTTCTCTGCTTGGATATTCTGGCTGTATGGATTTTGAAAATTGCCATGCAATTATCAGGATTTCTGAATCTGGGGTTGCCCTAACAGATTGTGCTTATCAGATGTCTGGAAAACCAGGACATATGAAGGCTCAGCCTGAGGCTCCTATGATCATATGTGTCAAGGTACAGAGAGTGCAGGCATACCAGGATGTGATTTGGAACCACAAATACAAATTAGCAAATACCTTTCTATCGCAGCACTCTCCAAACTATCAAGCTGCAACAAGGTCTTTTACCATCTCATACCAGCATACTCTTCATGCCAGTCCCTCTGCTGCCTTCTCCTAGTCTCGCCTCATCCAGAGCATGTGTTCTCTCTCTGCTTCTTCTTCTCTCTTCCTCGGCTGCTCCCTCTTCACTGGCTCTCAGCCTTCACAGAGCCATCCACAGCTGCACCTTGTCTACATCAGCCAACCCACTGCCCCTGAAGCCAGCCCACAGCTGTATATTATCAATGCTAATTAGCCCAGCTTCATTCTTCTACAATTCCCCCTTTTACTTCTTTTTTTTAAACATTTTCATACCTTATGTTTTTAACAATCATTACAACCTTTTTACAAATAAGTTTTTCATACAGTACTCTATAATTCCTCTACAATTACACACACACACCCTTTTTTTCCTTTTCAACATTTCATACCTTTGGCTATGATGATTGTTAAATACCTTTTTACAAATAAACTTTTCATACAGTTTGGACAACTTGTCCCTGAACGCATACTTATATTCCTTCTTCACTTTTATCTTAGGCTTTTCATCTTCTGCAGGTTGATCACCTTTCTTCTTATCTGCTTTCTTAGCATCTAGGATTTTGATTTCTTCAGAGGGAGGTTCTGATGAACTTATAGTACCTTGTCCTTTCACCTCTTGGATCACACTGGACAGTAACCTGAGTGAGCTTGCAGCAGCAGCAGATCTAGAATACAGCACTAACACATCATTCTGTTTTCTGAAAAACTTTTCAACATCCTTGTGGTCACCCATTTCTTCTACAAGTGGAGACACCTTCAACGAGCACATAAACACTGGCAAGAATACCACCAGGCCAAGCAGCAGCAGGAGCCACCCGCGGCACCGCACTGCTCCTGCGCCTTCCCCCGGCACAGCCATCACTGCTGTCTAGCCGGACCCGCTGCCACTGCAGGCTGCTGCCACGTCTGGCCATGTACTCTGCTGCTATCACCCGTTACCCTCAGTCTCTTAACTCCACAGCAGTCAGGATTCCTTCTCTTTGATCCCAATGGCTCACCTTTACCAGTGTCTGATCCAGATCCCCAGGCTCTTCCTGCCTATCTCAACGTGATATGGATCGCAGGCGATCCTCGCCTGTCTTCACTACGTTGGGTCACTGCCATTGCTGTTCCAAACATACCCCGGCACAGCCATCACCGCTGTCACCACTCGTTACACTCAGTCTCATAATCTGAAGGTCCTTACACAGGGCACCAATTGTCACAGCACTCTCCAAACAATCAAGCTGCAACAAGGTCTTTTACCATCTCATACCAGCATACTCTTCATGCCAGTCCCTCTGCTGCCTTCTAGTCTCACCTCATGCAGGGCACATGTTCTCTCTCTGCTTCTTCTTCTCTCTTCCTCGGCTGCTCCCTCTTCACTGGCTCTCAACCTCTTCACAGAACCATCCACAGCTGCGCCTTATCCACATCAGCCAACCCACTGCCCCTGAAGCCAGCCCACAGCTGTACATTATCAATGCTAATTAACCCACCTTCATTCCTCTACACCTTTCAATAACCTGAAGAGAAAACTCACTCAGTAGAAAAATACATTAGTGGCAAATTTAATGGTAGTCGTAAGAGCATTATGTCATCTTCACTGAGCATCGAAAATGGTATATGAACTCTTCTTCCTTCCTCGTGTCTGTAAGACACCTTTCTGAGTGCTGAAGACATTAATAATTGTAAGGAGGTGGCAGAGCCTGGATGTATAATGGATCCAAGATCAGTGCTCATTTCTGATGCCGATGGGATGTGGTTCCCCACGAAACATGGGCATATTGCCAGCTGGCGTTGTGTATTTCAAGATGTGCATTTGTACAGAGGGATGTCATTTGAGAGTAGAAAGACGCTGTACTAACGTAGGTACTTGCAATATTTTTGTTATAGGTCAACATGATATTTCCCATCAAGTGAGTAAGGTATATCCCACCAAGGGAGGAAAATGTATGCCAGGGGTTGAGACAGTTGGACAGCCCATTTCAATAAGACTAGGATAGGCTGTGATTATGACTTTAAAATTTCACTTCTTTCATTATGCTTAGTGAGTGGACTTCCCAGGAGCTATGTGATTGGAAAACAATAGATTAATTCACCTTTTTTATACCACTTAATGTATTTTCAGGAGATGTAGGAAGAAGTCTCCTTCCAAAGCTTAGCTTTCTGTCATTAAGAGTGTTAAATTCAGGGTAACTAACAGTAGTTTAATAAACATGTCTAACCACTACATAGAAAAATACTTCATACTTCTCACTTTCTTTCAGATGTGTTCAGCCAGAGTTGAAATCTCTTGCAGTTGGTCTATACACACTCATTATGAGAATTCTAGGTAAGAGAAATCATTCTGACTGAGATGCTTGCTCGTATGGCTTTAAATGACACCAATGCAACCACCATTTGTAAACCAGATTTATCCTTGAAATAGCTTCTAGATCCTGGGCTGTTCCTGAAGATCCTGTTTTTTTCCCTGAAGGTCCAATATTCAGTCAGGAGTTCATTGGGAGACCAGCTAACACAATTCTGAAAATCTTTGACCTGCTGATTGGTGCAGGTGTTGCAGTCTGGGAGCCTGGTATTCTAAAATGGGAAGAATTTCTAAGAAAAACTAAAGTATTACCTTGAATTTCTAAACAACACAACAAGATTTCAAATATGATTCAACCAGTGGCTCACTGAGACGCAATGCTGCCAGATTGAGAAGCCGTACTCTAGTAGGACTTCATTCAACACTGATACAACTCTGCCCATAGCAGAATGTTTTCTCCATGTAGAAACTTCGCTTTGCTGGTAGAAGACAGCTTAGATTACAATTCCCTTTAAACATGCTGCAATGGTGGTTTTTTTTCCTTTTTCATTTGAGAGTTGCTAATGAGATGGATGATGAAGATGCCTAGGCAGGCAAGAAAACTCTCTGTTTCCTTTTGTTGTCTTTGTCAATGGAATAGGAATACCTGCATTTCAGAAATGTAGAGAAATGTGTGTGGAGACAAGCCCTTGGGTTTGCTAAGAAGCCTAAGAAATGAACAGCTGCTTTCAAATGTCTACAGTCAGAGCGAGGTTAGGGCTGTACTCTCTGCTCTGGATTGCAATGGGACATTTTGAGATAGGAAGGTGTATCCACACTTTGTTGTCTTCTACTCTTTTCATCACACAGTGGAAGGGCAGAATTTTTTCCCCCAGCTCTCAGGACAAGCAATGCCGATTGGATTCTTGGAGCCATTTTGGCCATAGGAAAAGAAAAAAACCAAACCAAACCAAACCAAACCAAAACAAAACAAAACAAAACAAAAAAAGCATTATGAAAACTGTCCCCTTTCTATAGGCTTCTGCTTCAGCACACTGAGCCAGCATGTTCCCTCCATTGCAGAAGGGGATAGAGACACTGTTTCTGACTCAAAAAAAGCTGGCATTTCTCTTCAGTGACTTGGAGATCAAGTCTGATGTGCTCCTGCTTTCCTTCTCTAAGGAACCACCAAAACAAGCATTTGTCCCATCGTACCCTGACTACAGCACTGCTGATAATAATACACAGGCCTTTATAGATAGATTGCTGAGTTCAGACTCACAGGAGCCCTAGGGCAGAGCAGGCTGAGAGTGTACCTGTCTTTACAAAATGATTTCCTATATAAGAATGCAGAATACTCCTGTAGGAACAAAGCTAATGTGAGACATGGTCTCCTGTACACACTGAAACCTAGATTCCTCTGAAATTAATATTTGCCTTTACTTCAGCAAGGCTATGATTTTTGTCCCATGTCTGCCACGTTTTGCAGTAAAGCATAAGCTCATGTCTGGGCAAGTCACACCAAGGATTTTGGTTGCTTTATCATCCAGACAGAAGGGACTATCAGGCAATGCGGATAATTTAAGCTACGCATAGGAGGGAACTATGCATCAGTGCAGTGCTCCAAACACACAACCAGCCCAGCTCTCCCGTGCAGGAGCTCAGCATGCACTGGGAGCCAGCGGTGACTCTCAGAGCCTTGTTTGAAAAGCCAATGTGCATGACTAGGAGCTTGGCCAAACCCATCGGACCACATCTCCTGGGGACTGATGATCCCCACAACACAGGGTGTTGTGGTGGGTGGTAGAGGGTGTCCTACAGTAACCTACAGTTACTCTGATAAACGAAAGGAAAAGCTCCCCACAGTCCAATCCACCTATTGCCACTACTGCAGCATGTAACTTACCACTAAGAAAATACAAAGCTGATTTCTAAAAATACGGGTTTTCCAGTGATATCCTGTGACATTTTTGCTTGTTTCCTTGCAGGTGGGATTCCAGCGCCAGTTTATTTTGGTGCACTGATTGATAAGACATGTTTGAAATGGGGAAGCACAAGCTGTGGGCAGCGAGGGGCCTGCAGGCTGTACGACTCCAATGCATACAGGTAAGGCAAATTAGGGCACAAAGTCTTATGCATTTCCTCTCTACAGATGATAGACATGCTTTGTTGTGTTATACTGCAGTGTATGAGGTCACTGATCAAAAATTATGGTCAGATACTAACACTGGACTCAGATTTGGGTCTCAAATTCCTGAAATTGAGAAATCTTAAGATCAAATCTTAAACTTTTAGGGGTTTAGTCAGTTTTTATGTTGTGCAAAAATAATTTAATATCAATGAAAGAGATTTCTGGAATGAATTATGTTTTTAATATCCTGTGAGTCAATTTAAAAGACTCAGGATTGTATGATTTACCATCAAGAGGAAAGCTTGTTTGCTGGCCACTTGTTCACGCTGGCAAGAATGTTAACTTTGCGCATTCCTCCAGGAGGAATATTCCAGAGATTTTTCTCAGTTTCACCTTAACCTTGGGCACTTCTGATGTGTTTTTTTATTTTAACATACAATAGCCCACTTTAGTGATCTCAATATATTTCTAGCCCTAAAAAGTCTAATAACTTAAAGTATATATTCAGAAACAAAGGGAAGATGATGGAAGCTTCACTTTGCAACTACCTTCATAAGCAAAAAGAGTATTATCAATTCCCTAACCAAATTTTTTGCTAGCAAAAATTTCCAGTTTGTGGTACCTTTCACGAACGATTAGTTTTAATGTTTTCCCCTGAGCTTTTTTTAGTATATATGTGATCCTTAAAAGATGTTATTTTCTTCAATATCTTTGAAAAATTCAATGCCTGGCACTGTCTTCTATGCTTTATCCCACAGGTATGTCTACCTTGGTTTATCAGCAGTGTTAAGAGGTCCTTCTTACTTGATTGCAATCATTTTTTTTATATTGATAAAGAAACACTTTCAAAATAAGAACTCCACGCCTATAGAGAATGGAGGAAGAGAAGAATGTCTTATGAATAAAGAAGATTATTGCAAGGTCAAAGCCCGTTTGCCAGGTTCTTCTGATGCAGAGAATGAATCGTGTATTTAGAAAGTCATTTAGACCAGTGGCACATGAATCAGGAGAGCTTCTGTTAGAAACAACTTTCACAATGTTATGAATAACTACGTAATAAATAGTAACAACCTTCAGAAAGTAAAACTGCAAATAGCAGGATAGCAAACCTACAATCAACAACAATAAAAACTAACATACAAGTGTGAAAGTGCCTTACATGTACCTGGTTACCAATAACAGACAGGAGAAGTGACATGAACCAAACCAAATTTTCCACAGATAAAGAAAAGCCTTCCTTGGCATTTCTGACAGAGCCAGACTACATTTTTTAGTGGGGTCAAAGACGACCACTGGGAGAACAGCCCCATGCCAAAGGCCCACAGAATGTGATACTGATCCTGTGTATGCAGATCTACGCAGTAGGCTGCCATGGGAATGACAAGCTCAAGGCTAACAGCAGCTTTTTGATTTCATCAGATTCATAAACCCAAAGCCTTTAAGAAAAACATTTCCACCTTATCTAAATGAATCATTGCAACAATTTCCCATCACAAAATTGACAAAAGCAGTATTTTTCCAAAATGCATATTATCTTAGCTCAGCTAAAAATGTTATGCCTACTTAAAGCTACAAATAGGTTGCAATAAAGGAAATAGTTGTTCTTAAAAATCTGTTGTAGCATTTTTTTTAAAACTGATTTTTTTAGTTAATTGATTATGAAACATAAGAAAAAAATCTGAATTTTATAGTGATGTTTTCTAAGCAAAATCTATCCAACATATTCTCGTGGCTTTATTGCTATGTCATGTACTATCCAGCAGAGGACACTCAACAATAACATTATCCCTATGACCTCTGCAAATACTCTGTACACTTATCTTTATATTGTTCTGGGAAAAGTTCAATCATCAGGCAGTCAAAGCACTCATCTGTGTTTTCATGCACCTGAAAACTTTCTCAGCTCAAGCCTCTAGCTCATAGGTTCAAAGTTGGGTTTGTGTATTTGTTGGTTTGTGTTCATCATATTCGCGACACTTGGAGCTGGACAACTGTTACTACTTTAAATAAAAAGATGTCTACTTGCAGACCATTTCACGACAGTGATTGAATTCTCTTGTTGATACTTTATATGCTCAGGGCTTAGTGGGATATGGTTAATAGACACGTTAGATAAAAAAAGTACATTGAGCAAAATGCTGAGTTGTTCTGAAATAAGTGTTGTCCATCATGACAATCACCTAGTAGTGATAGCAGCACTGAAGAGAAAAGAGTGGGCTTTTTTCCAAATGAAGTGATATTTACTGGAGACAAAGATTCTCTATCTAGCAAAACTGATATGGTCTTGTCTTACAATTGCATTTGCAAACGCTTTGACATATCCAGATACAGCCATAGGAATGACCTGTGGGACCTAAAGGAATGATCTTACCTGACTACTGAACTTGAGAGTGAGTTTTGGCAGGGAAAGTAATTGCAACTGTCTAGTTCTGTTTGTCTTCCAGCTGCTTTGTCCAGATAATATTTTATTAACACATCTTGGTGCATATACAATTTCCTATGATGTCTTTAAAGCCAGGGGTTTGGGTGAGATATTTTTAACCCAAAATTTGAAACATTTGAAAACACAATTTATGTGACAAAATATGCTATTTTTAACTGAAAACAAGACCTAATTCCAGATGACAGGTTATGAGAATTATGCACAAGGAATCAACAATGCCAGAAAAAGCTGTTATGGCCTGAAGCAGGTTTAGGAAACTATTACTCCAGGCTTATGAGGTCAAGGAGGTGTCAGTATACTGACCTCTTTGGTTGCAGAGAGAAAGGCTGGCACAAGGTCATAACCTGCTTATCAAGGCTTTTTTCCTTTTCTTGTGGAAAAAATGTTTTCAGCCAGAGCCAGGGTGCAAAGCACAGCTGCCTTTGGGTGCCACAGCAGCTCATCACCTACAAGGGGGGTTGGGGAGTGGGAGGGATGGAGGGTAGAGAGAGAAAGCACATTTTGATTTGTTGCCAGCCTTGAAAAAAATTGTGGTCTTCCCTCTGTCATTAAAAAGCTGCAACTGTAGGTCATGGATCTATGGTGCAAACAGAGCAAACAGGGCAAATTATTTTATCTCACAGTGCAATTCTGCAATTAATATTCATGCTACTGTTGTGTCCCGAGAGCCCCTGCTGCACAAGAAGCACTGTGCATACACATGCACATACAAGCACAAGATGGCAATCGCTGCTGCAAGATGCATGCGTTTGAGGTAAGGCAAGATATGTATTGCCAAGCAGAAATTCTGCAAGAAATAATGATGACTGCTGCTGAGCATGATCAGGAGAGATCTGAAAACTAGAGAGATAATTTTGAGCTTCTTTACAATTCTGGGAGGAAAGCATAGATGCTTTCTTCATTGTTGTTTTTGAGGGGAGAACAATTAAGCAGTAAAAAGATGTGCATGAGTGTGTTTCAGCAATAATCTGCCACTGCAGCCACAATTTTTACACATTAACTAAAATAAAATGCCTATAGCTACTCTTCTACTCACTGCTGTAAATATACCCATAGCTCCCTTTGCTTAACTCTTTGGAAAGGCAGGCCAATTCCCTTTATGTACTGAAGTTTTGAACATTACGAGCAATACCTCTAAAGCCAGAGAGGCAGAATTTACAATTCACAAAACTGGAAGTGGTTGCAGCAAGTTTGGTGGGTTGGTTTTTTTTTTTGGGGGGGAGGACTTGGTTTACTTTTAGCAGTTGGGTTTTTTTTAATTCCTGGATACGTGGGGTTTCTTGGCAAACAGTGTAAGAAAAAAGGTTTTGTTTCACACTCCAAATGCCTCAGCCTGGCCCCTTTTCATTTTGCTGATTCAGCCCAAGCCAGGCCAGGTGAAAGCCCTGTGGACACGGCCTCAGCAGCAGCACAGGTAACTGTTGAACAGACACCTCCCTCCCTGTGTTTCCAAAATGAAAGCGTACCACCAACGTACGTTTCTTACAAACATTAAGCTCTGAGCTTCATGAAAGAGCACAAAAAAAGGAGGAAAACCATAAGTAACGTTCTTTCAGAGCAAAATGGATGAAAACAAAGAAAAAGAAAAGCTAAAAGCATTTGCATGATGAGCTCTGGGAGAGCAGGAATGAATCAAAAATTTGATGAAAACTTTAAGAAACTATCCTCCCCCCCATAAAAGAAACACAGCAGAGGTGACATGCTGTGAACTGCAAAATAAATTTACTGTGTTCAGTGCTATGCACCATGGGTGAGAGGAAAAAAGTACCAAAAGAAGAAACCCCTTTTCCTATCTTCCTACCTTCTGTGCCTTAAGCCTGCCAGGGAATTATTATTGTCTTCTCTGTTAGTGCACACGAAAGTAGCCGTACTGAATCCTCCTGCTTATTAGAAAGTACCCAATGACCAAAATCAATATAAATACTTCTGGAGCTAAGCATGCTTTGCATAAGGTGCATTCAGGTGATTGTCTCCACTTCAAGACAAAGCTCAAAGACATAAAAGAAGTGGTTTTCCAAGGCTGTGTATACTGCCATGAACTTTTCATCTGAATCTCGAAGTGTTAGAGAGGCTCATTCAGCTTTTCTGTGGTATATACTACCCCATGGGTGTTAGTGTAGTTTTATCCTGGGGCAGGATCTACAGGCAATCAAATACATTACAGACATATGACACAAAACAGACAAAAAAAATGATCTGTTAATTTTACCTTGGTGACAGGTTATCTACTGGTGCAAATTCATTCACTGTGAACACTTACCAATCCAAGCTGGCAAATGGGCTCATTAGTGCTCATCTGAAACAGTGTTAAAGGTTAGCTCTTTTTTTTTTATTTTAAAATTGATAAAATAGATTTCTTGGCAAAATGGCCATCTGTCGTGCATTTTATCCAATGCAGCAAAACATCAGACGGTAACTTTAGTTTTAAATATATGAATTTTCTTTTCTAATAACATTCTTGGCTTTTAAAAAGTACCATTTAAAAGATTTAAAGTACAAGTGTGAAATATTCCTTAGTAATGTTAAAACACAACAGACACTCTACAGTACTGTGCAAGCCCACTCTGAGTGCCCTGTTGGATTAGGGACACAGACCTAGCCAGGGATGGATCACTGATATGTTCTACTCACTTTAAGGGTAAATGTCTCTTTGCAGCCAGATCTCGAGTCTTCCAAAAAGTGAATGTCAAATCACTTGCTGCTTTCATCTGGGATCTTAGCAGTTACTCATTATTTTTAAAAGATACTTGCTAGTGGTCAGTAAAAGGTTAGTAATAGCACCAGTTAGTTTTCTTAGTGCACCTTCTCATGCATGATTTCTGGAATTCCTTACTTCCACACAGACTAAGTACCTGCAAGTATTTACTTGCAAAAGCTTCTTAGTTTCCAATTATTCATACTATTCTTTTTTTTTCTTCTTCTTGAAAACAGGAGAGTTCAATAGCTGACTCATTTCTGAATCATCATTAATTTCAGCCCACTAGTCTTTTTTTAAACCTCATTTTAATACACGGGATTTAAAGTTGTTTGTTGTTTTCATTGAGTTCAGGAATGCATGGAGTTGGTTGAAAAGAAGTATTATGCAGGTTAAGAAATGCTTTTGCCATCCAGGTCTCATTACTGCCCTCACTCCAGCCCTGTTTGACAAATTCTCCAGGGCTATAAGAAATTCAACAGCTAGTTCTTAAGATCACCCAAATGTTAGCAGGTCTAGAAGACCTGCCATTGGGCAAGTTTTCATTATGCCTATATTGATGATGCTACTTAAGAAGGGATGCACTTTCTTAGCTTGCAGTCAGTTTTAACTTGCAATAAATGCCAATATTGGCTTTCATTGAAAAGCAACAGCAGACAATGCGTGGAACAAGTAGATTCCAGTTGTTCCTGAAAAGCTTCAAGAGGACTGAAGGTTTGAACAAATGTAAAACTGCTGAACAAAACTGCCTTAGAAGCAGGTACTTATGGATGGATGGATGGATAGACAAACATTCAAAACCAGAATAAAAATGTGTCAAAAGTGTCACATATACTACTTGAATTATTATATCTCCTAAAACAGATGAATTGTTAAAAACAGTTATCATAATACAGTGCAGAGAGTAAATACGGGAAGTCTTTGCCAGACAACAGCTCTTAAACGTTATTTTGAAAGTTAAGTTAAGAGGGAAAAGAAAAAAGGCATGGGAATACAGAGAACAGGATTGATTACACTAACGAGACTAAATTGTCTGGTCCAATTTCTGGCATTAAGAAAGAAAATCAGCAAATAATCCAGCCCAATTGATCCAAAAAGGCAATCTCTGGGCAGTGGCTGCATACAAGGCTGGGATTGTTTGTGCTGATGCAGGAGTGAATCCCTGCGCTGTGCAGGGAGTTACTCTTCTACTTGCAATCATCTCTTTCCAAGTTGCTACAACTTACCTTCTACAGTGAGAGCTCAATAGGATTAGCTCTTTGTTCCTTTCTGGTTCTTCAGTTTTTCTCTCAGACAGTGTCTTCTGGGATCTACAGAAACAAATGGAAATCATGGTATTTCCACTACAGTATCCATTAGTATCTTCAGAACTTATATCAGTTTCCATCAACACTATGTAGTCAGAGGAGAATGGAGGAAAGCTGAGCTGGAAATAACTATCATATCACACATAGACATTTGAAGTGTCTGACATGACAAGGAGCATTTTATCTTACAAAATTCCTCTAGAGGTTTTCTCACCCTCACACATGAACTCAAAGTAACCATTTTCTGACATACCAAAGCTGAGCAGACTGTCTTGGCATTTGGGATATCTGCATTCACTTTCTTGCTCTGCGACAGTCATTTCATTCAGAAATGGTCAAGAAATGCAAGCTTGGGAATCATAGATAAAATAACATTTTCCAAAACACTTATAAATGAAATTTTCAAGCCAAACTACTAGGTCAAAATTTTGTCTTTCAGATTACTTTATAATGGCATCCCAATGGATGCAAGCTCCAAAAAGCTTAACTCATGTTCACTAATGAAACAAGACCATGCAAGTGCTTTGAAAGCTTCCATTTGTATGACTTGGATCACAGAAAAAATACCAGAAAGGAAGTGCTTCAGGAGGTATTTCCTGTTCTAAGACACAGCCCCAAAATCTAGAACATTAGGTTCTTCATTAACAGTTATTCAGTTGGTCCCTCTTTCTGGATGAGCTTTCCATGTCTGGAAAAGACACTGTAGCTTATAAGCGTTTTGAAAACACAATTCTATCTGAAGTCCCCACCCTTTCATTTCTTGACCTAAGAGTAATTTTTGGTTGGAGACAGCGAACGGCTCTGCCACTGGAAGCGTAGCTTTAATTCATTTAGCTTTGAATGACAGTAGTTTTGAAGACATCTTTACCTTCCAGCTTTCAGCACACGGTTTGGGCTTTCAGTCCAAAAACTTCCCCAAAAACTGTAGTGGGTTTGTAGAGCGCATGAAAAATGTCTTCTTCACCACACTAAGAGGTGGCAGCTGGATTCAGCAGGTTAAGTTCACTCAACTGTGGTCATACCTTTGACTGCACTGTAAATATTTTTTTTCATATATTGCTGGTTTATAACTTTATGATCTAGCCATTATACTGAACAAAAGAAGGTCATGTATTTGCAGGCTAAAACCAATCAGGGATTCGTAAGCATCCATCATCTTCAGAGGGCTGAACCTGTTTGTATGCTGGCTCTGAAATAACACTTTAAAAAATCCTAAGAATTCTAAGTTTGAATGTTTTTGAGACATCCTGATTTTTTTTTTTAAGAAATGCATTATTCAACAAGCTTAGTATTAGATTTTTGGAGAATACTGAATAGTAATGCTTTTAAACTCAAAATTGTTATCTAAATTACCCAAAAAAGGAACACTCTCTCTCTGAACTCATTATCATCTTTTGAATATGCAGATCAATACTTTTAAGCATTGATAGAAAACTTCTTCAGAGTCTCCTAAAGCCATATTCAATCAATTCTTCACTTAAAATTGCATTCATGTGCTGACGTGTTTCTCTTTGCAAACCAGGTATACCAATGAGCCATTCTCCAACTGATGTAATATTATAATTGGCCATGATAATCTTGTATGATTCATACCTTCTGCCAGCTGTGAAGAGTAAAGCTCTATATGGAAATCTATCTGTCTGTTATGTTTAAGAGATTATTTTCCCACCCGTGCATCTGTGGCTTCAAAAAAAGTCTGAAGCAATCAATACATAAAACCCGGCAGGACCATTTAGATATTTCAGGTCACATCATCATTATTATTACTACAACCTGTTATTAATACCAGAGTCATATTTCAGGTTTCCTTGGTCTTGTCAGGTTAAGTCAGGACTTGAGCACAGGCTCTGTGATTATATACATTGATAACATATATTGACCCTTGCTGTAGCCTAAGGAGACACCAAGTGTGTCTGGCTTTCTGGGGGAGGAAAGTCCAGCAGAGACGGAGCCAGCTCACCCAGAAACTATGCTCTAAAAGGCCATGCAGATACAAGCAACTCAAGCTGTGATTCACAGCTGTGACAGGGAGGCTGCTGTGCTGGTAGGAGCAGCCCATGGGATGCAGGGAAGAGGGCCAGCATGTCTGGGCAGAGCTGTGGTCTTCCACTGTTCATTATGAATCAGCACTCCATGTCAGTCCACCTCACAGCTGGACACCAGGCTTACATCCCTGTGTAAGTGAGCCAGGCTAGCAACCCGCTTTTGTTATCAGGGAGACACATCCTGAGTGAGTAGGGCCACCAGCAGCTGCAGGGGACAAGCCACGGCTCTCTCCCACAGGGCATATGGACCCTCTGTAGCGAAACTCAACAGCCACGGCTGAAGGTATCTTGAGCCACATTAAAGAAGGATGGTTTTGGAGGATGCCTTCTGACCTCATCTGAAACTGCATAAATACCTCTCGTGTGAAAAATGCCATCTAAGCTATGGGAGTGGCAGCACTCTGCAGATGTACAAGCAATCAGTCTGAGATCTAGAATAACAGTAATTTTAAAGGTATGTTCCATCAATCACATAATAAAATAAATATATATTCAAATATTTTCTTGCTGCAGATAACAGCAAGAGCGCTAGTTTGTTTATGCAGCAATATGTCCTATTGAGAAGCATGAAACTCTTGTGATCGTTTCTTACCTGGTGATTTTAGAGAAGAAAATGCTGCATTTTTATATAAATGCCTTATAGTGTAACACAGCTGAGGTCATGAATTATTTCAGTTTGACAGTCACAGACTCAGAATGTCTCTGGCTTAAGATGCAGATCTGTTTTAACAATTTTAGAAATACTCAGATTTTTCCCCTCCAACATGTAAATCTTATTCTGACCAGATCTTGAGGATTCCATGTTAATACTTTGTCTCCACCTGTATTTCTCTTATAACAATTTCTGTACAGCCTCTCCTTTAAGTTTATTCCACTGATCTACTGAAATTGGCTGGCCTGATGCTTCCTGGTGGTCTTGATCACTCAGGACTTATTACTTAGGTTTTTGCTAAATGAGATCACATTCTAGCATCTTTAGAAGACCTAATTAAAACAAACAAACCAACCAGTACCTAGGTCCCATTGGAAATCAGTCCCAGGGTTTCTGCTTCCAGTCCCACATCACAACCGCCAGGCTATTTACCAGAGACACCCAAAAAGCAGTTTGTGTCCAATGGGTGGGCCAGGCAGGAGCTGTCCCAGCATGGGACATTGGTGGGTGGCTGTGTAGGAAGCTCTTGCTTAACCATCAGCTTCAACTTCTCAGGCTTTCCAGTCTTTCTGGCCGGCTCCTTATCTCCACCTACACTGGTGGAAGACAACACCCTGCCTCAAGTGGCTCTTCCCATAGAGGAGGGACAAGTCCAGGAACTGAAGCATGACCATAAATGCAGTGACACCATGGTCAGTCTCAGAAGAGACCAAATTTACTGCACATGCAACACTTAGCCTGTCCAAACCCACATGATAATTCCACTGTGGTGAACTTGGTCATGCCATGGGTGCCATGTTTGGTTTTGTTTGATGCTTAAAAGAGTCCTGACTGCACAAGGGAGATACTGTCCCCCAGCTTTCTTAACCCGGACTGTAACACAGGGTTTTCAGACCTACGCCATGGGCTGCCATCTCCTGCAGGGCATTGCTGTGGCATTAGGCAGGGCTGAAGCTCAAATGTCCACCCAGTTCATGATGTAGATCTGGCCAAAGAGATGGACAAACACCTTAGGACACATCACATGCATGCATGTTTCCCATGGCCACTCTCCCCTTTTTGCATCCATAGCTATACACAAACAAATAATTTACATTCTCTAAAAAGCAGTCTCTGCCCTCACAGACTGCTTTCATATTAGCACAGGGGGGACTCATAAAGGAAGCAGCTTGGCCTCAAAATTCAGGTGCACCTGTAGCAATATTTTTTTTTATTTTTAATTCTTGGCCAACTTGTGATTTAGTTATGTTCTTGTAGCTCAGAATAGAAATATGAATTAATTAGAAAGTAAGATATATAAGTAATGCTGGAAAAAATAACGTGTGATTCAGATGTGTATTGACAGTCTCAGCTAGAAAGAACTTTGACCATATTCCAAACTAGAGATAGGCAAAATGACAATATAATCCACAGTGAAAAATTGGTAGACCAAACCTAATGTTAACTTTCTACTATATTGTTAACATATTTGAAACTCTTGGAATTTATTTGACAGCCTGAATTATTTTCTGTTTATTCTGCAACAGCTAGTACTCCATTCCCAATTTATTTTTGTGCCAGGATAGACAAGACTTGTTGATAATGGGGACACAAAACCCGTAGGAGGGCTTGGTCATATAGGGACATGGTCCTAATGCATACAGAAAACTGTGGGTTTAGGGCTGCTGGTTTTTTTTTTCTCTCTGATAAACAACTAGAAAACATAAAAACAGGTAGTCATAGGTCACTATGTCTGCTCGATTATATATCTAAAAGTAAACAAATGTCAAATAATTGCATTGTCTTCTGGGATAAGGCTCTGTCTTCCATAGTTATTCTGACAGAAGGACTTTGATAATGCCATTAAAGGGCTTTTTGATAGCCTCAAACAAGACTTGTGTAAACATGAGGCTCATGCCCTTAAACCTCCCACAGTCATAAAAATTCACTGGTTTGGTTATTTCTTCATTGTTTTCAGTGGAATTATGATGGTTTATGACCCACCAAGTAATGATCTCTAAACTACTTGCTTTGTTGTCTTTATTCAAAAGCATGCCTGACTTGGTGTAGTTGTAAATTTGCCTCCAAAATAGCTTTCCTGGACAATTTCTCTTACTACCTGAGAATACAATAAGTTTCTCTTCCTTCTTGGAGGATCTTCCCAGTGATATAGCACAGAGATATCAGAGCTAGCTCTGAGCATGCTGTCACAGTTATCACACAGGACAAAGATACCAGTGTTGATCCTAGAAAAAGTAATGTGGCTTTACAATCGAACCAGAGTCCCAGGGGCCTCTCTGCCTCTCTGGTGAAACCTTGCCTTTGGAGCAGGAGGAATTGAAAGGGAGAAGGTCCTTATTTCTTCTCTACTGTGAGAGGCCAGGGAACAAAAAGCTTTTGGAAAATGCCACTCAGTTGACCAACTATTTCATCTTTTGTATATTCTGTGCTAGCTGCATGTTGAAGAACAAATTATTCCCTTGAAAAAACTTCTATTTCTACTGCTTCTTGCAGACAAGAATCAATGTGTGTTGAAAATGTAGGCAAAAAATATAGCCTTGGAGTGGGGACTGTACTAAGACAGAGGCTCATTTAATACCACCTGTGGCAGCACTTACACTATCTATTTGGAACTGCTATGAAGAATGATGTTAAGTCTTATTTGTTTGGAAAAAGCTCGATTTACCAAGTTGCATCTGTGGTAAATATCTGGACATGAATCATCAGATCTGACCAGAATCTCATTTCTAGTCTGACATCAATTATCGACGCACTTTTGATAAAACACTACCTTCCGGGAAAATCAAGCAATAGGTGCAAAAGATGTTCTCATCAAAAAAACCTGCAATATGAAAAATAATGTACAGAAATAAATAGACAAACAACAGAAGTAAAAGGGAAATGATGTTACTATGAGTCACCTGACTGAGTCTATATGTCTAGCACAGATCAGGAGTGTTTCTAGAATTGACAATATATTTATTCAATGTTAAAACACTGTTTGCAGGAGAAAAACACACCATGTTTTTCTCTGAGTAAAATTTGTGGGGTTTCTGGAACTTGGATATTTATTTAAGTCTTTTCAGGCCTAGATGCAGCATGGATATCATCTGTACTAGAGAAGCTTTTATTCCCGTTTCCTTATAACATACACTGCTTCCCCATAACTGCTGGCAGTTTATAACCAGAACTGTGATTGTGAAAGACGTCTAAACTGGTCTAAGCTAGTCATTGCTTTTAAGCAACAAAATGCAAACAACTCCATCCCCAGGCCAGGATATGAAGAACTTACTTTCAGTGAGTACCACATCAACCCTTTTCCCATTCCTGTTCTTGCACTTACACAGTGCAGATGGTAGAAGAAAGGTCAGAAAATCATTAATATGGAGAGTTTCTCTCTCTCTAGCTCTCCAATCTGCTACTTTCTCAGGAAAAGTGTGATAGATTTTCTTTAGTGTAGTGCCCTCTTCCACGTCCCAAGGAAGTTTAAGATAAGGAAAGAAGGTTTGTTTCCTAGTTTTAGGCTTGTGCACAGAACTGCAGGGAGTAGAGACACCCTTCAGAAAAAAAAAAAAAGCAAAATGGCTGTGAGATGGAAACAAAACCTACAGTGATCTTACCAGACATGTTTTCTCCCATTGTGAAGGTACACCATGAGGGCTGTCAATGAAATACCACACCTGAAGTATTTTTAGAGACTCTTTTTCCTAGTAATGGCTGTTAGAAGCATCCTTATTTAAGGTTCTTTCTGAAGTAAGATATCTGTGGAAAGCTGCGAATTTGCAAGTTTTCAGTACTGTATTTCAAGGCTTACTGGAGGTTCCTTAAACAGGAAGAAAATCTATATACATGTGGTATTATCTATATACATGGTCATTAGGATTAAAATGCCCCTACAAACACACTAACACAAAAAAATTAAAGAAACTTAAACACCTAACACTTTATTGCATCAGCTCAGAGTAATTTTACTCAAACCCAATACTGAGATGTGCTGCAAAATTAATATACCACTTTCTTTTGTTTGCATTACATTTTGATTGTTTAATTTGTTCAAGCCAAATCCCAGAGACATCGTGCAGTTCTTGATCAGAGGGTGCTCACCAATGGCCCCGGGGCTCTCACCTGAGCATGGGCCATGGGACCTAGCCCGGAACAAGGAGCTCTGGCCATGAACCACACAGCAAAGGCTGTCAGAGCAACTGGGCAAGTGTAACTCGATTTGCTATTTAGAGCTGTAGGACTATATACAAAGCAGGAGTACCTGAAATAGTCAGTGAAAAATGGAAAAGCAGCTTACTGTGGATATCTTCTTTTTAATTTTTCAATCATAATCAAACTTGACACTTGAAAAATTTTGGCTAGTCCTACTGTTGGTCTAGAAAAGGACTGAGAGCAAGAGAATGGGAGAGTTCCCCAAAATTTTGAAAACCTTTCCTCTCTAATGTTTCAGATGAGGAAAGGAAAAGGATAGGGTAAAGCCAATTAAAAGTCAACGTTTCAAAAATATTTTTTGAACCCCCAAAATGTAAACTAGCAGTTGAAGTCAGTAATTAGACACCTGTTGTGTTTAGAAAAACTGAAGCATTGGCAAAGTTATGAAAAGACCTTGTTTCTTTCTCACATACAAGTTTCCTCACTCTCCTCTGAGATTCTTGCACCAGGAAGAATTTCTTTTTTGTTGTCAGTAGCTGATTCTTTGCTGGTTGGTCTTTCTATATTCTTAGTATCTGTCATCTCTTTGCCATCTGGTTTGAAGCGTTTCGTTATTAAAACACAGAGTACTATGTATAAAAGACAGCATCCTGCCCGTAGTCCTGCAATGAGGCCAAGATAGACATTTCTAGAAAACAAAAAGGTGAAAAAATATGTTTATGTCAACAAAACCTGCCAATTCTGAGTGGAACCAAGCAAGATATCAAATACACCTTGGCAAAACCATCTGTTCTAAGCCAGGTATTGCTCTGCGTTTTAAGGGATAACAGACAGAAAGCAAACAATCTCATGGTATTTAGCCCCAGGCAGGTTCTAATCTGGTCCTATACTCCTAGCAGAAAAGCTTCCTGTCTGAAGAGTTCTCCTGTTCAGCAGGCTGTACTGTAGGGCTGGGACAGGAGGAGCTGTACCAGCCAGGGTTTTTTGACTGTTGTCTCAGCCTTTCCCCAGCCCCCCACTGGCAGCACTCAGTGGTCCTGGCTGCAGCTCTCCATGCACCACCAGTCACTTGGATCCCCTCCTCAAGTGGATTTTGTGACATGTCTTATACATTAGGAAGCATAGAAATGACAGATGAGGAAAAGCATCTTCAGTGCTACACTTACTCCATGTTTTTTCCAGTTTCCCACAAAACCAAAGCATCACGGAGTTATTCAGTGCACTAAGGCTTCAGTAAAGGAACTCATTCTGGCGATGTAAGACTGTACTGCAATGTCATATTTCAAATTGAATAAAATTATTTGGCTTATTTGATCTATTAAGGGCTAGTAAAAATAAGGAGTTTTGGTGATTTTAGTATCCTAATCAGAGTATTGACAATTGACTTGGGTAAAGTATACCTTGGTCCTTGGTGACCAAAGCTGCCTCAGAAGTCAAATTCCCAACCCTTTACCAAAGGTTTTGGCTTACCTGAATGCTTTCGTATCATATACCCGGCAAGATCCAGATCCCCCACAGTTCTTTGTCCCCCATTTCAAGCAGGTCTCATCTATCAAGGCACCAAAATAAATAGGGGCTGGGAGTCCTCCTGCAAAAAAAAATTATTACATCATCTCAGACATGAAGATCTCAGCATTTAATGCCACAGCAAAGAAATGAGGAAATGGATCTCAGGGTTTCTGAATTGCAGTTGCATAAAATGGGACTGAGCATCCAGCTCCAGCTTTGAGATTCCAAGATTTGTTAAAATATTTAAATAAGTACCTAAAGGTAGCTGAAAGGATGGAAGATTATAGCATTATTATATTCAGTGAAGAAAATGTTAGTAATTCTACTTTAATAGCATTTTTTTTTTAGATTTATAACTTTTGTTGTTTAAAGAAATAATATAACCAACATTTCTTTTTCAGTCCCCTGTGTGGAATTATGTGCCATGACATATTAATATTTATGTATACTAATGTATCTATTCAAGTATTACACAACAGTTTGCCATTAAAAACGGTAAGCTGAGTACAAAGGTCTGAAATTAAGTACTTGCTCAAAACCAACTAGGTAATAAGTGTATTTTACTTCTGTAGTACAGGAAGAATTCCTTTTAGACAGTCATAACGCTTTAATATAATTAGCAAGCTGTTTCAGGGGTAATGTGCAGTTTTGTGAAGAAAACTATTTCATAAAAGCACAATATAGATTCTCCACAGCATTCAGCTGAAATGTGGAGATTAGGAGAGACATCCAAATGATTACTTGGGTTTGTCTGCGTGGGGAAGATATAAAAAAATCAGCAAACAAGTGAAGATAAGGCAAGTTTGCTCGAGGCAGAACAGACTACATGTCCGAAGACTTGAATGATTATTTATTGCAGATAAACACAAGAAAGAAAATAATAGGCAGAGTACATGGTAGCTCTAAGTGAAAAATGGTCAGCAAAAGGGAACACAGTTGTTAAAGATACCCAGATTGATCAAGCTCTGGTAGTTGTGTCCGTGAATCAAACCCCAAAAATTATGATGAAATTTCCTTCCTCTCCCTGATTCCTTTGCTGCATAGGAAAAATTCTGAAGAGATAATCATACTATATAATTACATACCAGGAAACATGTAGTAACCTCCTCCAAACATTTTGAAATGCATAGTCTGATTACAAAGAAGAAGAAAATTTCTTTTATTCTCATCTGGAGCAAGGACATTGCACTGGCATGCTTTGGACTATCTCTTTGACTACATACTTGGATCCCACAAAGAAAGGAAGTTTTACCTAGTACTCTACCACCTAAAGTTTCAATCCCAACAGCAAAGGATTTCAGGTCTGGTGAAACAGATCTAAAAAGGAAACAAAAATAGTACAATAGAACAATAGAACAACATAGCTATATTCATGCTGTGAAAATCTGCACATGCCCCATTGCAAGAGTACTGTGGCTTACCTAGCATAGCTCAGTTAAACCCTAACTAAAAAAAATTCACCACAGTTAAAGTTCAGATGTGGAGCCTCCTTCCATTAACAATGGATGAGGTCTCATTGAAATACATGGGATAATCTACAGAAACTGATCTTGAACCAAAGAGAACTGATTGTAAACTCTTTTGGGAGAAGATGCACAGGCAAATTAGAGTGAGCCAACTAAAAGTAGGCAGCTCATGTCCATAAGCTAAGCTCCAAGAATCAACCTTGCTTTAGAAGGGGCTGTATTGTGCCGTGGTGAACAGAGGGAACAAGGGTGTGCAATCTTTACTAGCTACATGCAGGTAAAACCCGCCTCTGCCTTTAGTGTTCTGCAGAGGCACAGTGAATGTGAGTTACCTGGCTACAAAATCACCTCATTCCTACTAGTGGAGAAACGGTCTGTGCCCATCAGATGAATTGGAAGAGCTGATAAAAAGCAGAGGGGAGTGCTGAGCTGGCACAGGAGCAGGGGGGAGACTCGCTATGGCCAGCCCATTTCCTGAACTGTTTGTGCATCGGTATATTGTCTTTTCAGCATTAACATGAAAGGCTTGTCATTATACACATTACTGTTCTGAAAACTGCCCAGCAAAGTTAGCCTTGCCCATAATCCAGGCATGCCGTAAGAACAGCTGCACTTAGAAAATATTTCAGAAGAACCAGCAGCTTATCCAAGAGAGTTATCTAGTCATGTGCACTGCCTACTGAAGATTGCAATTCATCTGCGAGCGCGAGTGGAAAGAAACTTCCACGCAAAAGGCACAGAACATTGCCTTTTCTTCCAAGTGTAAAACAGCAGCGCTGCTTTACAACCAAAGGAATTAAAACAAAAATATTGCTGACATAGTTCTGTTTATACCAGCTTGACAAAAAATAGGAATATCAGACTTCTCACAACACAGAAAACATTGTGAGGCAACAAGGCAACAAAGGTGAAAGTTTTTCTCCTGAGTAATGTGAACAACATAGTCACCTTCGATATGGGTTAGCACCACATCTTATTTCGAGTTCATCGCTCTCTTAAAAACACCCCCGTCAATGGAAGTGAAAACTAATGTTCAGGATCAGCATAAGGCCCATTTACTTCATTACCAAAGTATCTACTAAGCCTCAAATTGGAGTTAAATTGGTGGGCAGGCATTTTGCTTTCTGTGCCTCTGAACAGACCTGGATTGCAGAGTACAGGCAAAGACTCAGGGCCCCAGTTTGACCAGCATGCCATGCTTAACAATAGGAATTAAATGGTAGACACCATATTCTATTTCTCTTTCCCCAAGCTCTATGGTCAAGGTAAGGTAAAGTATTTCACCTAAACATAATCATGTATGTAGGAGTGCCTCCTAAGCCTAAAATAAATGCACATGCAGTCTGTAATGCTAAAAAATAGGGAAATGCTTTGGTACAGCTTTCTCTTTGGCATTGTCCCAGAATTGCAGAGGAATTGCCAAGCCCATGCTCTTGTACTTCCACACAGCTGCAATTGTGAAACACCTGAAAGGAGATGAGAAGAATAATTTATTTAATCAGAATTCATTTAATCAGAATTCAGCTCACAAAACTATTTTAGTAGCTAGATTTCTCGCTCCCTGTAACAGGCGGGCTCTTGTTTACACTGAAAGAACCTCCCTAATCATCTCCACAGACTGATGGCCAAGTTCATTGGTATGCTCCAGCCACTCTGAGCTGCTCCAGAGTCACAAAGCAACTGTGATTCTAGTTTCAGCCATGCCATTGCTAGGACAAAAGGTGCTCTGCGTATGCTTAAAATGGGTCAAAGCTATAAAATTCAGCCATTCTGTTCAGGAGTCCTCTGAAGTAGATGAGTAACAATAAAAAATATATATGTGGATCCAGAAATGCAAACATGTGTATCTACCATTATGTATCTAAAACAGCATTTGGTGCTGGATTGAGAGCAGGCTGTTTCATAGCCTTTGAATTTAGCAGGAGACATGGGTTTGAAAACCAATTTCCCTGAAGTGAAGCACGAGAATGTTGATGGGATATATGAATAGAAGCCTGGAAGTGTTGCTTGTCTTTTTCACTGTTGTTGCATGAAGACAATTCTGCTTCTGCCAGAAGACATGATCATCTGCACACACTTTTTGAAACCTACTGTTTTTAATGTTCTTGCCCAGGTAGGAGCGCTTGAAGTCCTAGAAATGGCTTTGCTGATGATACACTGAACAAAATGGCCAGATGCATATTTACAGAACTATTGGCTGTACAATTTAGTGCTTTGACTTGCTTTCCTGAGCTAAGGCAGCTCAGGAAAGCGGGCAATTCCAGTATGATCTGCAACAGTTTGCAAAACCAGCACTCATAATTTTATACAGGTCTGCTGCACGTGAGTTAACACCACAGGACTTTGCTAGTATAACAACAGGACTAGTAAAGGTCTTCTAAAGCAAACCCCTCTTGGCTGTGTTGTACCTACACAGTAAAAGATTTACTGAGAAACTTAAAGCTGAATTTATGGTCATCTTGCTGAGAAGCAAATAAACTTTAAGAAAATCTAAATTAAATTTTAAAACAAAAGCATTCAAGAAATGTAAGTTCAGAGCCTGAGGTTTTAATGTCTTTCCTGAATAGCTCATTTACCTCATGCCAGCTCTTTTAAAAACCCTCCCTGCAACCTTGTACTGAGTTTCTATGAGGTTAAAACATACAGAAGGGATGATTGTGTCTACAGCATTTCTTAATCACAAAGCCAAAAAATTAATAGATGGAGAAATCTAGCTGCTACATCTATAATCATAAAATCATAGAATAGTTTGAGTTGGAAGGGACCTTTAAAGGTCACCTAGTCCAACCCCCCCTGCAATAGCAGAGACATCTTCAACTAGGTCAGGTTGCTCGGAGCCCAGTCCAACCTGACCTGAATGTTTCCTGGGATGGGGCATCCACCACCTCTTCAGGCAACCTGTTCGAGTGTTTCACCATCCTCACCGTAAAAAAAGTCCTCCTTATACTAGTCTAAATCTACCCTCTCTTAGTTTAAAACCATTATCCCTTGTTCTACCACAACAGGCCTTACTAAATAATCCTCTATCCACCTATATATTTACCATATTCTTTCCCATCCCAGTTGATGATTTACATCCCGCAAAGCAGGCTGTCATGTAAGTGATCCCATCAGCCCCACATACAGGGTCCCACTGATCCAGCTTGCAGCTGCAGTCAGCATTGCAACTGGCCTTGAAGCTGTTTTTGGGGAAGGAAAGATGCTTTAATCTGGAGGAAAACAGAAAGAAATGAACAAATTATTTAGTCAAATTATACAGTTAAGCAAAATATCAGTGAGTAGGCAGGAAAAACATGGGAAAAGTGAAGCAATAAACATGAACAGGTATCTGCTACTAACCAACGGACTGTGAAGTTGTCAAAGGGAGACTAAGCTAATTTCAGCTAAACCAAAGCTCTCCTGAGATTTTTCATAAAGCATTACCATTTTGATCAATTGTTGCTGAAAAGGCACTCACAAACTAGGTATTCTTGGGTGAGAGGGAATATTTGGTATCACTTTTTCACTTGAAAACTCAACCCAAGAAAAAGAAATTCATACCTAGAATCTCTTATCACCTGCAGACTGGCCATGCTTTTGCTTAGTATTAGCTGTCCTACCATATCTGGGTGCCAGAAGTGGTGATGTAAAACTACATAAAACTACAGTAGCAATTAGTCCTTGACATTTTTTTCACTGGATCAGAGCCGCTTAGTAGAAACTAAAGTTGCATGAGTCTGAGTGAGAAGTGCTGCTTCTGTCTGAGCTCAGACCACATTCAGCAGCAGCAGCAGCCCTGCACCTGGGATGGGCTTGTTCCCCGTTTCTTATCAGATCTCGTTCCTTGTTGTATATTATCAAGGACTTTCATAGCTTCCACTTTTACCAACATTTCTGTAAGAAACATCAAAATCAGGCCCCAAGGAGTTAATCTAAGTGGATGACAACTAGAATTGAGAATTTACAAAGTGGACGGCAATGCTGAGGGCATGGTAGCAGGGCTCAGTTTTCAGAAAGTGTTAGAAGTCCACCATCGACAAATCACCCCGGCTCTGAAGTCACTCACATGATAAAGGAAAAATTGTTCAGGATTTGCCTTTTCTTCCTCTTTACCCCTCAATCCAAAACACACCTCAAGGGGGTTAGATTTCCCCTAAGTCTTTTAGAGGGCAAAATAACTGGGGGGGTGTTTAGCCTTCGTTAGGCTGTTGCTCATCTTCAGACTACAAATTGCTGAACAGGTAAAACAGTATGTCAGTGGCTTAACTGGAGCAATCCTAGCACATGCTAAATTCTCCAGTCTCCGTTCTCCTGGAGAAACTGTAATTGCCCTTTCAGTATTTGCTGTTCTGATGTTTCTGCTTATTTTTAATTCGCTTTACAGCATGATACTGTTGCACTCAACCAGAGTTCTCTCTGCTGTGAAGTCCTCTAACATCTTTTATGTAACTAACCAGAAACTGAACCGGGTGTCAAGTTTGCCAAGACAACTTAGATATTTCCCCGGACATAGGCTCAGTTTCAAAAAACACAGGAGTGCGTTTCTGTCTGAATTGAAAATCTAGCAAGCCCTGCTGGATTCAGTTTAATCCTTTAAAATCCCTTGAAATTTGTTGGATCAGACTGAGCTAAATTTAAACAGTAGGCAATTGTGGCAGGCTGCTAGAGTCCGAAAAATGTTCTCAGGAAAGCACGACCATGGTCCTGGTAAGGGAGGAGAAACACCTGGCTGGGCAGCACACACTCCTGACATGAACAATTTCTACCTCCCAGCTGAGAAAATGGACACAGGCAGGTCAGCAGCTCCAGATACCCAGGGAGGCTGGTAATGCCCCACGCAGGCTGATAACTACTGATCTAGAGGATGGTCCCTTCTAGAGTCAAAGCCATTGAGGGACTACGGGGAAGACACTTCCAACATTTTTTTTTATATCCCACTCCCTACACGGTAGGAGGAGACAGGCTTTAAGTTGAAGCGTTGAAATAGAATATAAGAATTTAATTTGCCTGTGATTAATTTCATCTTAATTAGTAATTTGCAAGAATGTAGAGGTATATTGTCATCAATATGCCAATTGCCAGCAATAAACAATTTAGAAAAAGAAACGTCCACTTAAAACAAAATTTGAAGAACAAAACTGGGATATTCTGCCCTTCCCCAACACCAGGTATCATTTCAGCCTGACAAGTCTATCTCAAAACCTTGTATTTTCTTGTGTGTATCACCGACAAGGGAGTTGTAAAACGATATAATCTCAGTAGCTCCACTCTAACTGAAACCACACTGATTCACACTAGCAGATGACCTAATACAGGTCAATTTCTACAAAAACATTGTTGTCTTTAAACAGACACATATATTAATTTTTTATGCAAAAGGATTTAGAATTATGCTACAGCAAATCAACAGAGAAGATATGTTTCAGAACTCATCCAAACTCAAAACAAGAAGTTTTCTAGAATAGAAGGTTTGTAGTCCAAATGAGATTAAAAACCCTGATTGTTTGTGTGAGGAGGGGAATACAGGTGCGTGCACCATGTTCTGCATGGGGCAGGAAGCAACCATAAAACATGACACAACCAAGGGGATACAAACCCAGAGTAGGGCACTGTCAAACCAGCCACCTGGAGCACCTCACAACTGCATATAAAGTAGAAAAGGTTTAACAAATAGGCTGCTATAAAAGTGATGCATGCAAACTTTGCCATTTTAGTTATGTGGAGTTTGAATTTCTTGATCAGAAAGCCTCCTAAAAACATCCCCAGGATTGTGATGGGTAAAAGTATCACACCTGCAAATAGAAGGTAATGAAATGTTAACCTCTGTCACTTGCATTGACACTTTTTAGAATAAATATCTGGTTTTAGTAGTTTCCAAAATATCAAATACTGACCTATTTTCAGACTTATCCTTGAAGGTTCTGACTTTCTATTACTATTAAGTAATTTTACTTACTTCTTCATTATCTTTCAAGTCATGTTATGGCTTTAAAAAGCTTAATGCCTCAATATTCCCTGCCTTTTTACTGTACTGTTTTTTGTATGTATACAGATATAATCAAATCTATACAAGTGCCTGTTAGAAACTGGAGTAAATGAGATAGATGTCTTAGCTCATGGGCATTTCTTGATCTAAAATCAAACATTAAACTTTCTGAAAGTTTCAAAAAAAATAATTCTCCAAAACAGAACATGAAAGGAAGCAATGTCTGGTTTTGCATTGGATTCCACTTTGCTCTGAGAGTGAATAACAGAAAGATTTGCATTTAGATTTAATCTCTTCAGCATTTCACAAACTCCAGCCCTAATATTTACATGCTAAATTGAGACCTTTTACAAGGTATTATTGTGAGCAGTTTGCCTTTCTCTGTGTGTTTGTTTGGGGGTTTTTCCTGCCTCCAAAAAAAGACGAAAAAGTAAGTTATTCCCCCATTTGTACCTGATCCGAAGCAAAGCAGCATGCCTTCAGATTAAAGTACTGGAATAACAATTCTACAATGACCTCAAACATGCTGCTTTTCTTGCCAGGTTATGAGACCATATTAATCACAGTAAGATTAATATAGTTTCAACATTCTTTTTTTGTAGAACATTACAAAGAACTTATTTTGAGAGAACTGGTAAATAGAAAAAGAGCTTTGAGCTCAATGAAATTACTCAGAATTTTATATTTTGGTTTCTTATTGCTTATAAAATTTGTATTTGTAAACAAAATGGAACATTTATACCATAATGTTATTCTGACAAGGAAAAATCACACATTTCATTAGACATGTTCTAAATTAAATGTTTTTTTCTTTTAGTTGTTACGTATTGCAGTTTATGTGTGGGTTTTGTTCAAGAAAACAGACACATTCATAACCCAAATCTCACTGAGAAAAACTTCAGCCAAAAAATATCCACCCAGTTCTAATAATCCTCTAGCTCACTAATTAGGAACACTGGGAAAATTAACACTAAAATCAACATCCATTTTCAAAATATGGTAGGAAAACTAGTAAACCACTACATACTTTTCTTTAACCAAAAAAGTTCACAGAAGCACCTTCTGTGATTCTAAAAGGAATCAAAATAACAAAGAAAAGCTTCCTTTTTGACACTGGGATTTAAAAAGACAGGTACCTACCAATTAGAAAGATGGCTCTTGCCACTGATAAATTAAATTGCTGCTCCATAAACTTTGTTTCATAGGTTATCAACCCAACAAGAGAATTGTACTGCAGAATAGTGAGGAAGATGTACACCAGGAAAACTGGATTTCCAAACAGCTTCTTTAGAGCTGGGAAGAAATCTGCAATGGAGAGGTATATGCTGTACACCCTGCTAAACACAGAGAAGAGTTGTTTTGACATCCTTTGGATAACAAAACTAACTTTGATTTAATTACTGGCTGATATTGCAGGTTAAACACATGCTTGCTCGAGGGGGAGTTTTCTTCATTGCCAGCACATGACTTACAGGAGCAGCAAGGTTGAATGGCACTGTGGATGCTGAACTGGGAATCAGAAATGCTAGATTAGCTCATGTGTGACACAGGACTGTTAATCAAAGGCACTAAGGCTTGCAACACTGATTTTCAGTGTCTGTATAGGGCAGTGTCCCCAGAGGATCACTGACTTTCTATAATGTACTAAATGAAAAGTTTGGTGTCTAAAGCAGGAGCCTCCACAAACCACACAGGAGTCCCACATGAAGCTGATATTCAGAGAAAGGAAGCACCTGACCTAAAAAAAAAAGGCTGGAACCTTTCCTGACACCCTTGATTAGAGTATCTAAGTCCATGAAATTAAAGTGAAGACAAAACCTGCATTTAGCTTGCAGGCTGGCTGTTGGCACACTTGCCTAAAAGATGACAGTTCAAAACACATCCGCCATAGCCACTAAGGGGTGTACATGCATGCATACATATGAATAAAGCCCTTGAGGGAGTCCAGCAATGGGTAGTTGGGTCTGATATTTCCTGTTTGAGGTTAATTTAGCATCACTGAACTCATATACAGGAGCTACGAATCCATTGAAATACCTCCCCCAGCTGATCCAGTACTTGGAAACAGTTTCCCTCCCACATGTTGACCTCAGTGAAGCAGCAACCTGTTGCCTGTGGACTGGTCATTAATGAGGGATGGGATGCTTTCCCCCTTCTTCCTTCATAATCATAGGATTGTAGCTGTAACACATCATATGACAACTACTGTGTTGAACTAAGAATCTCTGCTGCTCAAAGCAACAGCATGAGCTTTTTCCAGCTGCCTGACATGAGAGGACTGAAACACACCCTTAGCATGTAATTCTAATACTAAAAATTAAAAAGAGGATTTTTGTTCATCATTTGCTCTGCAAAAATGTGCATTTTTCTGAGGGTTGTGCAAATCCGTGCTCAGCTCGGAATGAACCCAATACAGAGAGTTCACATGCAAACATTTGGGCAACAATCTTTCACCTTTTACTGCCTCCGAGAACTTTAACTGCGGCTGAGCTGGGGGGTCTGTTTTACAGTGATCTCCTTGAATAGATATATGATTTATCTTCAGGTTTTCTTTCTCTCCTTCTTTTGGTAAGGAGTAAGGCAAAAACCAGAAAGGCAATGAAGCAACAAAGTTGACTGCTCCACAGAGAAGCAACCCAAGCCACCAGGCACCAACCCAACGGGTATCCTTAGGATTTATGCTGATGGTATCTATAAAATACAGAAAGACAGGAAAATAGATTAAATATCATGCAGAGCACTTAAATCTACTCTAGCTATCCTTATATGCATTGTTTAAAGACCAGAACAGAGGTGATTTATGTTTCATATGAGGAATTGAAATGTAGCTAGTATCAGATCAGTCCCATGCAGTCAAAAATAGATCTCTCCATTTAGAGCCATGGAGATTTCCTTGCCACAATCTTCCAGCACTTTCTATGGGAATCAGTGACAGCAAGAGAGCCCTTCACCACCCAAAAATAATTTCCCTTTCTCAATTTCCTCACTGTCCCCTCTTCCTTTCATTCCCAAACTCAACAGTTTTTCCTTGAAGTTCCTCAAATTTTCCCTGGGATTAGAGACTTTGCTGCATGATTTTTAAGAGAACATAATTTTTGCCAAGTGTTGAGAGTGTCCATGAGCAAAGGCCTTTCGCTGTTCCCTCAGCGTCGGGACGGCCTCTCATTCGCTCGTTTGTTCTCAGCTGTGCAGCAAGGGTGTAACAAGCGTGTGCACAAGCATAAAGAGGTGCAAAATTTTTCTTCAGTGGGGACAGGCATCTTGTATCAAGGGCAATCACACTACAATGCTGCATATATTAAAATGTAAATAACACCAGCTTTTGAGTAGGAAAAGTTTTCTAGAGAGCTCCCCTTTTTGATGTAGTGTACTGGGAAGGTGCTTCTTGGCACACAGGTGCCCGTATCCAGCCATCTTCGCAGTTAGTGCACCACCCCACGGTCTCTTACCAATGTCCACAACACCAATGTCAACCCAGAGGCTGGCACAGAAGGACCCAAGCAGGAAGCCCAGGGTCGGCCCAAACATGCCGGAGGACCTCACCAGGCCTGTAAGAGAAGGGAGGCAGCACAGGAGAGTGAGAACAATGCTGCACAGAGAAACACATCTTCTTCTCTGAGGGTAAAGAAAGGAAAGAGGAAGGACAAGACAGAAGAGGGGCACAGGCCATTAGGGGATGTCTACTGGCAAGTTTCTGAACAGCAAGAAGATAATCCATAAACTGCCAACACGCTAGCTGCGTTGTGGAAGCGGGCTCCTTCACCTGCACAGGGCTTTGTTGATGCATGGTCTCATGTGGAGCCCCACAAGAATTTCATTGCAAGATTGGTGTCTTGGAAGAAATAGGAAGAAAGACAATAACATTGCAATGATTTTCATCCCTCCTCCTACCTACTTCTCTCCTCAGATGTTTGTAGTTGTGTTGTTCAGCTTGTGGTGATTAACAAACGAACATACAACTCTAGACCCGTTGGATCTATCATAGGCCTACCTGCAGCTCTTTTTACAGCTTGCATGATGTTCTGTGATTGTAGAAGTCAGGAAATTTTCCTGTAGTTGCATTCAGGTCCCTAGTTTAATTTTCAGTAGCAATAGTTGATCTGACGATGTGCGTATAAGAAGGCATCTTTGCGTTTTGGAGTCACATTAGGATGACAGGGACAATAAAAGTGAGCGGACATGGAATTAGGTACAGGACCCTGAGAATATTTTCAGTAGGCAACAAGGAGATATAAGCATCCCTGTGTGTAATCAAAGTTCATTAGAAAGAATCTTTTTGGATTCAGAATGAACAAATCAGCTAACTGTTGTGTTAATACGTATTTATGCAGCTGTAAAAAGAATCAAGAAATCTAGTGACCAGGTAATGACCTCTTTGAAACCAGCTTTCAGTTTTGCTGCTGGCCTCACTGAGGCTTCCATTTCCTGCTCTGTCTTTACTTATAAAGGAGATAACATGGGATCACAAGAAAGTGGGATGGCCCTAGAGGCAAATAATAAGCTGTGAAGGCTAGTAGAAACCTAGGAAACTGGGACTGCATTTTGCTGACAGGGTATGTAGATACAGTGAATTTTGATTTTGGTGACTGCTGTTGGTAATCAACGTAAAATAAAATACCCTCAAAATAATTCAAACACAGGTCCTCACGTTCCCTTGTCACTTGTGTTGATCCGTTGAAGTTTAGTTGTAAGGGGGTAACAGTTTCAAAAAAAGGTCAGTGATTTGGATTTCTGAATTCCAGCATGGAACTGCCGCCTAGGAGCTGTTCAAAATTGCAGAAGGCTTAATTCTCTTTGAAAAAATTGAATTCTTGACCAAGTGCTTGTCTGTTCTTGCCTACATTCAGCACTATGTTCTGTAAACACTACTGTGTTTTTCTACTGCAGAGATTTTTCTCCTGTTGGTTTTGCAAAGAGTCTTCTGAATATAGTGCTTGCTCAGCTTATGATCAAGCACTACTGTAACAAACTCCTACAGCAAAATTTAATCATACAATTTTTTGTCTTTGCTTCATTGCTCCAATTGCATATTGCTTTCACTTAGTTTTCTCATTTTATTTCATTAGTCTTTTAGACTAAATTCTGATGCTTCCAAAATGACTGACTTCTACAGAGTCAGGATTTTGACACTAGAAGGCAGGAATTAGCTCTTTATGTTTATTTATCAGTGAGTCTAAAGTAGAACTTACTACTCAAAACTAGACAAGCTCATCTCCAAAGTTCAAATACTCAGTGGCAAATTTCAAAAATAAACACATAAAAAACAGCACACCCATACCAATGGCCTTGTGTAGTCTATGCAGTATATTTCTTTAAGCTATTAGATAAGCTATTCGATAAGCTAAGAACCATAAGGCAATAACTTTGCATATGTATAGTTTTTAAATTAAATTTCACACTTGCATACCCTTCAAATTCAAGAATGACTTCACTAAGATAATATGCTTGTATTGTGATAAAACAAAACCAAATAAGTTCACTGTGATATTTTCTCAGCATATTTTTCCTTCATAATATTTCTTCTTTGTAATTAATGAACAGACTAAACCACAAAGCAAAAATCATACACGCTTGTCAGTTAATCAGCTGCTGCATATTGAACATAGCTCAGCTAAGCCCTTGTATTGATGAGTAATTTGGCACACCATAACAGGTATTAAAATTTCCAACATACATTGGCTTCAGATATGTTTCTACTGAAGCCATGGGTTCAATAGATACAAGATTATATGCTAGTGCTCAACTCGATGAAATTTTATTCATTCAAAACCTCTTCTTTACTGAGAAACCCACGGAAGTTAAATACTCATTAAATATATTTAATTGTTTATTATACCTCTTACATGGTAAGTCTGATGGCTACTGCCATTAATCAGCCATGTCAACATTCAGTTTCAAAGCAAACCAGAAATTCTTAAAAATTGGCTGCTGAAATTATATTAGTATAGGTGCAACCCTCTTATGTTTGTTGGCAACACTTCTATAGGCACGTAAACAGAAGCTGAACATCTGAAGACCATAAAATAGCTAAATAAACTAGGTGCTTAGCATGGTGCAGCATTTATGGAATAACCTCTCAGTCAGAGCAGTTGGCCTCAAAGGTCACTCCAACAAGGTCCTCTCAGAACAAAGCAACCACTGAGATCCTAAGATTCCTGACCCTTGCCAAATGCCAATTGGATTTAGACACAGACTGAGATCATTATAACTTACAGTCGTACTGAGTAGAGACCCTACACAGAATTACTTCTCAGGACTGTATATGGCGTACAGTGCATTGTACCACCTCAGGACTGTGTTGATGGCCTGGTAGAACTAAGTAAATTAAAAAGGTTCTTTTAAACTCAGTCTGAAATCTATAGAATTTCCTGAAAACAAATCAATTTCCTGTCTTACAGAGTTCTACAGAAAAACTACAGTCCTCTACTAAATTCCATAAAGCATCTTAACAAAACCACTAATTTTACTTTTCTGTTCCTTCCTATGGCCACTCTGGTTTTATTGCTGTAAAATTGTCATTTGCACTATAACTCTGCCAAAAATAGTTAAAAGGATTATATTAACACTCCATAAAAAGCTGTGTCTGCTTCAAAATAATTTACGTTCTTGCTCAACAAAACATCTAAGGGCAGGAGAAAAAGGAGAGACAAGAAGGTGACACTTCTTGCTCAGACTCAAGTAATAAGATCAATGGTCAAAATTCATCAGCAAGGCTTGACTTTTTCATTATAGGACTTTTTTTAATGTGTTTTACAAAAACACTAATCTTAAACTGATTCAGTCAATTGTTAAAAAAATCAGATATAGAAAACAACTAAAACTGGTCAAGAAAAGGAGTTTCAGCTCTGTGGAAAAGACTATTTCAATATTTACTTTTTTTGCAAATTGGGTCAGTCCATCAAAATGGTGTAAGAGACTGAAAATGGCTTTTCAGACTGTTAAAATGCAACATTTTGATACTTGTAAACAAAATACTTCCTTTCACTTGCATGACCGAAACAAATTTTCATTTTGGTTGAATCCATACTATTCTCTGTGTCTATTTTATATTTTTAATCTCACTTCCCCAATAGCCTCCAACCTGTCACGATCTCTCCCAGACCAGATTCTGACAAGAAAATATTTCAGCTGGACTTTTTTGAATACCTTTAATTAGAAGCTCAGAGGTGATTTCACATTCTTTGAATAACTGCTGAGTGGAACTTTTTTTTTTTGTCAGGTCCCTTCACAATACTTTGTTCTCTTCAGCCTGCAGGTTTCCTCATCCCCTAATGAAGGCATTTGAAATGACCTTACCCTGTAGCATTACATACTGAGCTCTTCCTAAAACTGTGTGTCTTACTGTCTTTATGACCAATTCAATTTCATCAAGTTTACTTCAGGCAGCAGTTCTGACCTCCCTCAGCCATGCAAATACTCCATGTTATTAAATCAGTTTGGCAAGAAATTAATTTGCTTGGGTGTAAGTCTTGGTGTTTGGGCAACAACCTATCTTCCATCAAAACAACAAAATTTCAGTTAGAAGGAATTTGTTACAACACCCTGGCAAAGGTTTGTTTGTTCCTTTGGTAACGTGAATTTAAAAAACTTTCATTAGGAAGTGTGCTGCATGTGAAATTCAAAAAGTCAGGTAGAAGCTTCTGAAACACGTTTACATTACTGTGATTACTTTACTGATCCTTACATTAAGGATCATTCTCTTATCTGTGCTAGTGATTAGAAATAATTTTATCCTCTGAAGCTGCGGTACTGAAGATGATATTACAGACAAGACAGACATGACTTCTCACTTTGGAGAAATGACTATTTTGTTATGCTTCTCTTAATCACAGAGAAAACTGGCACATGTAGCAGCAGCCACTTGGGGAAAGCAAAAGGAGCACCTGGGAAATATCCTACAAAAAAAACCCATAAGATCTCTTTTGTATTGTTTTTTTTTGTCTCTGTACAACTCAAAATTATCCAGAATAGAGCAGATGATAGATTTTCTTGGCTACAGGAATGTCAAAGAAAAGAATGTTTAGCGTAAAACCCACTCATTTGCATATTACCTATGTAAAATGCTGAGTTTTCTTCTTTAGAAAAATCATCAATGTATGAAACACCCAGTGGCATAACTGGTGCTTCCCCAATTCCACGTAAAAGGTTCCCCATCAACACAAAGAGCCACAGATAGGAATTTGTTGTTTTCTCACATCCTGCAGGCCATAAACATTTACATTTCCGTGAACATAATTCTGACAATACTTTATTGCAACAGAAAAATAACATAAAATATGGGGATTTGCAATCATTATAGCATGGGTTTGTATATACCATGGTTTCTAACAGGCGGTTTACTGCTTTCCAGTAAAAGAGAGCATATAAAACGGGGACAAGCAGAAGAAGGGAACCCAGCATCAGAGCTTTTGCTTACCAAAATTTTTCATTGTGCTGAGAGTTTCTGTAGCATCTGTGACTGGATGGCCCTCAGACGGTGCTGGGGAACAAGCTGATACACTTGTAGAGGAGTTGTCCACAGTAACAGTTATCCTTTCATAATTATAACTGGAAAAAAAACCTATATGAACTACAACTGACACATGAAAGACTGCTTTGCAGGAAGCGTGTATGAGCCTTGTGTTCATATGTATTCATTCTTGATAGATGCAGGCAAAGCGGAGAGGCAACCCATTTCCAGTGCTTTTGCTTAAAAAAAAGATAGGTATCTTCATACCTTTTTTCAAATTGCTCTGATCATTCTAACCCGAATATTTTCTTTAGCTTAAGAGTAAAAAAGCTGTTTCCAGGGCTTAAGAGATCATTCTTTAGAGTGAAGGACAGAGGCAGAGTCCATCCACATCTGTCTACATACAACAGTGTTGATGTTTTTCTATACTGGCACCAGTTTCTTACCTATGTGACAGACATGTAACAGAGATTTCTGTGCTAGTTTTAGCCTATCTGTGTCTATAAAGAGATTAACACAGGCTGCAGAACACACGTGTTTGTCTGTATTTAGGCAGCCAGCTACTACAGCAACTCTGCTAAGCAAATTAAAACCAGCTTGAGTACATTTACGCTACATTGCTATAAATGGAGAGCAGATATTCCCTCTGACTGTGCAGTCAAAAGGTAACCTTTAATATTGTGATGGATGACAGTGAGGTCCCCACTGCCACTATGTTTTGTTCAGTGTTGTGGAGAATGGGTAATCTTCAGAACTCGGCCATGAGCTTGGATTAAATCAGATATTTCCATAGTTCTGCGTCTGGCCTGTGCTGTCTCCCACAGTGCAGGTTCCCAAGCAGAGCAAATGACTGTGGCCACTTCCCATATCATGGTCCTCACATACAATTCCTTTCATGCCCTCCTTTTCACAGGTATTGGTCTTGGAACTAAAGAAGATGCACAAATAAATTCTAATTTTTGAGGGGAAAAAGGGGTTTTATTTTCAACTACTATTCAGTAAGGATGCCAAAGGATTGTAGAGGTATGAACTGCTTCTAACAACAATGTAAGCACTAAAGCTTAGATGTAAAGGTGTATTTAGATACTTAACTATCCCTGAGTTCAGCGGAAATACGTACAAATCTGCATAATTTTGAAGAGCTTAGCATGAATAGCCACCATGCAGAAAGCAACCTGTTCCATCAATATCTCAGTACAGTCCATTTAAGTATATATAAAAAAAAGCAGAACAGTTGAAAAAAACCCATGTGTCTACATATATGTACACTGCAGGTGAAAACTTCAACCTGCTTTATCCCTAATTATGTATAAGTTCTGTAGAAACCTGAGGTTTCTGTCTTACTTAACTATAGAAAGAGGTAAGCTTTCAGAGAGGAAATCAGAAAGCCAATAATAAAAAATCCACCTATTAAAACCTTCCTGTTATCTGGAAGAAACTACTATTGTCAAGCTTTTAACTCAGGTGTAAGATTAAATAACACTTCATATGGTCAAATTTAATTAGTGCACAACGTGAAAGCTCTGTATTTACCGTCCCATTAGGAACTGAGGCAACACTGACAAAAATGCTCCTAAAGACATGATGAGACATCCAACAGCAATTACTTTTGGTCGATGAACTCTTGGTCCAAGGTAGCTCACCAACACCATTACCATTAAGTTACCTGTATCAACAAGAGAGAGAACCAGTAAGATTACAAAAAGAGATATTTTTTTAAGGGGGAAAATATATTAAGAAGCAGTATTTATCCACTGTCAAAGAAAGTACACTTACCTATCTCAAAGCTGCCATCAATAATGCCAACAATTGATGATGAGATTTCAAATCTCCTTTCAATTTGACTAGACATGCTCTTCATGTAGCTTCCAGAAAATCCTTTGGCAAAAAAGGAAAAAGCTAGAGCTCCAAGAAATATCTGAAGAGAGAAAAGAATTGAGTTTGCAAAGAAACAATTTTTTCTTCATGGCTGGAACGCCTGAGCAACGTACTCAAGAAACACAAAAATCTAAGTTCTGCTTTCTAATTCTCTGTGCAGAGATTCTTCCTATTGTTTTCATTAAAACAGAAGATTTCACTTTCTCTTTCAGGGTGGCCTCCAAAGCCTCTTCTACTGCAAAGAAAAAGAAAGTTGACACTGATTGTGTGCACCTTCTACCTTTCTACCCCGTACTGTTTTAGCTGTTTCCCCCCTTAGGGAAAACTTTCAGCATAATGTTGTTCATTACTGGTACTATTATTACGGCATGTCTTGTTCCTCCTACTTGTTCTGTTCTAAAAAACATGGATAAAAAGATAAAGCTGCAGCTACCACTATGACTACAGCACACCTCTAAATGATTCATTAGTAAAATATGGCCTCACTTTTTAACTTCTCAACACATTTACTGACTGCTGTGTGCTTGGAATCACAACCTAGAGCATCGTTTCTAACACATGTAGTGTCAAACAGTGTCATACAGAACTAACTAAATTTTGATAGAACTTCAAATTATCATTTTCAGTATTCCAGAGAAAATATGTTATGAAGGCTCCTCTCCATACCTTTAACTTTGAACAATTATGGCACACGCTTTTGACAGGAACTGTGCTGCCATCGCTGTCCTGGAAGAGTGACTTGCCTTTAACTTCACCAGCAGTGTTTGGCCTGTCCATGGTTTTCCTCCCCCAGATCTGAAATATAGGTCTTCCTGTTTGGAAAATATCACTATGATTAACTATTATTTGCATAAGAATAAAGGTTCCAATGTTTTTCAGCATACTAGACGGTGAGACATTATTTGAGATGCCTACACATTGACACCTTTTCTCAGGAAGGTTGTCAAACAGTGCTCAAAGTGTCTTTGTAATATGCTGAGGATTGATGCACCTGCTTTGTGGAGTCTGCTGTTTAAAATACTTCAGGAACTTCTTGGATAAATAGAAAATTTAGACGTAAATGGCTGACAGTTTTTAGAAATCTTTGCAGAGAAGGAAAGTCCCTAGGAAGCTGGAGGTTAAGAGGTTATGTCAGAGAATCACCATGCTTGAACCAATTCTTATATTCTCAATATCCGCTTTCGATCACTGTTCCAGGCTAAATAGACCTTTGGTATGATCCAGTAGGCTTCTGCTATTCTATTATATTTATAAGGATTTTCTCTAACTGCATAATCTATGAATTTGCAGTAATACTGAACAGCAAGTACTCTGTACCATCCTGTCAACATTCCTAAAAACATTATTTATCGGATAAATGTTTGTAGAATCAGACCACAAATAACGACTGAGGAGAAATAGGGTAGAGAAGAGATATGGCAGGTGAAGATGTTATTAGGGAAAAAGAGGGCACTGATTAAAAGAAACCAATAATTACTATCTTTAAGTCCACAAGTCTCCACGAGTTCCTGCAAGATAGATGATAAATATAGCTATTTCAATGAGACTGCCAAAGTTTTCCATTTAAAAATTGGCTCTGATATAACAAGTCATCTTAGTTATGTTGGTTGATGTAGACTGAGCTGATTGGGGAAACCAGCTAGTACAGAGAGATCTGGAATGATAACAAGTCAAAAAGAGCTATTGCCAAGTTCCTCTGTTGGAAAACCAGTGCAGTAGTACCGAAATCAATTAGTTAGCTTCAATATACACTGGCACATGTATTAGAGGAATATAAAGGAACGTAAGTCAAGAAATTGGCCTGTAACATTTCTCCCTGCAAGACAGTGGGATCTTAGACATCCCACTCTATTTAATTCCTCTGGGAACTTCTGGAAGCTCCCCTCCTGCAGGCCCCAGGGGCCAGCTGACCCATGAGCAGAGGCCATTTAAGTGTTACAAAGGATTTCGACACCAGGGGTGTTAGTGCTGTGGCAGGGTCCTGGGCTAACCCACAATGGTCACTCTGTTCCTCTGGAGAGCTCAGTTCTCCTAAGCAAGATGTCCAGGAGCAACCTGGACTCCTAAGAAATGTCTACCCATGCCCAGAAAGGACAACACTCTCTTAGCAATCCAGCAGCCCCCCAAAAGTTACTCCTAATGATTGCAAATAAGCTTTAATGGCGAATAGAGATATAAAGCCTCATAAGCTCTCTACCTTAATTTTTTAGGTTTTAGTTCCAAATCCTACTCAAGTGGGATCCACCAAAAGTGACTATAAAAAGCAAACACATGTATATTTCAGTGATCCACATATGACATTTCTAAAGGGACCTAACCTTCCTTAGACCATCTTCAGCAGCTCTCAAATCAAAAAACACTGAAAAAAGAAGTTATAGATAATTAAATTATGGTACCCCAATATTTTCAGGATGGGAGTTGAAATACAGAGTTCTCTAAAACAAATACATTCTTTATTGATTTGTATTTTGCTGATGATTAACTTTGTGAAACATCTGACTGTTAAATAAACAGTATTTAAATGAGTGACGTGGTTTTCTTTTCACAATATTTAATGTTATGCTGCCACCCTAATAACCTACCTTAAACTTAAAAAAAGTGTTAAATTGTATAAATACTTCTCTTATGCATAATGAAACAATATTTTCCATAACAACTCTATAAAAATCTGAACTTTGGCAAACCAATGAATCATTGACATCAGTGGTATTTAAAATTAAATTAAGCAAGAAAAATAAGAAAAGACAATTTCTGACAACTTTTAATTAAGAGTAAAGAATAGGTTTTGTACAGTGGGATGCTTTATCACAGTGCTTATCCTTTAAAAAAATATCTAATTTGCAGATTTTTACCTTTGCACTTTACATAATCTCTTTCAAGTTTAGTGACACTGAGATGTACAAAAAGGCTAGTCTATCCTGTGCTAGCACCTAACAATGAAACAAACAAACAAACAAACAAAATGGAAAGAAGCAGGAAGTTAGTGGAAGTGGGAAGAGACAGCAAGAGGCAGAGAGAGAAAACTTACTTTGTGTCACTGCGGTGTCAGACTGTTTCTTTCCCTGCCCTAGGGCTTTCAGGCTTGAAGCCAGTGCAACGTCACAGCAAAAGCGCTGCCTACTCCAACAAGGGGAGCACTCCACTGCATTTTTTTCAAACCTTGGATTTCCTTCTTGTAGTGACTGCAAAACTTGCCCACAATCACCGATACAAAAGCTTTGCAAAAGACAGCAGGTTTCTTGTGTTGTCATTACTTTGGCAGCCTACCTGCCAGCACACTAGTGGTGCCAGTCTCTGCCAGCAAGAACAACTTAATTTCTTTATTCTTTTTTTTTTTTTCCTGAAGTCTAAACACTAAAGTTGCTTTAAGCACCTCTCCAAAGGCGACTTCCTACCATCCACCTAACAGCCATGGAATGGCTCACTTCACGTACAACAGCCCTGAGAGAGCAGGCTGTTTTCCCAAGCATCTTACCTGCAGCCTCAGTAGCTTGCACTTCTTGGTGCCTTTGACAAGGGTCAGCAGAGATACTAAGGAATGACTTAGCTCCTCAGAGGGCATGAATTGCATATTGACATCTGTCAGTTTTTGGTACTTCTTTGGGACTTCTGTGTCACAATCCCAACACAGAGGTGCAAGTGGGCTACACCCTTGTGGAGACCTAAAAGAGAAGCGGATGGCCCCAGGAAATCACAGCCTCCCTTCAGACCCCCTGTCTACTATAAATCAGGATTATTTAACACCACAGACAGTTCCTGCAGGTGCCAGCAGGAGATGTGAGATGACACAGCTGTCCCTCCAAGCCAGCTACACACTGGCCAAAAAAAAAAGAGTGAGCGTACTACCCACAGCTAGCCCAGCTCTCGCATCCTAACAAACCACGAGTATCAGCTCCCACATGTAACAAGGCAAATACAGAGTACAAATCTGCCTAATCTGTGTCTTTTCTAGAGAACACTCCAGTACAAGCAACAATTCTGGCCCAGAAGTCATTCCAGGTATTATCAACAGAATCTCAAGTAATGGGTTTTGGTCATCTGGTTGCATGTAACTGCATGGTGCTTGCTTTTGCAGAAACTTGAATTACAAAATCAGATTCATTCCTAATTAAAGGAACATTCTAGTGATTTCTAATTATAGAAAAAAAAAGTTTTATCACTCCAATAACTTCAGGAGCCTTGGAAGGAAAAAGCATTGTCCCACCATCCCCTTACTTTCCAGTGGAAGGTAAACTCCTGAAACGCCAACTTTGACAAAGTCTGTATGAAAAGCCTTGATAGCTTTTTCTGTATAAAAATACATTAATAGATTTGCTAAAGATTAAATTAACTCAATGAACTACATGGAAATGTATTACTTAGTCATGGAAGCTAAAAGAAATAATAAGCTTGCTGAGTCCATAAATATGCAAGTTCTCACTTTCCCCTGAAGCTTGATAGTTAACTGGAGACAATCATTTTACCTGCCATATTCACAGATATTGGCATGTTGCTTAATAGAATTTTTCAAATTTTACTGATAATTATATATTCACTGATTTATTATGGTTTCAGTTTATTGATTTATTGAGATTATTTATTAAGGTTTATTATTATTTGATTATTATTACTTTATTTAAAGTTTCAATTTTTCTATTTTGCCAGCAGGACTCTCTGCTGTCACCAGATACTCAGTGAGCAAGTCAAAACTCAGCTCATTTCTACTATTCAGTAAGAATATATGCAATACGGAAAAATGCCATTTGCTGTAATTATTTTAAATGCAATGTTCCTGCATTAATCTTTAAATCTAACTTCTTGATTAATTGATTTAGTTTTAACAGAAGAGAATGTACATAATTGAAATTCACTTTCTCTTAAAAGAATTCAGAATACAGGAAATGCAATCAAACCTATTTTTCAGATAAAATGATCCATTCTCATACTTTTATTTAGGTGAAGAAGAGCTATCTTTGCCTAGTTCTTAATACCATAATTATTTTTAAAATCTTTAAAATGCTTAGATTAATTCACCAGAATATTATCAGAATAACTCATAATTTGCTTCATCTGATAATTTCAGATTTACATATACTACAGCCTGCATCTGGAGTGCTTTTAAGTATGATGATATTGCAAAGCTTGGGGAAAAACATATATGAGCATTAGCAATGGGTCCCCTATTTATCATTGCTCTCAGCTGTCAATGAGGTGGAAGAACAGAAGACGGTTGGAAAGGTAACTGCAAGCCTTTTGTCTACCAGGAGAGGAGGCACAGTTCTCAAAATAAGACACTCAAAATAGATTTATTGAAGCGCTATTTTAAAGTTGAACACAAGGAAGTTTATCTATAGAGGGCATAGATTCTTGCAATTGTCACACACAGGTGGTAGGATCCACTTACAAGGCAGTACTGCATGGATTCGGTGCAGACACTTCCAGATGAGCCACTCAATCAGTTTCTTTTTATAGTCAGAGGAGGAAAAATAAACATTTCCAAAGGTGTAAGCTGTCTGGTCGATTTTTGATACTTACTTTAGGTATAAGATGAAATGAACTCCAGATATGGCTGAGAAAGAAGGCTAGACAGCAATGTCTGCTTTTGACAATAGGAAGTCAGGAGAGATGAATCCCACCATAAACAGCTTCAGCGCTCCCATAAAAATAGTGTTCCATAGCTTTTGCAAAATAAGCACCGGTGCCTGTGAAAGCATTTGCTATCACACCTGAACGTGCAACTCAGTTGTGATAAGGCAGCTGCTAACAGATGAGAAAAAGGGCCCTTGCTGCGGAAGGGCAGTCCTAGGGAGGCAAGCGGCAGGAGCTGGATCCTGGCCAGCCCACCAGCAGACGCTGGCAGCGAGCAGCAGCAGCAGCACACATCAGTGCCTCTCCGCACGCCATGGCGTGGGATGTTGTGTCAGCAACCAGCCTGACAACTGGCTGTACATCATCCTTGCCCACTGGGAACCTGTTCTGCAATGCCTGTGGTAATAGGGAAGCTCAAAAACAGGACAGCAGGTCACCAACAAGGAAATGTTTGTTGTTACTGAAGTGCTGGGGCTTCCCGTGTAACCCAGCGCTGCCTGTCCATGGCAGGCTGGTAGCAGTAGGCACTCAGACGTGGGTGCAAAAGTGCCCTGCAAACGGCTCCACAAACAGCTCCAGGGGAGGGAGCTGCCTCCCAAGCCTGACTGGGTGCTCCACTGAGTAACACCACCAGCCACTGTCCCAAAGCAGGACACGGTGTCCCTGACGTGATGCGCCTGCTTGGCCGCACATCAACGCCCTTGGTGTGTTATGAACCGCATCAAATGGGTGCAAGATACTCTGTGGCTCATAACAAGTAAGGCCATTCAGTGTGAGCGGGCGTGCATTCCCATGCTCAGCCAGCTCGTTTCTCCAGGAGTTTATTTTGTGTGGCAGTCATTTCAGAAACTGCAGAAGTTTTAGGCTTGGCCTCCTGCCATGCAGAGTAAACCAGGTGGCAGCTCCTGCTCAGAAGACTGTCCGTTCGGAGCTGCATCTTGTTCATCAGCAGAGGAAACGTTGTGCAAGGGGAACCCGCTTGTGATCGCTTCCCGTTGCGCTCGGTTGCACTGATTGAGCTTTACTGCCAAACAGAGCCCCAGCCCGAAGCGGCGCAATCCCAAATGCCAAGCCAGCAGCCAAAAGATCACATGGTGATGTCGTGTCAGGGCTGATGTGGTTGCAAGACTAAGGCTCGGGGAGCTCAGTCCACAAGTCGTGGGTTTCCTCAGGAGTAAGTATCAGCAGGGAGAGGAGGAATGCAAATTCTGATCAATTGTTCCCTACTAGTGCTGAAACATGGAAGGACAGGATGTGAAAGAAGGGAGGGAAACAATCCTCTGTTTCAAAAAGAAAAAAGTTTTTAGAAGCATGATTTGTACATAAGGTGTTCAGTCTTATTTCTCGACACCAATTTTTCACCTCTGGAAAAGTGCATAGAAGATTCGGGGTTGCTATGCTAAGCTATCATGCGATCTTATTTTAGTAATTCCAGCTTCTTTAGGTCCCAAAGAGAATTAATAAATGACAAAGATACAAGTGGTAAAATCATTTCAGAGTGCTCTTCTATGAGAATTTTCTCCTGTAAAATTTAATGTGGCAACTGTTCACAGGCCTTCTGCAAAATTGGTGAAATCTAACTATGCAGTGAGGGAATTTTCTCCCCGAGGATGGGACGCCACTGAGTACTCATATGTAAAACCTCAAATAATAATAGTAGTAGAGGAGGAGTGTTACTGATCTCTTCAAACTGTAAGACAGATATTACATGTGTGCTCATATGGGAATCAATACTACTAACCTTAGAGGAATAGACATAAAAACTTATTTCAAGTCATACCATTTCTTGGTAAGATAGGCTGCCATGTGCCTTTGAATTCAGACATAATTTGTGCTGGAATTAATTAGTCTTCTGAAAAAGCAAAGAGTATCTCAAAAAAATCAGTTTTTGTCAGTGTTAATGCATGACTTCCAGCCTGAATCTCTAACACATGCTGTATCAATGCTTTAACCTGAATAAAGGAATTGTGGTTTAGATGCGCTCTACACTTACAAATAAAACATGGGATTTGGATAGTCCAAACAAATGTACTGGGGATGCTTTCAAAGCTGTAAAGGAGAACTCTAACTACCATGGACAACCTTCAGAAGAGGGGTGCCAGCCTGCAATGTATGCCATTGGAAGTCACCTTTTACCAGTCTCTTGTGTGCAAGTTGTATTAAACATGAACCTAATAAACTGATGGGGAAATTTGGCTTCTAAAAATCACAGTCCTTTTTTGCCACAGAAAGTTTGCATTAAAAGAAAGTAAACAAGCAACTCCACAGTGGAATGCAACCAAAAAGAAGTCCTTTTCAAATATGTTAGTCTTGATGTATTTCTCAGGCCAAGATCTCTGCTGACCTCTCAGCTCCAGCTCAGAGTGGGCGCTACCGACTGCCTGTGCCAGCTCTGTGGGAGTGCAAAATGCACCTGAGCCAGAGGGCAAGGAGGAGCAAGGCGCCACGCTCCAGGGAGCAGGATCACAAAGTGTCGTCGTGCCTTCATGAGCACCAGTGGAGAGAAACCCTCCACTTGTAAATAGTTAACCCTAGGCACTTCCAGTAACATGCCCTGCACAAGGAGTGCATTTTCAATCTCATCTCCCTTTGGCTGATGCTTTTAGGTAAAAAGCACAGGAGTAAATCTCTGCTGGCAAAACCAGTGCAAACCCCTGGATTCCAGTAAATTTGACCAAAGTCATAGGGAGAACTCTTGTGAGCATCTTGCACTGCTTTTGCCTATCAAAGTGGGTAGTGTTCAGGTAGCTCATACATTCAAAAGTATGAAAATAACTTACAGTATGGCTAAGTAATTCTCAAATAGTTTTCACTCTGTCCTTGGTGGGAAATGTAGGAGGAACATCTCAATACCAGTTTGTACATTGGGATGTTATAAACCTACCTTCACTTTTCTTAAATATGAAGAAAATTTAAAGTACTTTTGTATGCAAGTCTATTATTATTTTGCAACTTACAGGGTTTTTTACTATTAAATGATGTTTTTGAAGTCATTGAAGAAAACTTAAAAACTTTGTGCTTTCATTTAAAAAGTGTTAGGTGAAGGAAGCTTCAAGGTAAACATTTCCTAATTTCTACCCAGATAAATACTTATCCTTGCAGTTCCAAGGAAGGCTTCTTTTCTCACAGCTACTTTTTGAAATTATATTGTATGTAGAGTTTGGGGTTTTAATGAAATGATGCATTAAGGATTTTTTAAGCATTAGTTGCAGTAATTGGTTTTGAGGGAACTGGTTTTTTACATGAGGAGCAGCTAAAGCAAACATACTGTGAACTATCACTAGAACTATTGTGCAGCATAATCTCAGGCAAACACCCAATGGGAATTTCTTTCTTCTACTAGGGAATGTAAAGATATCTTCCTCTACAATCTGTAGTTAGCGTAAGTGATATAGCTGGAAACATTAAAAAGGCTATACTCACTGTTTTGGTGTTCCACTCCAGGCAGCAGCATGGTGACCCATGGTGGGGGTTTTTGGTTGGGGCGGGGGGGGGGGGGGGGGGGGGGGGGGGGGGTGTATTTGGCTTTAGAGGTTCTAAAAAGCAAAAATAGGAGTCCTGAAACAAGTTTCTGACATTCAGCTACACAGGGCTGATGACAACACTGTTTACAAAAAAGGGTTCTTTGCTTTTTTGTTTTGTAAATGGCACAAATTACAGAAAAATCTCAAAGGTAAAAGAAATTCACACAGTATCAAAACATAGGAAGGCCTTGATTAAAGCAATACTGGAATACCTTTCTAAAGGCAGTAAAGCACTATTCAGTCGTGAACCAGTTTTCAGAACAAAAGGATGTCATTAGACGAGCATCACACAAATTTCCTGTGATCTTGGGACAAATCATAAGGTGCTCAGTACATATGGAAAGTACAGGCTTAGTTTAGGGAGCTTGCCACAAGTAAATATCTGAAGAATGTAAAAACATTAACACAACAGGGTGTCTGTGACACACTGGGAAAAGTTCCAAGATAGTAAAATTAACAGAGTATAAAACAATCTCCAGAGAAGTAATGGAAGCCATGCCATCTATATTTTAAAATTAGGCTTGACAAACATTAATAAATACGTGGCAAGAAATATTTTTTATTGGTAGAGAATGTAATTTATTTACTGTACTCAATTTATAAACTCGGAAGTGCTAAACCAGCTCAATTAGAACTCAAATTAGAGGCCTAGGACACTATATTGTTCCCATCTGTTCATTGCCATCACTGCCTACATCCTCCAGCATGAGCCCTTTATATAAACAGGCAGCAGTTTAAATCCCCTTTGGCAGCCCGGGGGTTCCCATACGCAGCTTGTGCAACCATTACACCCCAGCCAGATGCACCAGCCACTCCTCCTGCTGCTGTGGTAGCGATGCCAGGGACATCAGCCGCAGCACCCTCTGCTTGCTGCCCTCTCTTTCTAGTTACCAAAACTCTTGGGAAGTACTTTTATTTCTCGAGCAAAGCTTAGGTCACACTGGGCTATGGAGGATCCCACTGGTGCTGCAAATCCGAGAGGACTGAGGCCAACTCATCTCACTGAAGACACACCAGCTGGTGGAACCTCTAGCGCAGGACAGAGGTAGATACTTAGTTATAAAATCAAAAGCAAAAAGAAAAAGTTTGCCAAGCACATTATTATAATTTACATGATTGTCTAGGCTGATGCACCATTTATTTCCATAGAGTTGTCTGAATTATGGGAATATTCCAGCACACATTGCACTTGCTAATTATTATGCCCAGATACTAATCCTTGGCTGCTGCCTAAGCACCTAAAGCCTGATTCCCGGAGCAACTTGTATCTTCTGCCTTTCACCTATAGCACATAAACACCGAGTAAGGATTACTGTGCATCCTGGAGTTATCTGGATCCTTTCCCATGCAAACACAAGCTGAACAGACCTTCTTGACACCTCTTCTGCCTGCTTGAGTTTTAAAGTAAAGGAATATCCAGACTAACCTTAATCTTGGTGCACTCTTTTACTGTCACTTTATTTAAAGATGATATAGTTTAGTGAGTTTGTGATAATAAACATGCAAATGAACATTGGCTGCTCAGCTGTCATTTTTGGGGATTCAGGCCTTTAAATTTCACAGTGTAATTCCATATTAGTCATCTTTGCATCAAGAAGGCTAACTGGACGGCGGCCCTGTATAGACTCCTCTTTATTATACACACTGTGAAAGCACACATCAAAAAAAGGGGGTGGGGGGAGAAGGCACCAATTGTACCAGTTATGCTGGATGATTGCAGTGGTTCACCTCAGTATTAAAGCCACCTAAATATAAGGCAGACGGGTTTGTGTGTGATATGGGTTTTGGGGGGATTTATCAGCCCATAGTACTGAAGCAAAACATCTCTCCCACACCTACCAGACTCTTCAGCTTTCCAGGTATTTACTGAAGTTGTAATTCTTTTTTCAACAATACCAGTGTCTGCTGCCATGGAGGAATATAGTATCAAGTTCACAATGGTCATACAGAAATAAGATTTGAAGAAATCTAAGTTCTTCTTTAAGTACCACTGCCTTTGATAATTAATACAGGAAAAAACAAAAGTGGACCTTAAGGTCTTTGGTTGTGAGGAAAGCTCATAACTGTATCCAGCCTCTGCTGCTCAGGCCTTAGCTGACCTGAAAACATAGCAAGATAAATTAACAGAGAAAGCTGGAAACAAGGAATAGCTTTGTTTGGTCTATTTGAAATTAAAAATAACTTCTCTAGCACCCCAGATAGGATTTCAGAAGCCAGGCTTCTACATAAAAAGAATTAAAATGAAAAGGGAAGTCCCTTAGTAGATTGTTAAATTGTAACGCCTGAAAAATGAATGAGTGTAGGAACAAGTTGTCTATGTGTCTGCATGCTTGCATATATACACCTTTGATAGGAATACTCCTGCGAACTCCTGGTCACAAGTGGAAGTAATTCAAGAAGCAGCAGTGGCAGCAATGTTGCAAATGCTGCTATCCTGTTACTTAGATTCACCAGCAGGAACGTTCAGAGTTAAAATGCAGTATGAAGTAGAAAACTACAGGGAAAAAAAAAAGGCTCATGCCCTCTTGGCAGTTTTCTGCAGAAACTTAGGACTTGTTTATATATGACCCTGTCATTATACCACAGTTTTCTTTACATTGGTTTACTACCTACAGAAGAAAGAAAAATCATTGCATGCCAGACAGCCTGTAGTTGCTGCACTCTGGCCTTCCAGAGGCCTGCCTTGAAACAATAGTAACAGCAAAGGTACACCATGAACTGGACCACTCTGTGTTTCATTAATCTGAAATGAGAAGTTCGTGGTTTTTCAAAGCCAGTTTTGGAACCATTTAAACCATAACATTATGAAGCCAGGCAGCCTTTACACAAACACAAGGGGGTCAAGGCCTTAAATTTTAAAATGCATAACCTTTGTAATGCACTTTTTCTTTTACAACAGCGTTTCCCACCTGTAATGGGCTTTCTACACCCCAAGTGAGGACCTTCCTCTTACACAGCCCAGGCTATAAGGATTCGGCAAACTGCCACCTACGGTCATGTGCGTATCTGCCCTGAACAAACAGTGTTTGTATCCCTTAAGCACCTCTGCTGGAAATTAACAGGCGTATATCACACTGTTGTCATGGAGCTACAGAACGGTCTTTCCTGGAAGAGACGTTAGGCATTGCGATACTTAAGATTTCACCTTCTAAAGGGATATGCTACTTTTTTTCCTGTGATTTAAGTCTCCTGAGACTAGAAATCTATGCCCTTGACTCCGTGAACAAAGCAAAAGAGGGGCAATTACCTCGTAATTTTCCACATTCTCAGTGCAAGTCCTAAACAATGAATGTTCAAAATCCCAACCAGCATAACTGGAACACTTTATGCCTTATTAAGAAAGGAAAGGACTTACAACAATTCTAACTAACAAGCAGCAGTAGCCAAGAGCTTGGTGCTGGATATATCCAGTTTTTATCACATGACCACACTTACATAAGCTAAAAAGTGATTTGGCTTTTTTGCATGCCAAATCCCATCCCAGGTATGCTCAGGGTGTTCCTCTTTCCACATCCACAGGCTGAATTAGCTCCTACTCCTATGAGGCCTGCTTGAATGAGAAGAGTCTGCAGGGAGGAGTTACCTGCTAACTCAGCTTGAGATAGAAACAGAAACAGGCTACTGTTCACTTTAGATGAAGTTACTGGAAAAGAAAGTAAACTTGAACTGCCAAGAATACTTGTCCAGAATTACAATGCTCATGTACTCAGAAGTTATACATGTTAACATATGTTTGTACCACAAACACCAAGCCAGCATTCATATCATAAATCAGTCATGCCAGCAGCCAAATTATTGTGTAATGATGCAGCTTTGGTCACCACACCTCCTTTACGTCCACTAATGAAAATCAGCTTGCCAGCTAACAATTTTTACTCCCAAGTGAGAGATCTCCTCTCCAAAAAAGAAATCATAAATTGAACAATATGCATAATCAGAAACTTTCAATTGTGTGTCAAGAGTAGGTTTCAATTCTTGTAAGTTAGAAGTAGCAGGGAGGCAATGAAATTCATAGCAGACATAGAATTTTTTAGGTTACATATAAAACTGTTAATAATGACTTGTAAAATACTGAGAGATTTGGCAATAAAGTAGCTGATGAAATTAAAAGTTGACACAGAGAAAATAATGTAAAGGGGGGGGGGGGAGGGGAACGACAAACCCAATAAAAAACAAACCATAGCCTGCACCTGCACAGAGATGTGCTTTTTACAAAGCCAAAATTGCCATTTTTCAGTGAGATAGTGAAGCCTTTGTTGTTAATTCTTTGAAAATGATGGCTCAGCATCTTATCATGGTCAAAAAAGCCCAATAGCACATCAGAGATCATTACAAAAGGTATTAAGTACAAAAAGCTAGATAAATACATGTGTGCATAGTTTGTGTACCATTGCCTTTAAAAATATCTCCAAGATGGTTGCACTGTTCCCATTCCCAGAAAAACATCAAGTGTTTGTTTCTTAGCATCTGGCAGCATCCATATCCAGGCACCAGCAGCTAGCCTTACACTTGGTAGGTTTAAGGATAAAATTCAACTCATGAGCACCCTTTACTGAGTTGAAACTTCAGTGACAAATAAACGTGGTTGACTGTACAGTGAAAGCCATCTGCTTGGTGCTCAGGTACTCAGAAAACAAACCTACCACCCATTTTTATTAACTTGATATTGGACTCAATCAATGCAAATATTCATATGCTACTGCTTTATAAAAAACTTTACAACTACTGTTACTTCAATTGTCATTATTCCCTTCTGTAGTTTGGGCTACCCACAGTGCTGATGCGAGTCTCACTGCTTGAAACATCAAGACTGGGTTCAGCCCAAACCTTCATGCACAGTGAATATCATCTGTAACCCACAGCAAGCTGCCTCTGTTCAAATGAGTGTCACAGCAGTCAGTTTGGAGCTCAGTCTTGAAATGTCCAACACCACCTACTTAAACAATAAATGTCAATAAAGCCACTCATTTTTAAGTTAAGCACATGCTTAAATGCTTTGTGGAATCAAGGTCAGCGTGCTCAAAACTTGGAAGGACCAAGTCTAAAGTTTGGTTTTACATTTGAAGGAATAGCTCCAAGAGTATTTTTCTAACCTCCCAACCTAATCCTAGGAATGTCTGTTGTACCAGACATGGCATATCATAAAGGCTTTATGATGATTACTTTGGAATGACTTGCACACTCTGTTCCCTGGTTTCACTCCGGGGAAGTAATGTTCCCACCACAGGCTTATGCCAAGAAGCCTCTCCACATGCCAACACCCAGCCAGCTCTCCCGGCAGCAGCATCTCAGTTGATGAACAGTCTGAGCAGCAGGCTAATGGCTTCAAAGTGTTCGGTGAAGGTGGCCTGTTTCACTGCTACATTCTCAGGCAGATGAACTGAAACAATCAAAAAGAAATTTAATGTATCTAATAAAACACTAAATTTAAAACTTGGAAACTTTCCCGTCTGCTTCCTTTATTTCAAACCATGGTGAGTTAACTAGGCCTGACTTTCTATCAGTGTTTCATTTAAATGGCACATATTTGCCTACCTAACAAAGCCCTTTTGTTTCCTACAGCTGTGAAACTTCAGTGCACAGTAACTTTTCATGTTTCCCAGGTTACCTTGGCACCAAACTGTGACTAAATACCTGCAAAAGATTTTTAACTCTAGCATTGGAGAAATATAATATCCACAAGGAAGAATGATGGCTTTCAGTGAGTGTCCATGGTAGCAAGAACAATGCTGAAAATCAGCAGTGCTTCAAATGTTCACGAAGCTTCTGGAAGACCTGTGGCTTATTAAAGAGCTGCGGTCTCTGCTCTGCTCTGTTACAGGCTGCGTCACGTTTGTATTTTCTTCTCTTCCCCTTCCTCACATTATACCTGTTTAGCTCTGTCATCCAATGCAAAGATACAAAGGGGCTGTGACAAATCTTTTCAAAACAGTTAATTGTAAGGTTTCTGTATTTGAAGAAACTTTAAATTCTGGAGCTGATTTACTGCTCTGTGGGAAGAAATGGATCTGCTGTCATTGATTCCAGGACAGGAAGCAATTCAAAGCACATACTCATATGGTATATGTTGAGCTTATTAACACCATAAGACACCTTAAAGTAGAACAGAATATAATTTAACTAATATAAGTACTTTGGAGCAATATCCTTCCCATTTTTTGATGGCTGTAGAAGGTCTCAGGTGCATAAAATGAAAGTAAGTCTGTGTCATATAGATTCAATGGGTAGGAAACAGTTGCAAGTAGTGGAGCATATGGTCTATCGTAAAGTTCTAGAAGCTTCCTCCATGCCTTATGCAGAAGGATGTAATAATCAGAAGGGCAGGATTTTGGGTTTTTTTCTTTTCAACAGCTGTAACAAAAGGGCTTAGTAAGTTATTGCACGGTCACCGGCAGACAGACCTAAGGGTCCTCTGCCAAATACGGGACCAAATACGAGGCAGTTTCAAATTAGATGCTAAACATGGATGCACCGAACCAAAGATATACCCCATGTGACATACATCTCAGCAGGGTTTTTTGTATGATTTTTTTCCCTGAAATATTCAGGGTCTTTTCCTGAGACGTTTAAGGCATCTCAGGACAAGGGCTCACTGTCAGTGAACCCTAAATGGATATTATATTTGTTATAGCATCACATCTGAGGGAAATAAAAATTGGACAACAACAGGAAGAGCACATGGATGACTACTATCATGTACCATTCAAAGAATAATTTGACAAGACATGAGAAGGTATAGAATTTAGCAGACAGCAATATGATGGGCAAAACTAACAAGTATCAATCTGCCATGCTTTATGTGCAAGTTATTCCCCTTTAGAGTGAATGCAACTGAAGTAACAAGTCCTGAGAATTTTTCCTTGTCGATTCTCTATGCAAACCTTAAAATATCACCATAACACAGTATTTTTAAATTTTTCTCTTTTTTTTTTATTTCTTATTGTTACCACAGCACCCAGACTATGTCATAAACCAGGTTCTCAATATATTGAACACCTACACTACGCAGAACAAACAGCTCCCACCTGAAATGACTAACATTGTAACTAAATAAGTGTATGGAAAACTCAGGCCCAAAGAAGCTACAAATCCTGTCTACAGTCAATGAGAAAGGCTCTGGCAGAAGCTGTTGGAGAATTCCAGGATCAAATCTGGAATCACTGGAGTCAGCTGCAAAACTGTCACTACCTTCAGTGAAACCAGGGCTGAAAACATACATTTCTGCTTTATAGCCCTTTGCTCAGACAACTCAAACCTGGCATTTCATAAGTTTTCTTATTTCTACTCCTTTTTCTTCTGCATCAAACACGTTTGTCCTGTACCTTCTGTTCATGAACGGATACTTTTATAATATAATTAGGATACAACTATGCATAATTTTATTAGTCTCTGTCCAAGTGTTCACTAGTTAAAGTATGAAATCTTTCACAAGGATATATCCAGAATTTATACTTCAAGGCTTTTTCATAATATGTCCTGCTTTGAAATGTTATTTCAATGCTTCTTGTTCTTTATCCTGCATTTCTACTGGTGCATTTAATAAGATTTGGCTTTCAGACTTAAGTTTCTTCTTTAAAATAAGGAGAATTAGTGCACTTGGGATATAGGACACTCCACGTAATACTGCTGGCAGGCCAAGATAGAGCCACCTGAAATAAAGAATGAGCTTCATTAAACATATGCATTTTTGAAAAAAATAGCAAAACTATTCAGCATACATTGTTTTGCAACAATTGCCCGGCCACTCTAAAGCTTGTGCCCTGATCCTTTTGGATCTCACAGAAGATGAATCAATATGAGAACAGAGAAGATGTCAGTGTCAGCGAAATGGCTATTTACATCACCCAATTTTCGGTAACTCATTTAGCTAGCAAAGTCAGCCAGCTCGTACCCTTATGGCTTTCTCCAAGGAGAAAAGAGAGAGCCCTGAAAAGGGCAGCTCAGGCCACCTGAGTAACACTTCCAGGTGTACCTGAGCTAGCCTTCTTCCAAATCAACCTTAACACAGTACTAAAAGGAATCAGCCTGAGGCCATTAGTTCAACAAGACTCTCATCAAAATTCCCACAAGTGTTCCTTGAAGGACTACAAAGGCATGAAATGTAGAATCCTGGGCCAGTTTCCAACTTGGGTAACTATATCCTCTCTATAAATGTCTCCTCTATTTTAGTTCAAGTACTATTTCAATCATTTTCTGTTCAAAGACATTGCATAGTCAGCCATTAAATATTTTTCCCACAAGGTCTTACTGCTTTAACTTTTTTTATCAGAATTCAGTGCTTTAGGGTCTGTTCTTATGAAAGGCCATTAGTGAATGTAATTAGGGCACCAGAACATTTCTGTTCAAAGGGTGTTCCAATGTCTGCGACAAAGGTTGTATTTGACAATTAAAGCCAATGCCAAAGAAAACTGTTGTGTCAAACATCTAACACAGGAGCAGCTAGTCTATTAGGAAAAGATAAAGAGTGTAAAATTCTATCTCTATGCATGTAATAACACAGTAAGAAGGAAAAATGAAAATAAAGTAGAAAATATACCTGTATGTGACAATGTCATACATCCGACATGCTCCTTCTCCACCACAAGTCATACTACCCCATTTCAAGCAAGTGGTATCTATCAAAGCTCCAAAATAAATGGGAGATGGAATTCCAGCTAAAAATAATATTAGCAACATTTTTTTGAATAGCATATTTCTTCTAATTAGCAGATACACTGTAGAACCAATGTTGTTTCTCACCTACTCCATCTGTCCTGTCCTCTTTCCGCATGAACCATATTCTGTTTCTTATGTTTCTCTCTTCTTCCTTAATCCAGCTACCCTCAATCAAATACTTTCTTTCCTGTTTAACAGTATATACTTGCTACAATATGGACTGTGATTCCTATTCAAAAGTCAACGTTTTCTCTCATCAGAGTGATTTATGTGTTCAATAAACATATAACAAGAGCGAAGGAATGTAAAGTGGCTTTCAGATGAGCAGCAGATGTAGTCAGCCTACTACCCAGTATAAATAAATGCAAACTGAAAGCTGTTCCAATTTTCCATGCCGTCTAGATCTGTACAAAACCCCAAATTCTTCCTGATCAAAGGCGCTCCAGAGAAGTAGACTCTTGTGCCATGCCCATAGCTCTGATATGATCCTTATCTAGCTCTAGATCAGACCTAACTATGCTTCTGAAGTGCGTTAGAGCTTTTCTTACCAAATACTCTTGAAGCTAGTCCATGGATACCCACTCCAAATGACTTTTCTTCAGGCTTTAGAGATCTGTATGATAATTAAATTGTACACCAATTAGTGGTGGTGACATTAATAAGAAATGTTTACCTCTGGGTTTTTTAATCAAACTCTTCACCACATTAAGTCCAAACCATTCTAATTAGAGCATTGGTTGAAAGAGTTCATTATCCTCATTAGGTGACGTTTATTGAAGTTCCTGAACTAGAACTGCCAAATCACAAAAGGAAAAGCTGTTGGCCTGGTATCATCCACTTGGACTGAGGCCAGCGCAAAGTGCAAGGTAGTTGTGTCATAATCAACATCACATTGATGTGATCAATACACACATGGGTATCACACACCTCTCGCTATCTCAGCGCACTGACTCAGTGGGCCTACATTAACTCAGGATACAGCTGATAGCCAGAAGCAACAACAGGCTATAAAGCTGACACGATACTTAACCTTAACACAGAGCAGAAATGACATAACAGCTTTCTGTGCTTCCTCCCTTCACAGGCAAACTAACACATTTTTAATTCCTGGGGGTGTTTAACCTCAGCATAAAAAAATACAGTAGGTTTCTTAAGATAAGGACATTTTACTGTACCTTATTAAGACCATGTACCCAGGCATGGCTGCTAAGGAAAAAATGAAGCTGCAGACTAATGACAATACTAAAAAATAACGAAGCATCTTGTCACAGTTTTCTTCTCCATCACACTGGCCCAGAATCGCAGAGACATTTTGAGATGAAAGCCCTGTGGCTGCAACACAGGTGCAGTTTTCAAATACCTGTCAAAAGAGTATTTTAATCACACAGATTGTCAAAATTCACGCACTTACTGTAAAACTCGCATGGTTGGCGCCTAGCCCACTCTCTCCTGCACTTGAGTATGTTACACATGTGCAGCATTGCATGGTGGCTTCTCTCCCTGTCTGCCAGGCATAGATCCAACCATCATCTGTATGTGGTGTATGTGGTTAGAAAGCAGGAGGGAGCTATGGTCCTCCTATGCAGCGGCGACTATGCTTCCTCAAGGAGGCCATGATCAAGAGAGCCCTTATATTTCCCAGCAGAGTCTGGTTATGTAGTCCATCCAGTGCCAACAGATCTGACCCTCTTTTTCATAACCTAGTGTGTGGTCTTTCATATGCCAAAAGACAAGCCAGAGATGTTTGATTGAGGCTGTGTTGCACTATTCTTGCTTCTACTGAAAACACTGAGATTATTGCCAGAATGAGGGTTCTCAAATGTCAGCCAAGGTGAGCAAGGGCATCAGTGTCTGGCCCTTACTATCATCTAATACTTTTCTAAAATATTTGTGAAGTGCAGAGGCTTTCTAAAAGCTGTATGATTTTGGGTTTTATTGAGCTCATTTTTCAATTGTTTTCAATCTGATTAGAATTTATAGTTTTTTTATGGAAAATACATTATTAATTAAGATAATAAACGTTCTATAATACCTGGTTACTTGCTTACATCTACAGGATAAAAGATTATTAATTCCATGCTATGGAATTTTACCTTGGCTGAAATATTCTTGGGCACTCAGGTTTCCAGCAGGCAATACCCTGACAATAATTTCTCACTCCATTTTGAGCATTTAAGATTCTTTCAATTATTAGAAGAAAAGGAGATTCCTTCATTATATTCTTTAATTTACACTGATGTTCATATTCAGTTTGGAATTTCTGTTGCCGCTCAATGGATTTGTCCAACACAATAATCACCCTATATATCCAACCAAATGTACATGTATGGATATTTCCCACCCTATATTGATATGGATGTTTCTCACCTACTATATTTCATAGTTACAGCACAATAAAAAGTATGCTTTACCACACTTTTTCCAGTTCCTCCTGAGGCTTTACACCCAGCAAGACAAGGTGATACATAAGTGATTCCATTGTTCCCACAAACAGGGTCCCATACTTTAAGTGGGCAATCACAATCCCTGTTGCAGCCAGCAAGCAGAGTATTTTCTGCATATGAAACTTGTTCTATTCTGAAATACATTTAGAAGATGAATAAATATTTCAGTAATGAAATACCTACAGTAACCTTTTGCAATTCTTAAGATTCTATTCTAGCTCAAGTGTTGATCCAGGACACAATCCTACATGTTCCTGCCCTGGAGTCATGCCTTTCTGTATCTTTCTATATAAATATCATCAATTCATAGATAGGTATGCATACCCTACAGCATTTTTCTCATTTATGGCATGTATGTTCTTGCTTGTTTATAAGTGTTACATACGTACCTACATGTGCCTTTTACAGACACACAACCCTTCCCGATGATTAATAGTAGGCTTCAAATCAAGAAACTGCAGATAAAATATCCTCTGATAACTCAATAGCAATCAGATTCCAGTAAATCAACATAAGATAAAGGTAGGGGATTGTCCATTTTTATTCTGAAACTGCATTCATGTATGCCTAATTCAATTGACAACTTTTTATTTTCACCTGCAGTTACATGACTTGAATGTATAATTATATTAGTAAAAGAATTAATATGGACATGCAATTGCACAAGTCTTGATGTGGATATCTTTTTAAATGCACTTTACTGTTTAAAACAGGTATAACAGAAGATAGACCTACTGTCTCATGCAAGTGAAAGGCCTTGAGAATTTAGACAATGAATCTAAAATGTTGCAAAGCTGTGGAGTCCCTGGCTGATTCTTGACAAGAAAAATCATTCCAGTGCCCTAAGACATAAGTTCTCTTGTGTTTTAAAGAACGTACCCTTCATAGGAAACTGTTAGGCCAGCAACTGGTGAAGTATCACAGACAGTCCAATAGGCAGCAAAGTAGAGAAGGTATTCCAGTAAAGATACCCAAAATGCTATGTTCGCAGCCTGATAGATATTTATCTTGAATTTCTTCATGAATAAGCCTCCAAAAAAATACCCGACGCATATAACTGGTAAGTTGTAAACACCTATTTAAACAAGTGAAACTTCCATGTTAAAATAAAGGAGACCGTCAAAGCTACTTATAAAGGAAGACTGTGCTTAGTGAAGACATAGACTGTCTGTGTATACCGAATAATTAAAGTACAGTCAGAAATAGGTCTCTACTGGTTCCCTTGCATACCCAAAACATCTGCCAAAGTCAACAGCAGTTGGGAACTGCTTGGAGAGTGAGCTAGAGGGTAGGACTGAAATACTGAAATGACTGATTGGAAAATTGCAATCTGGAGCTGCAGTCTAGTTCCAAGACAAAAAAAAAAAAAAAATAGGCAGGTTTTCAATACAGCCTCCCTAGCTGAGAGGAACTCAACAGGAAGATAGGCTAGGTGGAACACATCTTGGTGCACCCTGGCCATCACAGAAAGGAGGAACAGACTTTCAGTTTTGATATGGGATTACTGAACATGTTCTCATGTCTCATGCTTTTGCTGTTTGGTACTTTAATGAAGCAAAGATTGACTGAAAGACATTTAGGAAGATGTGTGTTTTATACAACCATCACATGGCGTGGTTGGCTTTGCTTACAGCAATGTTGGTTCTCTAACAGTACTTGACTTGGGGTCATGGGTGGGCATGGATAATGTGGGGAAAAGGAAGGCTATCAAACCTGAATTTGGATCCTCTCAATGTAGCACGTATTTCAGTATAGAAAACTGCACTGCTAGGCTGTTTTTCAGACAATGTCAACACAACCCAGATAAGATGTATGATATTTATGAGTCTTTGGATACACAGCTTCAAAATGCTGGAAACAGAAGGCAATACTAATACTCATCAGGTCTGGCACATTCTGTGTGGCAGGTTTTAAAGAAAATTGTATAGTACTGTGAAAGATGAGCACTGAGTTAAGGAAGAGAACTATGGCTAGATATATTTGAAAAGGATTCTTCTATAATGATTAAATAAATTCTAGTCTAATTGAGTCACTGCAGTTAAACAAGGGAACGCTGAGAATTTAAGACATGTTAAAAACAGAATCATAGAAAAGCTCATACAGTTTCAGGATATTTGCTTTGTGCTACAACTACTCGCTGTTACCATTTCCCAATGCATGAACACCTCGTCCTCACTCTTAAAAAAACACAAGCTAATAACGAAGAGACAAAAAAAGACAGCTCTTTGGTCAGTGCTTTCCTCCCATGGCGTTCTGCATATGGAAGAGGATCTGAGGCTTTCAGAAAGCCCAAGACCAATACCTGAGTAGTGGAGATGATGGAAAGTGTTGAAAATCGCTGGCAGTTTTAGCTGTGCATAGTTCAACTCAACTATGTCTTCAGATTGCTAGTGACATCATTTTCATGAACATGAAATCTACATTCTGCTTTATAGTATACATTTTAATCAAGATAATATAAACACTGGGCCCACACTCTCTTGATGGAAATTAGCACAACCTATTTGAGGTCAGTGGTGCAAATTTCATACTGGCTGAACTTTCTGGGCCAATTCAAAACATAAGAATTAGATTATAAAATACTGCACAGAAAATTAGGAGACGCTTAGCAGGAAATGCATGATTATCTAGAAATGCTCTGTAGTGTGGAATCTCTCATTGATAAGAGCATTTGACCGTAGTATGTATATGTATACATATACACATGAACATATTTATATATATTATAAAAAAAAGAGAGGGAATTTGCATAGATGTCACTAGTTGGTAGAACAGAGCAAAGTAAAATGCAAACATACCAATTAAAAAGATGGCATCTGATGCAGATTTTCCAAACTGCTGTTCCAGATATTTGGGCATGAAAGATATCATGCCATTGAAGGCACTGAACTGTAACACAGTTATGCATATAAACAACATATAAACTGGGTTGCAAAACAGAGCCTTGAGGAAGGGGATGAAATCTGGAATGAAATAATGTAATGAGTTAGTGTGGTGCTTTATGAAAAGAATCACCCGTTACTCAGTGTGGCTGAAGGGGGAAGAGGGTAACACAAATGGTCCTTAACTGGACCAGGCTGATTCTTGTGCTTTGCCGGACACGAAAGGCCAATGACTTGCTTAGCCCAGGCTACCCCACCGTGTCTCTTCCACACAAAGATAACCTCACACACACACACACATACACCCCAATGCATGCTGCTGCTTATAAAACAAAAATCACAGTAATAACCTTATTGTAAAAGTTTCCTGAAACTTTTTAGGTGTATAATTACTGAACTTTACACCTACAGATTTGCAGCAGCAGCTATTCCTGTATCTTTCCTACTCCTTTTTCTCTCATCCCATGTCAGCAGAGCATTCACCAAAATCCCTTTCCTGCATCTGGCATGTACGAGGGGGCAGGGGTGTAAACACACCAGATGGCTGTGACAACCTGCTCACAGAAACTTGATCATGGATTTTAGTTATTGCTACTATCAGTGATGGGGCAGAAGAGGCCTGAAGATGGATGTGACCACAGTTATTCCTACTGTAATCTCGAAGTCTGGATTCACCAGTCTTCAGCCAATTAAATGTCTCAGTAATTGACACAGGTCTTTGTGTCATGCCCATTAAGTCAGGATCTGAACCATAAAAAACCCCACAGTTCCTCTTTGTCTAACATTCACTATTAATTAATGTGCTGAGCTATTGTCAAGAAACTCTGCAGAAAAACATAAGCATCTGTAAAACAATGACCATGCTTCACTAAAGTGGTCACCACTTAGGACAGTTACATATCTCTCAGAGGTAGGCAAGTATCTTACTAGAAAAGGATCTGTATGCAAGTCTTGCAAAACTGAGTCAAATATCTGAAACACTATAAATAGGCTGTATTATTTTAATATATATCATATATATTTATATATATGTCAGTTTATAATCAGAGCTTTCTGAGGAAGGATTTCTTTTGACTATAAATACTTCAATTTTTAACTTGAAATCCTTGGCAATTAAAAAGCTGTCTGAGCACGTCCTGGTCAATAGGCTCTAAGTGTCCCTGCTTGAGCAAGGGGTTGGACCAGGTGACCTTCAGAGGTCCATTCCAACCTCAACCATTCTGTGAAATGAGAAGACTGTTAGTTCAGGATATTCAGGGACAGTGGACATTCACACCAACACAAGGAGGGGATGATGAAGAAAACGTAAGCTCTGAAGAGCCTCTGGAGTACTAGGACCCACAGCCCGAGCTAGAAACCTTTCCTCACCAGACCAGTACTTTATTCATGGATTCATTTAAGGCTACATGACAGCAGAGAAAGATGCCATGTTTATCAATGTTGCAACATCAGCTGGGATCTGAGTAATCGCTCTCAGTATAGTGAATTTGCAGGACTCATCTTGAAACACCACGGAAAGCTAGCTGGCACTTGGCATTTTCTGAAAATGAAGGTCCTGTCAAGGGGCCCTGAACTGGGTATACAGAATCATGAGACTACTCTGAAGATCATAGCCTTTGACATATTTTATTCACTTACTTTTCCAACTAGCAAAAAAAAATGGGGGAAAAAAATAGCTTCCTAAAGATATATAGATCTGAAAGACCACAGATGTGAAAGTTGCCAATGGTAACATGAATAAATGTAGGTCAAATAGATCCTTGTTCAACAGCCATGAAATGTTTATGAGACACTTAAGCGCCTGTCAATTCCCATTCATGGCTTTAAGTTGGACTTCAGAAATGCACAAGACTTATGCTGGTTTTCTGTTTTCTTCACAATGAATGTGGACTACAAGCAACTAATATCTGCAACTTGTCCACAGCACACCGACTGTAATATTCTTAACCAGATTTCAGTGTATTAATCCCCTATGTGGAAGAAAAGATCCAGATCTACATACACCTAAAATGCAGGAGTGGGGAAGAAGTGAATTCAGATCCTGGATCTATGAAATTAGCTTTCTTCCTAATTCCTAAGAAGCCATTCTAAGTCACTATGCAAATCCTCTATACTTCAGAGAGACGAAAAACAGAGTATGCATTTCATACCTTGGACCCATCTTTACTTACAAAAATACACAGACATGGTTCACATCTTAAGGACTAAAATAAGAAGGAAATAAAATACAACGTAACTTGCCTTTAGCAATTTCATACATGGTCTGTTTGGCTTCATCTTTATCATTTTCTTGCAATGGTACTACACTTTTTTTACTCTTCTCCTCAGATTCATTGCTTTCTCCTTCCTTCACAAGTGACTTGGGCAAAAACCAAAAAGGTATTCCCGCAAGAAGATTCAGTGATGCACAAACCAAAATGCCCAGCCACCATGCTCCAACCCACCGGGCATCAGTAGCTGTTATAGTTATGTCCTCTATTAGAAAAAAGAAAAAAAAATAAAGAAAAAAAAACCCACAAGAAACAACACATTCTTTGCTGTCATTTTGTGTTTTCCTAGTCATCTCTGACGTGATATATTAAAAGCATTTTAAAGATTCTTAAAATGAGACTGATGAAAGAGAATAGTCTCCAGTCTTCTATTCTAATGTTGCTAATTTTCTGACAAATTTAGGTGGTTTATATTAAATTCATTCTAGTCCTTTCCTTTGTTAAGCCAGGTGACACAATTGTTCGTCAAATAATTTTGATGCAGATTCATTTGTGTATGTATGCATTCAATATTATCGGATATTGTACACAGATTTGCCATTCTAAAAGAAAAAACCAGCAAACTCATAGAATTAAGACATCTCATATTAGCAAAGAAACATCTTTTAGTGCTGATAAATACACCATCATACCTACCAATTTATAGGTAAGATTTTATATATTTATTCATTACCTGCATCTACTGATTCCAGATCAACAAACAGTTCTGCACAGAATGATGCCAACAAGAAACCAAGGAAGGGGCCAATTACAGTTGCTGTATGTAGACATCCTAGAGTACGAAAAGGAGAAAATATACTAAATTAGAGCCTGGACACAATAATGTTCTTGGAATTGTTATATATGCTTAGGACAGCTCTACTGAACCGACATTTGCGCCTAAAAATGGCTTCATTTCAACAAGTTAATCTCTAGTTAGATTACAAATTCTACAGTATTATTATTTTGATAAGGCAATAATTTCTGTCTTCTCTCTTCCTTTACTGGACTGAAGGGAGTCATAATAGTCCTCTCTTTTGCTTTTGTTTGTGTGTACTTGTCTCCAGGGGAGAGGAGTTATCACAGCAGGGTAGATTTACCCAAGTAGAAAGGTGAATTCTCTGCTTTGGCAAAATCCTCCAAATATGAAATGCCTAAAGGCATGATGGGGGTTTCACCCATTCCTCGTACTATGTTTCCAACCATCACAAATATCCACAGCAAGGACCCAGGCTCTTTTTCACATTCTGTGAATAAAATAAGAATCCATAATTAATATTTTAATTCTAACTATTAATTAAATTCTGGAGACAAAGAATTGACCAAAAGCTTAAACTTTAGTGGATATGTCTGTCCTGTAAAACAGGGAAATAAGTAGCTGTGATACTTGAAAGGCTCCAGCACCAGAAGCTGTTGCACTTGCTGGACTAGGTTTAAATCCCTCCCCTCTCCATGCCATACCTTATCTAACCACCTGGCAGTCCAACCACTGCATAAGCTAGGCCCTTCCCTTTACTCATCTCCCCACCAAAACTGCCATTTTCATGTCAGTGAAGAGAAGACAGTCCCTGAACAACAGTGATGAAGTGATGAAAAACCATGCCTGACTAACCTGATCACCTTCTACAACAAAGTAATACTTTCTGTTGACATAGGGAGGGCAGTGGGTGTTTTTCACATGGACTTCAGCAAAGCATTTGCCACTGTTTCCCATAGCCTCCTCCTAGACAAATTGGCAAGACTGGATGGACAGTCTGAGAGGTGGCTGGGGAACTGGCTCACAGGCCACACTCAGAGGGTGGTGATCAGTGACTTTCAGTCAGGCTGGCAGCCTGTCACAAGTGAGGTACCCCAGGGACCGATACTGGTCCCCACACTATTAAACATCTTCGTAAATTATCTGGATGATGCAATGGAAAGCACTCTCACCAAGTTTGCTGGTGACACCAAACTGGATAGTGAGCTGGACACATTAGGAGGGAGAGCCATCCTACAGAGAGACCTGGGCAGGCTAGCAAGAACAGCATGACCATCTCTGTGAAATTCAGGAGTCTTTTGCAATGTTTTGGGTAGTTGTTGCATAAAGCCCATACATTGTCATTTGATTACAAGAACATTGCCATTTGGTTATAAGAGCATTGTCTGAAACAAACCAGACAACTCCCTGATTTCACAGGTGCCACCATTTGCTTAAAAGAAAGCCATGCCAGTGCGGAAGATGTGGTGGTGTTCTACCTTTGCATGGAATGAGATTTCTGAGCTTTTCAGCTTCTTTGCCTTGATTCAGACTGCTAACTTTTGATTCACTATTGTTCATAAGCCCCCAGAAAAGCACATGGAGAGTAAATTCATCTGTGTCTAAATCACTGGCTGTATGCCAGTAACTTCAATTGGCACTCTACACAACAGTCCTCACCACCTGGAAACCCCAGCTTAGACCCTTACCTCAGAGCTCTGTTCTAGCACTACAGATTTTTGCCTTGCATGTCAATGACCTCCCTATCCAGAGATTTCATCTGTCCTGATGCTACCTGTTCAGGTATTCAATTTCAGATTTGGGACAGCTTGAGTACAATGCAAATTCTGATTTGGAAAGTAACATACAAATTCTACCATATTTGGTGCATGTCACCAAATGTTACAGAAAGGTTTTGTACCTCCATCACACCTCTTCAACTCAGAAGGTCAGTGCTTCCCTGAGAAGGCACCCACTGGCACATAGCCTGCAATTTGCCTGTCTGGGCAGGGCTCGGAGGAACTATCTGACTCACTGAGCTTTATACAAATCTTGATCAAAATCAAGATCCAGAACGATATATATGGCCAGTCTCCAGAATCTACCTGGGGATCCCGCTCTCATTTTATTCACATCTGTCCTCCTACGTAACTCAGCAGAATACTGTGCTGCAGCACAATCATGTTGGTCCCACATCAGGACAGGTGTATCAGGCACTATATGACCTTTAGTACTTTCTTTCCCTCCCTGAACTTGAATTTCTTCGTCTCATACAGTCTGCTTCAGGTTCCACTGTTCTCCGTGGTCCACTTTGTCATGCTGAGACTTCTCAGTGCCAATTCGTTAACAAGTGAAAACTGGCTTTGTTAGCAGGACCTGATGACTTTCTGAATGAAAGTATTACTGTCCAGAGATCAAGCCTGGGTTTCCTATATCAATGTCAGACTGCTGTCAGCAAACATGGGCAAAGCAATCCACATGCAGATGTGGTCAAATTTAAACCAGTTTTTGCATCATACAGGGGTTGGACTCATATGTATGAACATCACAGTTTTGCTTGTCCATAAACTAATAGGGAAATTATCACCTTACCCAAGTATTGCCATAGGCTTGAGGACCTATGGGTTCTAATGTGTATATTGAATGGCTGTATAATTTACAAGAAAATGCTCTACCTATCTATACCTTAGTTTGTGCATTTATAAAATAAAGAAAAACACTATCTGAAATCTTCAAATGAAAGATTAAGACCAAGTGCTATCAAATATAAACTTTTCTCAACTTTTCTTTGTGAGGATGGAAAAATTAATGCCTTAAGTGACATGCAGTCTTGGAAAGCTCGGAAGACACATCCATTACTAAACGGAGACAGAAAACTACAGCACAACATCACATGTTCATACAGTATTACAGCAGTGTGATTCACCTTTATCTAGCACACAATGATGGAACAACCATCACAAAAGACAGCTAACTGTGGGGTTCATCTCACCTAACTTTTGCCATCTACCAATCATCTAAGGTTCCAACAGTCAGTAGGCACATCCAGGAGGTAATCTGACCCACCCTAAAGTAAAGACCCTGAATGTCCTTACAGCAAGTGACACACTCTGCAAGAGCTCAGTAGTCTCTTTTGACAACTATCAAGGGAACCTAAAGAGATAATTCAGACTAAATGCTTCCCTTTAAGGTAGCTAAAGACTCAAGACATTAATCCCATCCACAGCATGAGAATTTTGTATGTGATCATTTAACAGTTGCTTCTGAGCCTTTTGACTCCATAATAGTTACTTTATAAGCCTGTTGCCAGTGCACATAGATCTTTCAGTCTGCCAGGTAAGTTTTAGCCTAGTTTAAACTATTTTCTCTTTTCTCTAAATGAAAATGGATCTATGTTTTTGCTTTACCTCTATTTCTTATGTGGTACAATGAAAAAGCATCCTGATCCCATTTACTCGTTGTCCAACTATGTTTCCTACCTCCTCGCAGTATCATAGTATTTCAAGTCAAAAAGAGGAACATTTGTGAGAACCACCTGGTGTTTTATTTCCCCAAAGTGGACTGGCAGTGTTGTTAATCAAGGTGTTGGGATCTGTGAAAACTGCATGAAAAAAAAGTTACAGCTCTGGAGTCACAGACTAAAGAAGCAAGAAGGCTAGGAAATTTCCTGACTTCTAGGGTTTTTTTTTTCCTGACTTCTAGTTTTTATGCCTGCAAAAGGTACTGATCAAAAGCAGGATCCTGAAATAAAAATAAAAACCTATTTACTTAAACACTATAAAAACTGAGGAAGAAGTATTAATAGACATAGGAAGAGTCATACCTGTTGATGGTTCCTCTGTAGGTAAAGAGATCAAGCTTTGATTAACAAGGCACAGAGGCACAACTGAAAAATTCTCCCATTGTGAAATACTGCTCTCAATATGATACCTGTTTGAATCAAAGGAAATCACGTGTATGTTAAGAAGAAATACATCAGAACCGCCTCATAAATCTGTACTTCAGTAATGAAGCTACCTATAAGAAGAGTGTGTAGCTATAGGAAGAAGGAAACCTGCATCAAAAGTTAACTGAGCCTTAGTAACAAACCAGGCTAGGGACAAAGGAACTCTAGCAGGGCATCAGCCCAGTGTTTTATCCAGTCTGTTATCCAGCCTCTAACATAAACTTGTAACATGCTTCAGGAGGAGCTGATGAAAAATTCTAATGAAATTCCTTGTATCATCTTCTCTCCTACTCTTCTTATATTCTAATATAATTTACACCCTAAGCAGAGGGTGCCACCAAGGCTGTCAGAGCCATACCACATTGGACATAACAAGATTAGAGGATCTTCCTTTCTCAAAAGATTATTATTTTTTTAAACCAAGAAAAAATACTGAAAAAGTTGTTAAAGAACCATTATGACCTGTAAAGGCCTTGCAACACAGCAGGCAGGTATGATCTGTCATGCAGGCTCCAGACCAAAGACATCTTTAAAAATAACCTTGTTTTGCCCATCCAGGTAGATAAGAGCTAGCAGTGTAATGTGACAGTATCACAGGCCACTGTTTCTTCAGAGAGTTCACACCAGAGGTAGCACAAGGATGAAGGCAAGGTCAAGGGAAGGTGCCCAGCAGAGGGGTGACTCTCCTCAGGAAGCGATGACTGACTTTTGAAGCCATCTCAGGAGCAAAATGAAACAAGCTGCTCTACAATTACCATACCCTACCCACACTCAGCAACGTCTCTCTCAATAAACAATATTATTTCAGTGGGAGAAGTTGTGGATTAAGGCAAGTAAGGATCACAGAAGCTGCTTGAGCTAAACAAAATACTCACCTTCCAAAGAGGAAATGAGGAAGTGATATCAAAAGACACCCAAATGACAGAACTGTGCAGCCCAACGCAATTATTCTGGGTCTGTGAAGCTTTGCTCCGAAGTAGCTCACAAATCCTATCAGCAGCAAGTTGCCTGCAAAAAGAACCTGGTTCATATTTACAAACCAAGGCATCCTTATACCTTTTCAAGTACAACACAAATTTTAGTATACCTTGTTAGCTCAACGTCTGTTGCTTCTCTTGTCTTGTACAAACTGTAACTAGACAGGGAACTGCCTAAACGATATGGTAATTCCTTGCTGTCAGCTTTTTGCAAAAGAGTTACACAACATGGAAAGAGCATGAGAATAGAAGGCAGAATAGAAAAGAGATCGCGGTGAGAGAGATTTTTGACTGCACCTATCTAGAGAAGAAAAAGAAACTACTTTACACAGAGACCAGGCCTAGAGGCTGCAGAATAATAGCTGGTTTAGGAAGTTATTCTCCTAGGATACTCTAGTTCGCAACATGTAGGAAAACAGAGAAATATATATCCAAGTGGTTTTATACTGAAAATAATTAACTAAAGATGACATACAGAGAGAAAAGGAATAATAACATATTATTAATTTCAGTAATAGTTTCAAAGGAGAAAAAAAATACAGAGTTTAGTACCTAGGACCATTTAAAAACATAAATGAGCTAAAAATCTCCATTGTCCTCAACTTCCAGTTCAGAATCAGCTGATTTTCTCTAATCTTCATTTATTACTATGCAAATAAGAAAAGAGCCAGGCTTCCTGTCATGAATCAGGCCCTATAATAACATCAGTTTAGAAATTGTACACCTACTAATTTTTTGATCTTTTGCATCAAAAGAACAAAACCATGCCTCTTAGTGATGAGCAGCATGCTCTGAAAGAACATAACATCTGGGGTTTTGTGTATGATTGCTAGAAAGACTGTATTGAACCTGTGGTTTGAATGACACTTAAAGATGTATACTTACATCATTAGGACTTACATGGTCCTCATAAATTATGTCTGCCACATATGCTGGCTCTTCATCATTTCAAGTATTATTTTGATTATTCATAGTTATTTTACATCCTTGGAGATAAGAATGCCACAACTTGTTATAGAGTTATAGAGTCCATATGAGAGGATAATTTATTTCAAATAATAAGCCTTTTACATACCACTCCACCAGTCTTGGCCATTTCATATTGCTTAAAGTCTCCTCCTTATCAAAGCAAAAATATATTCTGGGTATTCCTCCTGTAGCATAACTTTGAGCTGCCCCATCAGACTGCTTTGCAGGAAGCAGCATGGTGTTGCCAGCAGTTTCTTCTTCTTGCACATGCAGATATAGGAGACAAGGGAAAAAAAAGCCTTGTCTCCCCTCCCCATCAGTGTATATGACCCTTTTCAGATCATTTCCTCAGCTGAGCCAGGGATAACGATCCACATTGTACCATTTATAAATGGTATAAAACACATCCTCTAAAGATCTTTATTTAGATGGGTTTGAGCTATCAGGCCTTTTGTTTGACATTTTTGGCAATGACAAGACAGAAGCTTGTCACTGGGCAATAAAACTCACTGATAGGCAAGGCAAGTTTCACTAAAAGTAGAACTGGAAACTTTCTTTACACTTGTACAGGTATGAAATCTTGAAATACTGTTGATTCTGAGTAAGGAGACAACCCACTCCAACCAACTTTGGGACTGTAAAGTCCCAAAGACAAAGACAAAGACTGTCCCAAAAGACAAAAAACTTTGAAAGAACTGTAAAATGCTACATATGACCTTAAATTCAAACAAAGTTTATAAAATCTTTCTGGTTTGTTCAGAAAAATTCAACATAAAGCTCATAAAGTATTTCTATTTTGTTAGTTGCTCTGTCATATCTTACAATAGTGCAGAAATTAGCTGAACCAGCTTTTAAGCCTAAACTCCCTCATTTAAGTTGTCCTGTTAGTTTCCAAGGCACTAAATGTGTAAGTACCAGCTGACACAGTAGGAGAGAGTTGGTCACTTACAGTAATCCACAGATTGCTATGGACACGAGGGTCACTAGTACATGCTCAGCCCATGTATTATATTTTCAAAGAATAAGAAATAGTAAAATGATTGATTACCAATTTCAAAGCTTCCATTAATGATCCCCACTAAAGAAGCTGGAATATTAAACTGTTTCTCTATCTGTGTGTACATGCTGTTCATGTAAGCACCAGACATCGTTTTACCAACATATGCAAGTGATAGTGACAGCAGAAACACCTAGGAAGGAAAGAGGACAACGCATAAAGAATTCAAATTACATTTAGGAATATTCCATGGTTATTTTCCCCATCAAAGATGTGCTCCCAACTGACACAAGTGAACAGTTCTGTTCCACTGATATGTGCGTAAATCCTATCACCTATCTTTGTGCACAGAAATATGGCTTCTCTAAAAAAAAAAAAATGTATTTTGTTCTTCACCTGCTCCCATTGACCAAGAAGATCTTCAGATACCTTGAACCCCATTTCCCCAGGCAAGACAGGGAAAGCACAGCCTCTCCCATCACGCATCTGCTGCAGCATTGCCATCTGCAGGACTGAGTAACATCTGCAGCCAGACCAGGATGCAAAGACCTTTGCACCCTTTGCTAATCTGAATGACAAATTACTTGCAGAACTAAGATTGTTTCCTTTAATCGAATTACTTGATCAAGTATCTGCTCTCCCATCTCGGTAGAGGTCATGAGCCCAGAACGAGTCATTTCAAACAGGAGTAAATGATGTATCCTTCTTACAAAAATCTAGTAGCAACTGACAGTAAAAAAATAAATACGAGTATAAGCAGTAGTATTCAAATCCTTCTAACTTTAGGGCTCAACAAACAGTATTTATGAAATGAAATCAATAGTATTTTTAAATATATTTGCCATAAATGCTAAAAAGCATAAATAATGTATCTGAGCTTTGAACTACTGTTAAAACCAAGCTAAATTTTACAATATTTTATACCGCTTCTTTACAACTTGAATAGTCTAGGGTACACCTACAGCCAATTTTTACTGCCATGTCACAATCGGTAAGGCTTATTTCACAGGTTTAAGAAGGAATGGTAAACACGTCACACTAAGGGGGTTACACACATTCAAAGGTGGAGCTTCCAAGGAGCAATCAACCATACTTCCAACACATCACAGAGTGTAAAGTTCAGGGACATAAAAAGCAACACGTGATTGCTTACATACTTGCTTGACCTCGGTTAAGGCATTAAGGATAAGGAAAGAAACAGAGCTTATTCATTCATTTAGTCTGCACTGCAACTTCTACCAAACCACTCTAAGTGCAAGCAATTACAGTTGTGTGTTCATACAAAATTGCTAAAATATTTCTGTACCTTAAGCTTAGAAATGCAGCAGAATTTGTTCCCTGTACGAGGCTTCTCAGCTTCTTTCATGTTGCCTTTTTTAATTGATCCCAACGTCTATTTCTAAGTCTGTCCAATGATCCCGTTACAGTACTAAAATGATGAAAAAAAAAAGAAAGAAACGTTCTTGTCCCATGTTTGATAAAAATAAGATTCCTTCTAAGGTGTTTGACATTTGAGCATTTTAAATAATTTCAAACTGGATTCCAACAAAACTGGATTCCAACAAAACCTACAAGCCTATACACTTTATCCTAATCAAGAAAACTTGACATGTGAACATCAAAGTAACAGCAATCTATTTCTCTTCAGATACTAAATTCTGTCAGCAGATACAACCAGTAAACAAAGAACAGAAAAAAGAGATGTTCTGAGGGCAAGCTAGTTTGTCTGTAATACAGCTTTTCAGCCCCTTCACAAGCATTTGGTACTGACCATTGTAGGAGACCGCATTATGGAGACCTATATGTTTGAGTTGATGTATGCACCTGCCTCCATGGTCTTTATTTACTATGCCTGTCCTTGCTAGCCATAAAAAGAACATTTAGTTCTGCTCTGCATGATCTGTTGAGCTCTCCCCTGTTCCAGTGGCATCAAAATAAATGTGTTAATTTTAATAGAAACCGTATTGCAGACTAGGGTCTTGGAATTAAAATTAGGAGGAGAAAAAATAAAACAAAACCCACCAGGCCAAATTAAGTTCTAAATGGAAACAAACCAGACTGTGTTCTGGTTCCCCTCCCAAGATTTGCAAAAACATCCCTCTTTATTTGTCTGCCTAGTTTTAGTCATCTCCATCTCAACTTAATGGTTAGACCTTCTGGTAGTGTTAAGCCACCTGTTTTCTTACACATCTTACATATTTCCAAAAAATGTGTTCAAAGAAGGAGCAATATATTCCAGGAATATACTCACCTGTAAAAGCCTTCACATCTGAGGGTCAGCACAATGAGTTAAACAGAGAGAACACCAGTTTAAAGATTTATCTGTAATGACTGCCACAAAGGCTTCATTAAATCAAGTTATCCAGTGTAGCTCCCTGCTGCCTGATGGAGTAAGCTGGGGAAAACCAGGGCAAGTCAGAGCCCTACCTTGTAGTCGGGATGGATATAGGTTAATTTTCTCTTTTTCAGCTCGAATATGCTTTCAAAGTGCAATCTTGCAGCACCTGCTCTTCTCTATGTTTTCCACTTCAGAATCATGGCTGGGGAGCAAGCTGTCCTTGACAAGCCCACCAATGGGACTGAATTGCCTTTCACATTCTTCAACCCAACACCCTCTCAGTCAATCTCTTCAAACACTAATTTCTACAACAATGTTAATCCTCTCAAATCTGTTTCTTAACTAACTTGATTCCTAGCAAATTAATGGATATTAACTCCTTCTATATCTACCTCCTCTTTTTAGTCTCTAAAGTATAATGCATTATTACAGCATTCCTGGAAATACTTACTTTACAATTAAGTGTAGGTGATCAGCAACTCAGACATTAACTATGATATATAAATAGTCTGTGTTTCTGCTTTGCTTAAAGATGCTTACACAAACTGTGTTCAATCACAGTACTAAACTGTCTTTATACAGCTTTGCACTTTCTGTGCAATTTGGCATCAAAGTTTCTATCCCAGGGAATTGTTTATGCCTTATCTTAATACTACTTTATGCAGACTGTAGTTCACCAGCGATGCCAAAAGGTGAGCAACAGAACAAAAACTGCAGAGGACTTTGTCTGTCCTCTTCTGCTTCTAGGAGCTGGCAATGGGATTCTGTCCCTTACTGTACTAGTCCCTGCATTTCACTACCATACGCAGGGAGCATCATCTGGCTAATTACAGGTTTTCTCTTCTGGTGCTAACAGAAACAAGCCAGCAACCTCTGCCCAAGTTTCTCTCAGGGGCATCAGAAACATCACACTGCCCCTCATATAATTTCAGATGACAAAATGGCAACGTTTGCTTATCTTTTTTATTACCTTCTCTCAGACCAAAAATTATGGTACAAAAAAATGCATTTCAATCCATTTTTTTCTGGGAAGATTATTAAGATTATTGATTTAATAACTAAATAGACAGAAATACTGTTTCTAGCTATGTTCCTGAGGTTGCTTTCCCCAGATTTAAAGTATTTTTGTGGTCACAGTTGATCCAATGGAACAGAAGCCAACACAGACTAACAGCCTAGATTATCAGAGATATAGGTCCGTAACTCACTCAGCTCAGGTGCATTTACACCACACTTTAAATCTAGGTTAAAACTCAAACTACCACTTCTGTGCCTAAAGATGAATCGGTAGTTTTCCCACTCCCTTCTCCCATCTCCCTGCTCTCCATTGTACATTCCTTTTGCTCACCTTGCTTCCACTCTTGGGCTCTCCAGACTCTTCTGCAAACTTTTTTAACTCATTAAACAGGCAAAAATTTGATGCAGGAACAAGATTGCTTTCCAGGCAGTGAGTTGATCTGGCCTGCAGAATGGTTCAACAAGTGTCAGAATCACATAAGCAAAAGAGCAGGAAAGTGGAACCAAGGACATGAGAAGACAGGGGAAAGTGGGGGTGAAGCAGAGTAGGAAAAGATGGAGCGTGAAACCTGTCCATCTGAGCACCAGCAACGTGTTCTGTCACCTCAAATATTCATGGAACTATGGTCTCAAGCCCTATTCTAAGCTGCCCAGGGCAGCCCTGAACACAGCTGGCCAACTAGGATCAGCACAGCTGTAAGGAGATTATCTCCATCAGTGAACATCCATCAGTATCTATTTAGTCAACAGCAAGAGAAGAGGCAGCTTATGCTACTAGGATAGTCACATTGTGATGAAGTTCTGTAACAAACCACTTGAGGAATTTGCACTGGACAGGTGAGACTATTTGTGCAAAAGTTTGCCCTTGGGTTCTGATTGACCTACCAGCTACCATGTAAACACCTACACTTGAATCCAACTCATAAGCCTGTAGTGTTCACTGAAATTTCAGGGAAGAGGTCAATAAAATCCCTCCTTACAGGATCTTGCTTCTTCAACTTCCTCACTGAGTTGGAAACTTATTTATGGCAGACTAAAAGGCTAGCGGTAACTGCCTCTTCCAGCCATCTCCGCTACTGGACTAAATTTCCACAAGCAATCAGACAGACAGACAAGTGACCAGACAACTCATCTCTAGAAGATACCCACTTTACATAGCGCACAAAGAACTAAAGTGTGTCATGTGGACTGAAGTGTGTCATGTGGACTGAAGTGTGCCGTGTGGACTGTTTTAGAACAGGCTATAGCTACAAAGCAGATCTATAAAGTACAGCATCTGATGTAACTGGGGCTGAACAAGGTTGGCTTAAAAACAAAGCAGGTACATCCCGTGTGGATCAAAGCAGGCTTATTCAGAGTAGCTGACAGCAGCAGTCTAGCATTGAGAGACAGGAGTTTGGACCCACCTGTCCTACATGAACTTGTAAATACATTTTATAGTTTTAAACTGTATTTCACCTTAGCTAACCAATACAAAAGAGAACAGCAGCACACAAACATCTGGATTTCAATGTCTATGAAGCAATATTCTGCAAATTGCCTTGCCCAAATCCCAAGGGGACATCCTATTTTCAATGAAAAATGCATCTTCCATTTTGCTTATCTTAGTCATATAGATAAACTGATAAGTCCATGTTCTGTTTACAAAAAGGATTAAAAATCACGTGACGTAACCAAGCAGCGGGCAATTACAGCATCAGAATTTTTAACTAATTTATTTTTCCAGTTGCAAAAAGCATTCTGAAATCTTGTTTTACTAGGCACAGCTCAAACTGTTACTCAAATGCATACACTGTTAGACTGAGACAAAGGAAAATATTCTCATGGCAAAACAATTAGATACTTACCGTTTTGAAAAGGTTTTCAGAAGAAACTGATATTGTGTGCTTAAACTTTGACTTCTATTCTAAACTGTTGAAAATTAACCCAGGTATAGTTACTGCAGAATTTGTGGTTTTGCCAGATTATTTCAGCTGTGCATTTTAGAGCACGCACTCAGATTGTGAAAGACATGGCAGGCTGAGTTCTTCATTAGAAAAAAATTAAGCCCATCTCTTTCTCTTCCCTGCCAAAAAAGGCCAAGAGCTACAGCCGTGTCAGATCCCTGAGCGTGAATTATTGACACTCCTGCACACTGAAGACATGCAGAGAGCGCTCACAAGCAAGAAAGGAACGTCAGGAGTGCACATCACTGCAGAGATCTACAGGCCAGGTGGTGTCCTAGCAAAGGATGATACAAGGTCAGATTGGAAGAGGGGAATGAGTTTGTGTTTGTTTTAAGGGGGTGTTTAAGCCTTGAGTTAATTGTATGAAGAGCAGTGCAGGCATAATCATTGGCCTTTTCTTGCCGTCTTGGAATGATCTGGAAGAAAGTGTAGCCCTTCCCAGTTGGTATGAAGCACTTGGAGGCTCAGCTGCAGGGCAGAACTGGGTCTGAACCAAAAGTGGAGAAAACAACCTCAGTCCCTGAAGCACAGAGGAGTAAAATCACTCTTCTCAGCATCCCCAGCTGCTGGTCTTCAGTGTTTCTTCTCAGTGTAAACAGCCTTTCTGGATCTGTTTTTGAAGTCTCCAAGTTACTAGCTACTATATAAGTGGGGTATTGTTAATTCTAGAAGGGGGCAAAGAACCTAGTAATTAGGCACTGCAACTTTCACTAGAAGCACCCTTTCCTTTGGAACCTTTGTTGAATTAAGACAATTCACCACGCCAAAGTGAAAGATAAAAAAAAAGCCACCCATAGCCACATAGCCGTTGTAGTTGTCCTACAGGGTGGGTGTTGCTAGTTACTGATTACCAGACGTTACAAAATCAGAGAGTAGTTTGACCAAGTGTGAATAGTTCTAGCTATGTGACAAGAAAACATTACGTGACTTTTATCAGATCAAGTAGACATCACATCTAAGAATCAGTAGATCCACCTTTAAGTACTGGTGCTGAAGTAGGTTTCATCTGTGACCTTAAGTCTATTGTTGACACTCATGTTTGTCTCCCTTACAGAAATAACTATTAATGCACATGAAAAGCCTAAATGCAAGGTCTAAAAAGTGTGGTGAGGGTGGGATTGGGGTTAATGAAAGCCTAGCTCTGAGCGCAGCTTCCAGGGCAGTGTTTCTCAGCTTCCTGAAGGAGCACCCGGCCTTCCTGAAAAACTTCCTGAAAAACTTCCCTGGACTACCGCGTAACCTGTCTGGGAGGGGGAAATAACACACCAGAGAGATACTTGGCATTTTTGTCACACTGTATGTTTTTGTCTCACAAACTTACAACTCTACTGCTGTACTGAAGAACATTCTGTGGACCCTCTGCTGATGCCTTACAGACAGGTAGCCCTGCAGGCAGCTGAGGATCCTGGCCTGCTCTGTGCTGCACCAGAGCATGAGGTGAGGCATTTTCCCCTGGGATTTCTTATAATAAAAGTTCCCAATTGTAAATTTCTAAGAACATACCTTTTCAGGTTTTGCACACTAGAAAATTTCTCAAGTAAACATCTATTAATGTGATTCTAATATGTGAAAAGCTTCATTCTACCTCAGAAAATATGCATTTCATATGAGGTATAGTGCTGCTTTTTGTTCGCACCTCAGGATGGTTTCCAAATCACACCTGATGGCTGCCTGTGCTGGGATTTTGCATATACACTTTAACTAGAAAAAGAAGTTCTCTTTCCACCTTTGATTTCCTTTAACTAAAATCTGAGGTAAAGTCTTATTTCCCACTAAGATATATTGAAGGATTTCTTGCATTTTATATTTTCTTCACTTACCCATTGTCAATTTGGAAAATTAAACAATCCTCTGGCGAAGTAAGAAGAAAACATAAAAACTGTGGTCCAAGTTCTGCCACGTACTGCTTTGTGTTCACCAAAGACTGTACAATGAAAAAGCAATAGCGAACAGAGGCAGAAAATGGCTGAGTATAAAGCTGCCTTAACTCCACGTGGCCGTCCTTGCTTTCTTTAAAAAAACAGCTAACAGTGATGAGGGAAGAGGACAGAACCCACCAAAAAGGCACCTGTTCAACAGCGTATGTCAACAATATAGTATTCATTCAAGTGTAAAGTGACTTCTCTGCTGTACCCATACCATGCTTAACAGCCCTCTGTGTATTACTAAGCCTTGTTCTATGTAGGAGAGGTGTCTCGGTGTCATTGAAGTATTACCCTCGCTTTCGCATTAAAAATAACTTCAGTATTCCAGTTGTAATAGTTAGCTATGGAAATGTGACTGCAAGCACTGAATCAAGAGATTTGGCTAGGAGAATGCACAGGGAATCAGATATATATTTATCTTAATTGATTAGAAACTAGAACTGTAGATCTGTCTAGTTGGTTTTTTACCCTGCGTTTAGCTATTACAAGGATTTGCCAGTCCTTTCCTCTTTCTGTCTTGCCCCATCCGTTTTTCTAATATTTCACCTCATAACTATTTGTAGAATACATTCTACATATATTTTATATTTTAATCTGTGCCTATCTGGGGGAGGAGACACCATGATTTTGTCTACAGAGATCCTTATTTTCAAGCCTCCCTATCCATCATAATTATTTAAAAGTGAGCTTCTGAGATGCATGCAAGTATTCTCAGTGTCTACAGGAAATGAGCAAACCAGTGAAATAAAAGCCATTGTCTGGGAGTGTAATTAATTATTAAATAAATAACCATTAAATAAACTTTGATGAGATAAAAAAACATAGTAACATCATATGCACAACTGTGTAATTCTACAGTCTCAGTCAGATTATTTTGTTCAACAATAATTTTGGCTCAACGTGAGCAAGACTGAAGATTCAGACCCAGCAAAAGAATTACAAAAAATAGAAAGCAAAAATTCATTTAAAATAAACACTTCCTTATAGATGGCACTTAACAATTTGCTTTAAATACTTATCTCCGCATCAGAAAAAAATAACCCAGGTGCCAGTTTACATGATGTATAGTTTGTGCCAACTGTTACATTATTTTCTAGCTCAAATTTAGAGAACTAGATAAACACACACATAGACATAAGAGTTTTCCCAAGGACCGTTTACATTCAAACCTTCTCGCTTGTGTTCTATTTTTCTGTAGCACTATGAGAAAGGAAGTACTATTGGAATTACATCAGTCTTTGCTTCATGGAGAAAGTATGTTAGAGACTTTTGCCTGCAAACAAATGAAGGCTAGTATCCATACATTTGGCTCCACAGTCCTGTGGAGGAAAAAGGCCTTTTACGCTGATAATGAAAGAATCCTTCCAATGAAAACAGTATTTTCCAAGAAAAATACGTTATACTGAAAATATATTTATTTTAATTTTTTGTAGCCTGAAAGTGCTGGAGAGCTTTTTCATTTCTTCAGGCTTTTTGGAAGCTGAAGGATGCTGGGGGAACGCTTTTAGGGTAAGTGCATGTTCTCAATCCTCAAGTAGCTAATTGTAGCCTACTTGGGTGATCTGTGTGCATAAAAAGTGCCTGAAGGAATACACCCTAAGGCCCCTACATGGGCACTTCAGTGACTTCTGTGAATTTTCAGTGTTTGGATGTGCTTAGGTGACACTGGGAAGGAAACACCTGCTGTACAGATCTTGACCTTTATAATCTGCTTTTGTTTCAGCACACAGCCTTCAGCAGTGGCACTGGGGTGAATGAAGAGAAGGAGTCACTCCCAGCCATTTGCTGGTGATCAGCAACATGTACAAATTAAATACCTCTCAAAAAAAACCCAAAAAAAACAGGAGTGGAGATATGAAATCAACATATGTTCACAAATGCAGTTTAATTTTCAGTAAATTTATGTAAAATCCAGTGCATTTGGAATTCAATATTTTTTTCTGTTGTGATTAATTCACGGATAATACAGCTCCGACAACTTAGCATACTGAATTCCCATCTTCTTCATGGGATTTCTCCTAAAGGCCATATTTGCACCAAGTCCACTTCTTGCATTATCAGCACACCGCTTGAAAACCTAAAACTCCAAATATTTTTTTCTGTCTGGATAGATTTTCTGTCTGGATAGATTTTCTTTGAGGGGCCACTCTAGTCATTCTGGTGCTTCAATATAAGGAAAATAACTTGAGATAGTCAAGTATTTGTATAGAATTGGGTATACCCTATTCTTAGCAAGTAGTTTTGTTGAAGATCCTCATCTAGAGTCTCACAATAGGCATTAGAATCAGATATTTCCAGGGAGTAATTTATCCCATCTTAAGACAGCTGTCTAAAATAAGTGGGAGGAAACAGTCTCTGGAGGTCCTTCTTTCTTCCCTTTGATTTGAAAGTCTAGAAAGCTACCTTAGTCTAGATAACTAACTTTTAGACAGATAAAAATCAGGTCAGGTGACACCTGTAATCGTTATCTCTCCTTATGTCATTCTAGATCTACTTATCTTGGCCAAAGAACAAAAAAGCCTGTCAGCCAGCAGCTCCCAGCATAAGATCCCCTTACAATTGCTTATGCAAGCTCGCAGGAAATTCAGGTGGTCTTATGGAAATCAGTAGAAGTTCTCAGTACAAAATGCAGAGGTGATGTACAATTACTGATCCTAGTCTAAATGTATATGTAATGATGAGTTACCTACCAAAAATACAGAAGTCACTTCTGGGCTCACTGTAAATACATGATTTTGGAAACAAGGACTAAGTAGCTCTTTCACAGCACTGCAGTTGTAAACAACTGCAAATGCAACTAATTCAGGAAAAGCTGGAAATATGAGCTATGTCTCCACAGAACTGAGCACTACAGCAATCATGGGTTGCACATCCCATAGGATATAGCATGGCAACCCAGATAAGAATGTCATCACACAGATTTAGTTTGACTATCTAGTAAGATTTCCTTTTCTCTCACCTCAACAGAATGCATGTCAGCTTCAGACTAGCTAAAGATTCTGATCTGTCTTCGATTCTCAACTCTGCCATTGACTCTGTACCTCCCCCTTAAACCATCATCATCTCAATCTTTTCGCCTGTAACACAAGAACAATAAATAGTCGTGTACAGCAAGCATTCAGATCCATACATTGGAAATAATATTGTCTATGGACAAAACATTAATTGTTGTCTATTCTCAGTTTTCAACTATTTATTTAAACTAGTGACACTGTCATAACAGTTTCTTTCTCAATAAAGCAGTTTAGCACATCAATTTCCACTTGTATGGATTTGGGGGTTTAGCTTTTGTTTTAGCAAAGCAGGTTTATGTCTTCCAGCCTTGTAGCAAACTTTATGAAGACATAAAAATCTGTGTTCTTTGTAAAATTTGCCACAAGGCTCAAAGACATTCTCTTACACAAACTTCCATTTTTAAATGTTAGAAAACAGAAATATTCCAATTGTCAAAACAGCGTTTCAGAATAAATTATCTATGTAAAAAAAAAAATACTGAAAACCTAATGATATACTTTTGGGCAGTACCTCTTTTTTTTAAATTACAAAGGGATTTCTTGTGTGCTCAGGTCGTCAGCTTTCCACTAATGAGGTGTACTGTCTCGTAAACATACTTTAAGAAAAGTTAAAGGAACAAATGTACTGTAGGTTGACTGGCAGTTCAAAGGCTTCAAAGTCTCTCTGGAGTCTTTTCCTCTTAAAAAATGACATTAACTATGATTCATCAATCAGCAGTTTATGTAACCTGATAGCATTTCACTTTTGCTATCCATCAAGTTCCCAAGTTTTTTGGTGTGTGATAATGCACCTTGTGTGCAGAGATATCATCAGGCTAGACACTGGTTACTACAAAACGCTTAAAGGAGATACACCTGGCCTTTCTAAGTACATTTTACACAGGGACCACTTCTAAGACAGCTTAATCCTAAAAGGTGTGAAACACCCAGTGGAAGCTCCAGGAACACAGGTGAACTTTTGGAAATCAGGCATGTACCTATTCATCTACCCATGAGCATGGCTTTCTAGCTACAAACACCTCATTTTTAAAACACAGGAAATCTTCATAGGATCCCCCAAAACAGGTATTCTTGCTCAGAAAGGTTTAAGTTGCATGAAATATACATCCTCTTCTGACAACAGAAATTAAAGAACTGACTTCAAATAACAGTGTACATTTAAGACATTCTAATAAAAATTACTTACCTCTATGGTGGCAATTTCTATGGTTCTTTTGACAGTTGTTTATTCGACTGCTACAGACTGTTATGAGTATTATAAAAGGCAATAGGATGATATATGACCTAGAGCAGTGGCTTGTAATGATCTATAACACGATGGAGAAGATTATGACTGTTTATGACAACAGTTCAAAAAATAATTTAAGAATGTGTTAACTCTTTAGCGACATGAAATAATATGAAATGTTATGTTGATGTGAAGTTATGTATGACATTGCCAACATTATTCCATTTTTTAACACAATACCAGTAAGTATGAACAACATGGCAATGTGATAGTTCTCCGATGTGAAACTAGCCATTTGCAGCCCCTTGCACCAGGAAAGCGTACAGAGCTTCTGCAAAAAGTAATAAAATCAAGCCTACAGTCACTAGAAGCATAGTCACTAGCCAGAGGTCTACCCCTCCACCTGGAATTCTGTAGGAATCCTGTAAATCAAGGAGAGAAACAAAAATTAAAGAAGACCACCAATCTAGACAATAATTCATGCAATAGAAAATACTCTGAACCCAAAAGCAGAGCTTAAGATACCATTTTAAATAAACAGTACAAATTTTAAAGACACCTTGTCCTGAAGTATATGCTTCTCTGCTGCTCTGCACAAAGTTCCTTTCTGAATCAAACACTGTAATATGATTTTTCAGCTTTGACCCATTGAAACTGTAGCATTCACTGACACAATATGTGTTAATATGAAATTATTTCAATATGTTAATAATTGAAACTTTCTAGAGCCTCAGGATTTTTTGCCTTGCAATAATAAATACAACGCCTTCAGTTTTCTGCTGGGTATCTGGTTCAATAACAGGTTATGGAAAAAAACATCACCTTTTGAATCAGCCATGTCACTTGTATCTCCTCCCTCTTTGTGAGAGCTTACATTTAAATACTGACTTTTTCATACTACTCATATTTTCTGTAATCAGAGACAATCTCAGCCAAAAGTGGAGTGGTTGCTAAACGGATGGAAACAGCAATATCTGGTGTAAAAGACACTACCATAACAGAGAAAAAATCCACTATTTTTTTCTAGATACATATGCTGAATTCCTAATGAATTTTTAATGACTTCTTACAGTAGAGAGACAATTTCATGTACTGATTCACATTCCCTGTGCTTATCAAAATCTTTTCTCATCACCAAGTAGAATGAAAAGGTCAGGTCTTAACACTCACACATACAATAATCCAAGCATACAGTAAATGCAGCCCTACTGCAACTCTCTTAGAAGAAGGGCTACCTTATTTTGCAGCCACATGTGCTGACATACCATAAATAAGTTTTTTCAACATGAATCCTCCTACATAAGCTACTATACTGCATTTGCCCTTAGTGAAAAATTATTATTAACATGACTGATTCTCAGTTCAGCACAACTCTCCTTTTTAAACAGCAGAGAAAATGCCACTATTAATAGCAGAGCTGTCAAGACAGGATCATCTAAAAGACTCAGAGCGTTTCAAGACAAAGCCAAATTGTCATTCTCTTGCTGCAGTTTGCAGAAAGGGAAAAAAAAAATCTGGTTTTTAAAGTGAGACAGTTTAAAAGAAAACTTAGTTAAAACTTATGCACTGGATCAGGTAGGAAGGGCTGACATGATTCTGTGTAGATTTATTTTGAAAACCAGTAGTTTCTCTTATTGATGAATGGTTCCATTTGCTCTATACTTACTAGCAATTCGCCTCCTCTGAAATAAGTCTGGGGAGCATGGAGGGTGGTTCCTGGTCTCACTGAGTCTTCTACAGATGTCTGTGCTCTTTAGAAGATGCTGGGGTGGGGAAGGGGGGGTGGAGAGTTCTCGTGGTTACACTTAGTAAATCAGAAACAGCACTTTGACACATAACTAATTCCTTAATCTCTTTTTTCGCTCACAGGAGCATTCAGGGAGACCTCATTCTGCATATTCAGTAACAATAATAGTCACTCCAGACTCTTCTATAAGGAGACCCAGGATGCAAATTTACAATGCACTGACTCTGCAAGGAGGTACTCCAAGTAAGTACCTTAGTACACCATAGCCTTCCTTTTAGCAAAATTATTTGATCTGAAGGACACATATGAGTCCACATGTTATAGGACTCCTATTGTAGTAGTGGTATGTATACATTACAGCAATATATTTGAAAGCTGAATACCTTTTTATAGATAACTTCTTATAGACAATGACTTTAGAGAATTATCATAGCAGGAAGCAATGGATGGCTTAAGTTACCAGAAAGGAAGAACATTAGTACTATTTTGTATTACTTATTTACTGCTAGCACTGTCTAGAGTAACATTAATAACTGAAAGAGAGTTCTGCTTTTGCTTATACTTCTGGAAGCAAGCTGCAGAAGAGGCAGGAGAAAAGAAAAACAAGAATTTAAACCTTTTGTTGTATTCAAAGGTAAATTGTTGGATACAAGCCAGTAGAAGCCATGCAATTAATACTCAATAATCTGCAAGTGGGAATGGTATTAGAAACTATAACTCATCAATCACTGTGCTGTCAATTCTGACTTTTCTGATCTAAACATGGGAGATTCCCAGCTATAGGAACCGATTCAGCACAAACTCTGCTGAGCTCATTCTCAGAGCAATCATTAGCAATAGCCCTTTGAGTCTGCATCACAGTTCTGTCAATGGTGTGAGCTGAATAGCATGACACATCATAAAAGCTGGGTTTAAAGTATTGTTACCTATCCAAATGACTTCTTTCCATTTGCTAGTCAATTCCATGGATGGCTACCCTTCATTTCTGATTCACCTGTTTTTTCCACTGGGGCAGAAATCATTAACTTTGCTCGTATTACCTCTTCCACTGCTTCTTCCACATTTCTTCCATAGGTTTAACATCAGTTTTGGGATCAACAAGAAGAGCTTTTTGAGATTTTATCAGTACTGAAAGGGCCCACACCTAATAGGAGTAACAAAGAAAGTTGTGCTAGCAAAAGCTTATTTGATAAAACAATATTTGAATGAAGCAGATCTACTGTTAGTACCTAAACTGTGCAAAATTACAACTCTACACACTGGAAAGTACAAACCTTGTAGTATTCATCAACATAGCACCAAGCAAAAAATACTGGAAAGAGAGTATTATAGCCAAAATTTTAATCCTTTGGCATCCAAATGTAAAAATTTAGGGAATAATCAAGGTTCCTAATCATAGGTGTCTAGTAGTCTGCAGTTGCTATGACAGTGTCCTATCAGCCAGGTTCATGAATCACAGTCCCGGATATTCTAGGACGTATAAAATGATGGCAGAAAACTATGTTTAGACACCTGATATACTCCTCTAATTTCAGATTTGGCCATTTGAACACAAGGCACTTAGACATTTTCAGAGGTGCTGGCACTATCAATGAAACCTTTTTTTTATACTTTTGTTTAGAGGCTTGATTAAGACTTATTTAAAAGTAATCAAATGCTAGTAAACTGTTATAAAAAAGAAACAACTTGGTCAGATCACATGAAATACTGTGCTGAACTCGTATAACAGCTACAAGCAGTGACACATGCACCCTTCTGTTTCATTACTGGTCGTATTTACACTGACGCATATTAATGCTGCTGTTATAATTTCTGCTCTATTAAAAAAAATTAAATAAGCCCATTTCAGGTTAATGCCTAAAGCTTTTCCTTTTCTGTTTTGGTACAACAGGAAAACTAAACTGAGTTATTCACACGATTCTAGTTACTGGTAACTGAGCAACAATGTAATTTACTGGAGACATCTAGCTTACACAGCAGAACAGCATCTAGTAAAGTGCACGCAACAGGTAATATGGTTTCTTGTCACTCTCGCAAATGGGAAAAAGACCCATTACCAAAAATCCATTACCAAAGATCTTAATGTGTGTTATTAATGTTATTAAGTAAATGTGGAACTCAGAAATTGAAAATCAGTCATTAAAAGTGGGAAACAGCTGTCTAGCAGGTGTCACGAATAGCCTAAGAAAAAGGTAAATACGAGAAAGGGAGGGAGATAACCTTAAACGCTAGGAACTGAGCACATAAAAGAGTTAAAGCATCCCTGATGGAATTCATTTCACATACATTTAGATACCTGCAGTGTAAACATCTGTATCTGAGCAAGTCACTGAAGACTGTTTTTATAGCCAAGAAGGAGAAACAGGCACAAATCATCTGAGCTCTGCATTAGAAACAGGGACTAGAACGGTGTCTCTATTCATCTTGCATTTAGTCAGACAAATCCCATTCCCCAGTATATAAAAGCTGCAGACACTTGAGATGAGGCTGGTTCCCTATTCCTCTGCTGTAAGTACATCACAGTGCAGCATGTTCATCATCTTGCAACTCAAGAAATTTATGTAGGTAGTTTCTAGAAAGAACCAGGGTATTGGCATACTGTATCTTCTGGATTCTTTGTAAACCTCAGCTCTGGTGTTCTCTAACCCTCATATAGGCACACTACTTTTGACAATTTTTTTCATACAGAATTAAACACCAGTGTAAATATATAAACCATGTAACTATTCAGGGTAGAATTGGTCATGGGTTTCTTTACTGAGAATACTTGATCTTTTCCTTAGACTGATAACATTTGTTATGCACAGTAATAAAGGTTTTTTTTCTAAGATAAAGGTTAAGGATAAAAGAACAAAAATAGGTTTCTAACCACTTCACTGAATGCCACTAACTGCACAGTACTTAGTGCCAGGTTCTTGAAATCTGAGTTATGAACAGTTCTGCTGTCAAAGAGATTCCACAATTTCATATTCCACACTTGTTTGTGTGGAAAAACACTACTCCTGCTTAAGAGGACTTGTAACAGATGCCGTAATACCTTAATTTTGTTAATATTACATCTGACTAATAGCTGGATAGAGTTATTGTTGACTCTGCCAAAATGCTATGTGGCCCAGGAGGAAGGCAATGGTCCTGGGGCACCATGAGCCCAGTTTCATTTCTACAATGCACTGAGGAATCAGCCTTTCTCTTCCCTCAGATCATTACAGGCTCCTCAAGACCTCTTGCAGGACAGCTAGAATTAGGATTTGGGACCAATATTTCTTTGAAAAGCCTGTTTCACTTCTTATGTCAACACATAGATTGATTCAAGCTTGATACAACAACCATTCACTTAGATGCCTTAAAGCAGAAGATTTTAAAATCTTAGATGCAAACTGCATCTGATCTATCCATTGCTTTTCAGGAATTGAAATAACATGAGCTTGCCTTTTCACAAGAGCTGAGAGCATACACACCGCTACTGAGTGTCAGTGGGACCCAGATCTCTTCCCACCCCAGAAGCACACCAAGATATTTTCAAGTTCAATATTCAAGCAATGAATAGTGGCTGGTGTCAATCACCAGCCAGACTATTTTGCATAATTGTTTTTTTAGCACCATTCTATCTCTGTAAAATGGGTCTAATCAAGCCTTCATTTCAGAGGAGTGAAATTGCTACAGTGCAAATAACACCAGAATGTTATTTCATCATCAAATGTTAGTAAAAATAACAACAGAAGACTCTTTAGAGAGATAAACTTGTTTCAGACGTTGCATATTGTCATGGTGAAGATAAAACAACACTGCGCTTACTTCTCTTACACTGGGACTGTCCATTCAGAAAAGGATGACAGGAACCTAGGAAAAAAAAAGCGTATGATCACATCATTAAAAAGAGAGAGCAAAATATCTGTAAGCAGCATCCCTTAAACAAAATAACAAAAAACCCCCAACCAACTAAAAAACCAAACAAACCAAACATTTTGTCACTTGTTAGAATCTTATTTGCAGACTAGCTGTTGTATCAGATTAAGAGGCTACTATCACAGCTAAATATTCCTTCTGCATTCAACTCAAGTATGCCTGAAAAGAGCCAACACTGGAACTTTAGCCATTTCAGTGAAAATCTGGTGTTGCAGACTAAACTGACAAAGAAAGGGGCTTCTAGTTAAGACAATGTACTTGGCATTGAAGCAGTTATTAATTAATTCATGTTCTCTGGGATTATGGAATACGTATACAATAACTTCTTGTCGCAGAAAACTTTGCCTGAGCTTTTGTGCCAGCATCTTAACCTCCATAAATAAGTGAAAGACCTGTTTTCCAAAGGCATTTGGGCTCCTAAAGGCAACTAATAAGACATTTAAAAAAAAGGTAATTTTCCTGAAATCAGGGAAAAAACAGTTCTAATCTGTATTCTTAGAAATCTGCAATCAGGTAATTTATTAACACTGGATTTAGTCAATTAAAGACTGTCTATTTTTCCCTGAACCATATCCTGTGCACACTAGAGAAATAAATTTACACAGGCAGCTTTTATTCTGGCATTTCCTAGCTTTTTCATCCTAGTCTTTGCCTTCTTAAGATTATTAACACAATTTTTATGCATAACATAGAGAATCTACAGTGTTAGTAAAACATTTGACATTAATAATGCCAAAATTTTCATTTATAATTATACTTAGCTGAAAAATTGATTGCTACCTTGTTACCCTGAATAATCATTCTATCTGTCAATTTAAATAATTTTCAGTCTTCTTATTCTTCATACAGCTTTTATCCCTTCAAACATTTTTTCTGTTTTGATCATTACATACTTCTACAAGAAAACTCCCCAACTTTAACTATTCTATCGTTCCTAAGATATCTGTTTTCTTATATTTCAATTATTGCTGATCTAGTGTTTCATTTACTCTGGCTTTCTTTATAACTTTTGTTACCTTATTTAGCGCTTGAAAACCCCCACAGGGAATATTACCTCAGCATCTTATCAGAACCGTAAAATTGAGGCTGCGGTTCTGATGTGCAATATGCTATTACAGTATCTTCACGAGGGCATCCTGCTTATACCAGGTTAATATTTACTGATGTGCTAATGTAATAATGACCTACCTGCCTCTGCTTCTCTCTGGGGTAATTTTCGTCTATAGGGATGGGAATTAACGACAGTCTCTCTGTGCTGCCTGATGTCAGAGCTGAGAAAGGTGCGAAGGGTATATAAGAGCCGTATTGCTTGTCAGCAAGGAAGGGGAAAAGGGATACTCCAGAGCTAGATGCAAGCGTGGAATTGTTGTGTGCACCCTTCTTGCTAACACAGGCGTGCTTCTTCAGTTAGCTCCCTGACCAGTAAAAGGTAAACAATTTCCCTTTTTCTCTTACTTACAATGCAGTGCAACAGATGTGCTTTCAGGAAAGCACAATGTTTCTCATTATTAATCAACAGCATTTTTCAGGAAAACGCTAAGTTAACTTCAAGGTAAATTGCACCTGAGACCAGAATTTGAGACTGCAACATGCTGGGAAATGTAAACCGGAGATAAGGGAAAGGATTGAAACTACTAGGTGGAAAATGAACATTTATTGTTGAGAGCTATCTGTCTGAAACTGCATTGTGTCACTAAACTTAGGGGGATCTTTTTTATTGTAGACTGTGAAAAAGACTAGCTGCTGTTGATTTAGGACAGAATGGGTATCAGTAATAGAGTATGCTGAAGAGTATTTGGGTTTGCTTTCAGTTTTGAATCATTATTCTTTTCAGAAAGTTTGGAAGCAAAGATGTGCAACCTAAAGCTGTCAGTTTTCTTCATTGCACTTTCTGTCACTCTGAGCTGTTTGGAAGCTACACCTATTGAGAAGTGAGTAATAAATAATTGTATTTATTTCTTTTTAGGGGAAAATGTGTTTGGATTATTGCATTAATTGCTTTTGTTTTCATGTCTCAAATAATATGAGCAAAAATACAGCCATTCAATTTCACAGGGTATTTTATTGTTGTTTAAAGATTGCTATCTGTGGCTGATGATCTATCTGATGGTACTTCCAAGAGACAAGGATGGATATTGCCAGTAATGTCACGGAATACACTCTTAGGACTTAGCGAGGAAATGCCAGAACAATCAGCAGCAAAGACAAAAAGGTATTGATTTTCCCTGTTTTTTCTAGTCATATCAGCTAGGATCAAATTATGAAGTAAACTTTGTGCCAGTGATATTCTGTTACTTGAGACACTTTATGTCTGTTGCTTATTCTCAAAAAGAACTGAGAATATCCTTCTTCTTGTAAACAGAGCCATTCTGTAAGCATAAAGATCAAAGTATTCAGGGTAGAAAGTGAAATCCGGAGACAAAAGTTGCAGATCTTGTAATCGCTTTACAATTATAATGCTTTCATGAATTAAAAAGGCTATAAATAATACATTACCTTGAGAAGAAAGGTGTATTTTGAAAGGGCCTTCTTTTTTAAATTTGTCACATTTTCAAGCTTGAAGGGGAAAAAATATATAAATACCCTTCTTAATAACACTAAGTCTTTGGTAGAATGGAATTATTTTATAATATAGCTGTTTCCTTTAAGTAATATTTCATTACAGAGTTATATATCAATTTAATCACGGGAAGGAGGAAAAGAAGCAATTGGTTCTAATAGAATTTAACATGTCTGAAATGCATTCATGTTTATAAATCCATTTTGAAATCAATATTCATGTAACTTTTCAATGAACAAAATAGCATTTCAGAAAGTATTTGTGATTTGTACTAAAAGATAAATAGCACCGAACTGTTCTATGTTCATCAGGCTTTTGAGTGAAATTCCTTCAGTGACAATACTACCATGGATAGATTCAGTAAATACATGTCTCTATAGCTGCCTGTTCCTTTCATTTCAAATTTATAAAAAAATACCATTTTTATAAAAAAATATTTAAAAAATATCATGACAATTTGGTTATCTTACGAAGTATTTTGATAATGGAGACTAAGTTCCCACTTTTTACAGCTATTACTTCAAAGAACCAACTGTAATACTCAAACACAGGGCATCACCTTTGTGAGTGTGGTATGCCTTATCTGCTTTTCTGGGCCCTTGGTTAGGGTTAGGGTTAGGTGAACTGTCTCATTGAAGCACATATTCAACTCAAAGCTGCAGATCAGAGAGCTATCAGGTATAATGGGTTAAGTCAGACCAAACAGCAGTTAGAATCTAGTAGCTTCCTGTAAGGACCAGAGTTTTAAACTTGGAGTGTCAGGCCCTAATTTTGTACCCTTAATGAAAAAGAGAATTCTGCCTCCACAAACAAATCAAGATTTCCATGAGAACCCGTTGCTGTTTGAACCTTATATGTTAAGGGCTTGATTAAACTTGATTGTTAAGGGCAGAAATACCCATGGAAATCTAAGAGAAGCTATAGCAAACCCTATTCAAACATTTCTTTTAAATACAATTACATATTTAAAATATTAAATGCTTAGAAATTGCTGCGAAGAACCAGTATAATAGACATTTCTCTCACAATTCATATTCCATTCTTAGATCAATACAAATAATTCTAAAAGTATAGATGACCTTTTAGATAACAGATTTAATCAATCAATAGGAAAAGGAACTAATTGGTAATTGCTCAGAGATTCAAACTGGGAAATTGTCACTCTTCACTGTACATTTTTTGTTGCAAACTCTTACCTACCTCATGCCACATCAACATGAAGAAGCCCAAGAAAATTAACAATAACTTAGTAAGTAATCTCAGCAAGAAAATATTTCTGTCTGAAGGAATAACATAGTGGTCTAAGAAAAAAATTTGAAAATCCAAGCTCTCTCAAGGTAACACTTTTATTACAATTGAAAAATGAAAAAATCTCATGCTATGTAAGTTCTACATGGAGTTCTGTAAATGGTCTGTTGATTCAGACCATAAAATGTTATTTTTAGATATGGATTCTTCCATGGGCACCCTTCAAAGTCTCATCCAACAAATTATTATCTCCTACCACAACAGCACTTTCAAGTTGCTGCTGTTTCAATAAAGATATGGCAGCTTTTTTGTAGTGAAGAAATCTCTGTTTAGACAGAGCTAAATTTTAGCTAGTACTGAAGTTGGCAGAAGTTGGCAGCGCCTGCCATCTCTCACGATATGTGGTGCAGTTGGGAGAAAAAGTCTTTGGGCTCAATCCACTTGATGTGGGCTGGAAGATTACTGTGCACTTCAGTGAGAGCAGGATATGATTCTGTAGGAACAAAAGAACTAAATAAATGTTAGTGATTGTCATTATGTTAGTAATCCTCATGAAATCAGCAAGAGCTCTAAATAGGTTTAGAAGTTCAACTTAAAGCCAAACATTTAGTCACTGTTTTCACTTACTGTCTTAACTATAGTATCATTACAGGTTTTCTAGATGTCATAAACTGCTATGCAGAATATCAATAAAAATGACATATGACTGTTAAGGCCTTTGCATTTAAATAACCCCCATCATTAAAACTGGTAATAGCATACAGCACAAGATTTTTTTCCAGGCACAAAGTAGGTGGTAGGAAGATTGTAATGTTCCTGTATTTGTGCACATATTAAAAGAACTCCCACATTAGCACAGCTCAAATGCCTATTAGAAGTGGCACACTTGATTGCTCATCATTTGACTTAATCTTGGCTCTTTTTTTTTCACCTTAGTAGTCACCATCTGGAGAAACGGAAATGCAACACCGCTACATGTGTGACACAACGCTTGGCTGACTTTTTAGTTCGTTCCAGTAACAACATTGGAGCAATTTATTCACCTACAAACGTGGGGTCCAATACATATGGAAAGAGGGACACAGTCGGGCTTTTAAGCAAAGAACCCCAAAACAATGCACAGCTTTAGGGTGTTCAAAATACTACTGATACAGTTTTCATTAGGAGACCAGTTTTTAATGTATCAATAACCTCTTGGTCATTTATTACTTGTACAGTCCTTACAGTGCCTTGTTTTCTGTGTGTGCGTATGTGATTTATGTTCATCATTTCACTATGCATGTACAATGACATGCATAGGCTATTGTTTCAACACCATTAAGAACTCCAGAAATCTGCTTGTCAAATTCCTTTGTAAAAAAATACATATATATATATATATCATAATAATAAATGGAAAAGTAATTGCAACAGGGGGTTTTGTATTATTGCTATTATTATTATTATTAAAAGGATGAAAAAGATAACCATGATGTGTATGTCTTTATAGTCAGTTTGGTAAGAGGAAAAAAATCGTCTTAATTAAGACCAACAGAAATCAGAATGCTAACAGAAGTGATGTCCTAATGAAAGTAAACCAGAAGAATCTCCTGGTTTTGAAACATCTACAGTATCTTGTTTTGAACAACTAGATGAGACAAGATGACTGCACTGTGCATGTGATTATACCAGTTTACAGACTGGTCTTTTTCCATCTCAACATGCATTAAACAAGTAGAAGTGGCCTTGCAGCACAGATTTCCATATATACTGAGCATGGAATTTTAAGAATTCACAGTTCTTTCTTTAAGACAGCATCAGTAAAATGCAAGCATAATGAGCATAAGTGTTTTTAAATATGAATAAAAGAAAACTTAGTTAAGAAGCTAGCAGAAACACCTGTGCTTGGGTATTCCTTTCCTTGAACCAGAGTAAAAAAGGGAGGAGAAAACCAATAAACAGATCATGCATCCAAATGTTTCATAGAAACAAGGTAAATTTGCCCACTGGCATACTTACATCGCTACCAAAAATCCAACAACACTATTTTAGAGATAGGCAGACAATGGAAATTTAACAGTGTTATTTTTCCCTACCTCAGCCCAGTATCAATGCAGGTATCATGTTTTTTCCTTTAAACTGTTAAGCAAACTTTCATAGAGTTGACATCCTATATCACAGCAATAGTTGTTTTATCCATCATTTTCTCAGTGAAGACTTCACTATCATCTGAAAAACATTATTGTCCAATTATGAAAAACACTCAGTAGAAGCTTAGTTCTGGGGGAGCGAATGAAAACTTAATAATTGCTTTCAGTTGATTTGTTTCTGTTATAAAGTATGCCTCAAAATATAAACATTTTTGCTGATTTTAATGTTAAATGGCATATTCCCTTCATTTCACAAATAATACATGGGAATAAAAATTACTGCACAGAATTTCTGCTGTAAAAGTATTACTGATTACTTTGTTGAGAAAAGTTTCACCCTACATTGATGTTCTAATGAATATTTATTCTAAATTTTATTGAGAAAACAATTCATATGGTATTAAATCTTTCTAATATTTCTGCCAGCTTGAAACGCTTTCCTGATCCCAAACTGAAATATGTACAATGCTTTATGGATCAGCTTCTGCTCTTTAAGTTACAGTTTAACTACTCCAAACAAAGCACAGACATATACAGTTCCCCTGAACCCATGCATACCTTATTTTCTGCATTACGTATTCCTGAATCTGGTGTATTTGATACTGATATCTATTTAACACAGTCGCCCTGTCTGGCAAACCATGAAAAACGTTACTCATCTCTTAAATCAGTGAAACAACAGAGAAGGATAAGATATATCAATAGCTCATAGTGGGACCATCTCACCTATCTTTAGATGCTTTTTGTCTAACCAGTTGTCAGCACTCTCCTGCTGTTTGGTGGAGAAAGGCAGCTACTTCCAATTCATCCCAGCTTAGACTTCTATTTTAAGATGGAATGAATCACACTCTTGAACTGCCTCTATTTCTTCATTGACGGTAGACAGCGTCTAGACAATTAGCCGCAAATGGGCCCTTAACTTTACCATAACTAGAGTCAGGTGACACAAATCCCACCTGCAGTTGGTATGAACTGTTCAACCTAAAAAAAAAAAAAAAAAAGTTACAAAAAAACCAAACAAACCAACCCACATCTCAGGCTCAAAATCATCAGAGTGATCAACTCTCATGTTCTAAACTACATTAGTTAATTCATCAGTCAGAGCGTCCTGAGAAACTGCCTACACTGAGACTTGTTTCCCCATACATACCCTTGAGACCACAACTCTGCTACCCTGCCTCCTGCTGTGTAGTTACCACTGGCTGCACTTAGACCTCTTAGAGCAGAAGGATCTATTCATGGTAAGCCTGGATGCAAGCACAATCCTGAGAGACTGAGCTTGTAAAGGAGTGGATTAAAAAAAAAAAAAAAAAAAAAAGGAGAGAGGGGGAGAAGAGGGGGGAAGAGAACATTTAAATATTAATTTATCAGAACTCCAAACAGCATAACTTCAGACATTTCAGTGTACAAAGACTACCTGGTGAAGCCTAGTTATATAACAAAATCAATGCCTCTATCCATTTTTTTTAAATCCCAATATGTATTTACCTGCATCTTTAGGATCATAAAGATTTTTGGAGAATCTAGTCCTACATAGCTTTGGTTGTTTTTCAATTCATCTTTCAGAGAATATGCAAGAGAACAAGAATGTAGACAATGTGATAAACATGGCTATATTCCCTTTAAGAATAAAAATACTATATCGCTGCTTTTTAGAGTTTTCCTTAAAAGGAGTAGAATAGGGACATAATACTGAATTTCCCTAAATCAGAAGGGAAAGAATAAAAGTCATCAAACAAGTAAAATGAATGTTTTAAAAAAAAAAAAAAGTGGTATGAACATGAAGAATGTTTTAAATGTTGTAGTGGGCCCTAGGGTCTAATATTTCTTAGGAACTATGACAGCTTTATAAAAGACAGAAATCATATTTTTTCATGATGAATAGAGCTGAGGTAAGAAATAGATTTCACTTTTAAAAGCTTGGGCTAAAACTAAGAAAGCACACAATATTCATGGAATATAAAGTGTACTTTATTGAACATTAAATTTTGAATTAATAGTTTCAATTTCTATTAAGAAAATGTAAATATTTTTCTAATAAATAAGATTCTTGGTGAGAGCTTTAAACACTAGGTTGGCAAAGCTTCCATTCACTTCCAACAGTTATTAGCAAATCTGGAATTTACTGAATGGCTTTCTAAAACCATTTGGAAGTTAATACATTGATACTATGAACAAAATCCATTTCCTGTAACACATTACTGAGTATCTTCAGTAGCTGCCATCTTCGCTTTCTAGAACTAGTCTGGGTTTGAGTCAATTAGCTCACTTACAAATATAGTTTGACAGGTATGGCAGACTCTTCTTGTTCAGAGTTACAAGGTTAAGTAATTTTGTTGTCTAGCTTCATTATAATATAGAAAAAGGACTGCTCTACATTGCCTTTGCAATGCAACTAGCAGAAAGCTGTGGTTAGGTGTAACACTTCTCCTCACTCTATACAGAATATAAAAATAATGGTTGAAGTAACATGAAATAGAATCTTTCTATGTGACGTGGCAACTTCTATTTCAGTCATCTTATTGTTATCTCTATTTTTCCACACTCAGAAAAAAAATCCTACACTGAAAAATATATTTTTCTGGAGCTGTGTTTTGTGTGGGATTCAATAAACAGACTCAGACCTGAAAACCACCACTTAATCTAAGCTTCAATTTAGGAACAAAGTTGCCAAAAATGTGGATTCTTTATTGATCAGTTTTTCTGAAAACTTTAGACAAATTGGTTTCCAGCTTCAATTGCTATGTAAACTATATATCCTTAATTAGATTCAGTTAAAGAAGTGTTTCTCTAAAACCTATCTTCATATCAAAATGTTAAAAAAATTCTCAAGCTAGGACTCATATGCCATCAAAAGTTGAAAGTCATGACATCAGAAGATCGCTAAAGAATGAGACAATGGTGATAAGACATTAGATAAAACTGCTGTTCATTATGCAACAGATCTTCCCCTTGACTGCTAAAACATCTGAACAAAAAGAACACATTCATATGCATTTTAATCTTAACAATAGGACTGATTTGAGGAACAATCATGCCATTATTTGCTAGAAATGCTTTTATAAATACAAAATAAGTTTAATTATTCAAATTAAGAAACTTAGGCCTGCCTCTACTTTAATAACATTTTATCTCCACCTTAAAAGACTCTTTTTGATCCTGCATTAGAGACACTGAAACTGCTTCTTATAGGTAATTTTACAATATCCTTAGTATAAATGATTACTGCACAGGTAGCCCAAGATCTGCTGCAGAACAACTGGTGACACCAAAGGTGATAGAAACTGATTGAATTTAATTTCTTTAGTCCCAAGTTTTGATTAGTGCACCATCTATGTAGTGGGGGGTTTTGGTTTGTTTTTCAAAAGGAATTAAAATATTGGAATGTATTAAAATATTTAGAATTGTATTAAATAGATCATTACATGTGTGAATTGAAATAGTTGGAGTCGTTTTGGAATTAAATGCTACTCAATAAGATTAAAATATGATTAAAACCAGAACCTGCTTATTATTTACACTGTCAACAGAAACAGATCACCTTATTCAAACAGAATCAGTCCTTATTCATTAAGCAGTCCCTTTGGAAAGGCTCAAAGACACACGCTCCAGCACCTCAATATCTTTCTTGAAGTGAGGGGCCCCAAACTGAACACAGTAAGTGAGATGCTGCCTCACCAGTGCCCAGTACAGGGGGACAACCACTCCCTTAGTCCTGCTGGCCACATGACTTCAGATACAAGCCAGGATGCTGGTGGCCTTCCTGGCCACCTGGGCACACTGCTGGCTCATGCTCGGCCGGCTGTTGACCAGCACCCCCAAGTCCCATTCTACCAGGCAGCTTCCCAGCCGCTCTTCCCCAAGCCTGTAGCAGTGTGGGGTTGTTGTGACCCCAGTGCAGGACCCGGCACTTCTCCTTGCTGAGCCTCATACAGCTGGCCTCAGCCCATGGATCCAGCCTGTCCAGACCCCTCTGCAGAGCCTGCCTGCCCCTCAACTTCCAACTTGGTGTCATCTGCAAACTGCTGAGGGTGCACTGATAAAGATATTAAACAGGACTGGAGATCAGAAGTTGCTACTTCCACTGTAACAAAGATTTTCAGACCCAGCGCAACTCAGTAGGACCAGCACTTAAACAATCGGGCTGTCTCCCCATTCTGCATGCAGGACTTCCCCTTTGTTTTTGTTAAATGAACATCTTGCAGATTTCCAGGAGGCGGCATCGGTGCTGCTCCCAACCGCAGGAGGCGGCATTAACTGTGCGCAGCAGGGTTAGCAGAGCCTGTGGTCGGGGGGAGCCACAGCACAAGTCATCGGTACTTTCCCAGCTTCTCCTTTGGTTTTCTAAGGTTATCCCTGATATCCTTCCTTCTTGAGGAAGACTTACTGAGCAAGGCACTTTCTATGAGATTATTCTTGAGACCATAGTTACTTGCTGTTATTTTTTTAATTTTTTATTTTTTTTTAGGAAATCTTCTCCCAAATGAAAAAGCAAATGTTACCACTAATTTTTCTTACAGGTTTTTTCCTTATATTACAGTAGGGCTTTCCCAAGACCCTGTGCATGCACTCCACACCTGCTAACCTGCAGCTTACACACTGAGGACAAAGCCAGACCAGGTATCGGCATGTTTGAAAAAGACCTAATAAAAGCATTGTTATATGAACCCACAGAATGTAAACAGTAAAGAAACCTAGCATAGTGCTACAATTTATTTCTGGAAGAGAAAATGCTTGTGTTTTTCTCATTACTCAGTGTTTTCCCAGTTCAAATCCAAGCGAATGAAGCACAGCACTGACTCATCAATACAAGCTCTGTAAGCATGAACACACTGATTGAGCCTAATGTAGCGTAAAGCTACTAGACCATGATATATGGAATTGAATGATTGCAGGAGAAGTCTGCTTCATCCTAATATTCGTTCTCTTCATTCCACACCTTAGCAATATAACTTCTGTGAATCACCACTCACAGCTGTGAACAAAAGTAATTAAAAACCCAACTCTTGCCACAGTTTTTGACATTAAACAATTGGCACTGGAGATGAATGACTCTGCAGCATGATTTCCATCACCATCACCTGGATCAGCTTTAATATATGAAAGGAAACTACCCACACAACTAGCCATTGCCCAGTTCAAGAGTAATCTGGAGGATAGTTAAGGCAGTTCTTTCCAGAACAGTGTGCTACAAAACTGACTCCATAAAATCAAGAGAGAAATCACTGTCCCTGGAAGGGTATACATATGTTCAGGTCTCATTACAGCAGACACAATAATTTTACTAATTTTTCCTGTCCCTTACGGGATGCTGAACTAAATGCAGGGGCCCAGCTGTCATGATCTTGTACTTCCCTAATTTCACCACATTTTTGCACTCTAGAATCCTCAGCAAAGATACTGCCTCACAGATCACAGTAACTGCAGTTTGTGCTACACTATTTCCCAACAGTTTTTCCAGCAAGATCACTCTCATCAGAAGGGATGTTTCCTTTCATTCCAGAGTACAACTCAGGAGAACCTGGGCTGCAAATGCCTTCCTCCATCCTGCTGGAGGTTACAGGCTGGAACTCTAGGAATTGCCGCTTAGACTGGCAGTCCTATCACAGGCAAGCCTCCTTCTTTTTTAGGCATTGCTACTTTTCAGTCTGGCTTTTATTCCTTCCCTCCCCCCCCCCCCCCCCCCCCCTCTTGTCTTGGGAAAGTTTGAAGGAGGAGAAGGAAAAGATAATTAAAAAAAAAAATAATGCGTGAATAACTAACCATTGTTTTGAAAACAGTACAGCAGTCAGCATAACTAACCAGAGGAAAAGATACCTGAATGTTTATCGAGGCTGTAGACAGACATAGCTCCAAACAATAAACAGACTCTCAGTCACATGGAGAGGCTGACTTGAATGTACAACCCAAGCAGCTATGCAGAAACAACACGGAGCTGTCGACCACACAAGGCAGCATGGGACAGAAGAAGAATTTTCCAACACTAGTAAAAACCAAAACCTTAAGACAAAACGGTGTTAAAAAAAAAACCTGCCCAAAAGTCACAGACTTTCAGAGAACTGTATCAAATCTGTATTCTCCTTCAAAAATATTCCACCACATAGTCAGGCAGCTATTTCATAACATATTTAGCAAACTAGAGGGCACATCTCATTTCTGATGTGATTTTTCTGAAAAGTAACATTTATGTTATGATCACTATCGAGTGAGGCAGTAAAAAATCTGCCTGAATTAAGAAACACTAGTAAACCAGGAAATAATTTCTGAGTCAACTTCAAAACACCAAAACAGTGGTGTTTCAGATCACATAGATTACCAATAGGAGCAAAACTGATACTTTATGAAAGTTCTGCAGCAAGACAGCAGCAACAAGCCTTGGCATACAGACGATCTCATTGTCAGTCTGTATGTGTGTCTGCATTCCTAGTTTCTACTTAGCTTCAACTGATTAATCCAACTGTTTATTACTTATAATAGTATTTCCAGAACTAATATCAATATTATTTTTTATCTTTTTGACAAATTCTTTTTGTCAAAATTCTTTTTGATGAATGCTGAAAGGCAAGAACATCAAGAGTTTGGAATCAGCATACATGTTATTACATGGTCTGGGAAAAGGGAAAGAATAAGTTAAGAAGCATAATTTAGTAATATTCTGTTTGTTGGCCTTAGAGGTAAAGTAGTAAAAAATTAAGGATAGCATGATGAAACTCCAGAGGCACCTAATCAGCAGCCTGGAAAAAAATCTCAGAGACATAAGTGAAAATATTGAGCAGCTAAGGTAAAGGGGACACCACAGGTGTGCATCTTTTGATACCAAAATGCACACCAGCACAAGAATTTAACACTATTTGTCTGAATCTCAGGACTCAAAGAAGATGATAAGCTTTGGACAGGTCTTCTACACAGTACTAGTTTCATTATAGAGGTGGAAATCTCAGTTTCTTCATTTAATCATCATCATTAAGTAATAAGCTTGACTGAGTAATGACTGCAGAATTTAGCCTACTGCTACCATGTGTCTGTGGAAAGACTCAAAACCACGCCTGTTTTAAGAAATTCTTTTCTGTACCTTCCATTCAGAAACACAAGCAAGAGATTTCAGCAAGATCAATCAATGGTCATAAATTTTACTGCTCGTGTATTACACTATATTTATTTATTTATTCATATATCCTGAAAGGGACTGGAGATTGGGTATGTGGGTAATGCTAAGGTTATAAATTGCTCAGAGAAGAAATCTAAACATAACTGTGAACTTCCTCCTCATCCAAACACATCCATCACATTCTAATAATATGAAGTGCAGTTCTAATCAAAACCAGTCTGAACTTTTTTTTAAATCCAGATATCTACATCCAATGCATATTCATTGACAAAAATAAGATTATTGAGTTTGTGGGGTAGAGAATTAAAGAACTAGAGAACTAGCACAAATCACTGTGACAGTAGCTTTTCTTGTGTTTTCCATTTCCTATAGAATCTTTTTTTTTCCCCCCTCAAAGTTTGCATAACATAACTGAAATCAAAATATCATCAAATGAGCTGGCACAGATTGCAAAGTTATTTTACATGCTGGGTACCATTCTATGCCTCAGAATCTTTCTCTGAAATATCTCTTCAAAAAAGTCTGACGTTTTGAACTGACAAAGATAAGCTGGAGACAAGAGCTGAAGAAATTGTGTACCTGTCTCATTGTTTTCCACTGTGTATCACTCTCAAACCTAATAAGCACTGCTCATAAATGAATACTGTTAACTACTTAACTAACTGTGGCTGTTAAGCAGGCAAGGACATAGACATAAAAATTACAGTGGTGATCTTTCAATCTGTTGATAAAGCTATTTCCTTTAGGCAATGTGTTTTTTCTATCACTAGCAGCTTCAACTGATACTCAAATCCATGTGAGTCCTCAGAGACGCCATTTGGCCTGATCAACTTTTCAAAGCAAAACCGATTAACAAAGCCACATGCACCACATACCGGGTGAAGTTAAATACAAAGCAAGTCCAATAAAGCCCAAGTGCACAAGCACAAGATAAAGCATGAATATTTTTCTAATATCTCTCATTACCACCCCGTACCATAATCTGTTTAACCTTTTATTGCATCTGTGTGTGTCACTTACATAGACACTCTTTAACCCTGTGTGCTTTTTCCCCACTTTCTAGTTAATGCTTTTACTGTTCTTATGTAATGCTTTTACTTTTAATGCATTAAAGTGTATTGTTGCAGCCCCAGAACATTCCTACTATACTTACCTTTCCTCGATATGCAACAAATAGTATTAAGACAGCCTTCTCCCGCCCACCTACACACAACTCTTCATCTGAACATTGCTTTCTAGGAGATTTGATTTCCACACCCTGAGTTTGCTGCAATCTTTCTTCCTCTGCTCAACTGCTTTTAACCAGTGCTCTCATTCCTTTCTCTTCTTAGAAAGGACAGCCTAGAAAGAGTTTAGTCTCAGCAACATCCCTCCACATAGACAGGACATCTTATACTACATAACCTGACACATCCTAGTACCGAAGGACTAAAAGGAATAGGAGAAGGACTTCTATGAGGGTAGAAGGAATAACAGCAAGTTCTCTCCCGTTGTTTGTTTTTTTTTAGCAGTGTCATTCTCAACAGAAACACAAGGAGAAAGTTGAGAACAGGGAAGTCCAGCTTGTGAGTGGGACACTGACACATTTGAGACACTTGGGTAGGTCACAGCAGCAACTCTGCTCCCTCTGAACTCCCCTTTTTGTCCCAAGTGTCACAGGCCAGAGGAAGGTAGTTCTCAGTCAACAGTAGGGCCAGTCAGGCTCCACTGACATTGTCTCCAGACCTGAGGGCAACCAAAAAGGTCATGGCTCTAAGTTGTAAGGCAATGAAAGGGGCAGGAGCCAAAAGCAGAAGAAATCCTCGTGCAGTGGAGGCTTCCTATCAAGAGGATGCCAGCCAGTGGTGTCAGTGTGGTAATTCACAGCACAGAAGAGGAACTCAGTGAGGGAGGGGAAGAGGCAGTGGCAAATGAAATCCCGCTTGGGCACAGGACCTTTTCTCCAGGTACGAGATTCCTCCTTCAGCTCTATTATGAAGGCCCCTTCCCCATGTTCTTAGCCAGTCTCACCTCCCGCCTCTTAACATGGCCATTGCTCAGCCTGCCCAGACCTACACAGCACCCAACCTTTCCAATCCTTTGGTTCCCCAGTACTGATATGGCCCCTGCTTTCCTGTCCTTCCAACTTCTCGGCCGCCACGCCATTCTAGAGGCTGACGGCAGCCATTCTGCTATGCTCTAGCTCAGCACAAATATGGTGCTTGAAAAATATAAACCAGTGCCACCTGGAACTGGATTCTGCTGCAATTAGTTGCTGCCACCCAATGAATCAAAAGAAAACAGAAGTGGCCAAACTGGCTGGACCTTTGAATACAATTACACAACTGAAGCCATACACAAATAGAACCGTTACACCCCAAAGGAAAAAAAAAAATTACCAGTTTTCTAGTGAAGCACAGAACAGCAATTTTCACAAATGAGACTTAGTCATAATTGAAGAGGGAATGATTGCTCTGAGTCTATGCCATGACAAGGATGTGAAAGTCACTTCTGATGGCAAGGCAGAAGGGACCCAGTGCCCTCATCCCATCCCACTACCACAACTGATCCCTCCCTCCCTGTCTACCTCCACATCATCAGCACACAGCCACTCATTGGCAAGCCATGGGTATTGATTACCATCCACACTCACCCTTGCTCCACGCTGCACCTGACAGATGAGCTAGAGCTGCCCGTCCAAGAGCCGGAGCCCTGCACTGATTACTGACAGCCCCAGCACTGCCCAGAGTGTACTGCACTCCTCCCACACCCAAGTCCACCCTCTCCAGCACAGCAGCAATGTCCAAGTTCAGTGTTCAAGCTGCTCTTCTCTCTTTCAAAGAAAACTTAGAGATAAAAGCAGCTGTGAGCCAGGAAGACAGCCAAGTCTGATTGCCCTTGAAAGGAGGTGGTCACACACCATGAAAAACAAAATGAGCAGAGAAATTCTGAAGAAATATATTCACCCTACTATCTTCCCTAACCATTAATTAACAGCTCCACAAGTTGGGCAGCAAGATACCACTTTCGCAATCCCAAGGTAAAATTTTTGTGCTTTTTCAACACAAATAAAGGAAACCCTAACATAAGGGCATGCACACTGCCAGGGATGAAACACCTTATTGATGAGTTGAAGTTCCCTCTCACTAACATAATTCAAGTAGCTCCTTTACTTAGTACTAGAAATGCCCCTAGAGTTAATATAGTGGGAACTTCTGTAAGCAACAGGGTCAGCAAAGAAAGCAAACGTCTGTGCTTAAAATAAGTTTCAGAGACAGATACTGAGATCATGAATAAGTTAATACATATATACATACATGTATACATTTGGCCCAATTGCAATAACACTCGTAAGTGACTCCTGCAAGTCCCAGAAGAGTATTTCCACAGAATGAAACCTTTGGAAAATGGAGAAGACAAGGTCAAAATACTCGGAAAGGAGGAAAATGTGTTCTCCCTGAGGTCAACCCTAAAGTGGGGAAAATGGAGCCAAAAAAGCCTAGTTACCCACCACCTTCACTTGAAAATTTCAGCTGACAGTATTATTGTAGGCTACAAAGGGCGTGAAAGATAGGGATATCTTCACACTGTGAACGCTCTGGCCAGAAAAAGCTTCCAGGTAGGTGACAAAGCAGACTGTAAAGCACACGTCAATTCACAGCATGCATGCAGTTCATCTGCCATGGTACAAGGCTCCCTGCTCTCCTTTGCCTCCTTCCTTCCACTAGGAGAGCAGTCTGGATCTATCCTCACTGCTTCCGCAGAATGAGATTCTCTCACTCTGAGTGATGAACCACTCCACACAGGCTCACCAGTTTCAGCACATGGTTGCCATGTGTCATGCTCAGCCCCTTTGTAATGAAAAGGGAAAGACAAGCTCAAGGATCCTGGACCAATGCTCTGGCTGCCAGCACATCCTGAAGTCCATATCTTCACTGCTACTGCCATTGAGGCTCACAAGATCAAACAAATACAGACATATGGAAGGCATTTAATGAATTCATAAATACACACAAGCCTATCCCTTTTTTATATAGGTCCCTGATCCTGCACTGAACCTCTGTTTTCTTCATTATCCGCTATCTCAACAACCAGCCAACCCTGCTCAGACAATCAAGAAAGCTATGCTACCCTATACTACAGAGCTGCTCAGATGGTTGTGAATGTGGAGTTCTTCTTTTTATTACCTCTGTGCATTTGAACTTTAAAGAGGTACTCTTCCAAGCCTTCCATTTTTTTCAATTGAACTGAATCACTGAGTAAGGTTTTCTCACCGAACTAAGAATATAGTTAATAACAGACTTGCTACAGATTAACAAAGTAGATTCTTAGATGAAATATCAGCAACAAGAATAACATAACTAATTAATAAGAGTCAAGCTGTATTAAATACAGGGCAAACGATAATTCTACGAATGTTTGTATCTGATGGCTACAGCTTTCAGAAGTACATGAACCAGTACAAGTAGTAGAAAGGCTGAGATGGGGGAGAGCAGGTAGGAAATAATGTTGCTACCGCTTAAAAGTGCCTTTAGCCACTGAGTAACTAATCACTGCAGTGACACTCCTTAGTTTTGGAAAATACATAAAAGTAGCAAAACTACCAAAACAAAAATAAAAGCCTAAGTGAATGATAAACAGTGGAAAGGATTGCAGAGTCCTGTATGTCAGTACGGTGGTGTGTATCATTTACAGGGGATAGGAGGAATGAAAATAACTGTTAAAATTATTACATCCATAGCTTACATTAGACAAAGGAAGAAAAAAAATGAAAAGTGCTAGGCAACAAAATGTTAATATAAATAATATATATAGCTTTTAATAAAAATAAAACAATCATATGAGAAGTAGATGAGCTAGACAAAGGAGAAATTAAGGGGGGGAGTGGGGCAGAATAAGCTGAAATTCAGAATTATAATATAATTCTTCAGCACACAGTCTGGAGAACAGAAAGATACCCCAGAGGCTGTTTATACCCTGAATACCAAGGGGAAAGGCAAGAAAAGTTAGACTGGAAGAGACACTCAGAGGATATAGAAAGTGCTAATTATTAATCTCATGAACAATTAACTAAGGCAAAGAAATGCACTCATGTGGGCCACACTAAGCTCTGGAAACCAGAAAAGAATAGGACAAGTAGCATCCCAGCCAGCCAGGGTTCTGAAATAATATCTACAACGCCACAGAATACATATTCCTTTGCAAACATAAATAGTAATGATGGGAGCTAAAGAGGTCTATGCTATCAGGAATATAGTTCTGAACATGATGGATCCTGTATTGGAGAAAATAACAAAAGAAACCAGCCAACAGCACAGGTAAAGGCAAAAAGTTCCTCTGCAAAAGTGCCCAAAGCAATTGGAGTGGAATATACCTGTTCCTTAAATCTAAAATGCTCACATCCCATATATTGAGGTATATACTTCTAAAAAAGGGATTTATTTTATGACAATGCCAGCAAAGTTTTATCTTACGACTCAGGTCATTTAAGTGAAAATTTAGTCAACTATTCTTGATAGAAATACCTTCATACTTTGTTTCAGAGACTGATTTGGTTCACTACAGAAATTTAATGAGCAACACCAACTTCTAGAGGAAATAAAAAATTAACACTGTGCAATCTCTTTCCTAGTTCATGATGATATCTGTTAAATTCAACATCTTAGGGCAATAAAGCTCTTTTTCAAATTGAGGCATTTAGAAGCTGATAAAATCTTCAGTTTCCTCCCAACCACTAGTGCTTCAGCTCAGATAAAAATTAGCATCTGTTTTACTCTGTGGACTTTTGTAGGACTTAAGTTCGCTCAGCAAGTCCTTTAGGGAAAAAAATCTATCAATCTTGTCCCTGTTTGTGTAGCTGTAATTAATGCCATGAATTTTCATTAAAAGGCTATAGTTACCTTTTACTTGGGAATGAGTTGACTTAAAAATAGAATCTTAATAGTAAAATTCAAGAATATAGGAGAGTAAGCTGCTGTCATTGCATCTTTTTAGCATGGAATTAACACTTCCACAATAATGCTGTGGACTTAGGATGCAGATGGAAGCAAGAAGTGGCCATTTTCATCACAAATAAAAATAAATTGTAGAAGTTAATAGTTAGTGATTAAGACATTGTAACACCATTCTCTTTACATTTCACTCTGAACAACTGGTATTTATTGATATTACTACCACTAGCTCTTTCAAAAGCAAAGGCCTCTGAAAATAGAACTAATTGCACTGGACACATAATCTGTGAATTGACTTTTGAGATCATTTAAACCATGGCCAAGTAATAAATTTAGTCAAAGCTGATTATTTCAATGCTTAACGCATCTTAGGCTTCCCAGTTCCATATGAACTTCACACATTCATAGTGCATGTTGAACTTCTATTCTGTATAAGTGGAAAATTTTCTAAATCTTGCCACAAAACACAATAACAGACCATGGTCACTGTGACCCATAATTTAAAATGAAATTTCCCCTGCCCCAAAATATAGACACTGAGACTGTACTTTTAAATAGCTGGCAGTAATAGCTACCCACATTTGAAGTGTCAGTGCTCACAACAGCTTTATTGGGGCACTCAATGAAAAAGTGAGCAATGACAAAGCCTAATTGGCTTTGCTTCCTGCTAGAAGGACAAACTGAGCTGAAAAACTCTGGATACCACTGAAGTCAGGACTGAAATTCAGAGAACCTGTGGATGCTTAGCACCTCCCAAAAATGGGTAATTTGTTAAAGTTTGCATATCAGTTTAGAAATAATGATTTCTAAACCTCCTTCAAAACATGATACAAGAACTAGTTTATCTTTAATGCCCGCCTAAATAATTTTTTAAAAAAAATCATTAAATTCAAAGCAATCAGAGAGCTCTGCTGAACAAAATGCTATCACACACATACCCAAATCAACATGGGCTTACATACTTTGCTGATGAGAAGTCTGTATTTCTCCCCTATTCATTCTGGATTCAATTCTACCTCAGCTACAACCATACTCTCATTGATGCTTCTTATGTTCCTCAACCCTAAATGTTGCTCCATGTTGTGCACACTTTTCTCACACTTCTTGAATTCTGCATGTGATTTGGTCTTTTCCTTTTCACCAGGTAAGAAATAAGATGTACCAAACTGCTGATTTTTATCTACCACACCCTTTCTATACTGAAGTCTCTTTAGGGGGAGTTAGGAATAATGGCAGAATCCTTCAGCATCATATTGAAATCCTCTAGGCTTCTCTCTACTCCAAGAGAGAAGAAAGTGGGGCAGTTTACAAACAGTGAAGCATTTCCTTCAGACCAATCTAGAATTTATTATTTAGCAGGAATTTCCTCCACGCTCACAAGTTAGCTCCAACCTTGAAAAACTTCTTGTGTCACCTGGTGCAAAAAAGAAGGCAAGAACTACTCATCCCATCAAGAATCTCATGAAGTACTATTGGAACCAAAAATTTCCACTGAACAGTTGAAACAGTTGTATGTCAGGTAAGATACGTGATAGGTGGCAGTGTATTTTTGAATATATATTTATGACTTTTTTTTATACATACAAAATACCTTTAAATTAACGTTTGAAACCTTTTGCTGACTCATCTAAATATGAATATGCTTTCCCCATACTCACATGTGTATACAGACACATATAGGCACACAAAGATTGAGAACACTTCTAAAGTTATTTCTATAGCTCGTTAAATGACTGAATTTGCTGGAGAAGAAAATACTAGTCAGAACAAAATTCTGGAACTGAACAGCCATGCAGTGAATGTTAATACAACCTCCAAACAAATCCACCAATAATACCATCAGCGTGAGCCGCCCCTAAAACCACATCAACTAGCAAAAACTGAGTTCAGATTCACTGTAGGGAAAGACTCATTCCTCTCTGGTTGTACTCATAATAGTTCAGGGGGTAAGCTTAATCTCTGAGCTTTCTTCCTATCCATGTGGGTGTTGGTCTCTTCTCTCAAGCAGCAAGCAATAGGACAAGAGGAAATGTCCTCAAGTTGCACCAGGGGATGTTTAGATCAGATATTAGGAAAAATTTCTTCACCAAAAGGGTGCTCAAGCATTGGAACAGGCTGCCCAGGGAAGTTGTTGAGTCACCATCCCTGGAGGTATTTAAGAGGCCTGTAGATGTGGTGCTTAGGGACATAGTTTAGTGGTGGACTTGGCAGTGCTGGGTTAACTGTCAGAATCTATGATCTTAACTAAATAATTCTATGACTATCATTCCTGTGGAATCCTTTCACCAGTCAGGTCTATACTCACATTTCTCCAGTTTTCTCCAATTATAAGTTGAATAACCAACATTATAACATTCACATAAATACACACCTGCCCTCTTATTAACCACAGATCCAGCTGAATTTACCTCCGCTATGCATTTCTCTCTACATGATTGTTAGCAGTATGAACTTTGCAGGGCTTCTTTAAAAATCAGGGCTGAGGGCTTTTTTGGTCCACAGGAAAAGAACGTAAAGAAAATTTAAAAGCAACAAAAAAAGGACATTTTGCTTTAACCCTTCCTACCAATCACAGTAAATTTTGCTTTAGTAGGTGTTCCCTCCTCTTTTTCTCCCCTCAAAAATGAAAAAGCTATATAATGCATCAGCACTCCTGCCAACTGACAGCATAGTGTCACTTACAGCTAGAAATACCCTTTCCTGCCTGAGATTTTGAGCAGGACTCATGCAGCCAAACAGGCTGCAGGACAGCGAGAAACAAGTTTTTATCACTGAATTTACTATACTGTTTGTCTGATCATCAGTTATCTTTGACTAGCCTCTCCTCGCCAGACATACACCTGGAATTGGAACCCTCAAGTCCATATGGAAAGCAATAAGCAATCACTGGATTTATATGATTTTTCCAATACTCTTCAGATGTTCAGAACTAATGCTAATATCTTTCATTTATTCATTTATGAGCAGTATTACCTAGCTATATGGTTTATTTTCTAAGGCAAACTATTGAAACACTATTTCTATGAATGTATGCTGTGGTAAATCACATTTCTAAATTGTCCTAGATTTAAGATAGCTGTATAATGTGATGTATCTTTTACAAAATGTGATTAATTCCTCCTCAGAAAAATGCATTTACTAGCAAGGGCCTTAGGGTGCCCAACAAAGTCAACAAGAGTCTTTCCCTTGATTTAAAGCACACAGTACTCTTACCATTCTTCACACTAAAAAGGACACTGCTTGCTGTGTCAACATAGCAAACATCCAACAGGAAACACTGGAGTATATGAGATAGTGTTCTTATTTGTAAAAATACCTTTAAGGAAAAACGTTTGTTTATGGATGAGAAGAGAAAAGATCAAGTGACAGCTTCCAGTTTCTCACTGCTTTATTTGTCGTAACCTTAAAGGGTACTGTACCTACATAAGGTAAACACTGTCAGAATCAGGCTGCAAAAGATGTTATTTACTGTCCTTGCATATTTTAAATGGTCTATTAAAAAAATAAAGGAATATTACAGATCATTTTAAACAAGAAATCTACTCCTTGACTTTGTAAACTAAGATGATTGTACTGATTTATACTCCTGGCTCAGTCCTTATTTTTGTCACCAGTACATTCACAGGGATTCTGTATTTACTTAAGAATATTTTCCAAAACTGTTAAAAACAAATGCAAAAAATGGCTGTAACTTGAAAGATGTTTTCCGAATGTGGATGTGCAAAGCTAATGTCCTTGTTATTCATTTTTACATAAAGCCACATTTTCTGATCCCAATACAGTGACTGTTAAGGTCATGGTTACTCTGCCAAACAAGGTTTTGATTTTTAAACCTTGACCAACATATTTATAATTTTATGAATTCTGCCCACAAGATAGGGCCATGCTGACCTTTTCAGAGAAATTATATGACAAAGGAGAAACCAGCTCTGATAGCTTCCTGCTATTAGAAAAAAATTCATGTTCCAAAAACTTGTGATCAAGTTGAGCCTCTGATGCACCAGCAAAGTTAAATGACAGCATCTGTGTTAAAATGAATCATCAAAAAGGACTAATGAAAAAAACATTGCAGAAGAGTTTCTCCCTCTGCAAATGATTCATAAATCTAACCTTAGAGAGTAAAGAAAGAAAGAAAAGAAAAAAAAAAAAGAATAAAGGTAGAAAGTTGCGCACTTGGAAAGTAAGAGGTCAGAAGTCAAGAAGTATGATTTTCTTTGGGTACCACTGTTAACTTTCTGATGGGTAGTTGTACAGTGGCTATACCTGCTCAGAAAATGAAATATTGCTTGCTATGGTGATTATTGCAGAGTTTTATGATAAATTCATTTAACACGCACCAACTTTTCTTCCACTTCAGTACTACTCACAGATTAGTCTAAGCAGAACTCATTAAGATGCCAGACCTCTAAAGTCTTCCTACAGACACACATGAAAGAAATATCTGCCATTTTCCTTTACTTCAGACTGGCCAGACTTAAGACAGGCATTATTCAGTCCTAATCAAATCAGAATTACGATCATCATTCCTCTGCCCTTATTCATATCAGAATTCACACACCATTCCTACAATAACTAGCAAGAGCAAGGAAAGCAGAATCTGAGTTTAAAATCTCAGAGTTTAAAGCAGAACTTGCAAACTACTAGAAAGAGGACATATTTGACTTGCTGAGTGAAACACACACTAGTCTCAGACAATTCTAGAGTACAAAATTCTGAAACTGCCTCATTTTAGTAAATAAATTAAACGTGTTATTTCTAAAGATTTTTATGAAGTTGCCAAGTGTAATTTTCCTTTTGGCTTCAGTCTTGCGCTGATGGAATTATGATTTCTCAGACTTAGTAAAACATTTTTTAAAATAATAGCTTTAAAACTTGTAAGGTTTTTTGTTTATTTGGTTGGTTTTCCACTTTGTGTATGAAAGTATACTATTTGTCTATTTGGATCTCTATGCTAAAGACAAAGATGCCACAAGTAATTTAAAGGCCAACCAAAACCATGCAAATAAAGGCACCGCAATATATTTCCTATAATAGTTAGTAAACCCACTAGATTTTCTAAGCCCAAAGAAGTAATGGCTATACCAGAATTTATCTCTAGTTGCAAAGCTCTCTTAATCAGTATGTCTACTGAGTCTGCACACATAAAAAAACCCAGTAGTTATCATCTTATTCAATTTGTTTCCATGAAGGGTTACTTCTGGGGTGATTCTATTCTCCTGAAAGATTGAGATTTGAGCTACACATGACATCTGCAGAACGCTCATATCCTATATTAAAATATTTCTCCATTGCTCAGTATTTAGACTGTCGTTGATGTAGGAAATCATGGTCAGAGGAGAAAGATCAACCTTCAGGTAGCAAGAATAAATGTCATTGAAATTTTAGACATTAAAATAGAATCCTGTGTGTCTATTTAGGAATATAAGAGCACTTTCCTGCTCTTAGCAACATTCATTCTGTCTCAAATTCCACATCAACAAATGCTGCTTTTTCAGGTGCAAGCTTTGTATTTATTCAGACATATGTGTTGGCAAGCAGATATGTTTGATAAAGACATGCAAGGCTATCAGACTGTGCCAAACTCGATAATATTCCAGTAATAATTTTGTTTTGAGGAGTTCAAGAGGTGACCCCATAAATATGAATGTGCCCTATAATGATCCTATGAGAAAACTACAGTCACTACAGAATATTTCTATCATCTCTGCCAAGAGCCAGAACCCTGTGGTACCAGTTTCATTAGGCCCTCAGTTACAGTAAGTTAAGAGGCTTACCACTTCTGTACGGGTGAAAAGAAAGTCACACACAAAAATAACAGGATATTGTCTTTATTCCATTCCTTAGTCTGAATGATCAAGGATGATCAAGCTCCATTTCCAGAACTACAAATCATAGTATGATTTCTTTCTATCACTTGCCTACCTGTGAAACTTGCAAAGCATTTTGAGATCCAGAGATGAAAGTGGCCTCAATTCACCATAGAAATAGATGACACAGAACACTGTAAAAAAGAGAACAAATGGGTTAAGTAAATGTATTTAAGGTAAATCTATTTTATAGTCATGATGCAATGAAATACCCTGGTTTATATGGCAACTTCTTACTCTGGAAGTTTCTTAATCAAAAACTATAAGAGCCTAGAAGAATATTCCAGTGGAAGGTCACTCCATGTCCTTTCTCTGGGTTGATGTAACCATCACAGACTAGATGACATTCCGGAAAAGCCTTTGATCCAACCCTGTGTGACTGTTCTTATGCACACATGGAAGACGTATACTGTATTTCATTTATGTTGCACTATTTTTTTTTCCCAAATTTACAGAAAAACTACACTCAGAGTTTTGTAAGTATCCATATATAGAATTACCTGTATATATCCTACTTTGCCATATATTACAGATACCATCATAGAGCATGGTGTTCTATGTCACAATAAAAAGCCACGTAATATAAGATTTTAGAGTTTTAAAATCCTGCATAGAAATCACGCACTGAATGAAATTCTTAATGGCAAGGCATCTCTGACAGCAAAGCAGGAAATAAATCTAATGTATAATATTCACTACAGTTATTCATCATAAGCCCCTGGAGAAATGACAGAAATATAAAGCAGTTCACAAAAGAAGTTTCTGTCTCGGTTCTGACGGTTTCATTTATCAACAAACAAGTTCAGCTCCATGACAAGACTACATTAAGAGAACTATTAAGCTAAATGTGACCAAATATTATTTGTTTTACCTATCAAAACTTATTATTGTCAGAACCACTGCCAACATCACAGGCTTGGAAAGAGAAACTCAAAACCTGGTTGTTTTAAACTACTCCTTTAAAAACACAGTTAACACAAAGCATGAATAGAAGCTTTTTCCCTTGCCTTGTGCTACAATGACAAGCCAGGAAATAGAATAAAACCTCAAAAAATTAAAGCTTATTTCTTTATTGTAGATTAAAATCACCCTGGGGAGAATTATACGTACATCACTACATCATCAGTGAACATCTTATGTATACATCTTTGTGGATATGCTGAGCTGCCTGGCCATGCCAACACAGAGCCATTGCTAGGACCAGGCGGGGAAGATAATGCTGGGATGGACAGCTAAAACTGACCTGCAGACGTAAGACCTTTGAAACACCTGGTTCAGCATCAACCACAAAATTAACTTACACATTATTTACCATTTCTTCCAGATGACTGCAGAGGGTAAAATTCTTGGTGCACAGGCAGGCAGATGAGGGGCATCTCTGACTGCATCTAACCTACCAGTTGCCTCCAGTGTTGATGGCAGTAAACTCTGCAGAGAGAAGGCAGCAAACCCATTTGGAGGATGGCTCCTAAAATCTTTTGGCAGCAGTCCCTGCAATAAACTACCCCCAGCATTGCACCTGGGCTTGATCTCAGCAGCAACTTGTTGCCTAACTCCAAGGAGGCAGCCCAGAAGCAAACTAACTTCTACACAATCAAGATGACCAGAGGAGCAGGAAATGAATAAGACATGCATTTCTGTCAGGCACTAACAGGGCTTAATTCCCCCAGGTGGCCTCACCTGGGACACCAGGAGGCCCTAACAGCCCATGGGTCCTGATGCCCTGTTATTTCACCACAGGCTGGGGCCTCCAGCCTTGCCTGTGCTGTAGGCATGCCTGTGCCCAGCCTAATCACTGTCCTGCCTCCTGGACACATTGCAGACCTATGCCACCATTTTGTCTCCTACTGCTCCCTAGCAGCCTCCCTGGATAGGCCTGTCCCCTGCTCAGGGCTGCCCCATGGGCCTGCTGGGGCGGCTCCCTGCCCGCCATGCTCCAGGCAGCCAAGGCTCGCCCTGACCCCTTGGCCATGGCTGTGGGGTAAGGCGTCCTCCTCTGGCCTGTGAAAATGTGCACTGAAATACCAAAGCTTCTTGCATGACCAACTGGTTTTGACTCATCTGACCCTTAAAGTCTTTCGATATGTGAGCTCAGCCCAAACCCAGGGTCAGATGCAAGGGAAAGTTTACTTAGGAAAAAACGAGCTGCAGCTTTTCCTGCTGTTAGTTTTGTGGAAAGCAACCCTGATATATAAAACATTCAGTAAACCACCTCTTAAACATTATATATAAATTTTGAAGTGTTTGGAGGACAAAAAAATCCTTCAGTCAGTAATTTGGTTTGAGTATCTTCGCAGCATAGGCTGCCATAGGGCTGAGTCCTGCCAAGCACCATGTGTCCTCTGCTGCCCCGCGAGCATGACTGCTCTCCTCACAAGGTCTAATTCAATGCTTCACTCCTGCTCTGCCAAAAAAAGTATTTCTATCAGCTTTGAAAGAACTAGATTTTTTTTTTTTTTTTTATAGTTTAAAGAAAGTATCGTTCTGGGAACCTCATTTCTAAGTGTTCAGGACACCAGGAAACAACTAAAGTGACGCTTGCCATCTAGATGATGCTAGAGATGAGGGGAGAGAGGGAAGGACACATATATAAAAATAAAGCTATGGCGAAAACGAAATTTTCTATCCTGAAAGCAAATCACTTCCCAAAGCTGAATTGCAAGCCAGACAATTTGCTGAAGTGGGTTTGAGCTTGACCTAGCCGGAGCCAGGCTTCTCATTGATGGCAGTGTGTCCAGGGGCAGCGCAGGTGACAATGGGAAGTGGCTGGCTGGCAAGGGAGCAGTGTCATGGCCCCTGATACTGTAAATTTCCCCAGCAAAACTAATCCAGGCTGGCATAGGCAGGCACAATTAATGGGAAGTGACACAACTGTGATCTGATAATGAGGTAACAGAATAGAACTGTCAGAGTGCTTCCCGGGGCAATGATAAATGATGTCATCTCTATTTCAGGATGTTTCAGGTGGAAAGCAAGCTTTAACCACACAAATTACAGGAGGAGAATGAAAAGGTATTATACCAATAATAACAAAAAAAAAGTTACCATAATATTGCACATGTTTAGGCTTGCATTCCTGCTATATACCACCTCACTGAGCATACTGAAAATTTATCTGCTCTTTTCCCTGGGTGGATCCTGGCCAATCCCACAGGCCTTCCTCAGTATCTAAGTACGTATCCACCCCAACTATTATTTTGCTTTCTACATGATTAATTCACAATGGGCTGGTTACAGAGTGACTATAAGCTACAAGACTTAAATGTCCTTAATGTTATTCATGGGATGCCCCATTTTGGGGTTTTACAAGTCTCAAACACACACTTCCCTGTCTGCTTTCTATTCTCCAGTCAAGGATGACAATTTATATATCCATTTCATAATTTAACAGATCAGACTGCCAGCAAAGCCTCTAGACCTCCAGCTCATCCCTGTTCTGCCGCACCAAGAATGTTTTGGTTGCGCATCTGGCTGGGCAGCCATATGCATGAATTACTGGAGACAACTAAAAGGTGTGTGTTAGGCCCCAAAATTAAGAGGTAAGTTACAGGTCTAGCAGGGCTTGTGTCCTGTTAGAGTTACAATTGCTCCCTGGGGAAAGGGTCCAAGCCAGCACAGACTAAACCAAGCACTGGTGAGGGTGCCTACATAGGGGCAGAAACAGGTTCACACACCTCTTGCAATTCTTCTTCATCCTCATTAAGCAATGACAGAAAACTGGGAATTGCAGCTTCCATTGTCAGAATTCACATGCTGTCTAAGAGCTCATGAATTCCCTTGAATCAGGCAACACAGAAACTGTAGGGACAAACATTTAACCACTGTGTCATGCCACAAGTACAAGAAAAGACAGTAAGGGGCAAAGACAACAAACAATACAGCAGCAAGGCTAGAATATTTTCATTATGCAGTTTAGAAATGTCCAGAATGCTTGATGGACTATAAGAAACTATATTGCCTTCCTTCAGCAGACAGTAGGTCCAATTATACTGTTTGTATGTCTTTTCTCAAATGTTTATAAATTCTGAGTTTGCTTAGGTATTTGCTGTTGTCCAGTCAATCTTAAAGAAATGGGGATCTGCCAAGATTTCATTTTTAAAAGCTAGCACTTACACAAACCAATGAAATAATAACACAGTCACACATAGGATGTTACATTAATATCTTATTTGGTGATAAATCAACCCCAGAATAAATCATACTGTTAATGAGGTAAAATATTCCCCATGCAGATTAGCAGCTCCTTAACAGCAGGAGGTTAAAAATAAGTATGTTGTCCCCTTGCAAGAAAAAGTGTTGCAAAATGGTACAACAACCTGCATGGTTTCTCCAAATTAGCTACTCACAATTGCCTTACAAATTCATTAAAAGGACTTCATACAGCATGCAGAGTATACAGGGCATTACTAATTTCCCTTCTCTCTGAACACTGGGTTGTTATGGCTAATTGAAGCATTTACTGACTGAATCAACAAAAGGGACCATCGGAATCACAGGTCCCCTCTGCCACATCAAGGCTCAGGAAAAGTGAACAACTTAGGCTGCTGTTCTCCCATCTTATGCCCCTCACTGCAGTGTCAACATTTTGTCATCACTGTATTTTCCATGGGTATTTTTGTCCCACGGGCACTTGTGAGTGTAGCACAGCTGATCAACAGACCTCCAACTAATCAGCTAGGTCTAGTTATGCTCCGAGCCAAGCAGAGTCAAAGAAATAGTGCTGTAGCCAGAGCTTCTCCCATAAGACATAATTTAGAGCAGAGGAGTGCCTCTGCCACTTGCATTAATGCTCAGCTATGCATTTACTGCTTGACTGGCATCTGTCCCCAGCCTGCAGACCGACAGAAGAATCCCACCCAAACGGGGATGCCTTTACCCCTGCACTGCGCAGAGCACAGCAGGCTGTAATCACACACGCCAGGAGCGGTGCCGTTTCCACACTATTATAGAGACTGGGCCTGCTCCTGGAAGGGAATATTAGCCAGTATTCACAAATTAAGCCCTTTGAAGAGGCCCACATCTTTTCTGCTTTCCTCTAACAAAGGAAAACATAAAGATCAGTGTTCCAGCAGCAGCCATACCAAAATAAACCTCTCAGACATCCCTGGTAATGATGTTTACTCATACTCACAGAAATGAAAGCAGAACCCAGTCAACAGGCAAATTCCTGAATCTTTTTACTAACTGCTGTACTTTCAACTTAAAAAGATTAGGACAACACAAAACAATAATTAACTTGGTATTTAACTATCTGTTATTTTCAAGGGCAATGTTAGGATGTTTGGCACACAAGCATTTCTTGAGAGAAAATCCTTGTAGTAACCATTTCAGAACTAAAGGAAACCAGCTCTCTGGAAACCGTTACAGAACACATTAAAATCAGGTAAACTGCTGTGCTTCAATGCACCGAAATGACAAGGAAATGCATAAGCATATTACAAAAAGCGTTTCCAAGCAGCCTAGCGAAGCTGACCTGAAGACCATTGCACACAGAGGAGTTAGCAATGTGCAGAGCAGCTGCCCTGGCAGGGCAGACGCAGGCACAGCCTGGCCTTGCTGCAGCCCGTGCTGTGCCACACACCCCTTGGCCACAGGACCCGCTTGGCCTGCTAATTGCAATCAAGGAGTCTCTCGTAGGCTCCCACTCACTGCTGGTGATTACACCACCTGTGTGGCCTTGCCTTTATCTAAGAGTGCAGCAACGAATTCACACGTGAACATCTTTTTTGTTTGGGAGTAGAAATTATGAATATAAATGTTTTCTGGTAGGAAAACCCTATAAAAGCTCGAAGGACCACAGCGCTTCATAATCTTCTACCGTCTGGACCAGCCTAGCGCGCTGCGCCCCGGAGAAGGCCCGCCCGATGCTGCACCGCCCGGGCTCGGAGGGACGTAAGATTATCCGCGCTTGTCCCCTTCTGCCCTACGGCCTGGGCTCTCCCGATGCCGCTTGACGCGGCGCTTCGGTTAGCCCGGACGCCGCTCTTACCCTCTTACCGGGGCCACAGCGCAGCGGCAGCCCCAGCGCTCCGGGCGGGGTCGCGCTGGAAGCGCCGCTCCGCAGCGGGCGGGGGGCGGCGGGCGGGGGGGCAGCCGCCCTCGCACGGGGCCGGAGTTCTGGCGCTGGGGCTGGACGCAGGGCAGGGCCGCCCGCTCCCCGCGGGCACGGCTGCAGCGCCCTGGGGCCGGGGCGGTGAGGGGCCACCCCGGCCGGGACCGAAGGGAGCTGGCCCGGCCGCGGGGCGACATTGCCAGCGCTTCGCCTACCCCGGCCGGGAGCCGCGTCCCTGCTCCTGGGAGCCGGCCTTTCGGCGGGAGTCCCCGCTGCCCCCGGCACAGCGGCGGCTTTCCCGAGGGGGCTGCCCGGGGAGGAGCGGTGCGGGACGCGGTCCCCACGCTTCGGCCCAGGCCAAAGGCCGCCTGCGGGGAGGCGCTGCGGACGCGGGCCGAGGCGGGCGCCCCCCGCCCCCCCCCGGGGCTGGTGCAGAGCAGCCGCCGGCGGCACGCACGGCAGGGCGCGCAGGCGGCTCTCCTTTGGGGGGTCCCCTTCAGCGGCCACCCAGTTTCCCCCAGCACTGGGCCGCAGTGGCAACAGGGGGAAGAGATGGGCAGCCCCTCCCCGGGACGGTTGGCAAGGGGCTGGCATATGAGCGATGGGTTTTGGGTCTGCTACAGCTCAGCTCTTAGGGTATCCACACACTAATTGGTGGAAGTGTGACCCGTTGCACCATGAATGTGATGAATATTAACGTGCGGGTGCGGGGAGGGGGGGGGCGGGGGGGGCGCGGGGTGGGAAGCAGGGGAAGCAGAACAAAGTGGATCAAGAAGTTTCTAACAGCCAGAGGGATGTGCAATGTGATGTGGAATATGGGAGGGAGTACCTGTCACTTGGGTGATGATCAGGTGGGGAAGGCCTTCAATACCCCTGGTGAGAAATGCCTGATTTAATGCCTAATGGGGAAAACACTCCTTCAGGGCCTGGACCATCTGAGCTCGGGTGCTGGTGTTACCGAAATCTTGGAATGAAGAACTTATCGACACCAATGTGATGCAGATAAGCAGACACTTTATTGATGGCCGGGTGCATGCGTGCGTCCTCTCACGATCAACGCACACCAAGCTTCAAAATCATACACCATATATAGAACTTATCCATACATACTCATTAAGTATTCATGCATAAACATAACATTTCCCCAAAATCACCAACATACTCTCCTCCCATATCCGATTCTGCGCAGTAAAGATTAGAAAAATCTAGAAATGGGTCTGGGGTACTATTTGGGTAGGTGGTACATGAGTCGGTGGTCACGACCTCCCCCTGCCAGAATTACTTTTTACTTAAGGTAACTGTTTGTTGGCAGGTATCTACGGGTTGTTCCAGTCTGCTTTCCCCAGTTCTCATTAATTCTACATTTTGACATCTCAATGCATTCTCCTACGTAAATACTGTATCCAATCATCTTTAATCTTAAGTCTGTTATCTAAGTTCTAATCATTCCTACTAGGTGATTCTGACCTATTCTTTCAGCCTTGGTACAGGGCTGTACAAAGGATTTCATAGTAGCTGTCGGTTGTTGTGCAAACACAAACTCCACTAAAATATTTCTTATAATTCTATATTCCTATTAAAATAACTCTATAAGATCAAATGTGTTTCAATATAATTGAATATGGTTGCTAATTCTAACTAATAGCAGATATGTAACACTGGTAGCTGGAGACCTGCGGGTGCTACAGTCTGGTGACCCCACTGCATGGCTCAGTGTGTACAGCTGATGGGGCACTAGGCCTCTCCTGGACCATTGCACAAGGTGTAGAGCAGGGCTACCAGTGGGGACCTTCCCCTTGGCACAGCCCCACTGGGCCTTTGAAAAATTGGGCGAATCATGGTATGGGAGAACGTGAAGCCTGAGAGTGAACCTGCAGACAGTATGAGGGCTGGCAGTTGAAGTAAAGCTTTTAGGCATCCCCCAGCAGGCACCCTGCCATGCTGTACCCAGGCTGCAGATGGGCAGCACCTGGTGCAGAGGAGTGTGCAGCCCTCCATCTGAGGGCTAATGCGGGGCTATGCCTCTGGGCTATGCCTCTGGGCTGCGAGCTGCTGCTTACCCCTAACAGATGTCCTTTTCATCAATGTCTATTTCATCAATGTCCATTTAATCAATGTGCAATAATTAATGCTTAGTTAATCCATATGCACTTTTGATAATGTCATAGCCCATGTGTTTTCATACTGCCCTGTAATTATCTGGCAGGACCAGCTGCCCTGAAGAGCTTGCTCAGAAGTATGTCAGAAAAGGAAGCCCCCCTCTCACTATGCACACAGATGGAGGCTGCCTTCTTTGACAACATCATTTTGTGTTTTCATACTGTTTCATGATTTGCTGATTGTCGTTTCTTGACACTGTCATGCCCATGTGATCTCAGCTAGACTGGCTGCTCATTTCATTTGGTCCATAGACAAAAATTAGACTTTTATGTATATAGATAAAATATGTAGATCTGGACATGGATATAATATTGACCATTTTATATATGCAGAGAAAGTATATATACAGGAGTGTACAAATATGTTTATATAATTTATACCTAGATACACTTCATATGTGTATATATAGCTATATATCTGTGCATACAGTATATATATGCAAAGATGTATACATTTATATATAATCTCCATAAAAGTGTACATATAAAATGTATAAAGCATCTTTTAAGAAGAGCTGATGAAATTAATAGTTGACATTTAAACATCAATAGAAAGTAATTAAATAAAAGTAAAAAGCAGGTTCAAGGGTGTCAGAGTCCAACATTCTCTGACCAGGTTCTTTTAGAAATTCCATGCATGGACAGTGTAATGTTTAATATCAAATTTACTTCACTCCTGAAGTTGAGTGAACAGTCACAGCTCCTCAGTACAAGAGAAACCAGTCTGGAGTAGTTCTATAAAGGCTTGTCACTGAAATCCAGGAATAATACTCCTGAATACCAATGTAGTATTCATCTTCTTGAGCATGACCAAAGTCATGCACGCCAGGGGCAATTTGCCTCTGTTTATATAATCAAATGCTGTATATACATAATGTTATAGTTGAGCTGAAATAACTAGAGTCCAAAATAAATTCACTAAATATCTATTAAATTAGGAAAGCAAAAACAGCGCACTGCATGGCCAGGGAGTTGCAGCTCCATCCAAGGCTCGCAGATTCCACAAGTAACACAGCCCTTTTATCCTCACAGAGGTCGGTTTCAACATCTTCGGCACACCCCCTTAGCTTCTTTTGTTATCATAACTTCTTTAAGGCTGGCTAGCTCCAGGGCCGGTTTAAGCATACAGTTATGTTTTCAGTCACATAGCAATGTGGTTTGCACATTTGTTAACAAGAAGATGTATATTACAAAACTTATCTCTTTTTACACTAAGGTCTAAACAAAAGACAAAAGAAAAAAGTTGTCATAGTAACATAAGATTGTGGTTTAACATTTGCCTTGAAATAGTACATCTTACAACCTCGAGATTAAGTCTTTTCTTGCCAGACAGGACGTTCTCAGATCTGTTACAGCAAGATCATTCCTTTTGTTAAAAACCCGTTTGATCAGCAAATTACCCTTAGTTACTTATTACAATAAGATTTCCAAATACACCTATACATATTCATAACCTAGCCCCACTTCATATATAAATATAGTTCCAAGAAGTCATTTTCTTAAGTCCCTCCCAACTGCTCTTGCGTAGTGCCTCTTGGTGGGGGTTGTGGGGATGAAGGCTCAGTAGTCTCTCTCACTGAACTTTTTACCTTCTCTCTTTGCACAGACTCAGTTGTTCCTTGGTCTTTGTCCAAACCATTGAGTTGGTTTTGGCTAGTTCTCATCACAAACTGTCCTTCAGGAGGAACTGTAGACACCTTGCTTCAGGTAATTTACACAATAGTTAGTAAAACAAAGCATTATTTATCAACAGCAATCTAGGTAATTGTTAAGCAATTAGATCTACTAAAATTTCTTTAACCGCTTCCCTCACAAGGGTAACCAAGCACTAGCACAGGTTGCCCAGGGAGGTTGTGGAGTCTCCATCTTTGGAGATATATAAAAGCCGTGTGTCCTGGGCAACCAGCTGTAGGTGGCCCTCCTTGAGGAGGGGGAGCATGGACCAGATGACCTCTGGAGGTCCCTTCCAACCTCAACTATTCTGTGATTTTGCGACTATCCCTTTGGTCAGTTTGAGTCAGCTGTCCTGGCTGTGTCCCCTCCCAACCTCTTGCTCATCCCCAGCCTAATGGCCTTTGGGAGAATGGGATTTGACATACAGAATTGAACCTTACAACTTGAGGAGAGTTATAGAGCAGATATGCTTACTGCAGCACCGGGTGCAAGGGGGATCGCTCCTCCTAACTTGCACGCCAGTTCAACTGGCAGTCCGATATTTATTATACAAAGTCATGCATATACTTAAGGTTTCCAAACATCAGAATCTCCTCCCTTTGGTGCCTCTTCAAGATATACTTTTCATCTTCTTGGGCAGTTACCTGAAGTTCTTGTTTATCTTTGCATATCTATCAGCAGTCTTTGTTATTTAGTTTCTGTTACCTTAAAACATCTGCTAGCTAACGATTAGTCCTTCCTTATTGTCCATTAAACATGTCAAGCTAATACATGCCCACTGGGCTGGTTTTAATCTGTATCAGCATGATCCCCAGGCGGGGGGGGGGACGGAGGGGATCCACCTTCTTTGGGGTGGGGGCCATTTGAGCAGGAGGTCGCTGATCTCCTACTACCACCATTATTTTACCTTGGTTTATTTTCTTTAGGAGTTAGCACTTCTGTTGCAGCACAAGCAAACTAGTAGGTTGCAACAAGGCTTTTACCTTCAGTCAGATTCTACTGTCCGTGCTGTTTCTCCTTCCTCCAGAGGCCAGACCATGCTGCTGCTCCTCTGTCCAACCACCTCTCCCACAATCCTTAGGGCTATTATCGACATTCAAACTGTAAACAATATCAACTTCCTTTGGATTAACATTATACAGATGTAATCAATTATCCCAGTTATCAAGGCTTTCAGTAAGATTCTTCATTCCTCACATACATTCACTTTTTTGCAACAGTGTCTGCAAGTCAGTTTCAAGGAAGGGCACACCAAACAACAACTGGTTCAGTCAAAAAGTTCAAAACATAGCATGCTTTCTCTGAACATGCCTCTGGGGTCATTCCCTCCTTTCTTTTTAATATATATATATATGCAACCAGAGACACTACCATAACAGAGAAGCCCATATTTACATTTCTGAACCCGGACACAAACCGCAGCTGTATGCGCCACCAGACTCAGGGCAGAAATCATTCATGTAGTTACATAGCTATATAACACTACAAGCATGCAGACACCTATTAAACACTAGATAACCATGTTTATCTTTCCTATTCTCCTTCACAATACCTAGCTGTTCTCTCATCTCTTGTTAGGTCAAATATTCTCGTTTCCTCTCCTATCTCTCTCTTCAGACTTTCTCTATCCTCCTCTTTTTTTGCCTGTTAATTGTGACAAGGCAAAGGTTGTGTGTAGCTGGGTGACCATGACTTGATTTATGTTACAACTAAACACTGAATACAGGAAAAAAGGCATGGGAGACATAAGGCAAACATCAATAAGGTGGTTAAAGATAATTATAATAAATCCTGTAATACTTTTGAGTCATGGCCCAAAGTTTCCCAGCAGTGAGAAGAGACCGAAGGCATCCTGCCCCTGGCTCTGCTGCAAATCTTTGTTTAAGGCTTTTAAGTTTTGTATATTTTTGTGAATTAATTCAGAGTGGTCACTCAGATTCACATAACATATCTTATCAAAGTCTTCACACTTGTGTCCCTGTGCTAATAATAAAAATCAATAGCTACTAGGTTCTGTAGCAACATATGACTGACATAATCGACATCTGTTAATAAGCCAGGAAAGAAAAAAAAAGTATACTATTGGTAGTATTACATTCTTTAGCAAGTTAGCAGCCTAATTTACTAAGCAAGTTAGGAGTGTGTACTATTCTACAGAAGAGATTAGAGAAGCAAAAGTGTGTTAAGCTGCATTCCAGAACTCAGCCCGAGAGTCTGCTGTGAGTTCTGCGTTACAATCATTTGAGACATGTTGGGGTTGCGATTGTGAAAGTTGCCCGTTTACAATTTTCATTGGCATTATCATAGCTAGTTGTTTTAAAAGCAACCCTTGAGCTTCCTCATGTTCGACTTGTTGCAAAATATTCTGAAGCCAATCAATAAAGTTAGTATTAAAGTTAGTGACTCTCTAGGACCCTGCAAGACTGTGGCAAGACTCCCGCATCCGGACTGCCTTAATAGCCATCTTCATTTGCAAGCAGTTGTCCCTGGGATACCTTGCCTGAGTCACAGAATCGGCACAATTATTTTCTGCCGCTAACTGCTCATAGTTAACAGCAATTCCCCGATTAAGGTTTTCAATCAAGGCCACTACACATAGCTCACAAAAATCAGATAACCACATCATATACTGTATCAGTTAGTACCATACAAAGCAATAACTTCCAATCATGCAGTGTGAGTGTATAAGGCTCTGCCATCACTTCAAGAAGGGACATAGCCAATGTATTATGAATCCTCCCTTCCCGCACTGCTTTGCTTAACTTTTTAACAGCCCCGTATTGCACAGGCTGCCACTCTCGAGGTTGACTTGTCTGACAAAATACCGAACATGCCATAGTGACTTCCAAAACCCCTCACTTAAGCACTTCCCACTTGCATTCCTGCCACCAATCCCGCAGACCCCCTTTCACCCTTCCCGAAAATACAGTCAATGCATCGAGAGAGGCGGGGGGGGGGGGGGGGAGGGGTCTAGCTCCTTTTCCAGATCTAAAGGACCTGGATCTAAAGGTTTATCAGAGTCAATGGAATCATTGTCCGAGTTGTCCTGTTCCCGTGCTTGGTCCTGTGTTGTGAGGGTCGCTGCAATCAGTGACAGAAGCTTTGGGGGCAGAGGAGGTGTGGATCGCTATCGTTGACAGTGTGTTGAGAAGAGTCACACTGTCCGTGGAATTTACAGCCTCCTCTAGTTCAGTACTTACACTGTTGGTGGAATTTACAGCTTCCTCTGGTTTAGCACCGTTAGTAGAATTAGTCCACATTTGGCAAAGAGTAGTCAGAATTTGCCACCAAGGAGCTAAATGCGTTCCCGACGCAGAGTTCCCCTCCGCGGCAGCATCATACAGTTGTCTGCTGACCACTTTCATTTCTTTCAAAGTCTCTAAAGGTTCTTGACTGCTCGCCTGTCTCAATGAGTACAGGTTTCTAAAGCTTCTTAAAATTTCTTCAAATATTTAAAATCTCTAAAGTTTCGTGGCTGCTTACCTGTCTAGATACATACAGGTGTTATCCTCAGGGTTTAGGTTGTCTGCCTGGTCCAGCCAGCAAGACGATCGTTGAGCCAAGACGTCTCCTCTGGAACGCAGCCCTCTTCCATGAGCTGTTTTTTTTATCGACCAGTTCCGTCCTTATTCTTCCAAGGCTTCGGAACACCACCATAGGGGTCACCATTTGAGGAGATTGAGGCACGGACCCCCGAATCTGACTAGAAGACCCTTTATGAGTCCATATACGTCTCTTTCTGGGGACGAAGCCCGATTCCCCATTACGGGTTTCCCACAGCTCACCTCTCAACTCTGGAGGGATTTCAAGCCGGCCAGCTCCCGCTCCCTTTCAGCAGTCCATTCAAAGTTCTGTGAGATTCACTGCAAGTCGCTCAGTTAGGAGATTCAAGAGCCCTTCACATCGGATCCTTAACCGGATCACGTCAGGGTCACCAATTTGCAGCAAATGAAGAGACCGATGTAGCTTGATGCAAGCAAGATGTCGATTTATTAGTGATTCTTTTACATTTATATACGTTTCTACTTTCTACATGTTACACACTGATTGGTTAAATCTTAAGCGTGAACTACACCGATTAGTTATCTTCTAAGACACATCATTTAAGCAATAGGTACTGATTAGTCTATCTTAGCAGCAATCTCTATTCTAAGATTAGGGGTTTTTTTTCCTACTTGACTTTCATGAATAACAAAGTTCCTTATCAGCACTGTCCCTTCCCTTATCTTGCTGTTTGTCCCTCTTTGTCATCTCAACCGCTATGGCTCAAGAGTCTGCTGTTAACTTGTTCCTTTGTTCCCAGGGCTTATGCCCTACAAGTTCTAACACATCTCCATTCATCAGGCTAACAGTGCTCAGACTCTTGTCCTTGAGGCCTTGCCCTACATTGTCCCCTCTCGTGGCAGCCCCCAAAAGTAACAATGCAGCGCTTTGCCATATCTGAATGCTGGAGACATTTTTTTACCATAATGTGCAAATTATTCCTTTTACACCACCCTAGCAGAGATCTTATTGCTGTCTCATCATACTTTTTGCCTCTATTTTCAAATGTCTATTAGAATTGTTAATATAGGATTTGTTTCTCTGTCCACTTCTGATTGTTCTAGCAAATCTATGATCAATCTCCATGTTGTTAATGAAGCTGTGGCAATTTTGTCTCCTCTCAAGGCAGCCTCAAAACATATCTTTTCAATGCTTTGCCATGTCTGAATGCTGAAAACCTTTTTCACCATAACTGGCAAATCATAATTTTTACACCACAGTAGCAGAATTTTTATTGCCATTTTATCATATTTTCCACCTCTTTTTTTTCAAATATATCCATAAGCATTGCAAATATAGAGTTTAGTCTTAGACTTACTAGAACAATTAAAAGTGGATAGGGAGACAATCTCCACGTTGTTAGCAATGTTGCTGCAAATTTATCCCCCCTCGAGGCAGCCTCAAAAAGAAATTTTCCAGCATATTGCCATATCTGAATGCTGGAGACTTTCCGGCATAACTGGCACATCATTTACTTTGCACCATCCTAGCAAAGTTCTTATTGCCTTCTTGTTATACCTTATGCTTCTTTTTTCAAATAGATCTATAAGCATTGTTAATGTAGAATTTTCTTCTTCTGCACCCATATCAATTACTCCCCATCTATGTTGGGCACCAAAAGCTGCCATTTGAGTTAAGAAGGACAAAAAATGTTGCAATACACCTATATTGATTATTTGTCAACAGCTCACCTCTCACAACATCTGTTATGGGTTGCAGGTTCTCCTGCTTGTCTCAGCTACATCGGGTGCACTGGCGATGTTGGAGTCCAACTCAGCCTCACAGAGGGCACCAATTGCTGCAGCACAAACTAGCAGGCTGCAGCAAGGCTTTTACCATCAGTCAGATTCTACTGTCCATGCTGTTTCTCCTTCCTCCAGAAGCCAGCCCACACTACTCCTCCATCTGACCACCTGTCCTACAGTCCTTAGGGCTATTTAATTAGCGGGAAGGAGCTACAGCTGCACATCATCCATGTCAATCAACCCACTGCCTTCGAGGCAAGGCCACAGCTGCATATTATCAATGCTAATCAACCCACTGCCTTCACTTCTCTACACAGGTCCTTGTCATAAGGCTCATTATTTACATTCTTGTTGAGCTCATCTACATCAGTACTAATTGTCCCTTCTCGAAGTGCTAAGTGCTAAGCTCCCCGCCTTTGCTCTTTCTCAGGTGTTAATGTTTCTGTTATATATGTAGTTTCTGCCTGCAGCAGAGTTCTAGGTTTTTCACTATATCAGATTGGAGAGGTAGCCTTGATGGTAGACAATGCAATCTTGAGAAGAGATACACAGGACAAGAGAATGTCAACAATAGCCTTGAAGGACATGGTCTACTAATCCCAGAACTAAGTTTGCGCAGAAGTAAAGGTAAATCAGAGGGTGTAGTGAAGATGACTACAAGTCTTCATCTGAAGAACCCGACAACCACTCAGAGACCAGGAGGGAAGATGACTACACATGCAGATCATATATTTGCATATGTTAATGAGGTCCAGGGAATAGCATGTGTATGTAAATGAGTTCTCAGAAATCTTGTGAATATGTATAACTTTATGGTATAAAGTCTCAGAAAGCTTGCCAAATTGGGGGAAACACGGTGGAGCTATCCCCAGTGCTGCATTAAAGAGCGCCTTCCTTAATAACAGTCCGCTGTCACTGAGTTGTATTGCATCGGACTCCTTACCCAGGCGCACCTAGCTTCTCACTGCTGCGAGGGCAGTTAGAAAGCTGCGGGGTTTGGATGCTGCCGATCTTTGTATTATCAGTGTGTGAACTGGTGCTGTGCACTGGGTTAACAAACCTGCCCACAGGAGAACAGCAGCCCACAGAGCGCTGTGCTTCGTAGCTGGAAGGGTGTTGATGATACAAAGAAATGTGACTCAACAGCACTTTGACTGTACTGTTAAGCAGGTATTCTTTATTAGCAGTGCTGGGGTCCAACTGGGGATTTTCCACCATGAGTGCTCCCCCAATCTGGCAAACTTTCAAAGACTATATACCATAAAGTTATACATATTCACAAGATTTCTGAGAGCTCATTTACATATACACAAGACTTAAATGTCTGATCTGTATGCGCAGTCATCTTCCCTGCTGGTCTCTGGGTGGTGGTCCGGGTCTTCAGATGAAGACTTGTGGTCTTCTTCACTGCACACACTGACTGACTTCTGCGCAAACTCAGTTCTGGGATCAGTAGACCATGACCTTGGAGGCTGTTGTTGCCATTCTCTTGTCACTTTCTCATCTTTATGGTCCTGTGTATCTGCTACCCAGGTGCCTCCATGCCTCACAATCATCTGCAGCCTCTTTTGTTCAGCTAAGCATCTAAGGTGCTTACAACATCTTTGTTGCTCTTGGGGGCCTTAACCCTTTCACTGAGTTCAGGTATTTCTATTCCTTTATTCTAGTTTGTGCAAAGCAGGGAAGCTAGGTGGTCACCCACAAACGCCTAGCTCCCCAATTGCTAAAAATTTTACACTTCAACACACAAAGACAGCGGCCTTCATTGGTTACAAGTTACATAACTCAGTATCTAGTTCTCTATTTGCTAAACACTTCTGTCGATTTTGATGTTAATTAGCCCACATGCTTAAGCAAGGGCTTGGCAGGTGTCATGGTTTAACCCTAGCTGGTTATTAAGCACCATACTAGCTCATTCCCCCCTCTGCCAGGGGGATGGTGACATGTGGAATCAAGCTCCACAACTCAAGAATTATAAAGCAGGTATGTTTATTGTGGCACCAGGCACAAGGGGGGATTATGGTGTATGAAGGCACAGACCCTGTTTGTGGTGTGACCAGAGACGCTTTATTGTATGGAGAAGCTCATGTTTTATCTGAGCCCAGATACAAATTCCAGCTGCATGTACAACCAGGCTCAGGGCAGAAACCATTCATGCAGTTACATAGCTATATATCACTACAAGCATGCAGACACCTATTTGCTACTGGATAACCATGTTTGTCTTGCTTACTCCTTCGCAATTCCCAGTTGCTCTCTTATCTCCTGCCAGATCAGACATTCTCCACCCTCCTCTGTCTTATCTCCTATCAATAGTGGTCAGACATTCTCCATCCCCTTCTCCCACAGGGGATCGCTCCTCTTGACTTGCACACTTAGTTTTACTCATAATACACATTCATGCAGTGAAGTTGTTTAGTTCCAAAGTCTATACCTCCTAACTAATAATTCTTTAGTTTCTTGCTTCGATGTAAAGATTGATTTCATTTTAAATTCTCTCCCCAAGCAGGGGTTCCACCCTGTTCGGGGGGGGGGCCACTTGAGTAGGAGGTTGCCATCTCCTATTACCACAATTATTTTACCCTACTATCCTTGAGTCTTTTCAGCAGTTTGTATGCCCTTGTCAGAAGGCTCCTTATTTACATTCTTGTTGAGCTCATCTACATCTGTACTGACTGTTCCTTTCTTGGAATGCTGAGTTGCTTGAGCTCAAAACCTTCTGTCCCAGACAGCAAGGCTCCTGTTTGCGTATTGATGCTTCTGTTTACCTACACAACTCCTGCCTGCAGCAGAGTTTTAGGTTTCTTACTACGTTTTCTTGTATCTGTGGGGAGAGGAATCAGAAAGCAAAGTAAAACTCAAGGATTGAGATAAGAACAGTTTAATAATTGAGATAAAACCAAAATAATAATAATAGCAGTTATAATGAAAAGGAGGTAGAAGGGGAGAGGAGTGAAATCCAAAGGGAAGGGAGAAGAGAAACCAAGTGATGCACAACACAACTTCTCAGCACCTGCTGACTGATGCCCAGCCAGTTCCAGAGCAGTGACCAGCAGCCCCAGCCAACCACCCCCCACCCCCAGTTTATACATGGGCATGACATCCCATGGTAGGGAATGCCTCTTTGGCTACTTTGGGTCAGCTCTCCTGGCTGTGGGCTCTCCCAGTTTCTGGTGCCCCTCCAGCCCTCTTGCTGGCAAGGCCTGAGAAACCAAGAAGTCCCTGACCCAGTACAAATGCTACTCAGAGCAGCCAAAAACATCAGCATGTTATCAGTGCTGTTCCCACACCAAATCCAAAACACAGCACTGCAGTAGCTACTAAGAAGAAAATTGACTATCCCAGCTGAAAGCAGGACGTGCTGACAGCATTGCCTCTGCCTTGCAGCACCACTCAAACCCCAGAGCTTGCCCCAGTTACACTGCACAGCCATGCTGTTGGGCTGGGACCAGGTCAGGGGGCCTCAGTCCAGCTCCCAGGACTGCACTTTCCTTTGTACAGGGTTGTCACAGCACTATCAAAACTAGTAGGCTGCAACAAGGCTTTTACCATCCCATACTAGGTTAACTTCAGTAAGTAGCTCCCATGCCTTGCCCTGGCACAGTCACCGATTCCCCACAAGGTTTCAAAGGTTCATCTACTGTCTGTGCTGTGTCTTCATCCTCTTCAGGCCAGTTCACCCTGCTTCTTGCCTCTGCTGCATCCTTCTCCTTATCTCTCTGGCCTCCAGGGCATTCTCTGTTCTCCTGCTTCTTCCCAGTCTCTCTTCACCAGGTGCCCCTCTTCCACACCCCTATGAGCTATTTAACTACTTAGCAGGAACAGGCACAGCTGCCCCTTATCCACATCAGCCAGCCCACCGCCCCTGAAGCCAGCCCACAGCTGTACATTATCAATGCTAATTAACCGGCCTTCATTCCTCTACAATTCCTCTACGCAGGGTCACATAGGATGGCTCTGTAGCCTTCAGGCATGTTCTAACTTGTTCATGTCCCCCGCCCTTATTACACCCCCTGCCCTTTTGATCCTCCCGCCTGCCCAGCTATGCTAAAGCCTGGTCAGCAGCTTTGGGAAGTGGGAGCCCAGAATCTCACTTTTTACTTTTATTTATTTCATTTCTATTAGCATTTAAATGTCAACTATTAATTTCATTAACTTTTATCAAAGTATGTTTTATACCAACACCTCTATGGATATATACTTAATGTATGTTATATATCTTTATATATGTATATATACATACTTATATGAATATACAGATATAAAGTGTATCTAGGTATAAATTCAGGTATCTTTTTACACACCTTTATATATATTTTTCTTTCTCTTTGTATATATATATGAACGTAAGAGTATATAGCTTGCTATTACCTTTTCTAGGTTATTAATTCTTCTTGAAAATGTCAGTGCCTTTCTTGTTGGGATCCAAAAGGAATCAGCATTCTCCCAGGGCAAAACACTCTGATTAATTTAACAAAACAGAAGAACCAGTTTGTACGGGGAGATGATAAAAAAGCTGCTTTTGAACAGGCTAAACATGCCGTTTCCCATGTTGTTGTGTTAGGTTCCAGTCGACCCCATAAACCTTTGTAAGTCCTAGCACCTTGGAGCCTGTGTCAGAGAGAGAAGGGGAGGCAATACAAGTGCAGAGTGATGGGAAGGGTGTAAGGGATGAACCATGGGGTTTAGTAAGTGACAAGTGGACAGCTGGATAGTACATGGGGAACCATTGTGGAGTCAGGACTTGTGGAAGAAGAAGGCAAAAAATATACAGGAATTCAGACCTGTGGGTTTGACAGGTTGATGCTTACATCACTCAAGGTGTTGGGGATGAGAGGGAGCACAGTGCCGCCGCAGATGTGTCCGCTCAGATTAGGAGTGTTATTTTATCTCCTGATGCTCTGCCTGCGGGCACTCATTTCCTCATAAGGAAACCCTTGCTTAGCAGGCATGTGAAAAGCCTAGACACGTTGGTGTCGATGCACATATAAATGTGGCAGTGTGCAGTTTGTGCAATATCGAAAGCTAAAAAGTTACCTCAGTAGCCTTATAAGCAGATTCAGCGAGGCCCTGTTATTGGTCGTACTGGGCAAACAGATTATATTGGACCTTGGGGATTACAGAACATACTGGTGGCCATAGACACACATACCAGCTACGTTGCTGTGTCACCAGTTGCACATGCCAACCAGAGAGGAATACTGAAAGGCCAGTGGTTACTTAGCCAGCGGGTAGGCCCACCTGCCTGCATCCAGTTGGGCAATGGGTCTCTTTCTAGAGGCCCAATGGTCTGTCAGTGGGTGGTTGAGCGTGAAGGATACAGGGTATATCATATACCTATCACCCCAGAGGAGCTGATCTAATGGAATGGACCAGTGTCTCATCAAAAGAGCAGATGCATGCACAGCTCCCTCTCACACTCTCCATAACTGGCCAACAGTGCTATTAAAGATTGTAAAGAGTTTGAACAGTAAAGCGTGCTTCCAAGACTATACCTCCTATCATAGCGTCTTCTGCTGGGACACCAGCACTAAGAGGTATAGTCCAGGATGTTGACAGAGCCCAATGAGCCCTTGAGTCAGGGGCAAGTGCAAACACCAGGCTTTTCAAGGGAAACTCATCCCTGTAGATGGAACACATGGACTAGGAGCCACATACTTAATCCTAAAGGTGCAAGCAGACATCCCTCATTACGTATCTGAACTTATGTTGTATGTAAAAAAAACAGTCTTTGTTTTATCTCTCACAGAACTGCTATGTGGAGCCTCACAGTATCGCTTTTGGTCTCTGCATGCTGTTTATCAGTGAATGTGAAGTGCCAGACATCTCTGCCCTCCAGCAGCACCAAAGCTTCTTCCTCTTCACCTACTACATCACATAACTGGACTGTTTTTGTGAAATTTTCATCATGTGTCTTAGGGTACATGGGACTGGGGATGGAATCTGATGGCAGGGCACCTCTGATGGTCCTGGCTCCTAGGTTATTGCTATCCTGTACTTATTCTCACAATCAATACTTGTTTTATTACTCTTGTATTACTGATTTTAGTAATTGGGGTTTTTTTTGGTAAAATAATCTTTCTAGTAGCCAAAAAAAAATTACTGGTATAATCTGCAGTTTATGGTATCTGTAGGAAAGATCAACTGTATGTGGATCAAGGGGTGGAAGTTAGTCATCCTGACCGGAAGATCATTGTACATCGAGGAGTTAGTGATCCACAGAGCAGCTGACCTGGGTTGGCCCAAGCCTGTGCTGTGCTGCACAGCACCGCACATACAGCCTGGCCTTGCTGTGGCTCGTGCTGTGCTGCACACATCCCTTGGCCACTGCATGCACTTAGCCCACTAATTGCAATCAAGGAGCTTCTCATCGGCTCCCATTGGCTGCTGGCAATTACACCACCTGCATGGCGTTGCCTTTATCTAAGAGTGCAGCGATGAGCTGCATATGGACATCCTTTTTGTTTGGCAGTAGAAATGATGAATAGAAATGTTTTCTTGTAAGAAAATCCTGTAAGAGCTCAAAAGACCACATTGCTGGGTAACCTTTCCACCGACAGGATTTGTACAGTGTGCATTGTTGAAGACCCATCCAAAGCTGCACTACTGTGGGCTCCCAGCATCTGGAGGGATGTCAGATTATCTATATTATCCTCTTTTCTGTTACAGTGTTAGCTCCAATAAACATAATTTTAAGTGATACTTGACAGAGTCTGAGTGCTTTTCTTACTGGAATCATATTGGACCAGCACCTCTTGCTACCGAAATATTCAGGTGATTTTCCAGAGGTCTGCAGTTTTAAAAGTCCTTCAGATTGTCACAATGACAACATTATATCTTCTGCCTTTATGTGAGCCAAGTACTAACTGACAAAAAATCTTGGAATCTTTAATGTCATTCAGCCTGTAAAGTGTTTTGTGCTCGTATCACTTCTTTAGGCTTTATCACTTCCCTGATCCTCTTCCAAATGCCAATCAAATAGTATGTAATTATCAGTTCATCTTTATCATTTAATCAGTGGATCAGGCACCTCTTGCCTCCCTCTCTCTCACTGTCTGAATAACTTCTCCATCTGCTTGAGGAATGGAAGACAGTGAAAGAAAAAAAAAAACCCTTATAGTACATATGGCTATAAAAGCTTTATTGTCATATTCTGTACATTAATTCATTATTCGTGAGTGATAGATTACCCACATTCCCAGACAAAACCTACCATCTTGGCCCAAATCAGCAAAGCCCTGCAGACATCTGAGATGCCCAAACACACTTGCAGGAAAGGAAGGATGATAGAAATACAAAGTGCATCACTACCCACATGCAGCATGCTTGGCTTTCCACAACAAAGCCATGATCTCGCAGGCCTTGCTCTTGCACAGTGGCCATTTAGCAGAGGATGCAGGGTGGATGAGATCCAGTCAACCCATAACTGTAAATGTAATATTTTCCTTCATAGAAAAATGATTGTGCTTTTGAGACAAGTGGATTTCTTCCAGAATTTTTGTAAGGACTCCCCCAAGTCAATACCCACTCCACCTATGGACTGCACCAAGGATTTGGCTACTGGAGTTTGGGGTGGTTACGACAGTCACAGTTATATTTAGATTGTGAGCATCAGATAAGCAAAGTCATGCATGGAAGGTTATACGCACGTGGATACAAGTGACATAGGCACCATGATGGTTGCACAGTGATTTTCAGAGTTCCTCAGAGAACATTAAGAGTTCTTGTTTAATAAAGAATAAAACCTACTTAATGACTGCCATCTACTTTCACGGTCCCATATCCTCTGCTACTCCTTTCCAATGCATACGCACTGAGATTGGTAAGAAGTGTCAGGAATGAATTTGCAGTGGGCTACTGTTACTAAAACCAAGTTCATTACATCCCCTATGCAATTAAACGTTATGAATCTGAAAAAGTTTTTACAGGTCTGCACTTATCACCTCCTTGCTGTCAATTAGAAACTAAGAAGGTATACCGTAATTGTGAGCAACTCTTTTCACAGTCTTAATTTGCCTGGTTGTGTTGGCTTTTTACATTTTTTGTGAATGGAGGCAGTAACAACTTTTCTTAGTTTGCACAAGCAAATGCTGCAAGTAAAATGAGAATTTCTCCAGTCGTTTATCATATACTGCAGAATAAAATCCTTGGAAGGTATTCTTGTACCTGATGACGCAAGTCTATCCAATATCTTGCACCGTTTAGGTCAGGTCATTTACTCAGGTAATTTACAGTGGCATGCGCTGTGTTCAGAGAACAGAATTTAGTTTATGACCAAAATGGCCAGCAATTGTCTGGACTGTAAAATTACCTTCAATGCTGGGAAAAAAGTTACTTCTTAAAAAAAAGACAAAATGAAAGTATTTATAACTAACTGCCATCAGGAAGTAACTGTTTTGGAGGGTGTGATTGATGTCCTGATGGCTACAGGAATGTCTGAACAGGCATCGGCCATAAAATAAAAGTAATTTTCTGTGGTGCATGCAGTTAGTAGTTTTATCCTGTATAGCTCATCCCTTCCTCCAAGAGGATAAAAAGCATTGAAGGTCAGTGTTAGAATGAAAATCGTACTTACTGATATGCTGAAAACTCTAAGGTAAACCAGAGCGCAAAAGCTTGGAACTCATTTTAAGCAGCTCATCTCCAGCTATAGGCATGGCTGGCCCGTTTATACGCGTCAGTCTGTCCCCTGACTGTGACACATACACCTCGTACCACACTTGTCCTAGTCTCAAAACCAAAGAAAGAAGCAGCAAAGCCATCGGCTGCGGCGACTGAAAGCGGAGGGGCCGCTGACCGGCGGGGCCGCGCCGCGGGGGCCGCCCGGTGCCTGCACACGGTCCCTGCGCCCGGTGGCACCTTGTGCGGGTGGGGGGGGCCCCGGCGGGGGGCGGGGGATCCCGGGGTGGGGGTGAGGGATCCCGGGGGGGTGTTGGGGGGGCCCGGGGGGTGCGGGGGGCAGCTCGGGAACACCCGCCCCGTGTGCACCGCCACACGCTGCCGCCGTGCTGCTTCTGTTGTATCCAGCATCGGGGGCGGCTGGGGAGAATGCAGTGTCTCGCATTCCCGTGTTTCTTTTTCCTGATATCCCGTTAAGGGATGAAGAAAGACCTGAACCTAATTTTTTTTCTTTGTTTTTTATCATAGCTATTTGCTATCTGCTCTCTCTGGTCCCTTGGCAAAGTCCATCAGAATCCTCCAGCGTTCAGGCCCGCGAAGTCCTCGCTCCACCAAGGAAGAATGTAACTTCCAAATTAAATAAAAATCAGCGGGAAAAAGGTGTGACGGGCGGGCGAGCTGAGGGAGGGGTGGCTCCACCGCCCCGCCCCGCCCCCGCCCCGCCCCCGCGGGAGGGCGCGCCGCCAGCAGAGGAAGTTTAGGCGCCACCGCCCGCCGTAGCCGGGCCGCTGTCGCCGCCGCCCTCCACGGCCTGGCGGGGAGGCGGCGCTGAGGAGCCGCTCCCGTGGGTAACCGGCGATTATTTTTTTCCTTCGGCGGCGGCGCGCAGGGGAGCAGGCAGGGAAATGGCGGCCTCCGCCGGCGCTGCGCGGAGTCGGTTCGTGGTGGTGGGCGGAGGAATCGCAGGGGTTACCTGTGCGGAGAAGGTAAGGGCCCTCCTCTGCCCGCCTTGCGCATGCGCGGCCCGCGCGGCACACCCCACCCCACCCCCCCCAGCCGGCAGAGAACACCGGGCGCGGGGGCCTGGGGCCGAGCGGGGTGTCATATTGACCCCGCACGCCAGCCTCGGCCCTCCCCCGCAGCCCCGGCGGGAGCTGGGCCGGTAAGGCCGGGTCTCGGCCCTCGGGCCCCTGGAGGAGGCTCCCCAGCCCCGTGGCGTCACCGGCCCTTTAGGCGCCTTAACCGCGGCCGGCCGTGGGCGGCGGGAGACCGCCGGGCCGGGGGGGGGCGCTCGGGCGGCGCGGTTCGCTTGGAGGCGTACGTGTTTTATAGGGTCGACTTACGAAATTACGTAAAAACAGTTCATTAGATTTATTAGTCATTTCATAGATATTTTTATCTATACATTAATTACATAATTACGCGCCCCCCTTGTTTACAAATAATTTGTCCCTCTTTTGAAAAAAAACCCAAACCAACAAAATGAAACAAAACTAGCCCCAGGGAAGCAGTGTTGTAATATAAAAGTATTTGTCGGTCTAGAAATATTTTTGAAGAGGTTAAAATAGTCCTGCAAATAACCTGGTACGAGTTTACGACTGCTTCATAAAAAGGGGAGTAAAACTTTGTAACTTGGGAAAGCTGCCATTCGGTGTGCTGGCCAAGAGGCCAGGAAGTTGAAGGAGTCCTGCGTGCATCATTCCTCGTAGCCATAAAGTTTGTACTGCCGCTCAAGTGAAGGCTGCTGCGATGTCCTGCTTTTTATAAAAGCACTGCTCTGTTTTTCCTGTGTCCATGTTCAGGGCTGTACACCTGTGGACGTTGTCCAGTCTCCAGCTTTCCATGAGCTCAAGCTCTAAAAATAAATTTATTTGTTTCTTTTTTTAAAGGTTTTTAGTGCTTTTAAAGTAACAGTAACTGGAGGTAACTTTGTACCTATAGTGTGGAATGAAATGATGTGGGTATTAGTTCAGTGAATATTTTATATACTAAAACTAAAAAGCAGTATAAAGACTGTGTTTCAGATATATCTGTTCTCTGGTGATGAAGTGATACTATTTAATTTCTGACATTGTATAAACTACATGCAGGCTAATTTAAAAAAAAATACTGATACTGTTCTCCATCTTCATGGAATTAGTTTGTTTCTACTAGTTTGGGTTTTTTTTCCTTTTATTCATGGTTAATGCAATATGTGGGCACTGGTACTACAGACCCTTAAATACTATATTAATAGGAGTAATCCCTTAAAAGTTGATTAAACTATTCACATAATTAAGGCTCTTGTGTTATCCCTATGTGCTTGCAAGAATAAGTTTTGGGTCATACATTTCATATTCCCAAAGACTTTGTTTTCCTGGAAGTAATTTAGAATTGTATCTAGTTGCTATGATCCTGTTTCACAATACAGTTATTTCCAATTTATAGTGGATGTCTGTAATCTTTAAGATTGCTGTAAAAGGGACTAGCATTTATTGTTTTCTTGATTATTTTTTTTTTCTGCTGTGTTTGTGCCAAAGAGTTAAAGCTTTGGTTTTTTTGTCAGTTCATAGAGAGTACCACTTACCCCCCTGGGCTCTTTCCCTCACCTTTTTTTTCTTTTCCTTGGAAAAACCAATCAGATTGTTACATGATGGCAGAGACTTGCCTCTTTTTGGCTCATCTCTTAGTACTGCAGGAAGCACAGCAGTGAGTATTAGTGGTCTTTTAGTATATGTTTTAATTCACTAAATCCATTAAAAGTGGCACTGTGTTCTAGAAGAATTTCTGTGTTGTACATGTATAGTTGAGCGCATGCTTTAAATGAAAGAGGAATATTGAACACAATTTTTCTCAGCTCTAGTGTTGAGCAAGTACAATTCTGTGGAACATAGTAGCAATAAACAACTTGTCCATCATACTGCATTTTAGGTATGCATTATGTGATGTCTTGTAGTTCAGACTTCTCAGGCAGCTGAGAGCAATCGTTGCATCAGGTCTGTCTCAAGTATTTTCACATATAGTTACTTTTTGAGTATGTTTTGAAATATTCTGACAAAAATGTCTTAAAAGTTTGAGTTGGATTTTTTTTTTATTGCCACAAGATTTTTCATGTCTTACGTAATTTCTGCCTTTCATGCTTATATGGCAGCATTTCTTTCTAGATTGTAATGACTTGCACATTTCTGTATGCATGGATAAACCTAATACTCTATCTGGCAGATTTTTAGTTTTAGTATTTTTAAAAGTAAAGAAATGAAATAACCTTAATACTACTAAATGAAAGTTTCAAACAACCATTAAATCTTAATAAGAGGGCAGAGGTAAGCATTTGAGTATAACTGATGCAAAATACATGATGGCTGTCTTAAAATTACATAGACTCACAGAATGATTTAGGTTGGAGGGGACCTTAAAGATCATCTAGTTCTAGCTCCCCTGTCACGGGCAGGGACGCTTTCCAGTGGATCAGGTTGTTCAGAGCCCTATCCAACCTGACCTTGAATAATTCCAATGATGGGGCATCCACAGTTTCTCTGAGGAACCTGTTTCAGTGTCTCACCATCATCATAGTAAAGAATTTCTTACTTATACCTAATCTAAATCTCTGTTTAAAACCATTACCCCTTCTCTTGACGCTACAGGGCCTGGTAAAATGTCTCTGTCTTTCTTGTAAGCCCAGTTTACGTATTGAAAGACCACAGTACGGTCTCCCTGGAAGCCTTGTCTTTTTCAGGCTGAACAACCTATCTCTTAGCCTGTCCTCATAAGAGAGGTGCTCCAGCCCTCTGACCATTGACCAGCTGTATTCTGGGCCTGCTGTAACAGGTCTATGTCTGTCTTGTGCTGGGTGCCCCAAAGCTGGATGCACTACTCCAGGTGGGGCCCATTGACCTGCTGGCCACTCTTCTTAGGCAGCCCAGATACGATTGACTTCGTGGACTGTAAGCACATGTTGACAATCCTTATCTAATTCTTAACCAACCAATATCTCCAAGTCTTTCTCTGCAGAGCTGCTATCAATACATTCATCCCCCAGTCTGGACTAATACTGTTGATTGCCCCAACCTGGGTGCAGGACTGTGCACTTGACCTTGTTGAACTTCACAAGGTTCATGTGGGCCTATTCCTCAAACCTGTCAGGATCCCTCTGGATGACATCCCTCTAACCAATTGACTGTACTGCTCAGCTTGGTGTCATCTGTGAACTTGCTGAGGGTGCGCTCAATCCCACTATCTGTCATTAATAAAGCTACTGAGCATGATCTCTGTAGTGTTCTGTTGTTTTTCTGAGGCTTATTAGATACAGCTGGGAGCACCTGCTGCAGCACAGTGTGTTACTTAACCTTCCTATTTTCAGTCAATACAAAGTGTTCAGCTGTGATACGTGTGAAATACGTTAGGGATTCATGCTATAAAGTGTGGATTACATAGCCTTGTTAAATTAATTTGTATTTGCCAACGTGAATCTCCCTTAAACCAACAAGGCTTCACCACATAAACCTTCAGATCACACAGGTCTGAGGTACAGGAATACATGCTAGTCCCTTTATAGCGCAGCTGGTTGTGTATGACATGAAGCATCCTTCTTCGTGGCTTATACAACTGTTCTGTTCATCTACAGAATGTGGTGACAAGGAACCCTGCGTTTTGCCTGTACCTCAGAGACAGATGATTTGTTCTTGACAGAGCTGATTTATTTTCTGTGGCAGAACAATGCATGTTTAGAATAGGAACTTTTCACTTTGGCTTGGGGCTTTTAAAAGTCTTCTATTGCTTAGTAGTACTCTGAAGAGAATAATCCATTTATCAGTTTACTAAATGACATTTAAAATAGCCAATAGGAGTTAGCATTTCCTCTGTTAAAATTAAATCTGTGAACAATTACTCACTACTGTGCAATAAAAATAAGTATGTCCAGTAACTGGGTATCTCCAGAAATCACATGATCATAGGCTGTTCCATAGGCTGCCCTTTAGAATACTGTGAGAATAGGCTTTAGAGTAATCATTTATATCATGGTTGCAGTTCCTGAAGATGTATTTGTGTGTAAATGAATCAGTCTCGGGTCTCCAAATTCTGTTCATTTTAGTTGTTATTCTTTCATAGTCTTGAAGTAGTGTTTATCCAGTAGGGTTCTACAAGACTAAAGTAATGTAATAATACATGCTACCTTTCACCAATAAGTTTATTGTCTTAAAGTCAAAATCTATTGATGACTGTATTCACTCATCGTGATTTCTGTTCCTTTACAAGCTGGCCATGGAATTCCCATCAGAAGATGTTCTTTTAGTGACAGCTTCTCCAGTTATAAAAGCTGTAACAAATTTCAAACAGGTAAGAGAGACTTACTTTTTGTTATGGGAAGACCTCTTCAGAAGTTTGCGTAGGTACAAATAATTTAGAACATAATCCTGAAAATGCATATGACTTTGAACTTATTTTCATGTTAGTGTGGCTGTAATAGTAAGTGCTAGCAGGGCTGAAGAGATATTTTCTAGTGATGCATAATCATTAGTAATTAGTGAATATATTCATGCCATTTGAGCAAAGGTTAAATTGGATGCTTATATGGTTGAAGTATTTTTGAAGTTACTAAAGCTTTATTCCACTGCATTATTAATGGGGGCTCCATTTTAAGCACTGTAATGGTATCTTTGAAATAAATTACTTCAGAAACTTAGTCTGGCTGGCCGTTCTTCTATACAGCACTGTGTTTGAGTTTCAGGCAGAAACAGACTTCTAACAAGTAATAAAAAAGGGATAGTCTTCTGTGAAATTGCCTTCAGCTTTTTCTCCAGCAGCTGGTGATTCAATGACCTCTCTCCTGCTGGTTTGAGAAAGAAAATAAAATCTGTACATGAATTCAGATTTCTGGCCTTAGCAGGTTCACTAAGCTAGTTTTGCTGAGGTGCTCAGATCTTGGAAAGCACTGCTTTTTTTCCCCACTCTGAGGGAACTTCAAACTCTACCATAGGGCACGGAAAGAGTTGGAGACTGGATTGCACTGAACTCAGGACACAAAGCTGCCAGCCGGTAAAAAGTTAGGTTTTACCTTGTCAGGGAAAGTTAAGACATGGAGAGCTAGGCTTCCACTTGGCCTTTAGATTCATGACTGCCTTTCTGAAACATGGTATCTAACAGATGAGGCATGTCTCATGATGAGTATGTGATAAGAAAGAAAAGCCACTCTAATTTATCTGACAGTCCGGTTTTAACGTAATTCTTCCTGGTATATGAATGCCTAATTCAAATAACTGGGGCGGCTGTGTGTGTGTGTGTCGAAATAAAGCATAGAGAGATTTGAACAGCAGTTCTTTGCATGTAGTGGCTGTAATTGACTGTCAGCATCTCTTCCTTTTTGCGCTGTGGTTGTTGTCCAGGGCTAATGGGACGCTCAGAACATGGCTGAGAGACCGAGAGCTCTATGTGAGACTGGAAGAATAACACCCAGCTAAAGAATATCTTCTGAGCTTGAGTGCTGACAGTAGGGTCATGAGTATCCAGGAAAAGACATTTACACGTTGCAGAGGTGTAGAGTCTGTAATTCACATTGGCAGAAGTTTCAATATCTGAAGAATAAGGGAATAGCCAAACACTATCTGAAGGCAGCAGCATTGAAGTTTTGGACACGAGCATCTTGATTTCTCTCTGAATTGCAAACGTTGTGTGGCTTCTGGTTCCTAGTTTTGTTCCAGACTCTTTCGAGTATTCTGTAAAGTAGAAAGCGTGGAGGTTCCCATGCAGGTGCTCCCTTCTGGAAGAACCCCCAGATCAACATAACTTGAATGTTTTCCAAGTCCTGGTTTGTGCCTGCCCCTGCACGCCCACCCCCTGCCCAGAGTCTCTGTAGTATCACATAGTGACTATGGATGAGATGCTGAGTAAATGCTTTGAGGTGATCTTGAATCTGTTTTGCCTGAACACTTGCCTTATATGTCCCGTTCACAAGTTGAACAATGGTAAGCTCTTTTCCTGCCCTAAGGGCCAGCTGGCTACCTGCAACAAAAGGTTTTTGAATCATTAGGGTTTTGCAGAAAATGTCAGTGGTGGGGTTTTGTGTTGTGGGTTGGGTTTTTTTTTAAATAGAATAAAAACATTTATTCCAGAAAAAAGTAAGGTATTTTATTACAAAATGTTATTTATATTACAAAATACTGTAAGGTATTTTGACGAAAATCTTTTTCCTAAAATGCCAAGGAGAGGAAAATGCTTGTATGGGAGAATATTACTGAGTAATTTCATCAAAGTTACAACAAACAGAAAAACAGGGTCTTAACACTGCATCAAGTAAGTTAAAAAACAGTGTTAAAAACTGTAATAATACATTCTATTTATGGAATAAAACTTCATAGCAGTTAGAGCAGCCATCAGGGTTCTCCAGTTTCTCTAATTCTCCAGAATTAGAATTCTCTGTGCTACTTTGTAAAGAGTCAAAGAATAGGCATGAAAGGATTCTATATAGAAAAAGGAACTTAGCAGTAACGTGATAACATGTGTTGTGACAATACTGGCTTTATGTTGTGACTTCTTTACTGGAAATGAACATAACACATTTTGTTACAAGCTTTAGAAAAAGGGATGGATAAATGATTCATATTTTTAAATACCTCTCTTCTTCCTACAGGTCTCCAAAACACTTGAAGAATTTGATGTGGAAGAGCAACCAAGTTCTCTATTAGAAAAACGTTATCACAATATCAAAGTTATACAGTCTGGAGTAAAACAGTTGAAAAGTGATGAACATGTAAGCTGGTGTTTTGTCTTTTATATGTTTTTTCAATTTACTTATTTAAGAAATATCTTAAGCAGTTCAACGTTCTGGGTGTGAAATTCCGTTCAAGAACATTCTGGTTATTAAAGTGTTAAGTTACCAAAATCACAAGAAAATACTTCCTAACTTTTAATTTCACTTATGACTTACACTGTTGTTCAAGTAGAAATACATATAAGGGACAAAATTGTAGATCAAAAATTGCTTGTTGATTAAGAGACTGTATCTTTTAGATTTAATTCTTTGACACCTTAGACATACTTTGTTGAATATCTGATTGGAACAGCAGGGAAACCGGTTGATGAAACCAATACTGTATGTCAGTATAGGTGTCTGAAAATTGCTGTAACCCTTGATTGGAGAGATCTCTGATTCTTGAATTACTGCTTGTTGCTACAGAGACCAAAATCTTAAGGACTTTGTGATATGGGGTGGGGGGGGGTGGGGGGGGGGTGGGGGGTGGGGAAGAGTTCTTAAACAACATTTCCATCTTTTCTTCTTTATTTTTAGCAGGAAATACATTGCAAGTATGAGCAATGTACGGCATGTAAAGATCTGTGTTAGTGCCTGTGTCAGCTCAACATTATTTTTCACTTCAACGTTACCAGAAATTCACATTAAGATCCAAAACTGGTTTTGCTTATTTTAAGTTAGAGATATGATTCCAGTTAGATTCTGCTAATATTTTGAATTTAATGATATTCTTGTATCACTTCTATAATGGTGTTTTAGTTTAGGTATGTGTCTGTGGACACAAAGATTTCATGTGTATAGATTTGGAGAATCTTTTGCCCATAACCTTTAAAAACTCTCTTTGTGCAAAACTAGTGTAAACTATTTAGCTTCTAGTTTGGAAAACAAATAAGGTCATAAAATGTTAAATTTTAAGTACTGCTTGTTGCAGAATGATGTAGCTTGTTTAGTGCCTACCCTTTTTCTTTAGCAAAGAACAGAATTTGCCGGTTTTCTAAACTGTATTCTAGCCTGTGCCAGGTTAAGTTATGTACAGGTTTACCGTTGTTGAAATGTTTTGAATGAGATTTCTTAATTGCTAACATACACTAGTGCATAATGTTAATGGGGTGGGGTATTTGTCACATAGAAAACCTATTCTAGTACAGCTAGTAAATACAGTGACACCAAGTGGTAATCCTTGTATGTCATCTTTCTTTGAGTGCGCTGTCTGTCATATAATGTCATATGCCTGTAAGTTTGTGGTGAGTGTAATGCAAATAAACGACACAGAGTCAATGAGAGTAGGAAGGCTTGCTCTTTAAGAAGCGAGTTACAGCTTTTAATACCTGCAAAATACTGTGATGCTAAGGAAAAAAATGCTGATGCTCTCTTAGAGGTCTGCAGTTGCTTTTTCTCTTCATTTTTAACAGAGGATTGTCACTGAAGATGGGAAGGAATATATGTATGAAAAACTTTGCCTGTGTGCTGGAGCAAAACCAAAACTAATTTTTGAAGGAAACCCATATGTATTAGGAATCCGGGACACTGACAGCGCACAGGTAAATTTGTTTTGGACTTAAAAGTGTATAATATATTCCTGCTTCTGATGCAAAATACTAAAAATGATTATGGAGTGAAATGGAGAAACAGATGATGTTTGTTATTGTATATCCTTAAATACAAACACTTTCAGTAGCAGAGAAATAGCCTTAAAATACCATTAATTAGTCACTAAATTTGTTAAGTTTATAAATAGCTCATAGACAGTATTTCTGACATGATAATCTAGAATAAATGGTGTTCTACCCTCCATGTGGAAGCCAATCTGAAAATACAAGCAGGAAGTAGGCATCAGTAGAAACTTCCCTGAGAAGGTGTATCTGCTACACTGTATGAAGGGCTGCTTCTTACAGTGAAAAGCTACTGTAGGGCATTTTTTTTTTTAATTCTACTGTAGTTTGTCCCCATTGTACAGAAAAGAGTTGTAGTCAAAGTTGTGAAAAAGTTTTCAAATGAAAAATGACTTGGACTAAAACTTCAGCTTGGAAGTAGAAAGAGGTTTCACTGCTATAGGTCTTTAGAATTAGAGGAGACAGGGTGAAAGTTGTTAGAAGGAGAATTTCACACAGATGTGGGTACGGTTAGGCTTGCTTTAATCGCAACTCGGAGTTGGGCCACCACCTCAGTGATGGGCAGAGAACAAAGGGGTGCAGCATGGCTTATATACACTAATCGGATCACTAGTCAAAGTCAGAAGTTCTAGGAGTTTCCTTTGGTCTTACCAGGTCTGGAATCCATCACCCAGTCCTGTCCCAGTTGATTCATCTATTTGGTTCCAGTCTCTGACTTGGTTTCAGGGTCCTCCTCAGATCATGATCTTTTTTCCACCTGCTTTAACTCACACAATCCTGCAAGCACACTTAAATCTTTGAACAAGCAATTCCTACCCATCTATATTAATTTTTCTAAAGACATCTGTGTTTCAGAAAGCACCTGTGTACACAAATTTCTCATCTATTGTTTTTCTATTCTCCTGCTGATTAACTTGACTACGTTTTAAAACAGCCTTGGAGTACGGCTATACAAAGGCCGAGGCCTGGTTATGCCAGTTATCAGCTTCAGCACTTCAGATTTCTTAATTCAAACTACATTTTCTTTAACAAAAGTGAACACTGCTTCTTCATAGCATAAAAACTGGAGTTCATCAAATTAAGTTTGATGCTGAGAATAAAAAAGATGTTACTTTTTCAAGCAAAGTGAAGTGAAACTATGAAATTGTTGTTTGTTTTGGATATTAAACGTTTACCTGAGTTAAAAAAAAAACACAAGAGAAATAAAGAGGGAAGAAAAAATACATGTTCCAGGATACTATAGTCATGTGCTTGTTGTCTTCTGATGGTCTTCCCTGTGCGCCCACTGTTGGGCACTGTGGGGAAACAGTAGACTGGACTATCATTTGTCAAAACTGATGTTGAATGAGGCTGAAAATGCTTGTTTCTAAGGTTTTGTTTGCTTTTTATTTTAATGATGATTGGTTGTGTCCGCTAGTCCCCTCTGATACAACTTCAGTGTCTTTCTCTGAAAGGATTAAAGGACTGCAGTTTTCCTGATCTTTTACAGTTCAGGCTCTCTTGACACAGTTAGTCAGGTAAACTGGAAGCACATAAGAACAGATTTTTGTGTAATTGCAAAAATTGGTCTAATAGTCATGATTCTTGATTTGTTTGAAAGAAAATACTTGAAGTGGTTGTACTATGATCTAAAAAATACTGTCTGGCCTGTGTTTAAATTTATTTTATTTCTCTGTCATAGTTTAACCCAGCAGGCACATAAATACCACACAGATGCTTGCCCATCCCTGCTGTGGGATGGTGGAGAGAACTAGTGGGGAAAAAAAACAAAAATTTGTGGGTTGTGATAAAGACAGTTTATTAGGACAGGAAAGGAAGAGATAATAATCATGACAAATTAAGCCGAAAAAAACTCGGAATGAAGAAAACTGCTAGGAGACTTTTTGTACTTTTAGTAGCAAGGTATTTATTACCTGCGTGGGGGAGGAGGTAGTTCACTCTGAAGCACACGTGCAAAACAGGCTAATTTATACATTTGACATACGTGATTGCAATGTCTCTACATACATTATTCATGCGATTACAAAATCTCATTGCATGTTAGTGATAGGTGGAGCCTGGGCAGAGTTCAGGTGGAGTCTTCTCTTGGCATCAGTTTTGGGAGGGTCGTTCAGGCCTTTCGGCCCTGCTCAGGTGGTTTTCCTCAGGGCTGAACTTTTCGACCTCCTTTCATAAGTGGCTCTGCCAGACTCTTGTACAAAAAATCTTGGCTTGCTACCATTTTCTTCTATTGATATGTCTAACTTTATCAGATGTATGATTTCTAGTACCTGGTATGGCAGTCTCTATCAATGGCTTAGGCTTGGGTACAATGAGCAAGAACAGGGTGATTCAGCACACCATGCTCTGTTTCCTTGGTACAAGAGAGTTGAGCAATTTTGCAAGACAGAATGGGGCATTTACAGAGCTGAGTCTCTTCTCAGGGGTCTTTAGGTTTTTAGGCCTTATTCCTTTTCATAAAAGAAGTAGAGTATACAGAACAAGCGATGCACAATGCAGTTACCACTTGCTGACCGATGCCCAGCCAGTTCCCAAGCAGAAGCTGCTGGCCAGCTTTCCCCATAGCTGATAGTATTGGAATGTCCCTTTGGCCAGTTTGGGTCAGCTGTCCCAGCTGTGACTTCCCCCAGCTTCTTGTGTGCCCCACCAGCTTTCTTGCTGGTAGGGTGGGGTGAGAAACTGAAAAGTCCTTGACTTAATGTAAACACTGCTTAGAACAACTAAAATGTCAGTATGTTATCAACATTACTCTCATCCTAAATCCAAAACACAGCCACTAGCTACTAGGAAGCAAAAGAACTCTATCCCAGCGAAAAGTAGGATGTTCTGTCACCCCTAAGGTGTGATTTGGAGACTTGTTTGTTTCTGAAAGCTTTTGCACAAATAAAATTGGTTCTCAGACTTGCTACAAATTATTTCTTGGATTACCGTTTCCTGATAAGGAGTTTTTAAATTACCAAGTTTCTGTATCTTTGCCTTTTTAATGTTATACAGATTACTGTGAAAGTTATGCAAGTTGTGATATCCCAGTGTTAATAGTCTGTAGGACACAGAACAGTCTCCTAGATTCTATTAAAGGCTCTGTTGAATTGGTTTACATGTTATTATTTTATCTCTCCTGTCTCAATTTGAGACTTGTAAGACGGTAACAGTAACTTCATCCCTTAATGTGGTAGAACTTTACAGGTTTCATTAGCTTCTGTAACAGGTCTTAGCATAAGTAAATGCATATCATTAGTCTGAGAAAATTAAAATAAGATGACTAAGAAAGCAAGAAAATATTGGAGAGGATATAATTGATCAGCGTGAAGGAACATATAATCTAAGTTGTAATTGACAATTTTCCTTTCTTAATGCAGGCTTTTCAGAAGAATTTGGCTCAAGCTGAGAGAATAGTAGTGGTGGGAAATGGTGGGATTGCACTTGAATTAGTGTAAGTAAATGACTAAATCTTGAAGATGCATATGCAAATAAAATAACAATAAAATGTTAAATGTATTGTGCAAGAGTTTGGGAGAAGGTTGACTTACAAAATTGTGGTTCTTGAAGCATTTGATCAAAATAACTTTTTCACAGTGTAGTGGTGCTTACTGTCATGTAAAATTCAGCAGGCTTCAGGAGAAGCTTTGACACAGCTATCAAGAATATACAGTGTTTTTCTGGTTTGGCACCAACTGAGATTTCTGTTAACAATGGTAAGGGCAGTGTTTCAGTTAGAAAACTTGTCTGACTTCTGGAGACAGAAGATGTAACAGGAATAAAGAGGTGGCTTATCTTGCACCCAGCTTAATTTAAGTCAATAGAACTTCTGAAATGTTTGACGTGACCTTTGTCACAGATAGGATACCGAACCGTGTGGTCCTGCAGTCTGCTAGGTTACAGAACCACCTGTATTAGACAATTATATGGTCTTGTGTGGTGTTGTAGGGAGTCACTTTTTCACTTTCAATAGACTGTCCTCTGCATGTCTCCAGCAGTTCATGTTCCAGGTAGTACAAACAAGATATAAATGCCTGTTCCTAGCAGTGGACAGTCTGGCATTGCAGTGGATTTGATAGGTTTAAAAGTCTTAGGTCCCTTATTTCAAGCTTCTGGAATGATACCAGGCACACTTGTGTTGCTAAGTCAGATCCTTTTCAGAATCTGTCTGCCACTTTATTCATTGTTTAAATGTCCACAGGTATGAAATTGAAGGCTGTGAAGTGATCTGGGCTATCAAAGACAAAGCCATTGGGAACACTTTTTTTGATGCAGGAGCAGCTGAATTTCTCATTCCAAAGCTAACTGCTGAAAAACGAGAGACTCCAATTGAATGTAAAAGAACAAAGTACACAATGGAAGGTATGGTGCTTTGGTCTCCTAACACGGCAGCAGCAGCATTTAATTAATTTAGCAGGCTGTAAATAAGGTTTAGTCTTATTATCAATGGCATTTCCTTCTTCAAAAAAGCAATATAAAATCCCCTCCAGAATTTATGTAGACACACAACAGCATGTAATAGTTACCTGTAAACTGCAAAAATGTGCTTATCTTTATATCTGTGCCAAGTATTCCATCTGCTGAAGAACTTTTTTTTATTTTCTGTAATGTTTTAATGTTTTTTCTGAATTATGTCAGCATTATGTAAAGACCTGTCCCATAATAAGCTACTGGAGGACCAGATAAAACATCACAGACCATGATTACAGGTGCAGTGAAACTGTAGTGTTAATTAAGAACAGTTAATCAGAACTGCATGAACAGATGTGACAGAAACATGTATTTGACCAAAATACTAACAAAAAGAAGAGCATGGTTTTAGACTTCAGGTCGGAAGAATAAATTGTGAGATTGTCAGCCTAAACATCACTAAATGGCACCACCCAGTGTTCTTCACATGTATCGTGTTATGTTAGAATTCGCACTTCCGTGCAGTGGGGAGGGGACAGTGCACATTTGCTGGCAGATGGACATCAGTTCAAATGTTAGCACTGGTGCTAAGCAACCAAGTCTATGGCGCATCTCCAGAAGCCTGGTGCTGTTGGGGTCTGTCTGGCTCTCAAGGGTCCATGCAGACGCCTCACAGTGGCATGGTTGTTGCTGAGATGAGTGAACTAATGAAAGGCATAAAACTGAATGGTGGCTTGGAGTCTGACTTGTCTGCAGGTTAATGGGTTTGGGGGCGTTACATTTTGTCTTCCCTTTTGGCAACCAGATCGTATTTCTCTTAATTGAGGACCCTCGTTCTGAATTCTGCGGGCAATGTAGTATGCATGCTAAATCTGATGATCTTCATCTCTTTCCTTCAGGAAATGAGGAAAAAGAAAGACCTATAGCAGCAGCTGACAAACTGGGCAGTGCCTTAGGCCCTGATTGGCATGAGGGCTTAGCTCTTAAAGGGACGAAAGAGGTATGGTCAAAATCCTGCTTACACATTTGCTGAAATATTGCTTTAAGTGAGTAAGGGTGACAGAATGTGAAATACCACATTCAGGATTATCAGAAAAATAGAAATCAAACGTGCTTGAGCAGATCCTCCTGTTCCGTCAGAACTGAACAGGAAAATATGTTAACACAAAGGAATTTTCTGCCTCAGGAGAAAGGCGGCTAATCGGATCCACTGGCATGAGTTTAGCAGTTTGCTCTTCAAATTGAAATGTAAATGTGGGTTTGCGTATTTCTGTAGGACTGATGTCAATCCTAGCTTTAACCAGAAGCAGTGGTGCCTCTATTGTCCTGATTTCAGCTGCCATATGTACATTTTCTTATGTGAAAAATAAGACAGTAGGATTTGTACAGAGGTGCAGGGAACATCAGTCCCCTGTCACAGTAGATAATGAAATGCAAAATGAGTAGTGGACTCATGAGCACTGTGAAGAGTTTCGTGCTTGAAATTAAATAAAAATCCTCACTTTTCGTAGGTTTTTATCAGGTCTTTATTAATTTCCTAGCTGTTAGCTGTTTGCATCTGTAACACATTTAAAAGAAAGACCTTTCAAAAGGTGATCAGTCATAGATTCTACCGAAATAACAACTAAAGGACACTTAGGGTATTCAGCACATTAGTTGGCGGTGTTTTGGCTGTTGAAGGCTGTGGAAGTATGTTTGTGTAGTGGAGAGTAAAACCTTTCGAGGCCTGAATCCACAAAACAGTTTAGAGAAATGGGCAACCTTCCTAGTTCTGTCTTGAGCTTAGAATAGAAGTGGTTGAAATATGGGTTGATGAAACAGGATATGTTTTCTTTTTCTTTCTACAGCATGTAGAACATACACTTATTATTGTTATCATAATTTAATTCATGATAGGAAAGTAAGGGATTTGAAATCCTGAAAGATAGAAAAGATGAGTTTACTTTTTTCTGGTAAGTTCTGAATTCTCTTCCTGTAAGCTCAGGGCAACTTGAATATGTTTTCTGGCATGCCTGGAAAAGCTAAATTGTAATGAAATTTCAAGGAACATCAGATACCTGCTGAAAAAGCACGTGAATTGCCATTTGCTATGGTTAGATCTGTACTAAAAAAGGAAAAAGTGTGGGAACTAAGCTAATGCGTCATGCTTTAGGACAGGATACATGGTTCTGGTTTTTTTCCAGTTTAGTAACGTCAATTTACGTGAAGGTATACTTGGTATTAAACATGTTGTTATTTCTAATCATTATGTGTACAATTTTGTCAATCTTTCTTTAGTTTTCTCATAAAGTACATATTGAAGTACTATGTGAAGTGAAGAAAATACACTTACAGGAAGAATTTATACGACTGCAACAGACATCTTTCACTTTTCCTAAAGAGGAGAAGAACATAGAACCAGACGAGGGTAGGTGTCAGTGCTGATGAGAAATAATGTGTTGAAGATAAAAGCAGTGCTGGAGCATGTTTGATCTTGTTTGCTGTTCTAGAGCAAATACAGATTTGGAAAATAAATCCTTTATTTCTGTAAATTAAATGGAGCTTGAGTAACAAATAGTAGTTGAGCATTTGATTTATGGGCTACAATTACATTAAAAAATGTTATGGGTCAGACCCTTTTTCCACAAAGTCACCTAAATCCTTTATGCAGAATACCCCTTGCTTGTGATGGTCCAATAAAAACATATATTAACAGTGGTGTTAAAACAGAAGAAAAAAAAAATAGTGTCAAAATGAAGTAATCTTTCAAAGAAAGTAGAAGAAAATATTACTTGTCATGAATAATTCTATTAATAAATTCATCTCAAAGAAAATTAATATTTAAAATAATATCTTAATAGCCAGTTACTCCCAGTATAAAATTCTAGGAAGTCAATTCTCTGATGTTCTTTTTGCTTTGAGGCCTTTCTTGTGCAGCTGTAAATTTGTATGTAAAAGAGTATTTTGAAGTTGTGTACTTAAGAGAACATCCCATGGGTCTGAAGAAGTGGCAGGACATAGTATTTTCCCCCAACAAATGAGGGCTTTGATTTAGAAAAAGTTCAGAAAATGTTAATAGTAGGACTTGAAGCTAAGCTCCAAAATCTCATTTTTTTTTTCTAGTCCTGAGTGAAGGTAAGAAATGTTATAGGTCACCTCTGATAATTTTTTGTTTGTTTTTGATTTTTATTTTTCCCTACCTAATCCATTCGATATCTCAAAAGATTATATTTTTTTCTTCTTAATTCATGGCTTAAGACATAATTAATAAGGTAATTTCTGTTGGTTACTTTCTCAGGGCAAAATTTTCCCCTTTTTTAGTGCTATGGCCTGTATATGTGGAATTAACTAATGGAAAAATTTATGGTTGCAATTTCATTGTCAGTGCAACTGGAGTTGTGCCAAATGTTAAACCATTTCTTGATGGCAATAATGTAAGTATACTGATTTCTTTTGAAGTTTAAGTTGTTTTTTAAGGTGAAATAAGCTTTTTCAGCTGGTTTATGCTTGTATTCTGACAGGAAGTATTGATTGCTAAAGGTTTTGAATGTTGTACAGTGTTTCAAAATACGGCGGGTATATATTGTGTTGGTATATAATATCCAACATAATAAAAAATAATTTGACTTGGCTTATTATGTTGCTACTCATATGTACAGTATATATATACAATTTACACTGTAAAGATTAAGCCTATACAAAGAGAGAAAAACATTTGTATGATTAGTTCACGCGGCAAAAATCTTATTTTACAAATGTTAAAGTTTTCTCCTGGGAAGGCAGCAGTCATTTCCAGTATTCTTGATCTGGGAAACTGAGCTGTGAAGGTGCTCATATTCACTGAGGGAAGTCACACTTTGGATCTGCATCCAAACGTGGATGATGATTAGAGTTCATAGCTGCCATGTGGATTTTTAGGCCTTGAGATGGTTTTGTCTCCGTGTTAGGTGTCTTGTTTAACACTGCCTGGCAGCTCAGCCCCATGCAGCAGCTTGCTTACGCTTACAGTAGAATGGGGGAGGAGGGTTGGAAGAGTTTAAAGTGGCAAAACTCATGATTTGAGATAATTTAGGCAAATTTAGGCAAAGCAAAAGCTGTGCACACAAGCAAAGCAAAATAAGGAATTCATTCGCTGTTTCCCATCGGCAGGGAGATGTTCAGCCATTTCCAGAAAAGCAGGGCTTACAGGCATGACAGTTACTTGGGAAGGCAAGCGGTGTAATATGAACGTCTCCCTTTCCTCCTCCTTCCCCCAAGCTTTTTTTGCTGGGCACAACATTGTATGCCTTGGGGTATCCCTTTAGTCAGTGGGGGTCAGCTGCCCAAGCTGGGTCCTCTCCCAGCTTCTTGTGCACAGCAGCCTCTTGCTGGCAGGGCAGCATGAGAAACAGGAAAGTTCCTGAGTCTGTGTGAGCACTGCTGAACAACGACTAAACCAGCCATGCGTTATCAACACTGTTTTCAGCACTAATCCAAAACATAGCCTCATAGTAGCTCCTGTGAAGACGGTTAACTCTACCCCAGGCAAAATCAGTACATTAGGGTATTTGGTGTTTTGTGGTACCCTCCTAATTAGGAAGTAGAACACGATCCTCTGAATAAAGCAGAAGAAAATTATGGAAGCACACATTGGATGTTTAGCCATGAAATACCCAAGGCCTCCATTAGAAAGTTTGATTAGGTATTTAGGTATTTGCAGTGGTATTTTTTGGCCTTGGCAAAAATACAAAATGAGACTAGGTGTCCCTGTAACACATGTAGTGTCATTGGAATTTGGCAAGCTGTGTTACGTCCCTGCCTAGGTATCAGTAATAATGTTTCACAAGCCTATGCTGTGTTCTAGAAATAATGCTTAATGCTTTGTATCTTACCATGGAGGCCTTGCCAGTCTGGACAGTCTCATGTTAAATGATTTTTTTCAGTATGCAATGGTGTTTAAGCTTTTTTTAATACAGAGTTTGAGATATTTTGAAGGCTATGTGAATGTTATTTGTAAAATGCAATACTGCTATGTTCTTAAACTTGGTGAGAAAGGAATGCAGAGGTTGTTAGGAAGTTCTGCTTTTGTAGGCTAAGTTTGTATTTGCTTATTTGAAAGGTTATAGGTTTGAAAAGATTGAGGAAAAACTCTGCAAGAGCAGGATTGCATTATAGTATGGAGAAGTAATACTTGGTATCTAGACAGTTGTGAAAAACACTTCATTATGGTACTCTTCAGGGGATCTGTTTTCTTCCCTTGAAGATGGGGGTCTTGAGACTGAGGTTTGAACAATGTGTTTCTCTGGTTGTCAGTCTTTCCTAATTGAGTCAGATTAGATGGGAGAATGAATAGCCGCAAATTGTTCACAGTGAATGACCTTTTCTCTGTTGCTACATGGCATCCAGAAGAGCATCCTGCTGGGTTCCTGTCCTATTTGTTCATATGATTTTTAGGTCTTCAGATGTTTTGATAAGCAGAATAGTGAACTTACTTAAATTTTTTTAGGAGTAACAAATGAGATGACTGCTTAACATGGGGAAGTTGAATTACTTCCAGTTACTATTTTTCTTATTGCTGATCTGTGCAAATACTTTAGTTTGCTGTAGGTGAAGATGGAGGTCTTAAAGTAGATAAGCACATGCACACATCCCTGCCCGATATATATGCAGCTGGAGATATCTGCACAGCTTCGTGGGAACCTAGTCCAGTGTGGCATCAGGTAAATCATATCTTAAGATTGTGCACTTAGCAGCCATCTAATCTACAAAGGAAATTGCACGCTATTACACAGATGGGAGAAAAGAAAGTTCAATTGAAGCAGAAACCAGTGAATTCGAGTAGATAGTCCTGGGTGTGTTGATGACAGATAATTTTATCTGCGTGGCTGAAAGCCAAGCTGTTCAGCCTTTCTTGTATAATGAAAATACATAGTATGCATTGATGAGAACAGTGAGTGCCGGTCATTGCACAGTGACATGTATTTGTGTTTTTAAATCCTTGTAATATTTTTTTTTTTCAGATGAGACTGTGGACTCAAGCTAGGCAGATGGGATGGTATGCAGCAAAATGCATGGCAGCAGATGTTTTAGGGGAATCTGTTGATATGGATTTCAGCTTTGAACTATTTGCTCATGTTACAAAATTTTTCAATTACAAGGTAAAGCAAATACAGTCTTAATATTCTTTAAACCACTGAGGAACCCATACTGCTTGTTTATATTCACTTGCTAACTCTGAGCAGGTAGTTCAGTTTTTCTCTATATAATAATTAATCTTAGTTTAGATTTTCTCTATTCACGGTAACTTTGAATCCTGAAACTGAGAAGCGCAAAGATCTTTACAGTTATATTACAAATTGTAATTGGGGAGTGACAACCGATCTACCTTGCATCTTCATACATATTCCGTTTCATTAAGTTTTGTTCATGGATAAATTTGACACAGTTCAGCACGGTAACTGGTGTTCATTATTGGGGATTGTGGATGGTATTTTCAGGGTGAAGATTTTTATTTCTGATGTGGGTTTCCAAGCCAGCGAAATGGGGGAGGTTCCCTAGGGACAAGTATTTCCCAGTTTACATCAGTCTCCTGAAGCTTAGAACTGTTACCAGCAGAAATGCTAAAAGCCACTGCAATGTTCTTATGAGTACTGCTTCTTTTTCCTTCTGTTAGGTGGTGGTTTTGGGAAAATACAATGCTCAAGGCTTGGGTGTAGACCATGAACTGATGCTGAGATGTACCAAGGGACAAGAGTATGTTAAAGTAGTGATGCAGAATGGCCGAATGATGGGAGCTGTGCTGATTGGTGAAACGGACTTGGAAGAAACCTTTGAAAACTTGATTTTAAATCAAATGGATCTTTCAGCCTATGGTGAAGATCTCCTGAATCCAGATATCGATATAGAAGATTATTTTGATTGAACAAAACCCCATTTCCATTTTGTATGAAGTTTGGACACAGAGTAATATGTCTTACAAACTGTTTCTTCAGGATTACCAGAAATGAGGGATAAGTGCGATTCCTTATTAAGATTTTGTGTTCATCTTGTCAAAATACTGACCGGCACATTAAATTAATCTGTGCAGAAATGCAACAACAAAAGCCAACTGGATTAGTGTTGGCAAGGAAGTTTTGTCTAGACTAATTCACATACGAGAACACGGCTATGACAGTTAAAAAGTGAGTCACTGTGCTGTTGAGATAGCACTGCATTCGCTTGAATGTGAGGTAGCCTTCACTTTTAAAACATAAATAAAATGTGTTAAATCCTGTGCCTGACTCGTAGCTCCCTTCTTCCCCAAACCGTGCGTAAATTGCCTGCTATAGTTACCAGAGCCTGGTTTCCCTTGGCTGACTGCTGTGCAGGTTCCTCCTCTCAGCCTGTGAGCCACCCTTGTGAGCTGGGATGTCTCGATGGGATGGTGGTGCCTTCCCTGCCTAAAGCTACCTCCAGGCTTGGGCGGTGTGAGCATTGGCAAAGGTGGGAAAGCTCCTGCTTCCTAAAACTGCTTGCTCAGGTGAATGTTCACAAGGCAGGCGGGCTGTGTTGGCATCCCACGAGCAGCCAGGTCTCAAGGCTCCTGTTGCAGCTCATGGTACCATCTCTGTTGAGCTGGCCCATGTGGAGAGGACATCTGGGCACAGGGCACTTGGAGCTCTTACTGCCTAGAATGTGGCCTGCGAATATATGGCAAGGTGAATGCTTTTTTTTTTTTTCCCCCTCCCCATAAGTTTATTTCTGAAATAAATGTATTTTCTGCTCAGCTAAGTGCAGCACGCAAACGTTGAACAATGAAAGCCAGGGTGAGCTGTCAGTTGAGTGGTGCGTTCTGACGGATCTCCAGCAGGATTGGTGTGCAGTGCACTCCACGGAAAGGTTAACGCAACAGCGCTGGTGGATGTTGCCTGCAGCAGTCTTCCCTGTCAAGAGCCTGTGGAGCAGGCGGCTGTATCCAGCTTATGTGGTAGGTGGGATGGGATGCCACCTTGGGTGAGAGTCCCGTATCCCGATGGTGTTCTTAATAGGCAACTGTTACAGTCACCATAAAACCATTCATGGGGACCCTGTGTCCTGGCTGCTTTCTGCCTGCTCCTCTCTTTCACTGTCAGGCATATTGGTTCCAGGAAGGAATTTGTGCAGGCACTAAACTCCAATCTGATTTGTGGTAACTAGTGACAAAGTACCTACTACGAAGTTGCAAATAGGGCTTTAAGCTGTTAGTTTCCAATCGTAACTAGCTCCCTGGCTGTATGTTTAGTTAAGCAAGATGTCCTTTAAGTGAAGTGTACGCACAGGGTTGCTTCAGTCAGATTTCTTCTTTTTTAGTTGCTAAGTGTAATTTGGTAATGAGGTGATAAAGTGCAACAATTTAAGGTATTCTTTAATGTCCTCTCTGTATTCCATAGTGCCATTCATGAACATAGGTTGTTTCATACTGGCTTTTGGTTTGCTGTAATTGATACTTGGGAGTTGCTGTTTATTTAGGGTCAAACCAGGGACAATTTGTTTTACTCCGCTAGATGCAGAGTTGACAATATATATTAAGACTTCTCCCAGAAAATCATTCTAATTATTTTTTCAGAGAATGACTGTTTAATTAAATGAATTAATTCCACTTTTGGCAAAGGTTTCAGTTGCATGGTGAGTGAAATACTAAGTTTTAGTTGCTAACAAGATTCTACCAGAAAAACAAAGATGAAGAGCATGTTCGAATGTCTGGGGGGGGAAATCCAAAATGAAACCTACCAGAAACTATGTTTATAATGAGTCTGAACTTGCCTTACTGATCATTGGCTGCTAAGATCTTAAAAAAAAAATAAGGAAATCTATCATTCAGGCTCATGTGTGCCTAAGCAATACATGTACAGCAGTAGCTGTTGGGTCTTCACAAGTAACAAGCACAGTTACTTGTTTCTGGGAACACCGATGGTCATCATAGGAAGGCAACACGTCTGTCTACTGACATATGTAACTGACATACAGTTAATATTTTCCCTGCTGAAATGAGGCAGAAATACATTGTAGCTGAAATTTTCTTCAATCCATAGAGATTGCTGAGGAAAGAGATTGTGCCAGTGTAGAATGGCTGCGGTTCAGCTAGCAAGATGTAGTGTCCTATGTTACAGGTTGAGTTAGGTGTGGAATGAAAGAGATTCGTGGTGCTAAATTACACTGCAGAAGGTAGGACTGAGCAAAGAAACCAGCATCGATGCATTTTAAATAACCAGTTTCAGAGGGTATTGATTACATGGCAGTAAGTACTTCTTGACCGGGAAAAGCAGGAATAGGAGAAAGCTTCTGCTGAAGTTTTTAACATACCCTGACACTTGCCTGTACTGAAAAACATCAGCTGTTGTGAACTCCAAGTGCTCCTTCAGGTTTATTTCAAAGTAAGAAAAAGTTTTTACAGTGAAAACAGTCAGTCAGTGGAACAACCTCTGCCGGGCAGCGGCAGGGTCCTCATCACAGGAGGTTTTCAAGACACAAGTAGCTGGACAGGCTGCCGATCATCTCATCTAGTCTTCCTTTCCCACAAGAGGTTGGACCAGGTCTTTCAAGGTCCCTTCCCATCTGGGCTGTTCTGTCTGCGTGTGGAAGAGTGCTCAACCACGTGGTTTGCTCCTTGTTTGGAAAGGGTATCACCTTCCTCAGTTCTTCCTGCAGGGAACTGCGCCTGCCATTACTATGAAGCTTTTCCTTTTATGTGTCATTAGTCAAATATAAATACTAAGACAGCAATAGTGATCTAGCAGCTTGTAAATGTGAGAGAAGGGAGGTCACGTGGTTCTAGGCTGAGATCAGTCTCAAAGGAGTTAATAAGGGGAATTCCTGGTAACTGAATTTATCCCAACAGCATTTTACAGTCCTGAAATTAGGGGCTCGATATACATCACCTTCTCGTTCAGAAGACATTAGAGGGGAAATCCAGAACCCTAAAGGGCAAGGAAAGGACCACCCTGGTAACTTTCACCTGGTTCACCAATTCTTTTTTATAAATAGCATAACGATGACATCTGCATTTCTGAGGGTGAGCACCACTTAAAGGGTCCATGGGAACTGGAAGGGTGGGCAGGGCTGCTCTGCAGGCCTTCTTCCTCAGCCCTGCCCTTCCTGCTCCAGCTCTGGCAGTCACGGGTAGGACTGAAAGCGCCAAGTTCCCGGTAGCAGCAAAAGGCCTCGCTGGTTACCAAACGCCAGGGCTGCAGTAGCGGCTCAGGTTTTTCAAACTTATCAAGGTAATAGCTTAAGCATTCTTTTTATCATCTGTCCCTTTGTACCTAGTACACTCAGGTCACACCCATGTTCAATTTCAGGTCCTGACAGCGTTCAACTTTGAATATATTTTTTTGCCTTTCCAACAACAACAAAAAGTATCAGTTTCAATCTAATTCCAAGCCTCAAGATTAAGATTCTACTGTAATTTCTGAATTACCAAATTCCCACTACTTGTGAAATACCTTAAAAATGTTAAACATCTTAAACCAGATTCACTTCTAATTAGACTACAGATCTGTAGTTGGACTATAAGCCAATTCCACAAGAGAAGGAGAGGAAAAAAGTATTTCTTGAGTGGTGTTTTTTTCTGTACTACCCAAATAAAGTATGACTCTTACAAAGGGAAGAGCTGAGATCGATAAAAGTTGATCGATAAAAGTACTAGATTTAGGTACTTCTGAAAAGCACAGGAGTGGCGATTTTCTATTTGAGTAACAAGCCAGAGAAATCCAGTTCTAAGAGCAACAGATGTATTTTAAAGGGATAACTACGTATAGTATTTCACAAAAATCTCTGTGATTAAGAAGTAATGCAATGTACCAATGCCCTGTTGAAATTCTTCTCTAAAGTACATTCAGGTACTCCAATAGGCTGTAGTAGGTGTAAGTATTGCAGAAACGGGCCACCTCTGCTCCAAGCTGTAGCGACGGTGATGTCCGCGTGGGCTGGCACAACCACCCCCGTGTGACGGAGGCTTTGGCCCAGGCCCAGCCCCAGCAGCAGGATGCTGCAGCAGCCCAGTTCTCCTGATGCCTGGTGCCTCACCCTGGGCCGGTGGCAGCAGCCTCACCAGTGGGAGCTGCGCTCCGGGTGCCGTGCAGAGTGAAGGAGCTGCGGGAGGCGGCGAGTGGCCTATGAGGAGAAACGGGAGGTGAAGGGGTCTTCAGAGATGTACAGAGCTACGGACCACGCAGGTGCTGTATTGCAAAAGGAGGGCAAACTTGGATGACCCTCACAGGAGCAGTGGATAGAGGTTCCCTGTCCTGGTTTCGGCTGGGATGGAGTTAATTTTCTTCCTAGTAGTTAGTACAACGACATGTTTGGGATTTAAGGTAAGGATGATGCTGACAACAAGGGATGTTTTAGTTGGTGCTAATTAGTGCTTACTCTAAATCAAGGACTTTCAGTTGCCCATGCTCTGCCAGTGCGGAGGTGCACAAGAAGGTGGGAGGGAGCAGAGCCAGGAGAGCTGACCCGAACGAGCCAAAGGGGTATTCTGTAACACCAAACATAATGCTGGGTATATAAATGGGGGTGGGGTGGGGAGAGCAGGGGTGAGGTTGGCTGGGACCTGCAATCGCTGCTCAGGGACTGGCTGGGCATCCATCAGCAGGTGGCGAGCAGTTGTGTCGCGTGTCACTTGAATTTCTTGGGGTTTATTCCTGTCTCTTGTAGCTCCATGTTAATTGTTGTTGTTGTATGTTACTTTATTTCACTTGTTAACTGTTCTTGCCTCAACCCACGGGTTTTTACCTTTTCCTGATTCTGCTCACCATCCCACAGGGGTGGGGGGAGTGAGCGAGCAGCTCAGCGGTACTTGGTTGCTGGCTGGGGTGAAACCACGACAGTCCTTTTTGGTGCCCAGTGTGGGGCACAACAGGTTGAGATAATGAAAAATCTGGCTGCGATGTGTTAGAACAAATCTGTTATAAGCATTCATTATGTTATAGTTTAATAGCTGCTGGTTCACAATGTTGATTTGTTTGCTCTCAGAGTTGTTGCATTTGTTCTTAAAGTTGCATCATGTAGTACCTTACTTGCACTATGTGCTCCCTGTTGTGCTGTTTAATCACCTCTGGGGCCTGGGCTAAGGTTGTAATTTTGTTGTACCTATGAACACTGCTTTCTGGTAAGAGTAAAACTGCTGGGCCTGAGACTAACCTGCTGTTTGTCATCCCCGTACTTGGGGAGCCATCTACCGGAAAAGATTAATAATTCCACCTTTACCCTTTTCTTGGAGAGCAAACCTATAGAGGAGATGTCTTCCCATATCCTCCCCTTCCCCACCAGGCTGATGACAGTAGCATTTGAGAATTGTAAAAATCCTTGCAATGTTAAAACCAGCATCTTGCTGAATATGTTCCAGGTCTTACTTAAGGTTAAACAACTCTTGAAGAATACCACCCAGAGAGCTGCCCCGACGTTGGATAGTTACAAGTGGCAGGGTGTGTGGGATAGTGTGGGCAAGTACCTAGGACCGTGGGCACCTCCACTGTTTTGGAACTTCACCTCTGAACAAGTGCAGAATCTGGAAAAACTTGTAAAATACTTGGAAAAAGTATGAACCAGAGAACCAACCCATGCTGGTTTTAGTCACCCCTATGCACCAGAAGAAATTGACACAAAAGCTAGCTCATTCAGTAGAAGACAAAGCAGGGCCATCACAGGAACAGGAGGAAAAGGCACCAGAGGATAGCTCCTACTCCCCACCTGTATGGACCAGTATCTCCGCTACTAGCGGTCAGCGTTCTTTTGCTGAAGAGAGGGCTTTTATCCGTCAGGGATATAGAAGCTACACACCACAGGGTACCCTGTGGCTTCACCTGCAGCACCATGGAGAGGACATGAGGGAGGGGGACAGAAGATCCACCTCAACCCCAGAGGCACAGGTGCATGAGCTGCGAGGAAAAACAGTTACAAATGGGTGTTCTTCCAGGAAAACTGCTGCTCCCGTCTCCAGGGGCCAGTTTCCCAGACAGGGAAGGGCTGATCTTACTCCTGATCCTACGGTGTCCTCGTTTCAGCTGGGATAGACTTAACTTTCTTCCTAGTAGTTGGTATGGTTAAGTGTTTTGAATTTAAGATAAGGATAACGTTAACAACACAGGGATGTTTTAGTCAGCTTGTTGTGGGATCTGCTTGCCAGGATCCCAGGGAGACTGCCCTGGAAGGCAACGGGGCTCAGGAGAGCTGCTGGATTTCCAAACCTTCTCAAAACACAAATAGCCCATTCCAAAGTGCAAAAGGTTGAGCAAGCATGGCAGAAGACCAGCACAGGTGAACAGAGAACTCCTCAGCTAGGTGAAACACAAAAAGGAGGCACAAGGTAAAAGATACCCAGAACAACATGGGACATAGAATAAACATGCATTTTTTGCCTCGTTTTCACTGGTAACATTTTCCCTCCGACCTCCCAGGTCCCCAAGCCTACTAATAGTCTGGGAGTAAAGCAGTAGAGGAAAGTGGTACAGATCACTTCAGCCAATTGGTCACACACAATTCCACATGACTGGATGGGCTGCACTGAGGGATGCTGAGGAAGCTAGCAGAGGTCGGTGCAAGGCTGCTATCATTTCTGAAAGGACTTGGAGGGTGGGGGAGGATCCTGACAACTGGGAAGAGGCAGCTATCTCACCAGCTTCAAAAAGAAGGGCCTAAGGCCTTAACATGCAGTCAGCTTCATCTCAGCCCTCAGAAGACTTACAGAGCAAATACTCCCAGAAGACATCTTCAGACACATGAAGGTGATTGGGAACAGCCAGACAGATCTATCAGAAGCAAAGCATACCTGATCAACCAGGTGGGCTGAGGCAGCTGCCTGTGTGAATAAGAGGGTAGCAATGAATGTTGTATACCTTGACTCTAGCAAGGCTTTTCGCATGATTGCCTGTAATTTCCTTACAGCTAAAAATATCAGTGAGATAGAAGCTGGATAAATGTACAATAAGGTAAGCAGAAAGTTGTCTGGACCACCTGGTTCAAAGAGTTGTGATCTGTGGTACGAGGTCCAACTGGTGGCCATTTACTACTGGCAACACTCAGTTCGATACTGGGGCCATTACAATTTAGGGTCTTCACTAACAATCTAGACACAAGGATGGAGTGTGCTCCAGCCAGTCTGCAGGTGATACTGAAGCTGGGAGAGCTGTTGATACACTGGAGGGCAGGGCTGCTATTCAGGCTGGACACATGGCCTGACAGGGACCTCTAAGTTAAAGGTAAAAGCACAGTCCTGCACCTGGGATGGAGTAACATCACACAACAGTACAGGCTGGGGCCAGACTGACTAGCAAATAGCTTTGCAGGAAAGGACCCAGGTTCCCAGTAGATAACAAGCTGAACACAAACCAGCAGTGTGCCTCTCCAGCACAGCCAACCGCATAGTAGACCATATTAGCAAGAACATAACCAGCAGTTTGGAGGAAAGACTCTTCCCGGGTATTCAGCACTCATGAGATTACAGCTGCAGTGCTGGGTTAAGTTCTGTACATCCCAGTAAAAGAAACATACTGATACACTGGATTGAGTCTAGCAGAGGACTACCAAGCTGCATAGGTGTGCAGAGAGGAGAAACAGAGAACTGGAATACTTCCAGATTAAAAAGAAAAAAGCTGGAGGTGAGGAGGAGTGATTGTTGTCTTCAACCACCTAACGGAAGAGCATAGCAGCAATAGGGCCAGATATTTCTCAGATGAGCACAGTGGTAGGACAAGAGGCGACACACAAGTTGCAACCCAGGAAATAACAATTAGCTCTAGGAAATGTCCTTTTTTTAAAATTTATTTTTTAGTCACGAAGGTGGTCAAACACTGGAACAGGTGCTGAGAGGGGTGTGCAATCTCCATTCTTGGGGATGGACAAAACCAGACACAACCCTGAGCACCCTGTTTCAGCTGGACCTGCTTTGAGCAGGAGGATGTATTAGATGATCTCTGAAGTCTGTTCCAGGCTGCATGATTCTGGAATAGTGTCACTATATGCTACACTTCCAAAAGAGTTTAAAACGCAACACAGTAATTACTTACATTTTGTAGTCATTGCTGTATCGTGCTGTACGCACTGGTTATTTTGATATGAAGCATTTTTCCCTTGACTATTGACTTTTTTCTAGATTTGAGGGTTTTAAAGATACTTGTTTCCATTTGTTTTTCTTAAAAAAAAAAAAAGGCACAAAAAATACCGTTACTAAAACACAACTGAACTTACACATTGCGTTGCACATGGAGAAGCAAACATGATTAGATCCTAAACGTAGTCTGTAAAAGTCAGTCAACAACTACTGGTTGGTCATCTCCACCTGCCTGAATCTTAAGCTTCTTTGCTTTTAAGTTAGAACCACAGTTAGGTCGTTTATGCTGCTGAGACTTCTTCACCACTGAATCTTGAACAGTCTTTGAAATAGTCTGACCGTCTTCGCTGCTTCCTTTTGAATTCGAAGATTGAGATTGTTTGTCCTGTAAGTTATAAACAATTCTATTAAAATTCCAACATTGTTTTTCTTCTTTTTAGTGTTCCTGCACAAGAGAGGATACTTATGAGGTCCATTTTAAATCCTGTTGATTGCATTACTATGAAAAATATATTGAGCAGATACCAAACTATTAAAATGAACTATAATGGAAAAGATATCTATATAGCAAGTCAGTACAGATATAAATACCTTGTAAACACTTTTCTTGTTTGTTATCCCTTCTATAGTTATGATGTGTGCCTCATTTTTCAGCAGACCTGCTTTTGGTCCTGTCTTCAGGTAGGATATTGTAGCGAATGCTGTGAAGCTGAAGTCTTCCCTGCATAAATTAAATCAAGTGTTACAAGGAAAGGTTGGAGAATGAGATAGCCTAGACCATGCAGCTGGAAAATGCGACACATTAACCCTTCTGATGGATGTTCCAAATAGCAGCTTTATTCTGCTTTACCTATTCAAGTGGATAGTTAATTTAGAGTGAGTCTGGTCAACACAGAATTGTGGACACACACACAGACACACACACAGACACACGTCAGTCTGTTGGAATACATGGAGGAAAATAAGGAAAACTAAATGTAATAAGTCATCTGTTCACCCTCTTAAGAGTATAAAAAAATCAGCTGTACAAACAGATGCCAAAAAAAACTTAAGACAAAAATAAAAGAATGAAATATTTGATTTGTACATATTCTTGAAACTTCTAAAACTATATGAAAACACAAAACACGTACCCCACAGACAGCCACATTACAAAAGGAGCACTTATTTTCACTATGCTTTCTTAAAATTTCTGAGTACCACTTTCCACGTTAGTCAGCTTGTCCTGACTTAGACTTCATCTGGGCAACCCCATTTGCTTTGCTTATCCGTGGAATGTAAATGAGACTGCATGGAAACAGAAGACTTCTCCAAAATGAAGCCTGCTGCAGATTTAAAGATTCAACCCAAACACAGGAGACCCCAGCTTTCTAAAAGTGCAAGAGATGCAGCATTTCAAATGTTCCTCCAACTTCTGTTTTAACATTTTGAAGTAGAAATATAGTAGTCTTTTGATATTTTTCCAAAATACATTTTGATTTTTTTAAAAATACATTAAATGCATCTGAAATAAAGGCTAAAAATGAGACTATAAAACGCATCTGTTAATATTATACAAAAGTAACATGATAGTAAAGAAAAATTACTACTAAACGTTAAAAAAAGAAGTAATCATCTTACATACTTCAGATACTGCTGCAGCAGTAAATGGACAATAATTCTCTCCAGTTCCTCTCGAGGGTGCTTTGGTGGAGTAACTTCAGCTACCCTGAATTTTGATACACCTTTCCCGGACCACGCATCGATTAATTTCAGTGGGGTGAGTTTCTCGCTCATGTTTTCAGCTTGCTCAAGTATCTTGATTAGATCCCTGCAGTACCCTGTTATATCCATTTTCTCACATGCTACAAATAAAAGTGAAGTAATAATATAGATAGCAAGTTATTTATAGTTGTTTAAATAGCATCCATATATATGTTAGGTGTACACATATATATTCACTTCTGTGTATTTATTTATATATATATATATAGTATAACATTTGTAAGGTAGCTACTATGTCACTCTGCAGCTAGATTCCTTTTCCTCACCCATAATATTTATTATGGAAAGATTAGAGAACAAAGAAGACTTGAAGAATATAAGCAAGACACAGACAAAATTAGTCAAAAAAAGTATTAATTTCATTATACAGATTAGCTTCATTGTGAATAATTATTCTGAGCACTAACATATCCATTTAGTCCATCACGATGACACTTCTACTGCAGATAATTACCTCAACTGCCTCTTCCAATACTAAGAATTAAGTACTGAAAAACTATTACTACTGCTAGGTTTCCTCAGACCTTGCTTATATATCAAAAGGCCCTGAGGGTGAACCAGCAGCAAACAGGATATATTTCAACTATATTTCATCACATGACTCCTGTGAGTCTTAGGTACAAGCCAGCTCCATACTCTTCTCAGCCTCCGATTCCAGTATAAATTTCAGCTAAGCCCCATTTCCAACTAGAAGACAGCAAGACATTATCACTCACATGATTTTGCAAAACAGTTTTATTATATAGATATTAAATGTATAAAGAAGTGAAGTATCTTTTAGTCTACTTCACCCCCAAAAAACATACAGGGCAACAAAGGCTAGTTATGAGAACAGCTTTGAATAGAGTTGTTCCTAAGGTTTTCAAGTGTTGATCACAACATCATCCAAATGCTTTGCAACAGGTATGTGGCATGTGGAGATGTTATTTTCCAGATATTAGAAGAATTCACCTTGTCCTAAAAGAAATTTAAGGGGGGTTTGTGTGTCCAGTTAGAGATGCCCAAGACCAACATTTTTCAGTACTCCTCTCAGAGCTTTCTGGCTTTATATGGCATTTCCTTTGTCTAAACCACAGCTCTCACTTAGTAAGTGCAGCAACAGGTACACTTCGTGCATTTTCAGAGACTTAGGGCTTTCTGGATGGGTACTAAAATGACAGTTAAAGCAGTCAGTGATCACCCATGAAAGTGTAGTTTAAGCTAGCTACCCAATGCTGCCCAGGATGTCTGTGGGCAAAGCAGCAAAAGAATTTATGCCCCAAAACCATGTTCTACTGAAACCATCCTCCTTTATGATGCAGCATGTCTTGTTTCAGCTCATCTCCCAAATTCCCTCTACGTCTGGCCCGTTTGCCTTCCCTCTTAGGATCCCAACTGTCTTCCAAAGCGAAGGCACACACTAGACAGGCATTGTTAGAGCTAACACACAGCAAAATCCTGAATTAGTGTGCTGAGTTGTTCTGCACAACTGTCATGCACAGTCCTGCCACAGGTACGTCTCATGAGTGTGCAGCACTGAAATCCTCAGAGATTTTACCAGGCAAGCTGTAAGCGGACAGGTACAAACTGTGCCTTCTCAGAGCCTAAGTGTGAACAGTTTGGCACACAGAGAGCAAAAGGTTCCTTCTCAAAATAAAGCTTTCACACCCGAAATTCTGGAACAAAATCTGACACATACTAGGAACTTTTTAAAACGGGTAAGCCAATCTCCCCCTTGCCCCAGCTTCACTTTTGGGAACAGTTGAATGGCTGAGCCTGAAAGATACTAAAGTGTTTGGCCTCAGGTAAAAAGCTAAAGCAGAAAGAAGCCTGCTGAACACCTTGAACTTGGCAACACTAAGCTACCAAAAACTGATGTTCATAAAATCTGTACCTTGGAAACAGGCAGTATTATGAGTACACTTACAAGAGTTGCTCACAGATTCTCTAACCTAGACATGTCTGAAAGCCAACCTTCTCTATCTTCTCTGTCATTGGTTATAAAACCAACTTACTTACAGTTCTCTCTACAGCAGTTATCACACATTCTGTTGCAGTTTGCAGAATCCCATACTTCATCAAAATGATGGGCTATGAGGACCCGGCGACATCTGAGAGAACAGAGAGCAAAGAGGGACTACAGAATGTGTGTACACCTGTGTTATAAATCACAAAAGTATCAAAAAGAAGGGCCCTTGGGTCAGCTCATATCTGAAAACACGCATGAAGAATTATTTCTGGAAAAATCAGAAAATAAATACTGCAACACAGTATACCCTGTCAGTTATGCTAACAGGAACAACTAGTAGCTTTCAGTAATAGTAAACACCACAGTAGGAACAATTTGGTTAAAGCAGAAAAGTATAATCTGCAATCTCAAGAGAATGAAAAAAGTCATGAAAAGTCATAAGAATATGAACTAATTCTTAAGACCGATGACCACATAGGCTATATTGAATGCACAGGTTGTCCACAACATAGATACAAGTGTTTTCCATCAAGTATTCCAAATAGCTGTAATAATAGCATTAAGCATGTGGATTCCTGTATGGCCATTAAACACTGGTACCACAGAGTAAAAACAAAGCATTCCAGTTTTTCCTCTGAATGGAATTTGAAATTCAGTGTTTGTTGACAGATATTTCACCTCAATGTAACTGCTTCCAGAACTTTATCCTGAAGCTGGCAAGCAACTCAGCAACATCGAGTTACGTGCAAGAGTACACATACTGAGCGGCCAAACCACAAACTCCAAACCGCAGACTCTGTTACACTAGTAGTGTAACACTATAGTGTGACAGGGGGTTTTGTTTTGTTTGTTGATTTTGTGGGTGGTTTTGTTTGGTTGTTTTGTTGGGGTTTTTTTTTTTCTAAATGCCCTCTAAAATACCCAAGAATATTAGCCTATTTAAAAACTGAGCAACCAAGCCACCATAATAACTTACTTCTTCATATTCTGGCAGTAAGACACCATATCATACAGCTTCTCTTGCCCTACATTTTCCATCACTACCATTGAGCTGATTCTGAATATATCTCCAAAACCATAATACAAAATGCAGTCAGCTTTTTGGTCATCTCTACCTGCAATGCATTAAACCAAAAAAATTTAGAAAAGATTTATTTTAAGCACAGCATTTTCTGGTACAAATTCCACTTTTATCTGCATGGGCTTCTGCAGCCTGTATATAGAGAACACACGACTGTAACAGAGTATCAAGCATAACCTATTAGCCAGTAGAACACAGCATGATACATACTAGAAATAAAATAGATTTAGAACAGTATTCTAACAAATACAGAATCAAGCAAACTGAAAATACTACACAATGAAGATTTTTACTCCAACAACCAAAATAAAATACTACCATCCTACAGAAAGTCAATGAAGTCACTATTTTCTCACCCCAACACCTCTTGGAAAATCCTAGCCAAATACATCTTAAAGCCTAATTCTTATTTGATTAAACGACATTGTGACCTTCAAATAACTTATTAGGTATTAATGATAATAAATAAAGAACTAGGTATGATTTAACAAACAAAATATTCTGTTTAAAACCAACTGTGCCTTCTATAGATAACCTAGATCACCTCTTCCTTCCCACTGCCCATTCCTCCCAAGGACGTGCTGATGAGTGCTCCCCTGCTGTTTACAAGATCCAGAGAGTAGAAAAGGTCTAAACCCCTAAACTTTTTTAAAAGTTAAACATGTAACAAAAAGGAATTACTTCACTTGGATGGGCAGTCAAAGGGAAAAAGGAAGGTTTCATAAACTAAGTAGCATGTTCAGGCAAACTAGTAGCAGTGCTCAAGTAATCCCTCCCCAGAAGAATCTCTTTTAAATTAGTCATGAAAAAGAAACACAATTTCTCGCTTTAATAATCCAAAACTGATAAACACTGTGAATCAACTGTTGCAGCACCTATATGGTCCTTGTCTCACCACTTCAGTATTTATAATTCCTGTTACCTCTAGCACTATCCAAAGTAACCAGGTTCTAGTGTAAACAGATGCAAACTCCCACAAACTTTGATGACTGATGTATTTCTTAGGCCAGCATTAAGGCCAATTCCTATCATACAGGCATAGTTAAGATCTCAGCCAGTTGCCCCTCAATGTCCTTAAAAACCTTTCCTCCACATAGATTCAAATTGGTCTTTGAAAAAGTAATAATGCACAAGGTCAAAAAACCCAGAATAAAACACCACAAAACCTTTTCTTTTCCAGCCATAACAGCTATTTAGTGCTGCTATACATTGATCAATCCTTTAAATTCCCTGCTCCAGACTCCCTATCCTACCTGTATTTCTGTGGCCACCAAAATTCATACAGTGATTAGACATAACCTTGAGACAATCTGAGTAAATCACACATCCCAGTAGCAATGTGCAAAATAAATAAATAAATTCCTTTCTGTAACATACATCTGATCAGTCAATGACATGTTATGAAATTATTCTGGCAAGCCACAGATGTAAAAAAAAAAATCAAATAATTAAAAAATTGCCAAGTAAAGGGCTATGTACCCAGCTAGTCTTTGCTATACTGCAGTACAGAGGCCTGAGATCATGCATGTAGTTTATATTTGCTTTAAAGTCTCTTTACAGAGGCAGAGTGGAATTATACACTTTGGAACGTGTCTCAAAGACAAGACACTTTACACAAATGGCTGAAATCAAAGTACAATTTTATTTGCTTAAAGGATGTAAATGGTGACTTTGCAAAAGACATTTCCTACAATACCTGCACGTCCACTCTCTTGGTAGTAGTTCTCCATGGATTTGCTCATAGAATGATGAATTACAAACCTCACATCAGGTTTATCAATTCCCATGCCAAAAGCAACAGTTGCCACTACAACCTGAAAAAAGATTAAGAAACCATCAAGGTACCAAAACACAATTTGTTTACGTAAGATATAAAAGTCTATGAGAAGTATTTACTTAACCTGGATTTGATTTGCTGCCCATCCTTTATGAACTTTTGTCTTATATTTAGCATCCATGTTTGCGTGGTAAGTCCCCGCCTTGATTCCCAGTTTCTGCAAACTCACAGTTACTTGCTCAGAATCCTTCTGAGAAAAACAGTAAACAATTCCTGCACAAAGGAGAGATGCCTTATTGTAATGTCTTTTTTAAAAAACCCAAAATCTCCAATACTTAAAAACAACTTTGAAAGTTTTATTAACTTAGAAATAAATAAATAAACAAACAAACATTAAACAATCTTAGCGCCTACTCAGTCTGCAGCATTGGTAGCCATGAAGGGAACTTCAATTATGAGCTTTGACTCATAGGCTAAAGAGAAAATACGGCTGCCAATCCACATAATCATGGAAGTGTTCTATTAATCTTCAAGGAAGACAATGGTTATTAATACTTATGTAAAGGAGTGCTGTTCCTTATGACATCTCACTTGATGTTTCAAATGCTTTTTGTCATTAGTCAGTCTGGGCTAAATCAAGGATTACACACAAAGCCATGCGATCTGTGATCATCTTTGCGCAGTTCGTACTCCAGGAGCTGGTCACCACAGCCACAGAGTTCCACAGCAGAGACAGGGTCAGACTGCTGCTCTGGAAAATTGGTTCTGCTGCCTTTGTAATACGGCTCTCCTCTTTATTTGCACTACATAATTTGTTGGTTACGTAAAGTCCAACTTCTTCCTTATTTGCACTACATAATTTGTTGTTACATAAAGTCCAACTTCTTCCTTATTTGCACTACATAATTTGTTGTTACATAAAGTCCAACTTTTACAGTTCTGCTTCCATCACAAAAGTGCAATTCACCCCACCACAGACCCGTTCTGGGCACTGAATAATACATGAATCTTATGTTCCAATGTGAAAAAGAAGTGTTAAAGATAGTAACTATCCTGACACAGATACTAAATGACATATGCATGATTTAAGAACATATAGATAAACATTTTTGAGCCTTGTTTGCACAATCTTAAGAATTTGTTGTACTTACCTATGTAAATATTGTTCTATATACATCAACATTATATTTCAATACTTCAGAATATGTAAGTAAACTGTAAACATTTAAGCACTAATGAATGAACAGAGTAATTATTCAAGGTACAGATCTTACTAAACTTCATTTCTTCTAATGCTGAATCTTTAAGGCTGAATTTCTCTACATGTTTCAGTATCATTTGAAAACATACCTTTAACGCTGAAGATTATAAAAAAAAAGTGCTTTTTTTTTTTTTTGACACTTTTTACCTGAGAGTCCTTTGTATCTTCCATTAATGATCTTAACAATGTCCTCAATGAAATCTTCACTATTTGAAGGCTTATGCCGAACCTCAAAAAATAATATGCATATGCCAGAGAGTTCTTCAAGCGGGCACAGTCTGTCAAACAATCCTATTATTCTACTTCTACCAGTACAACAAACACAATAACTATTCTGCCATTTAACAAAAATTACTATATTCTTTTTGTGTACAGCCAGATTACATCTCAAAAGTCAACAGAAAAACAATAACAAAACCACAAGTTTTCCTATGAAGAACAATAAAAGAACCTGTGGCTAATCTGAAAATACAACACAGCACAATAATTCACAACTTTTTGCAATCATATGAAATATTCCAACAGCAGCCTGACCCTGCTACCTATCTCTCCCCTGTACACAGTCCTATCTGCTAAGCCTTGCTCACAAAGACAGAGGACCCCAAGTTTCTTTGCAGAGGCAGCAAGTTCAGCAAGATGAGGTAATGAAAGAACACCATCATCCAGTTGAAAAGCTATTTATTATTAAAATGTGTAACTCAAAATCTATTATAAAATTCATCAGCTATACCTTACATAAGGCAACATGACTGTGATGCAGTCAAACAGGTAATAAGACATACCTCATAGTAAAGATTGGGCCGGTTGAAAGAAGCAGTGAAGGTAATGCACTTCTGAACATGCAAAATTTTCTGAGCATCCTTTAAAACATGATTTGTAGCAGTTGCTGTCAATCCAATCAAGGGAGCATTGGGAAACTGTCTTTTCAAGATACCAAGAGACTTGTAATCTAAGCAAAAAAAAAAAAAGGGGGGGGAAGATTTCTCATATCACAGATCCAAAGTTAAAAAAGGTATTCGTGTAGATAGTACTAGATAGGCTAATACTGCAATAAGCGTTACTACTGATCAATTTACTACAGAACTATTTTATATATCCAAATGAAGTAATAAGAAGGTTGCACTTATCAAAATAGAAGCTTTCTCTTCTAGCTGAATTTTACAGAAGCAGCCACAATTCAGAACGCAAAACATACTGAAATAGAAGTTCTTAAAAAGTTAGAAAAATATAAGTGGCATCACAATAACAAACATTCAGGTTATTTTGCAGGTCTGTTTTTACAAACACAGCTTTAGTAATAAACAAGCAATGTGAATTTGGATACACAGACCAGACTGTACTACAGAAAGAGTTTAAAGGCTCAGTGCTGACCGTCACTTGCTGCCTTAGAACAGAAACGCAGCCAGAGGTAAGTATCCAAATTCCACATTGCCAGTTTAACTGGCATGACTCTTTGCTCAGGAACCATTTTTTAACAAAACTACAAAGGTTGACTTTACAGTTACTATGGCTTCAAATCAGGTTTTCTTTCAAAGGCAAAGAAACAGTAACCAGTAAGTAACCCTCTTCTGCAACCGAGGGGAAAGAGACTGATAGGAAACAGACTAAGGCACTTTCTTTCCCTGCAAGTCAAGGGTGTTCGTTTCAATTTGCTTTAGAAGCAATTAAAATGTATTTCACAAATTTACAAAATGCTCTACCTCTGTCAACCATAGTGTTAGTGAGTAGTGTACAGAATGACACTTTTTCACACAGCAGTAGATTAAAGATGACTATAGTCCATACTAAAGATGACAGCCAAAAACTGTGCTTTTTAAGCTCCAATTAAAGTAAACTGAATTAGGAGTTCTTCAGATTACTGATAGCAACACCTACACTGAAATCACCTCCATGTGCATGAACTTAGCTTCTGGACAAGGATATAGTAATTTGTGAATTAAATTTGAAGTCCTTGAGCTAACACAGCTGCTTGCCACACTCTAAGTATCTACTTAACACACGAAGAAAGCACCTGGCTTTATTTCAGGCCTAACTCATTATTTATTGATGCCCAAATAACCCTGCAAACTGCATTTCTAATGAGCGTACCAGGCCTGAAGTCATGGCCCCATTGACTACAGCAATGGACCTCATCTACAGCAATGCGAGCAAGACACCCTGCTTGATAAGCTTTCTCTAGCTTTGACATGAACATTTTGCTTTTTGCAATCTTCTCCGGGGTCACATAAATGAGCTTCAGTTGTGAATTTCTGTTTAGCATTTCGGTATGAACCCACTTCACGTGTTCCTGTTCAAAACAAAAGGAGAAATCAGGGGCTAACAAACTAGGACAACACACTGAAGTTGCTTAGCGTTAGGATCCTTAAGAGGTTATTAACAATTCATAAGGGTAATTAACAGAAACTGATTAACATTTTATATATAATGATCTTCTAGAGTAGTGGTAAATACTGTGTAACAGTTTGTTTTAATACTAAATACCTGCCACAGGGCTTTGAAAAAGCAAGCTATTGAATATTTGTCTTTGCTTCATCACGTGGTATCAGTATTTTCCCAATAAGTCATGATGTACCAAACATGCCTGTGGTACTACAAGTGTAAAATAGTTTCTTGCACACAACTGTAGCCTTTGCTACTGAATTTTCAAAGTGTTCTACATCAAAGCAAGCTCCGAGTTTGGCACATTGCATTAAGCCACTAACCTATCAAATCCAGTGTTACAAGCAAGTTAACGACCATGACCGCCATGTCATGAAAATAAATTTCACTGTAAAAAGCAATTGACTCATAACAGACTGGGAAATAAGTTGCTTCCTGGCCTCTGGATCAGACAGCCTACCATCCTAAAGTTAGATAAATAATTATATCTAAAAGCCTGCACTGCTCAACATGTTACTAGTGGAAAAAAAAAATAATCACCTACTCCAATCTTCTTTTAAATCTAGAAACTGACTAAAGATCTGCAGACCAGCCAAAGGTACTTCACATCCTCTTAACAGCCCCATTAAATCTATTTATTCCTTGTATTGGTTTACATGTGTTCTTGTCATTAAAACAAGAATGCGAGATGCTTATTCACGTTACCAGTATCACAGCATCTAGCTGCCAAGATACTGTTAATAAAACAGCACTAGCTGATTAAAACCATGCCATTCGCTCAGTTTTCATAAAGAATATACACAGAAGCAAGATGCTGGCACACTCACCATAAAAACCGTGAAGACTTGGCAGTTAAACATACCTTACTGCTGGAGGCATTTAACAAAGTTGCAGAAACACCAAGCTGTTCCAAAACCATGAGCTGATCTTCCATAAGTGATATCAAAGGACATATCACGAGTGTGAAACCTGGAACAATCAATTGTTGTACAAACTGAACAGTCCAGATGTCACAAATGTCTCCTCTGATATTTTTTACTAATGCATCAGCCCTAGCCCTGTTTTGAAAGAACTGCCAAACGTGAGCTTATGCTTCCTACACAGTGGCAGATCCCCCTCCTAGAAGGCTGACAAGCAAGTGCTTGGTCACATAAGGATACTTCTTATCAACTGCCCATGACACCCACCTTCTCTTACAATCTAGATCACAAACTAATGAGCTGCAATGAGTATCAGAACTAATATACAAAAAGTAAGCTGGATTCGGGTATATGCCACAAGGTGCTAACCTACCATAAAACAAAGCAATGCTAGGTATTGGTAAATTCAGTCTTTGTAAATAAGTGAACTTCCATGCAATTGGATGGGTTATTTTTCAAAAACAAGCTTAAAAACTAGAACTATACACTTATTTTAGAAAATGAATATGCAAAGTCACTCCTAAATAATCCGAAGCTAAAACTTTAGAGTGGAAGAGACAAATAACAGATGTCCATACTTTAATAAAAAATGTACAGTCTGTATATTGAATTAAAAAGGAAAGAAAGGAAGAAAAAAACAGTAACAAACTTTTAAAAAGTTCTTTCAGTGATTAATAATACAATGTATCAAGAGGAACCTAGATAAATTATTTAAATCTAAATCGCGTCTAAAAGGCACGTTATTTTAAAGCTGTTATTGCTCCTTACGAAAAAAATAAAGTGAGCAAAGCAAATTTTTCTAGTAAATCTTTTTCTCATACTTCTGCTTTTCCCCGCCCCTCACTGTGATATTAGACACCAATACAGTTAATTTTCCAACTCACTATAAAAAGGAGAAAATAAATCCAATTGTCTATATATCACCTTTTCTTCCCTTTCATACATACCATCAGAACAGACAGCTGGTAACTGATAGCAAAGGCTCTTCCCACCACCTGTAGGCATGACAAGAAATATATCCTTTCCCGCCATTGCAGCATTTACTGTTTCAAGTTGCAAGTTCCTAAACTTCTGAAGTTTAAATTTGCTCTGCAGTGCAGTTTTTATCTTGTCATACCATGGAAAATCTGTTAAGGGAAAAAAACCCATCCCAAACATTTCATAACAACATTAAGATAAAAGAAGGAGGGGCATTTTATGTATAAAATAACTAAGTCTGGAAGCGACACAATTTTAAATCAGGGAGAGTGTTCAAAGATTCAATAATGGCACACAAAAAGCTATAGTCAATCTGAGTCTGTATAAACCAGTTTTTAAGGTGGACCTTTGAAAACCCTATGAAGTGTAAACACAATCCACCTCCAGACTAAAGGCTGTCATTGCACATAAATGTTAACTAACACAAAAAACTCACAAACAGATTAAGAACTTCAAAGTGCTAATGATCAAGTTAACTGAGTGGTCCAAAATTAAATGGAAATGAGAAGCCCACCCTGAAAATAAAAAACCCCAGACACTGAGCTCTATAACATTTACCCAAATGCTTCCCTCATACAAATGCAGTGATTACAAATAGTATAATGAAGGCAGGGATACAATTTTTTTCCATATATTCCAGTGATAATAAGCATTTATTAAAAAAAGGGAGGGGAGAGGAAGTTTAATCCTCCCCAAAACAATCACCCCAACATGTTTATAATAGTTTTTTCTTTCCTTCAATAAAGAGCTAAAGATGGCATAATTTAAAGAGATAATACTGTAAAAAATTAAATTCTAGATGCATCAGGAGGCATATTAACGTTTTTCATATTATTAAAACTCAAATGCAGAAAAACTGTGGGAACACCGGACTACGCCTCATGCAATGAAGAATTAACTTTGGGACTTGAGGTGACATTGCTGCCTGATTTACAAAGAACACAGCAAAGATCCAGGGCTCTCTGAAACCAAGAAAAACCTCCCACTGAGTTCAGTGAGCTTTATACTGGAACCAAATTTAGCTACTGCTCTTATTCAACATGTACGCAACATCTGATTGCAAAGATGTTAGTTTTTAAAGCACAGGAGGAAAGAACTAGGCACAAAGCTACCCAAATCATACAACAGATACAGGCAGAAATTAACAGTGCATTTCCAAATTGCAAGCAAAGTAAAAGAGATGGTGGAAAAATAATAAAAATATCTGAATTTAATTTGGCTAGCCATAACATGGTCAAGACCCACCAACTATCCAGGACTTCAGTTAATGTTTAACTTGAAAGACAGCATCTCCAAAAGAACAGCAGCCCTCATACCACCATGAGGCACTTGCCACTTCGACTAACTCTACCATACTTATGTATTCTATGTTACTTTCGGCAGCCCACATCCATCTAATTTGCATTAATTTGGTAAGACAGTGAGGCTGCATCACCCATGGCATGGCAAACACAACCAGTGTCCTACCCACTCAAGCAAGAAGAAACACAAAGACAGCAAGAAGTAACTTCGAGAATGAAAAAATGTTATTATTAAATCCTGAAAAAATCCAGAGTAATTAGTTTTAGAATATAACCAGAGAATATAAGTATTGTGATATATCCAGATTTACTCTGGGATTCTTAGAGCAAATCAAATACAGTTGTGACTTTGCAACAAGCAAAGAATAAAAGTATCTATAACACGCTATTCTTGTGATAATTCTGCCTAGAATAACTCAGGTTAGTATTTAGGAACGTCTGGGGAGTTAAGTGCAAATAGTACCCGGTGTAATTAAGATGGCAGACCACCCAGCTGAACAAAATGCAACAGGAAAATATCACTATCCAAACATAACTCTGTATGAACACATTTTCCCCTTACTGAATTAGTTTACTTCTATATTAGAATATTTGAATTTGACTCTGTAAACCTTTTTTGTTCCATGCCTCAGCTGAGGTTTCGGTGTCTTTACTTCCGCCTGCCTCCAAGTCTTCTGAGGACTGCTTTATCAGACTCTTCACTCTCATCTTCTTTTGAATGAGTTCCTGTTGTTTATCCACAAGCTCCTGAATCTGCATCTCCACTGCTTGCAGCTCATTTTCGATGGAAGCCAGTACCTCCTCTAGTACTGAAAGGAAAAGCAAGGTGATGGCAGAATAGAGACTACAGTTAACAGGCTAATTCAGTTTTCAATGGTATTTTAATTTATTGATTGAAAACGATCAAAATTAAACAGAAAACAAAAGCATCTAGAGAAACGGAGCCTAACAGGTTCGCTGATAAGATTATAGCATTTAATACTGTATATGCCATGTAAAAACACTTAGCAAGGCTTAACAATGTATTTGTTATATTAGTAGGTCATACATACACAGGTATACTGTAAGTTATCATCTCCAATATCACGTATGAGAGATATGCAAAACTATCTTTGCCTGTGTTGATTAATAAGGAAAAAAATATAGCACATTCCAGCTTCTCAAAAGCAGTGCCTTTCCAGAGAAACACTTGAAATTATTTTATTTTCTGCAGATGCATGTTAAGCAGCAAAAAGCATTGTGCCCCTGGCCTGAGATCAAATCTGCAAGTGTTACAACAAAGACAAGTACTCCAGCCAATTCCAGGATGGGCAAAACGTTAGAACATCTTTAATAGAAAGCATTTACATGTAAGCTGCAACACTAAATTCAGAAAATAAAGGTCTTTTGAAGATGGAAATAGGATCCACCCAGATCTCCCTCCTATGCAGAACCAGAGGATCTGCTGAACATCACAGTTCTAACACTTCTGTGAACATAAGCCATTCTTCACATCTGAAAAAACTGAAGTAACACAAAAGCAAACAAGCAAACAAAAGCTTGAGTTACATAAGTGAACCTTTGGCAGGAATTTGCCTCTTTACATCCTCGCATGCATCTGTGTGACTTACAGGTTGTGTTCTAGAATCCAGTCCCCAGAGTTTAAAAGAATAATACATACCACAGCATGTCAAGTGTGTATCACCTCCGCCCCGGAAAATAAGAGATTTTGTTCAAAGCATAGTAGATATGATAACGTACTGAAGGAAGCAAAAATGTATGATATGGAAAAAGATATCTCCATTACACGTGGCACAAAATGGGGACAACAGTAGCCCACTGCTACTCAGCAGGGAAGGGTTGAAAGTATCTTAAAATATGAAGCATATTTTCAGAATATTAAAACCCAAGTAATTTCCTTGACGAACCTGCTTTTGTTTTAGTTCTTATCCAAGGAACAAAAAGTTATCCAGTAAAAGAACTTTTGCTTCAGATCTGAAGTACAATAGCACAGACCCCACAAACTCTTTTTTGTATACATTAAATTCATATAAATATCAATCAATAACATCAGGTGACTGTGTCTGTTAGCTAAAAGATAGCAAAATGAACATATTACATACTAATTTTTTATTACCTGCAACAGCTGTCATCTTTGGAGATTAGAGGATGTTATCCTTAGGAGATCTTATTTGATCAAGCAACTATCACTATGAATAAAATAAAAAAAGTATTAAAAATGATTTAATGAGTAATCCTTCTAAAACTTAGAAAAAAATTTATTGCAAGAGATTTTTCATCAGTATAGGAGGTGTTAATGTAACAGATTAAGTACTGGTTCATTTAGTCGGCCTATATAAATACGCTCAAGTAAATGACACACTTTGTTTCCTCCTACAAAGGAGACACAACCAATTCCTAAGGCTTCAGCTCACCAGCCTTCTAGATGAAACCAAGTTAATTTTGACTAAGTCATAAATTTCCTGCAAGAGACATGGTCTAATACAGAGCAGTCATTCACCTACCTTTAATCTATCTTTTTTTTTGTTTCTTCAAAGACTATTTTACAGAAAAGTCTGAACAAATTATATTGTACCCTTTAGAAAAGCAGCCATCATAACACCTAGAGGAACACTTCCAGGAGGAAGTAGTTTGGTTCAGAGAAGGGGATCGGTTTTCATGTGATCATCAGTGGGATGAACTTCGAATTGTATTTATTGGCTAACTTTTTGAACAGCATCCTTTGTTGTATTACATGCTAACAATACAAGACTCAAGAAACTTAATATTCTCTCACTCTTCTTGAATTCTGAGCTATTTATTATATACATAGGAGCCAAATCTGAGGGAAAGTGAAAGGGAACAAATTCAGTCATAACATATATTTCCTTGTGTTCCCATAAGGGGGGGGCAGGGGGGCACACATTAAAAAAAGGGGGGGGTGTACACATTAAAAAGAATGTGTGCATAAAACACTGACTCTGTCAGAAGAGGTTATAGTTAAAAATAAATTAAAGGCCCATACTTTACAAAGAAGTTGATTACTGTGTAACTCAGCAGCATCCAGGTTATGCACATAATCTGAGTTAAGCAGTTCTGTCTTTATACCACCTGCAGAAATACATTTGAAAATATTAGTCTCTCCAAAGTACAGAGCAAACAGGGATATCCCAAAAAATCAGTAGGCATGGATAAAACACACTGTAAGTGTAATACACTACTTCTACACCCCGCAGCAACCACAAACCTCACAAATATTACTAGGCTGATCGCTCAGGAAACACGGTATTTTCTTATCCAAGGAATGGCAAGAGAATGGAAATTACCTATGAAAGTTTCCCTATATGCTGCTTATGCTCCAAACATCTTTAACTCCAGCCTCTAAAAGCAGTAGCTCCGCATACCTTACAATTAATTCTATACCACCACTGCCAATAAAGACCCTCAATTACTATTTGCTTCCTTAAAACCCACTTCTCCTAAGAAACTTAACACGCTTCCTCACCCCGTCTTCCATCAGGCTCCCCACTCAAACTCCTCACTCCCAGCTCTCAGAAGCGATGTTAGAGAGCGTTATCAAACCAAGAGCCCTTAAATCAAAGAAAAAAAGCGACAATAATTACCCAGAGGTGTCACCTCAGCGGTAGTTTAACCGGGTAACAACTCCCCCAGCCGGCCGTGAAGCCACCTTAAAAAGCCCCACCTCTCAGTACGAAAGGAGAACCCAAGCCAGACCGAAAGCAGAGAGAACCGGTCACACCGGCCGCCTCAGCGTCCGCCAAGTGCAAGCCGAACGCGGAACACCGGGGGCACCCCCCGCCCCCGGGTGGAAGGCCCGAGCAGGAAGCCCCCCGCGGTGGGCTGCGGTGCGGGCCGGGCCGCGCCGCGGAGGAGCAGTAGGACGGGGGACGCACGGGCGGAGGGCGTTGCGCCGGGCAGACCCGCGCGGCCCCGGCCCCGGCCCCGCCGCGCCTCGTTCCCTCCCCCCGCCCCCGAACGGCGGGTTAGTGCCGGGGCGCCGCGGCTGCTGCCCACTCCCACCTGGACGGAGGCTCCCGGGCCCCGCCCCCTCCCCGCTCCGCCCCTTCCGCAGCCGGCTTCCCTCAGCCAATCGCCAAGCGGGGGCTGGACGCAGTCAGCCTCGCGCTCACCCCTTCTCCCCCAATCAGCAGCGGCTTCGCGAGGCTCTCGTCCGCGGTAATGAAAGCGGAGAGGCGGGCACCAAGGCGGGAGGGGGCGTAGCCGCGCGAACAACGCGGCTGCTGATTGGCGCTGATTCCTCCAATCGGCGGTCCCCTTTCACCCGGCGGCGAGGCGAAGGGGGCTGCGTGTTTCCGGAAGACGTGGCCGTTGCAGCCGCTGCTTCTCTGCTCTGCGCCCGCCGCCCTCCGCTCCCGTCCCCGCCGCCACCATGATCTCCCTCTCTGACACCCAGAGTAAGCGCTGCTCCCTTGCCTCTGATGGTCGGTGGTGGTAGGTGGGGACCGGGTCGCCCAGCCGTGGGGCTGGGGGCGGCTGAGCCGCGGAGCGGGGAGGCGGGGACTGGGGAGGGATCCCGGTGGCGGCCGAGCAGCGTGGGGCGGGCCTGGCCCGCCGGTCCTGGTCCGCCCGGGCCCTCGCCCTTTGTTCGCGCTCCCGCGGCACCTCGGTTGCCGCTGTCGGGGTGGTCGGGACTCAGGGCCCCGGCCCGGGCCGCTGTGGCGGAGCGCCCCTGCGGAGAGCCGCTCTCCGGTCGCGGCCCACGCCCGCTGGGGGCCGGGCGCTCCGGCTGAGCGCCGCACGGAGGGGCGGCTGTCAGCGCTGTGGCGGGGGTCGCCGAGGAGGGTCCGGCTTGCGAGGGTGGGCCGCCGGCACGCCCGTTTGCCACCCCGCGGCGGTCCCCGACGGGCACCGGCTGGCGAGCGGCCGCGGGCTGGGAGCGGGCGGGCGCAGGCGGAGCTCACCTGGCCGCGCCTGCCGGCCTCGCCGCTCCGGGAGGGCTGTTACGCTGCGCTGGGCCCGGCCGCGGGACGAGCCGTGCCGGGAGCTGCCGGGAGGCGGGCTGGGATGCCGGGCTGCAGAGGACCACTTGGCAGGGCTGGCACCCCCGTCCTTCGGGGGGCACTGTCCCCAGCGCCGCCGCCGCTAGCGTTTGTCTCGGGTTGTGAGCTCTTTGGTGTCGGCTGGGGTGCTGTGGTGTGGGGATGGCGAGAATGAATGAAAGCTGAACGGTAAACAAAAGTAACAATTAGCTAAAGTCTTCTCGTGTGCCTCCCTGTGGACGTGAGTGGTGTGGAACCGTTTAGTTTTGTGTCGGTGGCTCTACAGTGTTTCTGGTAGCTTGCCGTTATCAGCGTTTGTAAGTGACACTGAGGGAGGGGGTTTGAGGTGATGACCTGACACTCAATCTGAAGTGGAAAAAAAAAGTACTGTATGCGACCATAGTTTTGTTTTTTACGGAATAGGCATACTTGGAAATAAAGATGCTGAAAGGAAAATACAAAGAAATCAAAATAAAGAGGCTCATAAGAGTTTAAACTGCAAGGTAACAGAGAATGTTAGGTCTCTGATTTAAATTAACGTCTCATGTATGATGTGTTTCTGGCATGGTTGCCATGAAAGGAAACAAGTCTGAATGATAAGCACTGTAGTGTCAGTTAGGAAGGAGGGTAAGTGTGAAAGATGTAGAAAAGAAAATTAAAAGAATTACGTTTAACTTGATAGCAGGATACTAGAAATGGAGGTGTTGGAGAGCCAGTCAAGGCCAAGGATGATGACAGGCAGAAAAGCAAACAAGCTGACTTCAAAGTTAATGATTTCTGGAGGAATTCAGGTGCCATGCTCTGTTACTGGGATGGGTACTGACCCTTGGGTTTGATGTTTAGATTTCTGATTGATTAAGCCCTTGTGGGCTTTCCTTTTGCCCATTCCCCTAGTCTCCTGTCCAGAGTGTTCGTTGGGGGGAAGAAAGAAAAATCTCTGCCGAAAAAGGACATCTATTCACTTTTTTTAGTTCCTCATTTGGGACCTTCAGCTAACTCCAGTGCTGACTCTGTTGGTTCTAACTGTCAGAGCAAGTAAAATACTGTGGCATTCAGGGTGGGTGTCATTGTGTGTCTGTCTGTGTGTGCCGTGTTGTCCGTTGTTGTCCATTGTCATTCCCCCCCCCTGCGTTTTTGTGAAATTCAGAAGATATTTTATCAGACAATTTTAAACTCACTGCTGCCTGGAAAACATATGGAGTTAGCTATAGAGTCACTGATCGTGTGATAAATACCTGGAGAGGACGACTGCATTGGTTGATGTTTGGAAAGTTAAATTTGTAGCTGTACTCTAGAACATTTTTTAAGTGATTCATTGAATGGTGTTATAAATCACCAGTAACTGCAAAAGAATGCACTTAGTTTTTCCCAAATAAATCCATTTTTCAATACTAAAAAGTATAGCTAGCAAAATAATTAAAATTTGCAAGTTTTCATAACATAAATTGCATTGATTTTTGCCTTCAGAGAGCCCATAGTGCACAGTTCCGTTCTGTTTTAGACGCTGTGCATTGTCTTCCCTGAACTTTCACAAGCAATAGATCTTGATTTTGAGTTTTTAATATTTACTAAGCTGGTTTGATACAGGGCTGCAGTACTCTTGCACAGTTTACGAGATTTCTGCAGAAACATTGAGAAAGCGTTGCATCCTCCTCTCAGTAAATCATAACAATTTAAAGAAAATTCAGAGCAATTGTCACATGGCTAGTATGTGATTCTGCATTTATAGGCATTGAAATACTGTATTTGAGTGATATGGGAAGGCTCTTCTGGTGCAGGAGAAAGTGTTTAAAAATAGTTCACACTCTCTGTTAAAATTCCTAGTTCTTTGTTGCAAAGATTATGTACAAAATGTCAGTGCTTTTTTTTTTTTCCTTTCTGTAAGAATGCTAGTCAAATATATTTCCCAATTCTGATATGAATTAAATCAGTAATACCTTCTACTGATATACTGGCAACAGAGAAGAATAGTCCTGCACTGCTCATCTTTTCAGCAGTAATTTTAAGATTATGAGAATGGTGCTTTTTTTTTTTTTTTTTTTTTTTTTTCACTAACCAGAGAATATGGTTGACTTCTAAAGTGAATCTGAATTTGTTGTAGCGGTAGGTGATTACAAACGTGTTTCAAGTGAACACAGAAGAAGTGTCAAAGTAGTAATTACAGCAGCTGTTGGGAGTTGGCCTCTGCCTTCTTGCTAGATCCCTACTTTGCTTGTGTCTGTGGGAGGAATGAATACTTGCTTTCCATGACTGCATATTTATCTTATTGGCAGCTGGTAATTCCTCTGGAGTCTTGCCTCTAAGTGTTTTTCTTCCAGAATACAGATTGCTTCTGCTCTTCTAAAGGAAAGAGTACTAGAGAAAAGGGCAGATTGCAATTGTTATATTGTCTTCAGTCAGCAGATTCATTGAAAATACAGTTTGCAATTCCATTTTTCATTGTAAACAAGTATTGAGAATGTCTGCAGTAAATCAATTGTAGTTACTTAGTTTTAATTCAGGTTGGTTAGAATGCTTATAGCAGAAGTTTAAAGTGGCAGGCAGTACTGTAGAACTACAGATTTAACACCGTGTGGTCTGCAACCTTGCTGAAAGATGAGCTCTTACACAAGTTAGGGAAGCTGAATGTAACAAATCTCTTTACCCTGAGGTCTTTTGAAATTTTTTTGCAATAAGTAAATGGAGGTTCTGAAATAGGCGGAATGATACTCCTTTAATTTGAGCTCTTCAAGCAAAGTAAATAATCAGCTAGATCTCCGCTGCAGTCATAAGTGCAACTAAATACATTTAGGTAGACCGGGCTAGCAGCAGTGAAGGCTATGATAGTGTGGGTTGGGTTTTTCGTTTGTTTCAGGTTTGGCTGTACAAAACTACTGGCATCTTCAAAATTTATGTGTGTGTGCACACAGACAGAAACTGGGCTGCCAGCCTGCCTGTAGTGTTATGGCTGGTTTTGCTAGCTGGTTTTATGTATCCTGTAGGTTTCTAAACTCTCTGCTGACAGAGATAGCAATATGTGAGTACGTGGATAAGTACAAAGGTTTTTGCAGCTGTGTTGCTGTTCCTGTTACTTCTCTCCCATTCAGTCTACATGAGGGTCAAAGGAAGGTCTTAGAGGTTTAATTTTAAAAGTAGGGTGTATTTCTAAGTATGGTCTCTAAGATACCTTAAAGGCTATCATCAAATGGTAGCTTGACATTCCTAGTGCAGTTTCTCAGAAAAGCCTTCCATCCTACTCTTGCCTTCCCAGGATTTCTTGAGCAATCTTTAAAGACAAACAGAACTCAAAAGATACTTAATATCTACTAGTTTTGTGAAAATTGGTAACTGGCTAGAGACCCAAGCTAGTGTTTAATAGCCATTAGTGCATGTGTAACTTGGAAAGAGCCTACAGCATTAATCTGAGTTGTGTTCGATCCAGAAGTTGGGGGAAGGCAGACAGCCGTGCAAGATTATGGGAGGTGGAATGGGAGGTCTCAGGAGGATGGTAAGGACCAGATTACTTACGTTACTGCATTAAACATAATGGGGTAAGAGTTGCAAATGGAAAACAAAGCTTTGTTACCTGCTCACAAAATAATCCTTTTCTCCATACTAGCAGTAAAACAAAAGGGATGTCTTTGTGATATGTATATATGCACGCATGATTTTTTTGTTGCGTTCAGTTTCAGAATATAGTTCTAAATATGTACTTTTTTGATAATAGCAGCTTCCAAAGATATATCTCTCTGGTACTGAAGTAATTGGTGTCTGAGGCTGCTATATTTGTACACTCTAGGAAGTTTTTTAGGTGGTCATAAAATAGGCTGAGTTTTTCTGTGTTTTAAATGTCTGTAGATCGGACGTTCTGAGTTCTTTACAGCTGTTATGCGTGAGTTTTTCCTGGTACTGTGGTTTTCGTTTATTACTTGCCTAAATTTGTTTTTCAGAGATTGGAATGGGACTAACAGGCTTTGGAGTGTTTTTCCTTTTCTTTGGAATGATACTCTTCTTTGACAAAGCTCTTTTGGCTATTGGAAATGTAAGTGCCTTCTGTTTAGTCTTAGGTTTTGCACTGTTTAGAATTTAATTATGTTGTTCTATTTTTAGTTGAATATCTGTTATCAATATGAAACTGGATCATGAAAAATACTGTGGCAGTTTGTATAAAGAAAGAGTTATGATCAGTGATATGAATGAATCTTTTTTTCCTGATTAAACAGCTCACGTGAATCTAAATATCATGCCTACAGGTCAGGCCTGCAGTATGTTGGTCAGACAAGAAGCAGCTTGTTCCACAGTTGTTATGCTTCTGCAAATATGATTTTTAGATTGGTTGTCATTTACTAATGATTTCTTTTTTTGTGATCTTGTAAGATAACTGCCAAGCCTAAGTATATACTTGGATAAGAATAGCGAAGTGTTCTGTACATGCTAGCAAATGTAGCTTTGCTGTGCTTTATGAACAAAGAAAGAAGTATGAATTGCTGGTGGTCTGGGTTTAGAAGAACCAATCATCTTTCATATTAGAGAGATATAATATCTTCAGATTTTATGAAATCAAAGTTTTTCACTTAAAGCAGCACAGAAAAGAGATCCTAGTTCTGGTACACAAAATTCCAAATCCAAAGCAAATACAAAATGACAGGGTGTTTTCTGAGTGTGATAATCTCTGTGTGTCTGCTGTTCTTAGCTTTGCCAGCCAGCCAAGAGCACAGCCTGGTAGATGTTCACATCCTCTCTTCCTGATGCCTGATAGCCTGTGATCAAAACTGATCGGTTTCATCCTGTGGCAGCAGAGTCAAATACTGAGATTGACAGAAGAACAATATGAAAATGTATATTTGAATTTGGGTGCATTAGTTGAAGCATTGTTCTGAACCATCCATAGAGTGTATAGTGGAAAAGTAAAAAATAAAATAGTACTTACTTTTTTCTAATATAAGGTCACAATATGAGATAGGGAAAATGGTGAAAATGTAGATAGGAAGAGACAATGGCAGGCTATGTGGTAACCAAAGATAATGCAAGAAAAGGTACTGTGTCCTTACAGAAAGTTAAAAAAAAAAAGGCAATATCAGAAGAAGTGGGAGAGGTGGTAAGAAAGTGGTTTATTCAATAACATACAAAACTTAAATTTCATCTATAACCTTGCATAAAATCTGAGACACTGTCCCCTTCTTAGCAAAAGTGTTGCCCAGTTGTATGCTTACAAGCTGAAATAATTACAATTCCTGTTGCTAAAGGACTCTAAAAGTACTTCTGACTAGTTGGGACTACTGTGATAGTGTTCAGTCTATACTGAAACTAGTAAACAGTAGAAAAACTATAGACAGAAAAAACCCAAACAAAACCAACGAATAAAAAGCCAGCAAACAAACAAACAAGACAACTACTAAGACTTTTGAGCTGTTTTCCTGTTTTGGCTTTGCACTATCAGTACAAGCTGTTGAAGATGTCCATGGTACAGTACAGAGATGCTTTTGTAACATGTCGGTTCTCAGTTTTTAGCAACCTTTGCTGCCAGTGGCACTAAGCTTCAGCATTGCGTGTGTATAATGATTGTACTTACGTTACAGGACAGGTGTAACTGATGTCACCAGGTCTTTTGCTGGTATTGTGTTTTTCAGAGACGACAAAGGTAGTCACTTTAATTTTAAGCAGCTGAGAGAAGAGTTTGGAACGTCACCTGCAAATGTGTTAAGGTGGCTTTTACAAAAGAAAATCACTAGTAAATTCCTTCTCACCATCTATCTTTTGGTATTTAAAGAAGTTGTGCAAGAAATGCAGTCTTATTTTGTAGAATATATATCTGTTTACATCCTAAACTTAGCTATCTTCTTTCTTTTCTAGGTTTTATTTGTGGCTGGCTTGTCTTTTGTTATCGGTTTAGAAAGAACATTTAGATTCTTCTTTCAAAAACACAAAATGAAAGCAACAGGCTTTTTCCTGGGTGGTGTGCTCATAGTTCTCATTGGTTGGCCTTTAATAGGAATGATCCTTGAAATTTATGGGTTCTTCCTATTATTCAGGTAAGACCTTTTTTTCAAAATACCTTTCTAAATTGGTGTATCTAGGCCTAAATGTATTCATTTAGCATAGCTGACAAAGTGGCATCCTTTAAATGTTCACTTTTGATAGATGTTATGTGAAATTATTGGTTTATGTTTGCAGGTGGTAAAAAGTTGGTAAGTACTTTCCCAAGACTCAAACCGGCTAATGTTTGTGAGGCATATACCAAACTGACTTTGGTAACATTGTTTATGTCTAACTAAAGAATTGTAAAGCTATAAAATATCTGTGAGCCCAAATTGTTAGCAGTGCAAAGTCTAAATATTTCCTCATTAAAAAAAAATGCAAATTAGAAACTTGGGGGCGGGGCAGAGCTTGTTCTTTTCTTTAACAAATGCACAAAATACTTGGCTACAAACAACCTAGGTTTGTAACCTTACCATTTCATTACAATGGTAACCCAGTGAAAAGATGTTTTCTACCACGTTTCATTACATTTGTGCCCTAGTGTAGTTAGTACTACTGGGTTTGGTTTGCATTATCTCAACTGATTTAAGGAAAAATGAAAATTCTTATTTTTTGAACAGCAATCTTGATACATGTTATAGCTTTCACAATGTGTCATTTAACTTCTTCATAAATGCAATTGTGATGGTGAAAGAATTTGACTTGTTGAAACTTGTATATATTTAGCTTTATTTCCATGGTTGAAGTTCCATACTTCGCTATAGAACAAAGTACAGCATATGATAATAAGCAAGAAGGGAGACCTTTAGTTCTTCTTGGACTTCTGTGCAGATGAAGACTGTTTCATTAATGTTTATTAATCTAATAACAAACCCCTAAAATATTTTCCAAATGTTCAGCTACTAGCTAAATAACGGTTCCTGCTAATCAAAATCAAAGCACCGTTCCGATGGCGCTCATTTTTTCCACTCAATAGAAGATTAACATACAATTTTACCTAGTTTAGATAAAATGTTTAAATATTTTTTTAAAAAATCTTGCCTCCTACTGAAGACAGTGAGATTCCTGAAAATTAATTTTGCAATTGTAACATATGCTTCTTATTGTTCTACTCTGTATTATTCTGAACTCTATTACTTCAACTTTTGAAAATCACAGTATTTCACTGAATACATTGTCACTTCTTATGTGTAGCACTTGGGTTTAATCAACTAGTAAAAAGCAAGTAGAGTGTGTTTCCAATCAAACACTCCTCTTCTTGAAACAGCTCAAAATAATTATAAATCACTGTATCTAAGCTGGTATGGTTATGGATTATCTGTTGGTGCTAGCCAGGGGCTAGCAGGGTAAAATAATACTGAAGGGATTATAGAAGGTCAGTGGTTATCCCTAGGTTCCTAGGACTATCCCTTAGCCGGATGAGTATTAACAAGGGGTAGATAATTCCAGGTGTGAATGTTTTATCTCTAGACAATCTTCTCTAGTGCTTAATGGTTCTTGGAATCTAAATCCTTTGCTACAATGTTAGCTAGTTACTATTTCAAACAAAGCTTTTTGTTTTGCTTCAGTCTTGATCGTTTCAGCTATTATGCTGTTTTCAGCAACTTGCTTCTTTCTGAAGAAGTTAAAAATGGAGCCTTTCCTCAAGCATCAGTTTATACAGTTCCTCACAGTCCTTTGTTTGATTGCATAACAGAAAGCTTCTCTGGTTATCATTGGTCTCCGAAGTACATAATTTTCTTCAGCCCAAGGAATACCAGATCAATTTACACCCCTTTGGATATGTTAGGGCGATGTGGTGTGAGGATGGGCATTTCTGTGTATCCTAATGGTTCCGGTCATGTGGATTACCAGAACTTTTATACAGAAACCTTTACTGAGCAATATAACAGTTCTAGTAACTACTTCAGCTCACACTAAGTACAAATGTAAGCCACTCTATTTTAGTTTTTTCAGTCTCTCTTGATTTTTAGACCACTAAACCAGTTCTGCCAGGTGTTCAGATCCCTCTAGAATCTTTACTTCTAGGTTATTGTGTTGCATATCTAGAGTACTTTTACACAGCCACCTTTCATACACTCCGTAGCAGTAATTGCAGAGCCTCTGTTGTCCACAAAGCAAGGATTAGGTACTGGTAACCAAGAACACTTCAACAAATTACAGGAATGTGAAGGGTTGACTTCTTTCAAGCCGCATCTGGCCAAAGTGAGACACACACTTATTCTTTTATTCTCATTTAAATCTAGAATGTCTTTTCCTTCTTGTCTCTATCTAACATGTTGCCACAAGTTTCCCATCAGAGGTTTAGTCTTTTGCCATACCTTCACATGCTTAGATTGCATTTACCTGGAGAAGGCTATTATGGGACAGTATCTCTTCATGTACTCTTTAAGCTGCCTTTGGAGCCTTATTCACATTGCAAACATCCAGAGTTATGGCTAACAATACTATCCTTCCTGTACTGACTATCCCTAATTCTTGGCTACACCATTACAAGTGATTTGTGTGCCCTGCATCACAATTTACTGGACCACTGAAATGATCCCTTCCTTAAAAAAAGAAAATCTCTGGGAAAAACTTGCTGGTATGGATATTACCCAGCAAGTAGTTCTTACTAGTGTAGTGAAAGAGGGTGATGACTTGTGAAAATTCACTGTTTCATTGTGGCTGAGGTCTCATTACATGTTAATCTTTATTCTAAGCAGGAATGTATAGCTCAACAAAAGAGAACTCACAATGCTACCACCAACTGACTTGCTGCAGTTGACTGCAAACAGCTGAGAAACAGCCATAGAAAATTTATTTTCCTGCTGCAGAGACAAAGTGAACAGTGCAGGGGGCTATACCATAACAGCTATGTTAAGCAACACTCCCTGACTCATGATTAAAATATCTGACTTTATGTAAAATTTTGAAGTAAGTGAATATACGACTCTGTCATGCTTAATTTACTTAATGTAAAGAGTACCATATGTGGTTGCAAAGAGGATTAGTCAGAATTCATTTCAGGTTTTTTTACACTGGGTATTGCAAGAATGTATTTCCTATAATGTAAAAAGAAATTATCTCAAAATGTGTATGATGGTTTTGAGAAATCAGTTGGGAGCATCAGTTCTGTTGACTAAGTTGGGTATTCTTTCTTTACTTATCTTTTAAAGAGCTGACTGAGGGTTGCCACCTATGAGAAAAACTAAGTTCATTTTAAAATATAGTTTCTTTCCTGGTTTTCTCCTTTCTCTGCTAAATGTATGGTAAACTTACTGTATTGGTATAATTATTGTGCTGCTAACAAGCTACCTCCTATTGCTTCATTTTGTAGCAATATGAGAATAGTTTAATTTAAAAAAAGTTGATACAGTCTTCTGATATCTTACCTAAAGGGGGTTCTTTCCTGTGGTGGTCGGCTTTATTAGAAGAGTTCCAGTTCTTGGATATCTCTTGAATTTACCCGGTATAAGCTCGGTAAGTGTTCAGTACTTCATGCAAAATTTGAAGCTTGTGCTGTTTTTTATTCCATTGCTATAGCAATAGTAGAAATGGATCAGAAACAAAGCAAACATAACTTTAGAGCAGTGACTTCGAGAGTATTCCTGTGTAGTTCTTGCACCATACAGATCCCATTAATTCCCAGTGAGAGACTTCTATTTGTAAAAGGAACAAAAGGACACCTTTGCAGAAGCTGCCCCTGCGTGCAAGTTGTGAAGTAGAAAGAGCCCTGGATTGTGACTCATAGCCTTGGGGTTCTGCTTCCTGATTCACCGTTGGTCCTAGGTGACCAGATAGGAAGAACATGCCGCTGTTATGTGGTGCTTCTCCTGCCTGTATGATGAGGAGGATGCTGTGCTGTGTAGTATTTGGATATATTTATGAAAAGTGGCCTGTAAAAGCAAACTGTGTAGTTCAATGTTAAATTGCAGCTTGTCTGATGAATCCAAAAATTCTCATGATGCGTAATCATTCATCAGATATATTTATTAAGGTCCACTGCACCAGACTATGCCTCACTATTTACTAGGATTTGTATTTTTTCAAGAGCGGTTTTCCATTTTGTTAACCAAAGAGCCAGGGATTTGAAGACAATTAAGAGGTGCTAGAAAGGTGGTAATCTAGGGTGTTTCAGTCAACTACTTTTACTGTGCTAATTTCTGTATGTAGTTTTTCAAACCTAGTCTTTAAAGCAACAGTTTTAATAGCTACTGCTAAAAAATTAATAGAGGGTATAACTTAGATGTATAGAGCCTGTTTTTTAAAAATTAGTGTTCAAGATAATCTGTTCCAACCTTACAGTTAGGCCGAGTTTTGGCTCATAATTTATGATCAATTGAATGTGTCATTTGTCAATTGATCGATCTTAGTCATATTTAATTTGATCATAATGGGGTTAAATCTCATTTTAAAAAGATAATTGTTAATGTTTTATTCAAAGCCTACGTAGGCTCAGAAGAGAATCCACAGTAATGGTCAGTTGAAATATCTTACTTGGTCTACTAATGCATGTGTGGCTGATACTGTATTGTTTTGTTTTAATCATTAAGCTAGCAGTGTTATCTGCATTCTTCTATTTCCTTTTTCATTCGGTTGCATCTTCATGTTGCACTGTTAATGTCTATAAGAGAAAAACATGTCATGCAGAAACACAATTGCAGTGTTAAGATTTTTAATTTTCACAAACTTAAGTCATGAGACTTTGGTGAGTACTATTTGACTCTCATTTTCAGTCGCATACTAACTGTGCAAATAGCAAGTAATATGACAGTAACTTCACTGTACATAAATGTCATGCTACTTAAAACCTTTTTGTCTCCTTTTCTACAGCTTGTAGATAAAGTTGGAGAAAGCAACAACATGGTATAATGCCAAGAGGGCAGAAGACTGATTCTAAACTTACTGTATTATTTATAAAATCCTTTTGAAGAATACTCAGCACAAAGATTAAGTTGTGTACAAAGGAAAAGCTTGTTACATTCTTTACATAACAGTTTAATTTAAAATGTATAGTCAACATTATACATTAGAAAAGAAGCTCAGCAAGTATGCTTCTAGAAAGTAACTCCAGAGTTCAGGAAGTAAACTGAAGAGGTGACAGTCGCAGAATAACCCATGTTACAACTGTTGAAGACTATTGTTGGTTTTGGAAAACATTCTAGAGGCAATGAGCCCTTGTGGAATTAACGGTGCCTGTACTTTACCTCCTTATTTTGAAGGTGCAGTAGAGCAAACAGGCTTACATTTTCAAGGGTGACCCAAACTTATCCAACCCTCTGCTTGCTATTCTGAGAGTGAAAAAAAAAAAAAAACAAACCACCACAAACAGAAAACTTCTTGTGTAACAAGAGATACGTCTTTGCATGAAGGTTAAGATGACTATTCATCTTCAAGTCTATTATGACAAAAAAATAAGGAAACCCTACACGGTTCTGTTGTAAACATTTTTGTAAATATGTGGCTGAAATAAAACATTGTTATCTTAATGTTTCAAAGCCAAATGTAAGTTGATTGTATTTGCCTTCCATTTTGGAATATGCAAAAGGTCAATCTTTAACTTCAGTCTTAAATGTTGGTTCTGAACATGTAGGACTCCACAGGAAACTGGAAACTGACTTGCACTCCTTCCAGTTTGTTCTCCTGGAGTCATGTTACGTGCATCCAGATGAGAATGTAGCCCCCTGTCACTAACATGAAAACTTTCAAATATGCTTAGTTCACAAAAAAATGCATTTGGTTAAGGTGCTGATGTGTGAAGCCTGTGAAATGTATCTTATCAGAATCTGAACCTTTGTTTTTAAACAGTTTGAAACCAAGGTTTCTTTATTTACTCTGGAACCACAAATTGACTTATTTTTTACAGTAATAAAAGGAAAACTTAAAGTTCTGTGTGTGAGTCTCTGGGGAGAAATTCGAGCTAATGGGGCTAACTAAATATCAAGTGCCAATCTCCTTATGTAACTTGTTGCTTGGGTTATCTTCATATAACTTAAAACTTCAATCAATCACAGCAACAACTTTGCTGTTAGTTAGTTTCTCGGCTAACCTGGAATAAATTCCCCTACTAATGCAAGGGTTGTGTTTCTGCATCTATTGGAATGGTAAACATCATGCACTTTCAGTAGGTTTAGTATGTAGTGTCCTTGCCTAACAAAACATGATAATTAAGTAAATTGTATTTGTGCAGGCTTTGGGGGGGTTCTCTTGTATTTAACTTTCTTTTCCCTTAAATTTAATCCTAAAAAGGTTATCAAAATGCAATGTTAGTATTTCAAGTAGCTAGGTGGTCTTAAAGGTTTAGTGATTGGTGGGTTTTGGTTGGGGTTTTTCCCCTTTATTATGCAGTTAAAATTGGTATTCTCCAAAATAACTTCTAAGTTAAGAAGAATCCGTGTATACCATGGTTTATTTTCATTACAACTGTGTAAATAGCCACAATCTACTATTCCCAAGGTTTAATTTGCTTCCTTCTCAAACAGGCACAAAATGATTCAGAGAAAAAAGTCATTATATTTTCAATGAATAGCATCTGAAAAATCAGCGGTTTTATTTTATAAATGACAAAAAACAGCTGTGTTTGCCTGTTGGCATGTGTATTATAGTTTACAGACAGGACTAAATATGACTTGTGGCTTCTACCTCAAGAAATAAGCCAATTTTAACTGCTCCTGTAGGACTGTTGTGTGTTAAAATGACTAGAGAATAACACTACAGCAGTTTAGCAAATTCGTTTGCTTTGGTAGAGCACTGGTCTGTACTATGGGAATCAAGTACTGTTTAAAGTAGACAGTGTTCATCATTTACATTCAAAGTCAGCTACCTGAAGAATTTTGTTCTTGTCTTTTGAAAAGTACTGTGATGGGCAAGGTGGATTGCACCACACGACTGTGGAGCTCTGACTGAAAGAAAAATTGCTGGGTAAGTTGAAGTATCTTCATCGACAAAAAAGCTGGTGATGTCTTTCAGAGGTGATGAATGTGTTGCTGTCTATGATCTTTTAGCCCTTTGAAATGCCGGGATTAGGCAGTTCATCTCACTTGTATTTAATCCATTGTTTTAAATCAAAAGTCAATTTTTGTCAGATGTGAACTGTTGTGAAAAGAGTCTGAGGGAACAAAATTGTATGTTGAATTTAGCATAGTCTTTATCCCTCAAGGTAATGTTGTCTTTGAGACAGTTTTGCAGAGATACATGTGGGTGGCAGCAAAGGTCAAAATAACTTAGCCTTAAAGTGTTTCTGTCATTGTAAAAATATCTCGTAACAGAAACATGCTTGGAACATTTCCCCTTTTAAATGTAATTTATAATTGCTGCTTTAAAAATCATAAGGATGGACCTTATTCTGAGAAAATGAACACTGTAAATATCCTTGTCATACCTTGAATAAATGGGTACCTTTTTCTATAACTTGTCTTTGTGTTTCTTTATGTGCACCTTTGAAGAAAGTGCTTTGACAAGTTTTCCTTTTCAAAGGTTGGGGAGTGCATGCTGTTACTGCCTGGTTATCTTGCACTGTTGTGACTTTCATAGTAAATAGTGTCTTTGATTAATTTTAAATGGAAAGGTTTCCTCTTTTTCTTACAATAAACCTTTTATACAAACATCCCCCTAGTTATTCAGGTTCCAGTTTCAAAAACATCACATCAAAATGTGGGAAGTAGTTTCTTTATTAAACTACCTCCTTTCCGTTCTGAGGAAGTAGCTGTGAAACTTTAGGAGAAAAAGGGTACGTGTCTAGAACTTAGAGCAGGTTCTAGCCCCTGTGCTTTCAGTTTAGTTCAAGGATAGAGTGTGTGTTCTCTCTGGCCTAGAGTGGCCCGATAAGCAGATTTACTGTTCTGTGGTGCTCTGCAAGCTTGCAGTCTACTGTTGAGGATTCTGTCAAAGGGAGTGGAACAGCAAAGCAGGGATTTTAATTGGTTGGTGAGGTGTTTTGGTGCTATGTGCTAATTAATGCCCTAAAACCTTAGTTCCAGCCTCTCGGTTAACTTTTACTAAAGCTGGTTCTATTCTAAGAGTTCCAAATAAATTATTCCTAATTTAAAGGGGAAAAATCCCAGCTACATCTAGCTACATTTGTTAAACTGTGGGAGGTATAATGTTAATCTGTATGCAGCTCGTGGCCAGTTACTTTTAGTAAGCAGTCGCCATTTATTAACCAGGAATACTTTGACTTTGTTATTTCACACAGTGTGCTACCCCATTAGTTTATAGTCTGTGTTAAACACATTGTAAAGAAAGGTATCTCATCTGTGTGGTAGGTGTGAAAGTCAAGGTTTTACTGGGTTACTTTAAAATTGTTTCCCTGCCGGATTTCAAGGTACAGGCTCGGTTGTTGCCTTTTGGTTTGCTTGATTTATCAGGCTGGAAAATAGAGTCCATGTCCCTAAACCAAATGTAGTGTTATGTCTCCCAGCTGTCTCTTCAGATGTCACTGCCAACCCTTGGACTCCTGTCTTGTGTGTCTGGCTGCCGTGTCCTAGCTTGCTTTGGCTGTTACTTCTACCCTTCAGATTGCTGTTACCAGCTGTGACAGCGATAGCGTGCCATTACCAGACTGACTGACCCAGCAGAATCTGGCCTTTGTGGCCCATTTGTTCTAAGCTTTACCCCTCTAGTATTGGTCTTGGCATGTTAAAGCATCTTTCAGAAGGCTTGAATCTTGTGCTTAGTCCAACAAACTGATTCTGCAGCTGTAACCCTTCACCAAACCTAATTTCAGCACAACTATTTGAGGAGGATGCTTTAGCATATAATACATAACCATTTACAGAAAAAAGACAGGACTGATGGGGAGTAACTTGGTGTGGAATTCATTTTTCCAAACTAAGTTATGATGGATAATTGAGATACTGCTCAAAATCTATTTATATAAATGTATTTATGTGGGTTTTTGCAGTCATTGATGTGTCTAGTTTACCTGCTGAAGTAGTGTGTGTCTAGAGGCGTACTTGCTGAAAAGCATCTGCATTCCTGTATACTTTCTAGCAGATACCATTTTTGATCAAAGTAGTGGTACCACTTTGCTTGGGGATGTAATGAATTTCTTATGAAGATATATAGATTTGAAGTATCTTATTGTAGATAGTGCTGAAAACTCATAAAAGCATTGGGTTCCTTGCTGACTTGCAGGAATTTCTCCACTGAAAGGGGCAGCAGTGTTTAACCTGCTGTTTGGTACAGGGGTGTAGAACTCATTGAGATCCAGGAGCCAAGATGTTTAAAACAGGGAAGCTGGAGTGGGACTTTTTACAAGGGCCTGTAGCGATAGGACAAGGGGGAATGGCTTTAAACTGAAAGAGGGTAGATAAAGTTTAGATAATCAAGAATAAATTCTTTACTGCAAGGGTGGTGAGGCACTGGAACATGTTGCTCAGAGACGTTGTGGCTGCCCCATCCCTGGAAGTGTTCAAGGCCAGGCTGGATGGGGCTTTGAGTGACCTGGTGTAGCGGAAGGACCTGGTCTAGCGGAAGGTGTTCCTGCCCCCATGGCAGAGGGGTTGGAGCTGGATGATCCTTAAAGCCCCTTCCAACCCAGCCGTTGTGTGATTCTGTAACTGGGAACTGTCCTCCTGCACCACGAACTGACCGTGTAGCTGACCACGGGCAAAACGCAGCTGACCCACAACCTCTTCGTGTTCCTCTGCGCGGAGCCTGGCCTGGACCCTCAGCTGGGGCCCGAGGTGGCCCTGCCGCCGGCGGGGGGGCCGTCACCCGGCGGCCGCCAGGGGGAGCCGCGAGGGAGCGGAGGGCGCGGGGCGGCGGCGGCGCCCGGCCGCGATCCCTGCCCGCCTGCGAGGCCGGGGACCGGGCACCCCGCGGCGGTGTCCCTGTGTGGCCGCGTTGTCCCCTTTTCGAGTCAGCCACCCGACGGGCCAGCGGTTCGGGGTCCTGTAGCCGGTAAGCGCGACCTGGAAAATGTCTTGACATTTTCTGGCTGGTTTGTTGTGCAGGTCTGGCGTCTGTTTAAGCTTGATGTAGCGTAGACTGGGGAACCGCGGTGCGTCTCTGGAACACGAAGGGGATGTCGAGCTTGTCATGGAGCCGCTCATGCTGAAACACTGAACACCGCGCCGGCCCCTCACCGCCTGGCAGGGTTTGAAGCCGCCGAGCTGTAACCTGGAGGGGGGGAAAGCGGGTTTACCACTCGCCACAGCCCAGCTGCCTCCTTTTCTCCAGGTTCTCAAAACCTCTCCCAGTCACGTCAGAGAAATCAAGATTGCACACAGACTTCCACAATTTAATTCTACTGCTTTGAAATAAAGGGCATTTTTGGTCTAAACTGTTTTACACCACCAAAAAAAAAAAAAAAAAAGCACATTAGGTCAGTCTTTCAATATTTAGTTTTCATATTGAAAGGCGGTTCAGCAGCAAATCTTCCAGGTGGCCTGGCATTAACCATCATCCAACGCTGCACACCCAGAGAAGGGCAACAGAGCTGGCGACGGGTCTGCAGCACAAGTCTGGTGAGGAGCAGCTGAAGGAACTGGGGTGGTTTAGCCTGGAGGAAAGGAGGCTCAGGGCAAACCTTAACACTCTCTACAGCTACCTGAGAGAAGGTTGTAGCGCGGTGGCTGTCAGTCTCTTCTCCCAAGTAACTAGTGACAGGACAAGAGGAAATGGCCTCGAGTTGGGCCAGGGGATGTTTAGATCAGATATTAGGGAAAATTTCCTCATCAAAAGGGTGCTTAAGCACTGGAACAGGCTGCCCAGGGTAGTGGCTGAGTCACCATCCCTGGAGGTGTTTAAAGGATGTGTAGATGCCATTTGTAGGGACATGATTTAGTGATGGACTTGGCAGTGCTAGGTTAATGGTTGGACTTGATGATCTTAAAGGTCTTTTCTCACCTGAACGATTCAATGATTCCGTGAACCTACGTGGAGAATTATCCTCAACTTTCTTACCCTCCCAGAAAAAACAGCACAAAATATCAAGTGTTTCCCTTCTCTTACCTTTCTGTCAGTTTTTAAGCAGGCCTGAGCGGGGGAGAAAGAAACAATTTAGCAGTTATGAAATCTTGAGAGTTACCTTGGATGGGGAAAATGGGCTGGTGAGGAACAATGGCCCTTCCCACAAAAGGTGAAGGAGTGGGCTGGTTTTGGTAGAGCTCTGGATTCACAGGCCCAGGTGCTAAAGCCTCAGATGGAGCCAGCTGAGGGGGGCTCTGCCTCAGGGGCTCTGCCTCGGCCTCTGAGGTGCTGCTGCCACCTGCAGCATCTCCCTGTGCCCCCATTCCCACCCCTGGTGCACCTAAACACATTTTAAACACCTTTTGAAGGGTTTGCTTCAGAAGCACGATTGACACCTCACCTTCTGGGGCGTGAAGGAAGCCAGCCCTGTTCTGGTGGGACTGTGGGGCGGGCAGTGCTGAGGCGAAGCAGGTGCTGCCCCTGGGAACCTTCTGGAAGAGGCCGGTGGGGAGGGGTCCTGTGCCACCCCTGCCCTGCCCCACCACTGCTGAGGAGGCAAAGGAGAGGAGCGTGGGGGTGGCTGGAAAACACAAATCTGGACAAAATGTTGGAAACAAACTGTTCTTGGTTAATTCCCAGAACGTAATGTTTCTGTTGCCTCTCAGGACAGAAATAAGTGACACATTCACAAAGTGCATATTTAGGAAAAATGCATAAAATGCTGTTTCCTGAGCAGGTGGGAATTAAAGGGCAGAAGACTTCGTGTTTATTTGGTTCCGATTACCCTCACACATGCGCGCCTTTTCCTTTCAAGCCTTTTTCTTAGGGTTTTTATGGTTTCCAGGTGTTGTGGGGCTGCTTCCCCTTTATCTTTTCTCAGGACTCTAGTTTTTTAATGTTTCTTTCTGAGAGTGTAATTATGCAGACTGTACTTCTTTGTGAGGGTGCCAGCTTAGATGCTTCCCGCCCTTTAGCATCTGCAATTACTTTCTACTCCCATGCTTTTTATCTCGGTTTTTAAACCCAGATCATTCTATTAATCCATTTAACAGCAGAGCCTGCACACAGCAGAGCTGGCATGTCCAAGGAGGTGGGAAAATGGCATGAGGATGGAAACGAGCAAATGAGCACCAGGAGGAGGTGCTGCCACAAAAAGATCTTGCTTTCTGAAAATAACATCCACTGAAACCTTGCATCTCACTCGAGACCCTCTGTGAGGTAACATGTGCCTGTGACTACAGGAGAGGCCACTATGCCTTCATCTTTCTGTTTCTACAAAGAATCCTAACTATTTCTTCTCCTTTTCCAAAATGAAAGGTTGCATTATGTTTGTATATTGTTCCAAAAGGAAACTAGCAATTGCAACCATTGCTCTCTATGTACAAAGCTTATTATCTCACATCATTCTGTTGGAGACCAAAATGACAAGACTTTAAATGACCTGTCCTTCTCTGAAGTAATTTTAGAAATTATCTTATCCTAATATTTTGTATGTATACGAACACAAATATATACACGTATAATATTTGCTTTTTTCTTTCTGTTAGGAAATTTCTACACCACCAACCTGATTCTCATCCAAAGGTTTTTCTTTCCCTCACTTTAAAAACTTTTCACATCAGTATTCCCAGTTCTGCAAGGCAATTACCTTCTTATTTGTTCTGAAAAGTTTTAGTTTTGTGACTGAAATCAGTCACAGGCTTTCCCTGAAGAATATATTTGATGAAAGTTGACGTTTCCTTATTTTAAATATTTGTGCTAATGCACTTTCATGCAGTTGTAGAAAATAAGAAAGACTGAGTTTTAGTACAAAAGCTGACTAGAAACAGAATATTTCAGAAAGAACAAAACATAACATTCTGATATTTTTGGAAGAGATACTTTTTTGTGATTTTTTTTTAAATAGCTTTGGAACACATTTCAAAAGGGCTTATGTTACAAAAAGCTTTGAAAATGTGTAAAGATTGAAATCAAACTGAAACACAGATTTTGTAGAAATGAGATCTTTTGATTGAATCAGAATTGCTTTCCCCACATTTTACTACAGGAAGTTTTCATTCCCTTTCAGAAGGGAAAAAATGTCAGAATCCCAGCTTTCTCTTAAATGAAAAAACTGGTTTCTACCCATATTCACGTTATCTTCTTCAAGCAGATTGGCATTTATAACAGGAAACCTTTGAGAGTGTACCAAGCTATGGGCTTCTGCCCTTCATTCCTTGTAGAATTATGGAATTATACAAGCTGCCTCTTTCAAAATTCCCCATTTGGCTTTATATCATAGAGTTTTTTCATTTTCCCAACAGTAGTTCCTCATATTTCTGTGGCTAAAATATGAGTTTATTCAGTTCTGGTTTGGGTAATATGCATGACTGAAACCCCTTTGGTCCTCTGCAAAAATTCCACTCATGAGCCCGGAGCAAACAGAAGGAATGCTGTGCTCTTTTACATGGCTTCTGTGAAGATCAGCAAAAGGAATGGAACATACTAATCACAAGGTTTTGTGGCCACTCTACAAACTTAATCAGCCCCCAAGGGCCCCAGGTGTCACAACTCCTGTTCACCCTGTGAATCTCTAGAACTTCTGGAAATACTTTGGACTTGAAGCATATAAATTACCTAGTTCTCTCATATCTGTGAAAAACTCACTCATTAAAACTTCTAAAGTTTAACAGTGCTGTCAAGCGTTCACAGAATGCTTTGCATTAATGGAAAATCTAGTACAGAAATGAACAATGGCCAGTTTTATGAAAATGAGATATTCAGAATATGGAAAGTGTATGTTCTTACTGATGGATCAATGCAACTGATTGAATCAGCAGAGGTAAAGTCAACTTCCCTTACATTATAACTTCTGGAGTGTTACATAAAGAAGTGCAACTAGACTGAGGTAATGCAAGCCAACACTACAAAAATGTGTCTGTATGGCACATTTACTAATGACAATTTTCAGGTTTTGGGGTGTTGCAGCGAGATGCATGTTTTGAGGTAAGTTCTGTAGCTTCTCTGAGCTTTGGTCTTCTTTTTCCGATTTTTATTTGTGAGTTCAGGGTCAGCTTGGCTATCAATAAAAAGATCTGGGTTTAATATATATCCTAGATAACTTGGCTATGCACAAATCCCCTGTAGTTCAGGTAACACCTCTCCTTTCCCTTTCCTTTCCTTCTGTTTCTTACTTATGGGCTCTGTACCTTAATAGTTGGCAGTAGTTTGAGGATAACTTGGAATGGATCTCTGCGGTGGAGCATGATCCATAGTACTTAGAAAGAAAAAGGACTCACAGCACAATACTGTTCAGACTGGGAAATTAAGGTCTTGAAACAGTAAAACTGCATTGAAACAGCTTTTGTTCTAGAGGGATCCAGGATACTGAAGTAAATCTGGAGAAACTGTAGAACTTGTAATAGGGAATGCAAAAAGATACATGGATAAGTATCACATTGAGGGGCAGACTGAACATGACTTTTCTGAAAGGAAATCCTGACCTGCCTATCTAGAAACTTCTCTGAAGGATTCAATGAATGTGCACACAGTAGAGGTCCAATTGAGACAATCTACTTGGATTTCTAAAGAAGGTGACCAGGTGCTTTACCAAAGGCTCCTAGAAAACAAGCTCCCATAAGAAGGGTGTTTTTATGTTTGCTCTCATTAACAGGTTCAAAGATAAGAAACAGTTAAGTTAAACTGTGCAGTTAAGAAAATGATAGGCAAATGAAGGCAAATAGAGAAAGGATGGAGTTTGCTGATGAGATTAGGATCTTCAGGGTAATGGTGTTAAAAAATTCAGCCAGACTAGAGCTATCTGCAAAGAGTTGCAAAAAAAATTTCCTAGATTTATGTGAACAGTGATGGGTTATGAATGACCTGTTACCTTTCAGGAGTAATCTTGGAACCAGATAGTTTGTAAAAAATATCAGTTCAGTTTAGTGCTCAGAAACAGTCAAATTAGGAAACAGAACACCAAGCATTATTAGGAAAAGAAACAGAGGGGGAAAAAGCAAATTTAAATATGGTGACCTGCATTTTGAGAGTTTTGTGTAGTTCATGTCCCCATCTTAAATCAAAGATGATCAAGGGTATGAAAACTGTCTTTATATCAAGGCGAAAAAGATAAGGACTTATCTGGAAAAAGGAGAGATGGCTGACAGAAGATTCAACAGTAGCCTGCATAATCACAAATTACATAGAGGGGATGAATATTTTGATCTTCATTGATGTTTGTTTACAAGTCTGATGGTATCAGAAGAAGGGAGCATGATGTGGAATTCCTAAGTGGTAAGTTCAAAATAAAACAAAATTAACGTATTTTTCCACAGAGCACAGCTAAATTGTGGAACTCATTAGCACAAAATCTTACAGATGCCAAATTTTACATGCACTCAAGAAACAGTTAAATGAATAGAACAAAAATCCATGAAGAACTGTTAAGCCTAAAGAATCAATCTTTCAGGAAACTGCTGTGGCACAAATCCCTTGAGGCTAAAAGAACTGATCAGGAAAGTGCTCCTATGTGCTTCTTCTGTTCTTGTAACTCTTTTGTACACATCGTTATTGATGCCTCTCAGACACAGGATATTGAATTAAATGGACCTTTGGCCTGACCCAGTATGGTTGTTCCCATGTTGTGGTTGTAGTATGAAGACAATTTATTGTGAATGGATTGAATTGCTCTCATGAGCACTATGAACTAATTCACTGATGATGAATTGTATCTGTCTGGTGCTTCTTTGCTGCCTTCCCTGTCTCCTTTTTTTGGTCCATCTTTCCTCTCTCCTAAATAGCCACTAACATCACTGAAACGTGAACTTTCAATTTGGGTAACATCATTTACCAGCATTTCTTTGGAATCCAAATTTTTTTAATTCCATTAAATAGCACTTTCTTATCTGGCTCAAGAGTGGCAGGAACAGAGATCTACTTTTGTTACTCTAACCAATCTCTGACACTATTCAAGAGAGAATAATTCACATATATCATGCAAAGCAGAACCTGACACTTTGGACAGTAGCATTGAGATGAAACAGCTTCCTACAACTACTTACTCCCCGCAAGATCAGAAGGGGAAAAACATTTACAAAAATAGTAGGATAGGAAGAAATGACTTAACCGTAAAATCAGTAAAGATGAACGTAAGCACACTGTGAACATTACGCTGTGGTTACACCAGGATTTTCTCTTAAAAATTCACTTTTTTGTTGTACAACTACTATATGGTTTCACTAGCAGTAGCACCAGTAGCAGTAACAGACTGGACTGGTCTCTGATGTTTATTCTTTTGTCCTGGGGTGCTGGTCACCTGCCTGCCACAGACAGAGAGACAGTAGCACAGCCAGCGGGCTGTAGGGTGGCAGCTGAAGTCTGAAGAGCTGTGAAGGTGCAGCTACATGGACTTCAGCAGGACTAGGCACTGGTTAGCGGGGGGAGGACCCAGAGCCCCATTGTGAAACATCTGGCAATCCCGGCCAGCGCCAAGTAAGTGGGTTGTGTGGGCCTCTCCTGCTGCCAGTGCAGTGCTGGGGGAGCCAGCACAAGCTGTGCACGTAGCGGTGGGGGGCCTGGGGACAGCCTGCCCTGCAGCGAGAGAGACGCAGGGCTTCCTAGCGATGGGAGGGATAAACGGCGAGGTGTTTGGTGTGTCAGACAGCTTGGATGTAAGCAGGAGGAAATGACTCAGAGACTGAAAATGATGAGTTTCTGAACGCTTGCTAAGGGAGGGGTAAGAAGAACATGTCGCCATCAGCATAAGTTACAGTAAAAGCACGTAATTGCCTCTGCTCGGTGGGCGCAGCGCCTGGCGCGGGGCCATTTTGCGGGCGAGCCACGGCTGCCCTCCAAGCCCGCCCGCCCCTGCGGTAGGTGCGGGCGGCGGGCTGGGGCGCTGCCGGTGTCCCCGGGCGAGGCGGGAGCGGAGCGGAGCGGAGCGGGGCGGGCGGCGGCGGGGCGGCCCGGCGCGAGGTGCCCCCCGGCGGGAGGAGCCAGGCGGGGCGGCCCGCAGCCCCTCGCCGCTTTCCCCGGCGGCGCCCGGCGTGCGCGCCGCCCTCGCCCGCTGATGCAATCGGAGCCCGCAAGCAGCGGCAGCGGCAGCAGCGGCGGCAGCAGCGGCCCCGGCGGCGCCCGCAGGCGGATCGGCCGGCCCTGAGCCCGCGCAGCGCCGCCGCGCCGGGGGAGAGCCGCGGGGCTCCGCAGCGCTGCCCGAGCCCGAGCCAGCGGCTACCCCGAGAGCCCGCGCCGCCGCGGCACGGAAGCGCCCGTCGCCAGCATGAGCAAGGTAAGCGGGGCGGGTCTCCCGCCCGAAGCCCCTCGTCCGTCCCGCGGGGGATGCGGTACTCGCAGAGGGACTTTTCCTGGGCAGACAAGGGAAGCGGTGGCTTTCTGATTTGTATTCTCGGATTTTAATGCTCTTACTTGTTACTTATGCTTTGCGAGGGAGAATCTGCCCCCGAGAGATGTATTGTTCGAGATTCAGAAGCAGGATGTGTGTGATGCTACCTCTTCCCGTGGTCTTTCATTGCAGATGGTGTGTGTGAAGATACGATGAGTCGGGAGGGGGAAGCGGGGGAAGGGAAGGTGTATAATCCTCTGGGGGGGGGGGAGGATTTCTTGCCTTTTATTTGTCACATAGAACTCTTAAATGATTAAAAAGAGAAAAAAAAAATATCTCTGCAATGGGTATGGTCTCCTGGCAGGCATCATACCTTTTTATGCCTATGAATTTATTATAGGTCTTATGTCTGCCATTGTACTAAAATAGACTATGGCTAAAAGCCTGTGATGTGTATATAGAGGTTTTGAGTAATTTCAGAAATAACTTTAAGTAATAGTAGAGGAATTGTCGGTAGTGAACACTAACGTGAGAGATGAGCATCTGTGTCCTTTTATAAATGTCGTGTTTATGTTCCTCTGCTTAGTGAGGCTAATCTGGGGATTAAAAAGAAGTATTCCTTGTCAAGACAAAGGGCATGGAGATAGCACGGTGCTGTTCACTTAGACTGAGGGAACATCACCGCAACTTTATACCTTGTGAAACAGCTGCACTAAGAACAATTGCTGGGTTTTGAAGGAGGTCTGTGCTGGGCTGACTGTGAACTGCACAGCCTTAGCCTAATGCCAAAGTTAACAGCTGAGGAAAAACAAGACTGAGTTATTTGCTCTCCTTGGTTAACTACAGCAGATGGAATACGGGCACAACAGGTATGTGACTGTCGGGTGTCTCCCCAGCTTCCCTCTGTCACCAATGACAAGAGTTACTCCCTTCAGCATTCATCACTCCTGGGTGGGTAGAGCAATGGGTGGCAGCGCTGGAATGGGTGAGTGCTCTGGAGGTCCCTCAGGAGGCTCTGATTTAGTCCCATTTGTACTTTCTGCAGCTGGAGAGTGGCAGACCTGCCTTGGCAGAAAACTGATCTGAAACTGCTCAGGGAGAATACCTAACCAGCTGCCCCCTGCCTGAATGCTTAGGGACAGAATGCAAGTATATCAAGGAGTGAGGCAGGCTGTCATGTTTTACATCAATTTTGTCTTGCCTGTTGTGTGTCTAGGAAAGAGGGTCATACCCGGTCTCCTGGGTGTTATGCAGCACCTAGGAGTAATGTCCTGGTGTGTCCATGCAAAAAACAAGTAGCAGGCAAGCCACAGACCTACCTGCCTGTTTGCTCAAAGCAGGCTGACATCTCACTGGGTTCTTCTCACCTGTGCAAAAGCTAACTTTGCTTTATAGTTTTACTGTAGAAAAGACAGCATGAAGCAATAGCTACAGCAGTAAAAGTACACTCTTGTCACTTGCGAGTGGTGTAGCCTTCAGCATGTCAGTTCTGTCTGAGCCTTTCGCCCTTTATTTGCTTCATCTGTTCAGCCTGTAAGGTCTTCAGGGTTGTGGCTGTCACTGTGTATTTGTAGAGCATGTGTCAAAAGTGCAGAAAATTACCATTTGGTTATCACTATAGTTATGCAAAACCTAATATGCTTATAAAGGTATCAGTAAGCAACAGCATTATTACAGTTCCTTATTCCTTCATCTCTGCCTTCACAGTTTCCTGGTTTTAGTCATAACCCTCCCTTTCTCCTTGAACCATTTCTAGCCCAACCTCAACTCTCCTCCTCTGTTTTTTTTGAAGGAGTGTTATGTATAAGAAATGAATTAGACCTCTGGTTTATACAGTCCTGCCTTGTCCACTTATTGTACTGATTTTTACTGACAGGCAGTGCACTCTTAGCATTGTGTGATCCAGTGAATATTCTGATTTTTCCCTTAGAAACTGAGTATTGAAATCTGCTGCAAAGTCATAGGTAAAAAAGAAGATTGCAAAATCATTAGGTAGCTTTAACACAGTTGATACCTTGCTAAACCAGTCCATAGGCCATATCCTTGGTTTAACTTGATAGATGTCCAGCCATTTTAAAACAATTTATTTGGTCTGACCATGCTAAAGAATCAGAACAGACATTATTTTCATTACTTCCTTATGCCATTTTCTTAAATGAGTAGTCGTAGCTGAGTGTATAGTGAATGGCAGATTATTTGTAGGTTTGGAGGCCAGACCTTCAGGAGCTGAGGGGTAACTTCTGTTTGGAGAAATTTCACAATTCGACTTCTTAAACCGCGTGTGTGAGGGCTGGCATCTTCATGTCACTACAGTGACATATTATGTACTCCACAGTGCTAGATAAGCTTCTATGAGCTCAAGCCACTCAATATTGATTGTGGCTTTTGATAATAAATTGTGGCTATCCAACTGCCACAATGGCTGTAATGTAGAGATTAAATGGACAGCCTTCATCTTCAGTGTCTGAACTTTGGTGATACTCAGGCGTAAATCAAAGTAGTATGTGACCCTGATTTGTTATTCATAGTCACTTACATGCTTGCAGCTTGTACCTCCAATTCTTACATTGGATGAAGCGAGTGGGTGGCCCCATTTGCCTTGGAAACAATGTCATTACTTTATGACTTTATACATTAAAGGGACAGGTAATGTTACCTCATAAAATAGGGCACCTGTTGTAGAACAGCGATTTAGCAAATACTACCATATGCTATTGCAGATGAAAATCCAATGTTATGCTTATGGAAAGGCCTAAATTTGCCCTATGTATATCAAATTATCCAAAAGAGTTAATGTGAACTAAATAATTGCAACTGTCTTTAAAATTATTAAGAAGTTTTACCCACCTGTCTTCAGTGCATCTTGGCCCATAGTTTATTACTGTTATTACAAACTAATGTCATGATACCCATCCAACAGAGTTACTCATTTACCTTCTTCCCTTGAGGTCTGCAGTTTGTTTCAGGTTTTATTTTAGAGTATACCTGATGCATTAATGAAGTGCAGCATATGACTTCTCAGTAGGTACACAGCTATTGCTAGTTCAGTTTGCCTATTACAGCATTTCACACAATATTTGATAAAACGCTCTTAGTAAGCACAGAAAATTTCCTGGTATATGAATAGGGTTTAATTCCATATAATTTCCAGTAGCATTCAGAGAGAACAGTGCCACACAAGTAATGTCCACTTGTTTTGTTTTATTTAGACTGTTGCTGTAGGTGTCATTGCATCTGTAATAAATGCTTGAATTTGCATTACCCTTACTGAGAATGAACTTTTTTAAACTTTGACATTGAGAGGCTGAGGAAACTGGGTTTGTTCAGTCAGGAGAAGAGGAGGCTTTGGGGTGATGTAATAGCAGCCTTCCAAAATCTGCATGAAAATCGAGGAGACAGGGCCAGGCTCTGCAATGATGTATGGTAGAAGGACAAGAGACAATGGCATAAATTCAAATAAAAAAGAGTTTCAGCCTGTATATAAGGAAAAAATTCACCCCACAAGGACAGTCAGGCAGTGGAACAAGTTGCCAAGAGGGGCTGTGCAGTCTCCATCCTTGAGAGCTCTCAAGACCCAACTGGATAAAGCCTTGAGAAACCTGGTTTGAACTCAGAGCTGACCCTGCTTTGAGCAGCAGGTTGGACTAGAGACCTTCTGAGGCCCCTTCCAGCTGGATTTTCTTGTGATCCTGGAAAAAATTTACAAACTAAGATTTTTTTTTTTTTTTTTAATCCAGTGAACCAGTGTAGGCAGATTTCTTCGCAGAAGGTAATTTCTGTAACATGTTGATATTGTAGTAATATTTTGTTCTTCTCTACTATCTTGAGAAATGCCAAGAGCTTAACAGAAGAGGCTGAACAGCAATGTTGGTGCAAGACTCTTCACAAGAATGCTACTTAATTTGGACCCTTTGGAGTTTGTTTGTTGGGGATTTTTGTGGGTTGGTTGGTTGTTGTCATCCCCCCCACCCCTGGGGTGGATGGATCCCTACCCTGGGATCCATGGTGTGGTTAATCAATACTCCCATCAGCGTGCCTACTGCTGAGCCAGGAAAGAGGACTGTACCTCCTTCCTACATTCAACACCTTCCCTTTAAGTACTGTACTTTCTTTCCCTATCTGCATCAGAGAGCCAAGCTAGTACTTTTTCTGATAAACAGAATACATTCTGGTTTTGCTAGATTATTTTTTTTTTCCTTACCAAGTTTTAAAGAATAACTCCTTAAACAAGGATCATTGTACCTGTAGGCACTGGCCATGGGAAAGGAAGAGGTATGTCAAAACTCCCAGGGAAGCTGGTAAAGTCAAGGGAGAGTTAAGTCTCAAGGAACATGTTTTCCTTAAGGTTGAGTTTTTTATAACACTGCTGGCTTTTAAAAAAATAACTGCTGCTTTTAGGTTTTGAAATGAGTTCACAAGGTTTTCTTGCTACTTCTTTTCAGTGCAGCTGACTGCAAGTAAATTTCAATGCACTGTTAGAATTCTTACTTTTGAAAAGATTGTCTAGTAGTTTTCAGTTCTGTAATATTTGATGCTGAATTTTCTAAATTGTTTAATTCTTCCTTTGACATGTGGAAAATAAAACACTGGCAAAACTATGAAGCACTGAACAAAAAAAGAAGACCTTCTTTGATTTTAAAGACTGTGAACTTTAAATTACTGTATCTTAAATATAATATATACTTATACCATACAAAATTGCATATTCTATTCTTACAAGAAAATTATTAACTCACAAGGTTTTAGACAACTGCATATCATCATGCAGTTCATTAAAAATCACATAAAGTGCACTTAAAACTAGCAGTAATAGTATAATTTCTGTGGATGCATGGAGTGTCTCACCCTCCAGTAAAATAAAGGAAATTCTTAGTCAAAGCAATACGGGGAAGAAAACTGTATAGGAAATTGTAATACTTGCAGTATCCTCAACGTATTTAGCAGACTAGCTGTTAACTAAGTTTCTTACCAGATGCATGATGCAGGTATTAGTTCCTTGATTTTAAAGTTTGAGGAAACAGGTAGAGAAGTTAAGTTTTTGACCCTGGATGAATAAAAGCATAAGTAGTTTTTAATAGGATCTATAGTTGTAAAACATTCACAAGTACCCTAATCATTCCTGAGAACAGAACATCAGGTTTTGTTAAGATTGTCAAATTACCAAGGTCACAGTCAGTGCTAGTGTTAACAAGGTAAAACTGTGGGTCCTTCTGAATCCTGCCCTGCACAGCAGCACCACCTGCTTACAAACTCTTGTAGCAAGTTTCTTCTGAATTGCTAGAAAGTGTTGCCTGAAGTATAGGGTGTGAAAGCTATATAAAATGAGTAGTTGTGCTCTAGTGTAAAACTGTAATGTGAGCCGAGTTTATTCCTTACACAACATGAAGTAGTAGCTGTAGTATAGGGTATTACAGCATACAGTGGCTACACAGCCACAATTTTTAGCACAGCTGTACAGCTGCATAGATACCTGCCTGCACACAGAAAAAGAATAATCACATTGTATTCACATGCTTGTATATTTGAGGCATTTTTCCATCATGAGTATATAATTTGTATTTTAAGCAAGTATGGTGGTTAAATATGCTGTAACCTATTTATATATACATGGGAACTAAATTGCAGACTCTGCCTTAAATTGGATTAAATGTCTTTAGAAACAGAAGTGCAGTTTGGGAGACAAATGAAACAGAGCTTCGCATGCTGGGAAGTGTTTTATTTCTGTAACCATAAAGGAAGTCCATTGGCTTGTTTGACTGTTATTTGGTTCAGTTCAGTTTTTCTTCTTTTTGTATCCTTCTAACACAGCTGTGCTTTTTTTCTAAATCTGATCCTGTGCTCTGGCTCAGGCTTCATTCTCAGTTGCACAGTGCCTTACAGAATACAAAGACAAGTTCTGTAGCTTTTTTTATATTGAAAAGTGTCAGTAGCATTAGAATATCTTCATTTTTTAGTATTATCCTTTGCCTTTCAACACCTTTTCAGAGATGACTTTTGGCATTTACAGGCTGATTCTTTTCTTGACACCTGGAGATAGAATTTCAGTAATGTCAGCATTCCTTTCTGGTGCTCCATTGAGCTGAAAATGCTGCGTTTACAGTTGTTCCCTTTTGGATCTTCTTTTAAGTGGTCTTGCTGTAGCCAGGAATGTTTTCATCACGTCAATTGGGCAAAATGTTTATTGTGACATACATAGAAAACTAGTGTTCTGTCCTGCCATGTCCAAGTGAACTGGATTTCAACAGTGGACAAATTGGATCCAATTCTAAGCTGTTTTAAGATGCTTAAGATTAGCTTCATAAATTCAGAAATGACAGAGACATTCTAGTCAAGGACATTGATGTTTGTGTGGGTTGGAGCTGGGCAAAACCCTTGGATCATGAGGGTATTATAAATAAATCATTTGTCAGTTTAGATTATTGATCTGAGCAGGGCCGGTGATCATCGATCCAGATGTTGAACTGCAGGAGGACAAGCCTATGTTACTCATCCAAGGCCTGTTTATTATCTTCATTACTAGTGCCACTTCTCAGTATTTGAAAGTTACCACTTTTCTAATAGGGACTGTGTCACTCTTGATTTGTGATGACTTTTTACTGTGCTGCAATTTTGACAAAGGGCCTCTGTTTGCTTTGCATGTTTCATGCTGACACCTCTACAAATATCTCATCTGTGACCATACTTTTTCAAGGCCACTTTTAATGTGCTGAGTGCTATTTTGCTCTCAAATTCCCTGGGCAGAATCCAGTTTCCTCTGGGCATTGTCAACAAATGATGGGGGATTTCAGCTAAAGGGCTTGCTTGCAGCATTTTTAGAAAGGATACATAGGGTAACTTTAATGCAACTGCAAAATTTTGTAGTGTTGTAATACATGATTTTCCCCCTTGCTTTAGAGCTGTTACACAGTTGAATATATACTAAGAAGGTGGAGTATCTGGCTTTGTCACTAGATTACCACTTTTGAGCAGACATCATCAAAAAAAGCCGGTTCTTGTGGGTGTTACCTGGATGCTTTTCCACATTCAAGAGTGTAATGTGTGGCACTGTACAGTGACACTGTTGTGCTCTGCTTTTCTTGGCTTGTTAGTAAGCTTCTATGGGATTATGTACATTTGCTTGGTGTGGTGGATTATGCCTACTGTTAATTTGAACAAGACCACGAACACTTTGGAGGTGCTGTCTTCAAATAGGTTCCAAGGATTTTCCTTGCGGCTTAGTTCTGTTCCTTGTGCCCTTTACATCAAGAGGAAAGCTTCAGCTTCCTTTCTACTTTGTTGAATTGTGTCCAGTTAAATCAAATTAAGGCAGTGTTTGAACACACAGCAAAAGACACATCACAAGGATATAACCCAGGCTTTGGTAGAGATCTGCCATTACTTCAAACCAATTATACCAGGCTTAAAACGCACTGGAGCTAGTATAGGCAGGTCTTCTGCAGCTATCACCTGTGTGCTGCTGTGGAAGAAGCTTGCATAGGGCATAGCTGTCAGTTGAGAGCACAGCCAAAACCACATCAATCATTTACACTTGTTTTTTCTTCCTGGAGAAGAACTGCAATGGATCTGATGGGTATGTCTCTATAAGGAAGAGGAGCTGTAGACTTGGTTCCTGGGGAGCTGTGCACAACCTGTCTACCTCCCAGTGAATTCTCTGAATGAACTGCCAAGCAGTATGAGGTATGCTGATGGGACAATCTATGCCTAAATTTCCTGTCTGTAGAAGAGACAGATGTTTCCACCTTCCTTCACTTAGGTGGTGTGACTGTAGAGCCAGTATTAAGTTTTAAGGCTTCCAGGTATTACAGTGAAAAAACTGGCTTAAAGCTTATAAAAAATGAAGGTCTCAGTTCTTTGGAGCAAAGAGTAAAATAACTGCAAGCACCGTACAGACCAGTCCACCATCACAGTTTGGGAAAGCACAGTATTTGCAACACCTCTAGACAAAACTTGCTGTCTTTTTAGTTTTGGTTTTTTTTTTTTTTTTTTTAATTACCCTGGCTTGCATCACTTGTTTAAAGAGACTTATTAGATCACTCAATCGGCTGTAAGCCTTGAAAGCTCAGGTCTGGGTCCTTCTGCAGCATTGTGGCCAAATGTCCAGGCAGAATATGTTATCTAGGTGTATACAGTTCTGCCTGCAAGCAAAAAAGCTGGGACTATGCTCTGCCGTTTGAAAAGACCAACACAGAGAAATGCATTTATGAGGAGTACTCAGACTGGTCAGGCAGAGTGTCCCTGTGGTATTGAGCCCATTCAGATCCCCAGGTTAGCTGCTGCCATGCTTTATCAGCTTCATCTGTTGGACACTGAACAGCTAAATAAACTGCTTGGCAAGCAGGTAACAGGCAATAACTGCACTAACAACCTAATGCAATACAGAAAGTCATGCTTCTTACGCTTTTGCATAAGGTTCTCAGTGGTGAATTAAATAGGCCATTCAAAGTTATCAGGGCTGGATGTGGTACCAAGCTCAGTACACGTCTGCCCTTTACAGACCAGCAACCACATGCAAAGTTAGGTAATGTTTTATTGTACTTTGTGTTATTCGAGGGCCAGCTATGTAAGTTACTGTTTTATTATCTCTAGTGGGACTGTATACAGGACTTGTGGTGGACAAAGTAACTCCTTTCTCCTTCAAAAGCCTTTTTTTTTTTTTTTTTTTTCCCCAGAGCCTTTGTTTTCAGTGTGTGATTCATCATTGCTCAGTGTCTTATGTAAACCTTTATTCCAGTGCAAAATGGACTTCAATGGGACACGGTCTAAGCACTCTGAGAATAGCTACAAATGCCCCTTATACAGGCCAGTGATTCAGGCCTGACCCTGTGTTTCTTCTGGTTCCGCTGTTACGAGGGTGCTTGCAAACAGGAGAATGACCTTGTATACAGGTTTCTGTCTGCTGGCTCTTTTCTTTAAGTACGTCAGTTCTCATTTTGGAATTCATCACTGTGTCTAATGTGTGTTTTGGGTTTTTTTTTTTCCCCCTAGGAGTCTACAATGATTATTTGCAAACTGCAGAAGCTTTGGTCTCCTGCACTAAATTGTCTGCTTCCAGTTCTAAACCCTCAGTAACTCTCAAGACAATGATTTTATTTGTTTCTGCTGTGTATGCATTCATGTTATTCATATTATCATTTGGTAATTGCATCAAGCTGCTTGCCTTGGTCATCAGCTGCAGGATCTGTGTGTAGTTTCCACCATCAGGGAATTTAATAAACAAATTGTAAGCTATATGTTATGCATCTTTAAAGCAGATCTGTACTTTACCTGTACAGCTGTCTCAGGATAAAGGATACAGACAGTATAACTGAATCCCTGAGGAAAATTTTCGTTGTGCTTAGGCTCATCTTTGCTGGTATTAACACTGCTGTTAAAAGCTTTGGTTAACTTTATAAAATCTTAAAATGCTAATTTAGTACCTGGCATTATAGAATACATAAGCAAAGAGAAATGTTAGAGAAGACCTCATGAACACAAGCTTCCTTGTGGTTAACAGCAAAGCTGGGTTATGCTGGTAGGGGAATGTATGTAATAGCTATTTTCCCTTTCCTGTTGCCAGTTTGATGTAAAAGGGCTCATATCAATGAGAACTGGGCCTAAACACAATAAAAACCATGGTGACTTTCAGAATTTTCATTTATTTTGTTTGAGCAATAAGCATATCATATAGACATGAGACACTATCTAGTTAGAAAACAGACGGATGAATTTATAGGTCAACTAAATCCAGCTGGTTGCTTTAACATGTTTTTCTTTACGCCATTCTAGCCAACAATGCACTTGTTAAAAACCTAATTAATGCTAGAGCAGACAAACAAACCAACAAAAGAGGCACTTAGAGGCACTGTTCATAGGAGTTAGAGATGGAAGAGCTCCATTAGGTCATCTGCCTATTCCCCTAATAGTACAAGCCTGTTTTCCTCAACCAGGAGGGAAGTGTCATTAAACTGAGCAAGAGGGTAAAGACAGAGGAAATGGCACTGGGGAGTGACAGAGCAACAAGAAGGTCATAGGAAGGAAAACAAAAAGGAACAGTATAAGCATTTGGCTTAGAAATCAAGGTTAAAGCACATTGCATTTGGAGGTCGTTTGCAAAAAGGATTTCTTTAGAGTACTTGCCTATTCTGTAAAGAAAATAGGAAGGAGGATTGTATGGTTGTGCAGGAAATGTATTAAGACAGAACTAACTATTGAATAAAAGGACACCATGCAGAGACGTAGAGCTGCTTTAAGTCCTGTATTCAATGGGAACGGTAGTAGATTTTCAGTATTATTCAATTGGGAATCACGCTTTAGACTCCATGTTGTATGAGTGTAATTTACAGCTCATGTTGTAAATTTTATGGAGTATCTTGCCAAATAATTTTAGCCTGAAGCTGAATAGGTCCCTGGTCAGGTTCTACTTAAGAGTTTGTGATGACAAATTAATCTATCTTGTATTTCTGGTGAACTCTTTTCTTCCCTTTAACCTTCTTAATAGTCCAGTTTGTTAAGCATACTTTTTTTTTGGATTTCAGTCATAGTTATCATTCATGTTGCCTAGCCTTGCTGCCTTTCAGGTGAACTGATACAAGTTTTCTTGTATAACAGGTTAGGCATTACTGAACTCACTCAATCATTAATTTAAGCACTGAATCAAAAAAATGGCATTATTTCTGAGAGAGGTTCCTCACCTGAGTGCTGACTGAAATGATTTGACTTTGCCAACATTGTCCTGCATTTATTTAATCTCATGAAACCAACTTAGTCTGCTTTTAGAGTTGTAATGTAACTATAAATGTTACTAAATATGCATCTTGGCTGGACAAGCTGAATATTTCAATTTCTTTATGTTCTCTGTTTTAATGTTTTTTCTAACCAATAAATTGTGCTCGTATAATCCAAATTGTCTTTTATTTAAACGTAATAAAACCAGTGATACTTGTTTTAAAAGGAGCATATTTCAGTTTTATTTGAATTACTTAAATTGCTTTAAATTAAACCAAATAAACTTCTCAAGCCAGAAGATAAGTGCCTGCACAGTCTTTTGGATTAGTTTAATGATAATCTATTTAAATTCAACCTTACTTTATGGAATGCAGCTTTTGTAAATAGAGAAATTCTGGTATGTTCTATACCCTGATGATTTCACTCTGATTAAAGGTATCATTAAGTAATGTGGAAGCTTTCTATTTTCTGCTATGCTAGTTGCCTTGTATTTTGCCTTGTATTTTTCTTTATTGTATGCTGTTATTATACTGCCTCACTGTTTAACCAACATTAGTGCCAGCTCAAGGTTGAACAAGCAGCCACAGTAAGGTGATAGTACCCAGCTGACAAGGCATCAGGGCAGATATGTTAGGTAAGAGGAGTCTTGAAGAAATGTATTGGATGTGCAGAAATCAACATGAATGAGAATTCTTGGTGAACTGAGTAAAAAGCTAAGCACTGAAACTGCATATGCCAAACTGTCCTTATGTTTTCCCTTTGTGTGTTTTGTTGTTGGTGTTGTATCCATCATTGTCCCCCGTGCTGATCTGTGCATACATTGAGGTGTATCATTGGAGCTGCTCTGGGATTTGTGCTGTACATGTTCTTTGAATTCATTATTGAAGACGGGCAGGACAATACCTGGAGAGTGTGCCAACCTAACATACAAAAGATACCTCAGAGTTCTCTGTTTGGCTTGATAAATGGTTAGAAATACAATTGAAGAATCAGTCTTCCTGCTCCTCCTGTCTTGATTTTGAAAGGAGTAGATTTAAAAGAAGTTGTGTGGATAAGGCATGTCATACTATCATGGAAATGACCCAGCCCAATGAATGTACTTGGTGACACTTGCATGGTAATGTATACATATGTGCATGTTCACATTCACGAACATACAATATAAAGACAGTATTAAGATATTTTTATATCAGGCAGCTGCTTCCATGACAGCTGAGAGAAATATGCTTGGCTGTTAGACTCCATAAATGAGCTTCCTAAGCTCTGGAAGTCTTTCATAAATGTTGTTAAATAAATATATTTTTAGTTGATACTAAAAATAGTATTATATGACTCAACCCTACAGCAATATTCAGAATTTCTCTCTCAGTCTGACAGCAGGTGGATTTTTTTTTAAAGCTATGAACATCATTACCACTTTTTTTTTTCCTGCAAATTCATCTCTTAAATGGTGTGGCTGCCAAATTGTATTAACATTTCCTAGGGACAGATGAAAACTGTTTTGGAGTCATGGAACTGTTTTATGTGACTGCAACAATATACAGAATATATGGCACTTGTGCATGTTGGACTCTATTTTATACCTGGAACAGAAAGGCAACTCTGATTTGTGTGGCTTTGAATGCCAAAGTACCCGTCATCGCACACTGGATTTGGCTTGCCTGTAGGCAGTGTCATAGTATAAGACATGTATTGAATTTATTGATCTGCTGGATTCCTGGAATCTGGTAAGTATTCTAATTTCATTATCCTTCCAGTGTAAATCAGTGCATGAAATACTACTTAGACACTTAGTCGCCAGAATGAGGCACAGGAAAAAGCAGCAAGACACTTCTAGCTTGGAGAAATGTCTCAGAAAGGACTTTCTTCACTGAAAACTGTTTTTCATATGACTTCTGACTCAGAGGAAACTCCCACTCCATCTTTGCTGGGGCCTGACTGCTACAAGATACTCTTGGTTTTGAGTTTCTCTGCGTAGCAGGTGGTGGGGTTGCCTCAGCAGGAGGAGCTATATGCAGCCATAGCTGTGTTTCCGTGGCTTATTTGCTTCTTTAGGTTCTTGTCCTTCATGAATAGCCAATGCCTGCCAACAAAGCACTGTCTACGGTTCTTTTGTGGGCGTGAAACTTGATTTTCAGATGTTCTCTGCCACTGGCAGTACTCTGATCAGAGGGCTGGTGCTGCTGATGGAAATCTTGCTCAGAGTGGGGTCTTGTCTCTGATTTGAGCTGTCTGTGGGCTGACTTGGATGAAGCATGCACTGGTGAAAGCAAAAATTTGCAGTTTATTTCTTTATTCCTACCTTGTACTAGGGAAAGTTTTCTGTTCCCGACTGGTGAGAAGAGTTACCAAACAGCAGGGAAAATTAAGTGAGCACAGAACTGATTAAAGAATTAGATTTCTTTGAAAATGGGTGACAAAGGACATGGCATATAGAGGTAACTGCAAATTATTTTTTTGAGAACTGGTACCATTCCTTTTTATTAAATAATTTCATATGGTGTAGGTTAAAGAAGTTAAGTTTGCAGTTTAAATTTACAGTGATGAAGCTTCTGATAATCTTCAGTTCCAATTTCATAACTGAGGATGAGCCTGTGGGATAATGCAGTAGCTAAAGCCAGAGAACAGCAGTTTGACAAAGGATCTAGTAGAATTGCAGTTTATACAGCAGATAATCCCAAATGAGAACAAAGACATTGGTGCTACCACTGGCTCTCAAAAGCCACCAAGTGTGAGGGCACAAGAAAAACTAAGCAGAGTCATGTAGTCTAGGAAGTGTAGGGAGTTTAGGAAGTCTAGGGAAGTCTGCCAATTTTTGTAGCACAAGGTCCTTTCAGCTGAAGGGTAGGAAGGTCTGCGTAGAAGAGGTAGACTCTCTGTTTTGAAGCAGCTGTGAGATCCAGGAGGATACTCCAAAAGATGAACATAACTAGAGGCATGGCAAAATGGTAATAAGTGAAATTGTTTGAGTGCTCTTGCAGGTCAGTACTTGGGCTACAAGGTCTTATGCCCATAACAGAATAGCAGTCAGAAAAGGTGTGCCAAAGGCAGCAGGGAAAGCCAAGAGACATTGGTTGGAGCATCCTGATGCTAAAATGTGTTGAAAATACCTATGTCTAATGCATTCTGATGACCAAATGCAGGAGTTGAATGTTCAGTTCTGGGAAAGCTCTAGCAGTAATGCAGGTGACAACTATTAGGTATAAAATTTCCAAAAGTGCTGGTAAATGTTTCACACACAGCAGTCCTTCACACACTGGGAGGAGACTAACCCCCTGCTAAGGCTTACCTCCTCTTTATATGAGAGTTAGATTGGAAGTAAAGTACTAATGTGATGGAATGATATTATCCAACTGAGTATGGTGTGATTGCTTTTGTAAGTGCTGAAGGATTTGCAATTATTATTATAGCACTGAGATCTTCTATAAAAGTAAAGACAGAATTACTCATCACCAAGTCTTTATTTTAGTAGTGTTTTGTAGTGACACAATGACATAAACCCTGTTTTTTTAAAAAAAATTAATCTAGTGTAATGCTTTACACTTTTTTTGTTCTCTTACAGGCTTTACAGTAATGATAAAAATATGCCATTTCAATGTTTTTTAAGGAAAACTGAAATGCTCTCCTATTTCCAATTTAGAAAAAACGGTTACATATAGGATAAAGACAGTGGTGTTAGCTCTACACTGCAACATAAGAAACACTGTCATGCTTGCGTAATTGTATAGCAACTTGATACAGACTTGAGTGACTTTTGAGGTGACATTGACCCAGTGGCTCAAACGTATCTTTAGGATAACATCAGTGTTTTTAATGGATGCAGTTTTAAATCTACCATGCTATTAAACACAAAGGGCAAATTTATGCTTGGCATATCTCCCTTGGTAATGTTGGCACTAAACCAGGGAGTAATTTTCCCTATTGCATTTAACAACATGTTTCAGGTTTAAAAGCCATGGAGCCATTAAAATATGACTCCATCATTTAGAAAGTAATTGCGGTATATCTTTCTAGTGCTGAGGGATTAAATCAATTCAATCTCAGTGCGGTTAACAAAGGCAGTTAGCTACTTGCTTTAAATATGAGTTAAATCTGTAAAACATGATGACTTCATGGAGAACAGGACTGGCTCAATGGCATACACCCAAGAAATGGGCTGTTGACTTCACTGAGTTCAGTAGGAACCTTGAACTGAAGGGTAAAATGATCGTGCCCCTGGGGGCTGTTCCTGTAGGTGGTCCACACTTGAAATTCACATACAGGTTTTGTATCTTTTTAAAGATCATGAAAGAGAATATTAAACTATATCCAGCTTTGGTCCTCTCTGTGTTGATGCCAACTCTTGCTTTAGGGCAACTTCATAAAGGAGAGGTGGGAAAAAACCTGAAGCATAATGGCTGAGTATTTGTCAGTATTTGCTGTCACCAGTAATTATTTCAAAATCCAGCTTTGCATACTGGATATTAGACAAAAGTCAGGCATGAGCTGGAGCTGCTGGAGAAATTCTTGCTCCAAAGCTGGCACTTACCAGGCTGTTAGCTGGTAACCAGCACACTTTCCATCCTAATTCACTAGAGTGCAGAGAAAAATTGGTTGACTTGATTCATCTGCAGAATACTTAACTGTTATAAACTGATGGTGTCATGAAGGCCTTCTGGGATTTTGCCAGAGGAATTTGGAAGTATTTGACGAATTACAGAGAAAGCAAGAACCTGTTACACAGTGTTTAGTTGAGACTGTCCCTTAGCTTGGGTAACGCTTTAGTCCTGCTACAGTCTGACATGGAACGCCATTGAACACTCTACCAAAAAGACTTGTCTTTCTGGAGTAAAAACCTCTTAAGATTTAAGGCAAGTAAAACATGTTGTTCATAAGGCTTTAAAGGTAAAGCGTATTGGTACACTGTGAAGGGGTTTGTGATTTCTCCCAGCAGATCCTCCTTTAGCTGACAGGAAAGGAGCCTGCAGCCGTGATTGCATGCCTCGCTGTTAGAGGGTTAGGAAAAAAGAGGAACAGAAGGGTTAAAGCTGATGGTGAGAGAAGGCAGGAGGGACGTTATGGTCCCCCTGGGGCGCTGGGGGGAGGGGAGAGGAAGTGAGATCTGCTGTGGACGGGAGTTTGCTTTTTCTTTTGTTGGTAGCAAGCCTGCTATGTGTTAAAGGCCCACTGAAGATACTGCACTTGCCCCTGCCCACCCCCACCCCCCATCTACCATATCCCCAAGATCTGCAAAAAGGGAAAAAAATCATGTCACTTGCCTTGTGTGTGTGTCATGCTTCACAGCCTGTAAGCCAGGCAGCCCCAGTCCTGGCCCCACAGCTGGGTGGCTGCTGCAGGACTGGGTGGCTGGTGTCTCCCCAGCACTGGCATCCACCCTACACGCAGTGCTCCAGGTAGGGCAAGGGCTGCTCGCTGGTTAACAGCTTGGGGCAGGGATCTCACCGCCTGACCATGAAGTCTCCTGTGCACCTCTTTTCCTTCAGGGTATTATACCTTTGACCTGGGGCTTTCCCACCTGGGCTGGGACTTCCATCCGAGATGCCGTGAGGCTGAGGGGTGGCAGTGTGAGAGACAACCACCAAGTGGTGAGGAGCCAGTGCAGGCTCCTGCTAGTGCTTTTCCCTTGCAGCCCCTCTGACCAGCATGACTGTTTCCCCACGTCCACCCATCCCTGGCCTCATCTCAGCAGCTAGCCATTCCTTCTGCCGTTCCCTCCATCTTGTCAGCTGTGCTTCCCTTAAGCCACCGCTTTCATGGACCATCACACAGACAGTCTCACTCCTGGCACCTTCCTCTTTCAAACCTCAGCTCCAACTTCATCTTTCTAGCTCTTCTGCTCAGAAACAAGAAATGCTGTCAGGGCTGTATTTGTCTCCTTTGCTCGATGCTGTCGATGCTGTTGGGTGTTATATGCATTTACTGGCCACTGGCAAGGAGGTCTAACTAGTGGAGGAGGGTCCACAAAGATGCTAGCCTGATGCTGTGGAAACCGCGGTTCTTGCTTTTAGGTAGATGGCTTGCACCTGTCTGTGTTATCCCTCTTGCTGAAGAGAAGGATGCCTAGAACTATCACTCCTTTTGTTTCAGTTCCTGTCTAGCATGGTCAGTGGTAGAACGCTTGAGTTCAACATAGTAGATAATTCAAAATATTCTGGTTATATATTTATATAGGTGGACATTGTTTTCATATCATTGTTTTCATTTAATGAAGGATTTAACAAAAAAAATCCTTTCCCTTTTTCTTCCATTCTTTCTAGCCAGAAAAGGCAAAAGCAAATCTGTTGGGTAGATGTTTTAGTAGAGAAACTGGGATCTGATGGAATTGTGTAAAAACACTATTTATTTAGTCAGCTTTGAATTAAAGACTTGTGATGTTGTCCATATCCTTCCACACTTCTGAGCGATAATCTAATCTAAGACATCATCTTTCCTATATAGCCCAGAAATACTGTTGTGCAAAATATTGTGACTGAAGTAAAACTAAAAGCCTAGAAGGTAGAAAGTTGTGCTAAGAAACCACTAAAAAATTCTTTCTAATATATTTACTGATGACAAAGTACAATCTGTTCCTAAAAATAATTAACTGAATGTGTACCGACTTTTCTGCAATGTGCACTGAGTTTGATTTCCTCTGGTTTTATTTTTTCTAGGGCTGTCAGAATGAATGCACGGCTGGAGGATGCTCAGAAGAAACAGCAAAGTATATGACTGAGTCTTTCAAGGTACATTTGTTTAAAAATGTCTGAAGCATTTCAGTAGATGGTGCCAGACAGCATCTGTAACACACTAGTGCTTGTTGTGCAGGTGATTATAGCTACTGACATGCTTGAACATCATGATTCTGTAAGTTGCATTTGCTGAAAATGTTTTCAAGGTAGAAATTAAGAACATGACAAGAACTTTATTATGGTTTTGGGTACTAGCTAAAAAGTTAGTAGCAAAAATTAAAATGGCATAGGTGATGATGTTTTTAACTCTTACCTGCTTCAAAAGCAATAGAAATAAAGATTGATTACCCCCATTTTTTTCCAAACAAAGTCTGTGTAACAGTCTATTATTTGTTAAACTTTGGCATTATGAATGGTGCTCAAAGGTGGGTTTTTCCATCTGGTCTCAAAGTTGCAGAGCTAAGGGTCTCAGAACTCCAAAGCACACCACAGCTCTGGCACATTATTGGCACTCCGCAAGCAAACAGGGCTGTTATAGTAAGGAGTGCTGAGCAGCAGACAGGAGTTGACAAGAATCTGAATCCCTCTTTTTTATTTTAATCTTACGCTTAGAACTGAGCTCAGTTAAGATAGCACTCTTTGCTTCCTTCCTGAATGCAGTGCTAGTAACTAAGAGCTTATTTTAAACACTGTATGGACACAGATGTCAATTACTAGTTTTCTGTTGGAAATTTAAAGCCCATCAGCATGTGCTCCTTTGAATTCTACCTTCTCTCCTCATTCCCTTTTTTCCTGCCTCTCTTTCATACTTCTTTTGCCTTTATTCCTTATGTCACACATCTGTAATTATTTCTCCCCCTCTCTTTCACTGCTTCATAATCTTTAAAAGCCTCATTTATATTTTGCAGATGTTTAAAAACGGTAACCAGAAAAAGGTGACCTCACTTGTGCTTTTTCAGCAGTTCCCTTCCTGTTACTCCTGACTATTGTCAGCAATAGTCAGAGGTGAAATTATGATGATACACTTTGTAACTGTCATGTTCTTCCTGATTTTTTGGGCAGTGCCACTGCTGTGCAGTCTTCTGAATTATGCTTAAGTAGTTATTTCCAGTTTAGTTGCCAGGCTTTAACCACATATGGAAAATAAATGCTGCAAAAAATGTGTTGGACTCCTGGATAAAATTTATTCTGGTGTTGGTCTCATTGAAAACAGCAGATAATTCTTGAGAATCCAGAATTTCACCGTGTAGCCACATGCCATTTAATCCCTTTTTCTCCATTCTCAGCCCTTCCTAGTTCTTCTCTTCCTCATTTCTTTGCATCGTGTCTCTCTGGCAATTCTGCCAAAGAAGGAAGATTTAGGATGACCTTTTTAGGCAGAAGGTCTGATTTGGAAAGTGTTGTCAAAAACATGCACGCAGTCAGTTTTGAAAGCCCGATATTCACAAATATGGAGTGCAGAGTTTTGTGAATTCACCTTTAATGAATAGACAAGATAGATCTCAGTAGATTCATTCAGTAGAGCATGCCAGTGTATTTAAAACCAAAAATGGCTTTGCGGAGAAGAGACTCTTGTGCAATTGCACTGTACTGTTTCCTGCCACTTACTGACGTAGTTGAGAAGGAAGACAGAGTGGGAACAAACTCTCATAGTGTTTGGGTTTGTGTGAACTGGCCATAAAGTAAAGCAGACTTAGGGCAGATTTAATTATACTGGCAGTCAAGCAGGTGCCTTACCAAATCTCCAAATACTGGGCTGTACAAAGTTGGATTTAATCCAGTTTCCTTTCCATCGATACTTGTGTGTCAGCCAGAATGGCAAATAATTGTAGCGGAGAGTCTGTGTGAGGGGAAAAATATCTTAGCAGGTGGGACAGATGGTCATAAAGGGAATAATACTAAGAAAAACAGCTGGTTCAGGCTGAAATCTAATACGTAAGTCCATTCCTGCCTTATGGCTTTGTTTCTGAAGATTAGCTGCTGTCACCAGCAAGGGGTACAACTTTTTAGAAAATACTGTACTGGGGGGGCTGGGGGGGGGCGTGGATATATGAAAGTTGTGATGGGAATACAGGTAATGATTGCAGTGTCCTACATTATAATAATTATTTGCCATCTCTTTAACTTCATTGTCAAATTAAAAAGAAAAACTTTATAAATGAAGGAAAAAACCCACCAGACAATGACAAATAAAACAGCCTGGATTCATTCTAGGGAACTTCACAAACATTTCTGTGGAAGACAGTTACGGTTACAATTTCAGAAAGTATAGCTAGTAACATTTCAAAGGAATCAAGTTGACCCATGGGGCTGCCTGTGCTGAAGAAAGCTGCAATTTTGTGCCAGTAACCCAAGTAATCCAAGATTGTGGGAATGTAGAAAACAGGGTATGGTTTTGTTTTATGCTTACATAAAACATATTGTTTAAAGTGGATGATGCCTAACATCTGAATGCCAGATTACCCCTCTGAAGACATTTCTTTTTAGAATGTAGTGCTGTGCTTTTTAGGTGTGATAAGCTTCTTTGAATTTCACTGCAATTTCTGCCTGACTTGGAAAGATAGAGTTGGAGAGTCCCTATACACAGGGAGGGAGGGAAGGAATGCTGCCTACAGCTTCTAGCAAGCAGTGAGCCCCTCTGCTAGCTGCTCTCTGTTTTAATTCTCATGGGTTTCTCTTAAGTCAATAGGTCAGAATTGGCATTTTGTGTTTTAACTGCTACGAAACTACCTTATTGTGACACACTTCTGCAGTTAAAAATCTCATCTTGACAGGTCTGTGATTTACAAGACAATGTATTGCATGTAGAGTTGACACATGACCGGTGATCTTGGAACAGATAAGAAACATCCAAGGAAATAGCGATTATGCTAGAGTTTCCTGTATTGTAGAAAATGTCAGATCTCTAGGATTTATCTACCCAGCTCCGTCCACTAGAGTGAAATCTTCCTTCCTCCCCCAACTATTGTATGCACGTATTTGTGTATTTATTTATTTAAATAACTAGCTGTGGTTCATGACAGTAACCTAAGAGATACTGCAGTTTTTGCCTATTGTCAACACTGGATCTCTAGGAGGGGAGTATGAAACCAGTAACAGAAAGTACAGTTATCCTCTGTACCACTGAATGTATCTTGGAACGTTGAATGAAGAAATGCACATGTATGGTTTTGCTCTTATATATATTTTTTTTTGCATTCAATAATGCTATGAAATAGCACACAGTTACGTCTAAGGCACTTAATGTTTAAGGTTAAAAATCTGGTAATTTTGTTAATGCATTCGTTCTGCTTATTGTACTGCCACAAGACAGAATAGATGTTGTTTGGGTGATGTGGTGGTCTATTTCCATATGTAACTCTGCTTTGTGGTTTTTTTTTAAAGTGTGTGTAAGCTCTGACTTTGAATTCATAATGCTTGGTCTTAAGAAACTAAAGGCATCCATGATTGCTTTTTCATTCCTTCATGTTATCAAACTATATCCAGAAAGATAATTTTAGTTTTTCTGTAACCTTTTGTCATGTAATACATTTTCTCTTTGAGAAACTGATACATGGAAGACTTTTAAGAAATTATTACCTTCTCCTATTATATTTCTCTGTGTTTTAACGATCTGCAGCTGTGTAGAATTAGTTGGGTATCCTAATGGTGCAAAGTTAAGTTTTTTCTTTTTTTTTTTTAAAAAATATCTAATGGCCTTTTTATTATTATTATTTTTAGTGGCCTTTTTAGTATACCAAAATGGTGCAGAACTTTTACGGAATGCTGGCTAGTCTGCTATGCCAAATGAAGTATCTGTAGTTTACAAGTGAATGTGGATTAATTTGGTAATACGAAGACTTTTGGTAATGAAATGCAAAATGTTCAGGCGGAGCTTCTGTATCTGAATGGCTCCTCATGATACTCTAAATAACTGTGAGTGTTCCCGTACAATCTTCTGCAGACAGCTCAGCCTTTCCAGGCTCCAGGCCAGTGGGATGTGAGCCCATGGCAGACTGGAAGCTACATAGGCAGGTTAGAGTGGTTCTGTGCTTGAACCAATAATCCCTGTTGAGATCTTGGACTTGCTAGACTGGATACAGTGCTGTGCTAATATGTTTACATGGCTTCCAGTTTGAAGCTAGCTCACATCTAGCTGTGTGATATGCTGGATATAGTGATTTTTCTGTAATTATGTATGTTTTGTTTGTTTCTTGCATAGTTATAACATTGCAGAGCCCAAGCTGTGAAGTAGCTGACATTGTGCTAGGTATTGTACAAATCAGACCAGAAAGATTATTTCCACACTATAGGTATAACCTACAGATAAACAATCAAAACCTTTGACGGTTTTTCTACAGAATCTAAAGCAGTAGTGTATTTTACCTCTAGAAGAAGTATGAAGAAACTGAAAAATTATTTCCGATGCAGGCATTTGTGGTTCAAATTGAGAGATTGCTAGTGAAAGTTTTACAGACATTGATGTTGTTCTTGGAGGTCTCTTCACACAAATGCAGTTATTCCTTGCAATAGGACCTTTGGTTGCATATTTTAAAACGTGTAGCCTTTGCATGAAATGACAGGGAGTTTGGTTGCCTCTGTGTAAAACACACTGTGCTGACTCTGATTCTCTGCTTTGTTCCATGTTCTTGACAAATAATGAAATAGCATTTAAGATAAACAACAGGTCTATATTTTACCCTGGAAATGCTAAAATTATAAATAAGGTAGTATTACAGGAGTAATCTATGCAGTTAAGGTGTAGGTTAGATGTTACTGAAGTATGCAGCATTTTTTGTTATGTAGTGTACATTAGAAAGAGTTGGAAATATTCCTTTTTTCTGTTGGGAATGTTATGCCTATTTTCAAAACAGTCTTTGAAAGAAAAACTTGACTAATTATTGATTTTTTCTATGTTTACATTAATGAAACTACATTACTGTGATTCATTACCATGTTTATACTAATGAAAGTCAAGTGCATCAATAATCTGTGCCAAATATAGTGGGAGGTAAGATTCCTTACTGTGGGAACTGGCAGAGGGACCAATCCATTTTGAGATAGTAGACAGTTTTAAGCTTTACTTTAGAAAACTAAATATTTTATATGTGAAAAGGTTGCTGACAGAGATAAAGAATGAGCAGTTCTCCAACCCTTGTTTTTTGAAGAAGAGAATTATTTCTTCAAATTTTCCTCCTTCCCCTCCAATGCAAAGATTAAAAACATATAAAGTACAGAATAGTCTAATTTTTTGAAACATATTTTTAAAAGCTGAATTAATTGACTGTATCACATTGAGAGGGTGAAAGTTCCACTCCTTGAAGAGTTTAGGGAAGTACATGGCACTTCTCTTGTGTTTTCATTTTGTATGAACAGTAGGTAAAGTTTCTGACATGCTCAGAGCATATGGGTCAGCAAAATGCTGAAATGCTTTATATGCGTTATAGTTACCACATTATATACATAGCTAACAAATATAAAACAGTTTACACAGTGTATATATTTTCACATCTCTTCCTCTCCAGCATGTTCTCAATCTGTCATTTTTTACTAACGTAAATAAATTATTTACCTGTCAAAGCATCTCCAAAATGTTGTGTCTTAGAACCATAGGCCATCTAGTCCCTCCTTCCACTGAAAGTGGGACTTACATCGAGCGCCAGACCAGGTCAGCCATGGCTTCGTCTGTTGAATGCAGTGCTGCGCTGCTCTCTTTAAGAAAACGTTTTTTTCCGATGTCCTGTATGAACCTCCTAAGCTAAAACTGTGTCAGTTACCATCAGTATGTCATCTCCGTATCATTTCCATGAAAGTACATAGCTGTAACCACTGTTAGATCAGGATTCTGTTGTTGTTGTAACAATATTTAGCATTTTTGGACTGGCCTTTGCGTTAGAAAAGGTCATTCTGATTTTATCTTAATTTCAGCTGAATCTATTCACTCAAGCTTTTCATCAATGGCAATAAAATGATTTACTTTTTGTCATGTGTTGAATCAAAAAAGATTGGCAAGTAATAATAATATTAGATCACAGTGCATTCTTATCACTTGATTATGCCTCCTAGCAGGCTGTGTATATGCTGCAGAATTACCTCAGGTCATTTACAATCAAATCCATTCCCTGATCTTCAACCTACCAAGAGGGAAACCAGCTACAGCACAAAGAAGATTGAGTGGGGGGTGGTTTCTGTAGCATTCTGCATCTACACAGGCATTACACAAACGCTTTTGAATACTACCAATAATAGCTGGGCAAGACTGACAGACATATCTACTGCTTTCATTCCAGTTATCAGGAAAGTATGGGTCTAGGTCACAGTAAAGATCAACACACAGTGCACTTAGAGCTGCCTGTCCTGTTTTGACAAACGAGAGAGGAAACAAAGCCTAATATGTGTTAATCAATGTTTCAGTGGGTTTTGGTTGCCAGGAGAAAGTGCCCTTCCTGAAGGAAACCATGCAAGTTGCATGCACAGGTGGAGGTTGCACTAGTTAAGCTTGGTATTGCTGATGGCTCTATTTGGCACATCAGTGTTTCTAAATCAAGCTTGTTACTACAGTGCAGCAGCAGCAGTGTCACTGCTTCAGGATTGTAGTAGCCAAGAAATGCTACTGAGCAACAAGTTCTTAGTGCTGTGAAAATATTTTGCCATGATTCTTCCATGACACGCTAAGGGATGATTTCCCAACAGCCTGCAAGCAGGTTTCCCATGCCATCAGGAACCCACCTATAATGAGGCATTTGAGATCTGTGGCAGTGCTCTTCTGTTTTACCTTGGTGGCAAGTAGTTTTGTGGTTTTCTTCAGGTGGATGACGTCCTTCTGATAGTTGCAATAGGCTTTCTAAGCTGTAGTAGAGAAACTGATTGTCCCATTATCTGATGCCATAGGATTTGCAAATAAAACTAATTGGCTTCAGCAGATAACAGGAGCTTTTGGCCAAGATAAAAGGAAGATGCTAGAAAAACAGTCAGGATGGTTTGGCTGAGTTGATTTATAGCACAAAGAAAGTGATGCCTTATCTTCTTTTTAACTAGGAGCTTAAGATATGGTTGGTATCTGTAAAAGCACAGAAGTTTCACTAGAATTTTGAAATTCCGTTCCATTTGGATTGTATCATTTTCTGGACTGATTTTTTCCAAGGTGAAGAGCTGCATTTAAAATGGGCTTTAACACCAGCCAGTTATTCCCAAATGAAACTATCTGGCTCCGAAACTTATAAAATCCATGGTGTCCACACCTATTTCCAAGAATTCTTAAATTGTATATGTCATTGTGATATCAAGTCCCCAGGTGTGATATTAAATGTTTCTTCGCTGAATACACATGAATAGGAACTACAGCTTAGGAAGAGAATGTAGTCTTCCCCCCCCCCCCCCCCCCCCCCCCCCCCATAGGATTTTGTTGGCATTTCTTGTTGCTTTTGAAATTATCTCTATACCCTAACCTTCTCCCTAGAGAGCTGGAAGAGTTTTATCTTAATCTCTTATTTAGTCCCTGTTTCTAAGAAAGTACTGAATGGAATGAATTGGCACAGTGTGGCAGTTTCAGTAGCAGATCAAACACTGAAAATTTGTAAGTTTACCTTCTGTCTACCATTGTGAGAGAGAGATGGGGTAAGAGAAAAAGGCAGGTGTGGTTAACTGAATGTTTGAAATTATTCCCATAACCTCTGTGTAAGAGACTGTGCCACAGAAGTATTTTATATTCCTAAAAGTTTTTGAAATTCCATGTGAAGTGATAAATTCTGAATGCCTTCATTCCATGAATCCACTTTCTTGCATGCCTGCAAGCTTATTAAAATCAGGGTAAGAAGATTTAATTGCAACTGCTCTGGACTTGGGCATGTGAGATTATGATTCTATTCTCAGCTATTCCACGTAACATGTTTGTGACTGGCCAGGCTACTTAGGTGAAGTATTTACAACTTGTTTGCCTGAAATTCAGGCTTGTAATTAATTTCATCCTGCAATATGGCTACTTTTTTAGGAAAAGCTTATATATAACTATATCATTTTTTGTTTCACTTTCTTCATATGACATAGAAATGATTTTCCCAAACCATGAGATAGTAGTGTCTTAAATCTTTGCAGACCAAATTTGTAAGTTTTGTTTTCATACAGGGTTATTTGAACATTAAAATGCTGTGCTACTGTACAAAAATGTATCAGTGAAATGCCACAGAACTCTCTATTCCAGTTTTGTGTCACAGGCCAGTGTGAGCCCTCATCTTGTGTTAGGCTCAAACCTTCTCCCAGGCAAACTCTTTCTAAAAATGGAACATTGTGTTTATGCTACAATGCAGAAATACAGTGGTTGCAAGGCAAGGAGCAGCACAGCATCAGGAATTGCATTAACTAAGCTGTCGGATCTTTTGAGAAGAAGCAGTATCTACTAATAGTGAATAATATCAATAGGGTAATTAATTAATGTGTTCCATTAGTGAAGAATGGTCCTAGTTTTGTATTTGTGGAAATGTTTGAGTCTAGGGAAGGACTTTTTGTACAAGGAATCAGGCTATTATGGAATTGCAGTCTGTGATTCCCTATATGGAATTGCCTCTTTTGAATCAAAAGCCCAGGTATCTCTGTATTGCAGACATGAAGTGCAGTTGCATGGCCAAAGTGGGTTTTTGTATAGCTAACTTTACCAGCTGTAACAGTGAGCTACAGCAGTGTTTTTCAGTCCAGTACGATGACTGCATTAAAGCCTTCTCATACTTACTTACTCCCTAGTCATACCACTTAGTTAACTGTTAGCAAACAGAAATAGTTTATAGGACTAAATGCAGTAATATGTCCAGTTTCTGTTCTATGTTTAAGTCTTATCTGCATTTGGTGGTTTGTATTTTAAAGAGGTACTCATATTTGATAGATGATAGTCATAATTCTTTGGTAGTTGAGATACTAGAAGACTGTTTTTCATAGACCTGAAAATACCATTATTGGGGGTAGAGGAGACAGACTCCATTAAAATCAAATAGATACTTTTGTTAAGGTTTCCTTAATACCAGGTAGAAGGTTTCCTTATGATTTGTAGGAACCCCATGCCTTCATCTTTCTTAACTGTAAAAATATGTATCTTCTGAAACTTGTGTCAGTGGAGAACAGACACGAAAAAACAACTAGACCCTCAAACCATTGCTAGTCCATTTAATTTTCCTAAAGCAGTGGAAATGGGTGATGCTATAAAGATTCAGTGGGGTTTGCCTCCTTTACAATCCGAATTCCTACAAGCTGGATGAAGGGGTCTTGATTAACTTCAGTGGGCTTTGGATCAAATCAATGGGAGTTGGCACAGGGCAACATTTCAGCAACATATAGAAAGACTCTTAAAATTTAGTTAGTGCACCTGAAAGCAATGATATTATGCATTATCCATGTGCTTGAGTGTTTATAGGGCAAGGCTGGTTTCTTCAATGCTTTCTCTACAGTCTAGCCAGACTGTAGCTTTCCAACATCTTTATTTCCCTTCTTGTGCATTTTGGGAGCTTCAGACTGCATTTTCAGCTGTGCTGCTGCCCTAGGTGCCCTTTTCTTTCTCTAAGGCAAGAAGTTTATGCCAATTCCAAGCACTTCTCTGCTGTCTTGTCAGAGCAGGTTTCCTTCCCTGCTTACTGCTTCAAATCAAACATTCCTGCTTCAGAGTTGAGCGTCCATCATGTCAGGGAAAAAGTTAAAGAAGCCAACAGTATGTTGTACCCTTCTTTTCTTCCTGTTGCTTGCAGAGTGTAGCAGAAGCTCGTTCTTTGGTTTGACAAATATTTGATAAATATGTGTTATGAATAGTTTAGGATAGATGCCTTGCAGAGGATGGACTAGATAAAGTCCTTCCAGCCATATTTTCTGTTGTTTCCATGATTGACACAAAACTGATTCAGAGCCTTGACTCCCCTTTTGCTTTGTCATTTGTTCTGTGGTTTATTACCCAGTGTACAGTCAACCTGATGCAATGATTCCAGGCCGCAGTCCAATTACATGTGCTAACATATTCTCAGATAAAGTCTCAGGGAAGCTTTATGTTGAAAGATTTCCGGGTGTTCTCCCTGGGGTTGCAGAAGATACTGTGTTATATTTTGTTTCTCTTTATATAGTAGAAAATTATGGCTTTCTTCCGGCTCAAATATTATATATCTTGACACGCTTTCCATTGTCAAGCCTCAGGCTCTGCTGTAAATTTAATATAGTAATGATGTTTAAAGGGATTATAGGACAGCTTACGTTAAAATTACTTTTTATACTTACAAGCTAGTAGTAGATTTCTAAGTATTTATTTAACTGTCTTATTCTTTTTGGAGTTGATAGAACTCTTATTGTTTCTACTATAGATTTTATTACTGTGAACAGAGCCATACAGGGCTTAGCTCTATACAGAAAGTGATGGTCTCTGCCCCAGAAAACTAGCAGTCTTTTCCAAGGAAGGTGGGGATGGGAAAAGAATCAGAACAGCAGACCTTGGTTTATCCAAGGCCTATAGGACATAATCCCTTAGGTTTTATTCAAGTAGATGCTGCTGGGGTGTCTGCTAGTGATTAGTGGATAGAGTTGAGAGGTAGTAAGTCAGACAAACTAGGCAAAAATAACACCTGCTAGAAGAGGTTGCATCTGGTTTCTTCTACCTGGAGCAGTATTCAGCATTTCTACTTCTAAAACAGGTTTTAGGAACAGGCAGAACAGATGATTGCTTATTTTGTCTCAGTGGAGGAGAAAAGCACCAATTGCTCTAACACCACATACAGCCTCCATAGTCTTTTCCTACTTTCTAGTTGCATAGCCTAGCACTGCTGCTGTCTGCTCTGATGCCATCGATGGAGGAGTTGGCATGTCATCCCAGATTCCTCTGAGTTTGGCAATAGTTTGGCAGAAGCCTTTGTTTTGGTGTGTGTGCAGCAGTAGTTGTTAAGCACGATTCGTGATGTCTGCCTGCAGAAAGCAGGCCCATGTGGTGGAGGCTCTTCCTGGATCAGGTTGCAATTCCCTTTGAGCTGCTTGTAGTAGCAGCTCTACAAGGAGCAATTAATTATGTGCAACATATAGTAGCCTGAACCCTGCTTCACGTGTGAGGCTGCTGGGCTGGAATATCTAATGGATGAGCTTCTCCAGCCAGATAAGATCACTGCTCAGGTCAGCAAGAAAATGGGGGCAATCCTCTGCCACCAGCAACATCTGGAAAGCGAGGGAGCTTGAATGAGTAACAGGAGAGAGGTGGTAGCTTGCTCATTGGCTTCAAGGCCAAAAAAAACTTGTTCAAGAGAAGAGAGGGTTTCAGCTTCCAAAGGTGTATTAACAAGCACTTTCTTCAGCCTAGTTAGTATCCTTAACCCAGTTCCCCACCACTGCTTTTCTTTGGCAGTGCAAAGCTCTTCTCCTCAGTCTGTCACATAGGAGGAGCCTCAGGCTCAGGAGACCAGGCAGAAGGTATTTTGGGGCAAAAGTAGCTGCTCCAGCAGAAAGAATGGCTTCCCGGGATAGAGATATGTGTTCTGGGGAGGGCCCAAAAGCAATTATGAGGGTGCCACAGCCGTAAGGACTTGAAAGGCAGGGAAAAAAACATCCTCATCCTTGGAGCCCTCCTCAAAGCCATTCTGTCTAGTCCAAGCTTTGTTCTTTCCAGCTCCCCTGGCTATGCATTGTTACCTTTCCCCTTTACAGTAATTCCTGATGATCTTTGTAATCTGTTTACTTCTCAAAATTTGCTCTGCTACTGAACCTCATTTTGTTCTTCACAAGCGCAAGGGCAAAACAAGTTACTCAATTTTGCCTACGCTTCCATGTCTGTTATTGCATCAGAAGGCCCTGATCTTTCCTAGGATGTGCTTACAAACTCAGCATAAGTAATAAATAATAATTGCAGTTGCTTTGTGATCTTGAATGAATCACCTTGACTGGAAGTCGGGGAGGTTACTTATTTCATCAGAATAGATTACAGTCAGTCTGACTGAGTGGATGTTAATGTTTTGAGGATCTCGCTGAAACTTGCTGTTATAGTTAGGTAACTTGAAAGCTATTTTAAGTTGAGGCTGCCAGTTCTGTTTTTAGTCAAGGGATAGAAATGCTTGGCCCAGCACAGTGTTTAGAAAAGTTTGGGTATATCAAATAAATGACACCTGTTACAGCTGCTCAACCTACTGCTTGTAGTCTAGTAGTTCCAGCACAGTGAAAACCACAGCCAAGGATCATTTGGGAAGGCATTGGCAAAACTTGATGGAAAGAGTACGACAAAATATGCGCTCGCCATCTGCATCTACCCAAGACAGCACTCTAGAGTGAGAAAGGTAGGAATGCAGTAATCAGAGTAACAGCTCTGGCCAAAGGCTGCTGTCAGCTCCACATCCACTTAAGGCTATTGCAAAGGCTGGGTAGGATAAGCATTAAACTGACATCTTGGCTAGGGGCACCAGAATGTCTTGCTACAGCTTTGGTTAAAATAGACACTGACTAGCATGTCACTTTTAATTTGACCTAGCTAATAATTGAAAAGATCGGTTTCGATCAAATGGTGAATTTTACTTTCTGGAGGTCACAATATATCTTCTTGGGCTGGGTAAAGGTTTACTCTGGAAGAAGTTGCATTAGAATCAGCAGGCACTTTTCAAATGAGGAGCTGTTTAAAAAAGTGCATTGGGTCGAGACAGTGGCTGTTTGTAGGTGCAGTGTTGCTATATAAACCCTGAAAATCAACAGTATGCAGCTGGCTTCCCCACCATTCCTTTTTGCCTACCACAGGCAAGGCAGTCTGTTTCTTCCTGTTTCTTACTGGAGTGCTCTGGGCTATGACTTAGGCACATATGGAGACTTTGCAGGTCTGGAACTACATCTCCGTCATTTTACTTTAGGCAACAAGAGCAGAATAGCTGCACTCAACAGACTGTGCCACATCTGTTTCTTTCTTTATCTCCCTTATCCTTCTTGTTCCTGCATTTACCAGTTTTTCTTCCAGTTTAATGGTTTTATTAGACAGCAGCATCAGAGGGTGCTTGAGAGTATGTTGATAGACAAAGCAAGCAAAACAAAGCCTAGTTGAAAATTGCCCTTTGTATTGGCAGCGCAAACAGTGGAGATCGGGATGGGTGTTAATGCCAATGTCTAATGCATCCTTAATATGCTGTTTTCAGGGCTGGGGGAATGTTGATAAAGGAAATAAATAAATTGCTGTTTATAAGTGATACCATGGTAGCACTGCCATAGTTTTTTAATGAGTGTTATTAAAATAATATGCATTGATACTTAATCAGTACTCCTGGTATTAGTGACCTGGCCTTGCTCTGCTATCTTTGTGTGGGTTCTTCTGAGGGTTTGCTTGAACAGCACCACAAAATGCTTGGACAGGACTATGGGGCAAGTTAAGCTAAAAGGGTCTGTGGGCCAGGTGAGATATTGTGTAGGGGTCTTGTTACTCAGGGACCTAGAAGGAACTGAGGGTCCTGGAAATACTTTGTGCTGCAGACCACATAGTGGGAGAGAGTACTCCAAGGATGGGTTCTCCAGTGCCCCCCTCCTTCATCCCCCTCCACAGAAAAAGATTGAATGTATTGCAGTGTTTGATGGTGTCTTGCCATAAAATTCCAATGTCTTCCAATTTTTTTAAAGATTCAGGTAATTTTGCACAGTGTTAACTTGCAGTACTTGCTGCTTGGTAAAAAGAGGGAGAAAAATACAATAGAATGAGTAAGGGAGAAGAGCCTTAAGAAAGGGTCTTAGGAAAGTAATGGCCAAAAAAGATCTTAAATGCATCTCCTGGGAGCTTAACAGGGTTATAAGGATCAGGAAAAATTTCTTTTTGCTGGTTTAATGATTGTTGCCCTGCTGGTCTGTGGAGTTTCACCTGTATTTGAGGTCTTCTACAAGGTGTTCCTACTGTTGTTTGAAGGAAGTGTTACTGGCCAAGTGTCATCCCTGATATGTTGTCAGGTGCTTGCAAAATGCCTGAATGAAAGCTGGTTTCCCAAAGTGCTGAAGGAGGTGAGAAGCAGCAGGTGGGCTCCTTGTTCAGAGTGCACAGCTCCAGAAAGCTCTGTGGTCCAGAAACGATTTGCTTCTTTGGGGGATAAGAATCATAGCTACCTGCTCTCTAGGCTTTCTGCCTTCAAGTGACTCAACCTGAAATCCAGTCTAGTGATTTCTGTTTGTGACTGCAGAAAGTCCCCAGTCCTTGGAGCTGAGAGCTAAGCGGTGTGGGCTACTGCTCTGAGCCATAGGCACTGCTGTGTGACTGCCTGTCACGCAGGAGTACCTGTTTTATTGAGCTTGCAGGAATGAGCACTTGGCCAACCTCTTACCTCTAATGAGCCAGCATAGGAGTGACTCTGGATCTTTATATTAATCATTAGAGCAAAACAGTGTGCTTGTATTACAGCATAGTTTTAAATTATCACTCACATGACATAGACTCTGTGCAAAGTTCTCTTGAACCCCTGGTCTCCAAATCTGGAGAAATATATTTGATGGCAAAACTGGGTCAAAGAAAGCCCAAATGCTCCCATGTGAGCACATTTCTTCACTTACGACTGCAGCTTGCTGCTCCTTCTACATGTGCTTGTGGGCCTGTGAGAAGAGCCAAGTTAAAATCCTTCCCTATCCTTAAAGTCAAAGCTGTTTGTTAACCCCAGTGCGCTTAGCAAACTGTTTTATAACGCAGCCTTTCAACTAGTTGTGTTACCACAACAGAGGAAGTGGCAAACTGAGGCATAAAAGCAGAAATCAGCACACTGATGGGAGTTCTGGGGGGTGAGGCTCTATATGATAATCCTGGTCCCCAGGCTGGTTTATTGTAAAAATAATTACCTTAATGAAAATGACCTGAGATGAGGCAGAAGCTTTGACTTGAGGGAGAGCTGTTAGTATTACTGGCAGTAGTTCTTTAGAAGCTGTGGTTCTGTCCACAGACAAAGCCAAGGATATAACTGCATCCTACATCCTTGCTTAAGCCCCAATAACATCCTGCTCTTGCAGAAGTGTTTTTTCTGAGAAGAGTCTTGCATAGTGAATAATTGTAAACACTCCATTGTGGTTTTTATTTTGATCCACACTGGTCTTTGATATCTTTTTCTCCAAAGCACATAATAATAGCTTGTCGTGTGAAATTAATTTTTATGTTTACGTCATCATTAAGTAGTGCTTTTCTCACTGGAGTACTCACTGTCAGCAGGATAAAAGATACTATAAAGAGTTAAGAAAAGTAATTGTTGTTTCATCAGATTATGTATTAGTTCAGCTAGGCTAATGCAATATCTAGACAAGCCCTATAATTGGAGATAGTTCGAAACAAGCTTTTAGCTATTCATGTGCTCCAGCTCTTAAGTTAATTTCATATCTAAGCCATTAAGCAAAAAACCTCAAAACCCAGACCCAAACCAACCAATCAACAAAAAAAATAGGCCGTTGTTCATTAAAGACATTTTGAAAATGAGGTTACAGAGACAGGGGTGCATGTGTTCTTTTTCAGAAGCTTGGGACTGATTTTTTCTCATTTTGCAAAATGTGTGCTGGGTCTGAGAAGCCAGTCAGTGATATCTCTTGCAGAACTGCCTTTTGAGTGCACATGCGTATCAGTTGAAAAATATTCTGAACCACTTGTGCTCCAGTCTATTCTATATTTACTCAACATAGAGGTGTAAGATTTCACCTGGGGGTCTGTAGTAAGGGTCAATGCTTTCTGAGTCATGTTAGGAAGGAAAATGGAGCTTTGAATACAATTTTTGTTGAACTGTTCCTTGCTTCTGACCAGCACAGTTTAAATGCTCAGATGGCATAGAAAGAGGAGAGGGTGGATTAAAGATGCCCACTTCATAGCCCTCTCCAGCTGTTTAGCCCTTATCTGTATAGAAAAGGGGAATGACATGCCAGAGATCCTGCTTTCCTTTTTTTCCTGCTGTTCTTTAGGATGATTCACACCATAGGAGCTACTATAATGAAAATTAACTCTATCCCAGCCAAAACCAGTGCAAAAAACTATGCTGCATTTCTGCAGCTAGTCGTGGCTTGTAAGAGAAAGCCTCTACAGTTCATCATGCACAGAAACATTTAGCCTTCTTTGCTAATGGGATCTTTCTAGGAAAATATGAATGTGAATGAACAAACTAGCGTGACCGAAGTAATCTGCTGACTGCTGGCTCTGATCCCTCTCATTGGTTGTATGTATTAAAGGAAAATGAGCATAATGTATCTACTTAGTTGTGAGGGGGATTAATTTCTGATGATCAGCTTATGTTCTGAGGTACAGCAATTGAGTGTTTCTGGAACTTGTACAGATGTATTAATCTAAATGTCCAAGAATTTTTTGCCTGCTAATTCTCTGGTTTTGTACCTTACACTGCTTCCTCCATGTAACAGTGCTTTAAAATATGCTTACTCCTTCTGGTGTCAGCAGCACTGTGTATATGTATGCATAACCAGTGCAAATACTTTGCCAGCTACTTAGAGGTTAGCTGCCTTTAACCATTCTGTCATTAAATATCCCTACAGATAAAATATTGCATTTGTCCGTGTTCACTGATGCAGAATAATTTTTACATCAGTCTGACAATTATTTTTATACACTTAAATTTTGTCTTTATGTTCCTTCAGGCTTCAGACTTGATTATCACCCCAGCTACAACTTTCAAGGAAAAACCAGATCCCAGTGGTTTGGTATTTGGAACTGTGTTCACTGATAATATGCTGACAATTGAATGGTCCTTGGCTTCAGGATGGGAGAAACCTTATATTAAGCCGCTTGAGAACCTTTCATTGCATCCAGCCTCCTCATCTCTGCATTATGCCATCGAAGTGAGTACTGAATTGATTTGGAAACTGCTGTTTTGTTTCATTAGCTCTTGAAGCCATAGCTTTGTAATACAAGGACTATTACTGTCTTAAGTTTATTAGTACTGAGTTACATTTTGTTTTCTTAACTGATGTCCTTCCAGAATAATTCCATTATTTACAAGAGAGTCATGTTTATGTTAGTATAACTCAGAACCAACTCTGGCCTGTGGATTCCAGCTCACTTACCTTTCTAGTGTAGTGAAGGTGGTGACACTTTAACTTGAGAAAGCATTCTAGTTCGCTGCTGGTGGATTGGTCCAGTTACTGTCTCAGATGTAACTTACTGAAGCACTGGATCAGACTGCATGAGATTCCAAGAGTGGCTTTGATCTGGGGACTGAACATGCACTTTGTGAAAGTTATTTTAAGCCGTTTTAAAGGTTCGTAGCTTGGATTGCAGGACAGATTAGACAGACGCTTGTTTGCAACTCCAAAAAAGTCTGGAGAGCTCTCAGCTAGGTCTGGTGCATTCAGCATATACAAGTGTATTTAAGCAGAGAATAATCAGCAAGGAACTTTGGAAAGGGGAATGTTAAGTTGGAAACCAGCGTGGTTAACAGTTTCCGTGCTTAGCTGCTTACTGTCTAAAGATGCCTTTTGTGTCTCCAGAGCAGCTTTGGCCATACTCACATCTGTGTGAGAGCCACAGTAGGGCACATGCTGAAATGGAAGCCTGCTTCTCCCCCCACTTCTGGGTAGGTGGGAGTGTGCTCACTGAAGTTGCTGGAGTTGCTTGTGCTTCTTTAATGATTTTTTTTTCTTTATATGTTTTTAAACCACTGGTATAAGGGAAGAATCAAGCTTTTCCCTTCTTGCAGTCCCTGAGCTCCTGCCTTCACCATTTTTTGTTATTGCTGTTTTTTCCCCATGTAGTCACCAAGCCTCCAAAGGTCCTATGTCAATTAACAGCAGGCCCCTGTGACCAAGGCTGCAGCTCTTGATCTGCCCAAGAAGTAAGAAACCACGCTGGAGTCCCAAATCTGTATTTCACTCTTAGTAGCATATTACTTTAATGCTCGGCCTCTGGCCCAGTGTGAAATCATTGCTAATCTGAATATGCTCTTATTTTTTTTTCCATTTTTTTTCATTCTTTTACCCTTATTGCATCACGTTTCCTCTAGCCAAGAGGACAGACAGAGGAGAATCTGGTGCCAATGCTGTGGCTCAATGAATACACAGTGGGTATAATAAAAATGATGAATTTGGCATTCCCTCCCCTTTCTCCTTGCCCTCCATGATGCAGTGTGATAGTCTGGATCTGATGAACTCCAGATCCAGCTCCTGTGATGTACACATGTCAGATAATACCATTTGCACACCACTGTAGCAACCAACCATCAAGCAACCACAGCAGTTGCTTTTATTCAAGTTGAGCATTTCTGGAACACATCACTGTCTCCCTTTTTAATAAGTGAAAGGTTTTACTGAGCTCTGGAAGGTTAAAAGTATTTCTTTTTGGAGAAAAAAGATTTAACTTCTTGAGAAGGCTTTGTGTTTCAGTAATGATGTGATTCTTACTTTTCTCAAACCATTGATCAAATCTGAGTAGTAACTTCCCTTCCTCTTCCCTCTCATTAAAAGTCCTGTGAATGTGTTTGGGAGAAGGGTGGGGGGAAACAACTGTTCTGTGACAAGAAAGTAGCTTTACAGAAGTGTGGTCTTAGTAACTGGCCCAAGAAAAATCATACCAAAGTTATCAGACGTGTCACCAGCAATGCCATCCTTTATAAAGATAGAATTTTTTTCTTGTAGCTACAATGTCTATCCTAGGAACAGTTTCTTTCTCAAAACTGCAAACAAAGCTTTTAATAATGTTGGCATTGCTATAGGAGTAAAATAAATTCTGAAGGCAAAATGTTTTGGGTTCTGATTCTGGTTCTTCTACATAGTTGGCATGTAGCCTAAGGAAAATTGCTGGGATTCCTGCAACCCAGCTACAACTCAATTAAAATTTGTCATGTGGAAGGACCTAGCTCTGTCATGGGACTGCACAAAAGATTTCTAAACATTGTATTTCGCTGATCCTTATGGGAAAATGTTGTAGAATTTAATAATAATGAAACCTTGAATATTCTACTAAAATACAGGATTCTGTTTCCCAAGTAAAAAAACTTTATATGTAGACTTCCAAAGACATAGAATGTATTTCCAGCCATATTTTTTTTTTGGAACAGTCAAGAGGAGAAGCCTAGGGGGAGTAACAGCAGTGATGCAGTTAAATTCATAGAACTTAATATTGAAATTTAATTTACAAGGAAATGCTTCAGGAAATAAATTCTAAAAATCTGAACTCTTGTCTGTAGGCATAAGTGATTCTTTAATATTTAATCTAAATAATACCTGTGTATATATTAATGTGAGCTTATATAATAGTTGTGTTTTTTGTTTATAACTATAACTGGAAATTATCAATCTGTAACTGAAAATAACTATGGCCATTTTGTGGGCATATGTTTTTTGCTGTGGTTAGGAGATGCTGTAGAGCACTCTACTGGGAGGGCACTGATGGCATAAAGGTTTCTTGGAAACTGATTGTCAACACCAGTCATCCGGATTCTGCAGTTTTGTAGGATAATTATGACTGATTTGTTTCCTGTAAAGTATAGATAAAATATTTTTATGCATTCTTCCTCTAGTGTAAGGCTGATGCATTGTCTCTCAAGCTAGTTAAACCCCCTTCCACTTTGTAGGGGTACATGGGGGAAATAAGTGACAAAGGTTTTGCTACAACTACAGCAAGAACTGCAACAGAGTTCCCTTGATTATGTTATTCCATGCTTCCTACCGAAATGTGTTTTGGACAGAGCCCTAAAAATGCTTAACATATAATTAAATTCTATAGATCTTTTCTGTAATGGAGAATACTGTTTTGGCACAGCCTTAGGTATAAGTCAGGATGTGAGGGAATAGTTAAGTTAAACACATGCTACAAACTTTAATTGCTGTAACCAAATGATGAAAATAATTGGTTATCTTTAAGTCCCTTGACAGAGAAAGATGTATCTGAAGCATAGGCAGGTTGTCTTTGTAGAATAAACTTCATGATACTACCTCAACAGGAGCCTGTTGCAAGGATTAACTAGTTAGCAGGAAAGTGAAGTTCTATTTCCAAAGGGTGCGTTCTGCTTTTACACTGATCACCATGGGATAACATGTCTCAATTATTATTTGATTTCTTTTCCCTCCTTTTTGGCTTGGTAGTTGTTTGAAGGAATGAAGGCTTACCGAGGAGTAGATGGTAAAATCCGCCTGTTCCGGCCAACCCTCAACATGGACAGGATGGCACGATCAGCAAGACGAGCAACTCTGCCAGTATGTAGCCAAGGCACCTTATTCTCCTTAAGTCAGAGCATATTTTCATTTTCAGAGTGCAATTCTCTGAAACTTTACAGTAACATAACAATTATCAAACACCCTAACTCTTCAGTAGTTCAGTTAAACTTTCTCAAGAGATCTTCTGCAGTGAACTGTTTGAAATGCGTTTTTCTTTTCAATCACAACAGTGTTTTGCTTTCTTGGTTGCCTCCCTGCTGCCTCAGATGTACACAGTCTGTTTCTGAGGGATGAATGCTGTTCTGCAGGTATTTGCATGCAGACAGCTAATGAAATTGTTCTGGCGCTAATGTTATTCCTTCTTTCTACTTCAGTTAAGTCCTTCAGCCTCTGAACGCCTTCATTTCTGGTGTCGCTAGCAACTTAACACTGCTTTCAGCAGTTGTATATTGGCCAGTGAATTTCTTCCTGCACTTACTAGTTTTATTACTGTAAGAACTTTGCAGCTTTGTAAAAGTGGGAGACTTGGTGGGCCCCTTGGAGTTATAACCCACAGCACTCTTCTGTGAAAGAGGTGGTGCCATAGCTTGCAGCGTGCCAAAGTGAAGGTGGTGGCTGCACAGAGTTCTCTCGGTGTGCTTTGGAGGCACATTTTTGCTATCACAGGAGGATACTTTGTAGCAGAAGGAGGGCATTCACCATACTGTATAAAAAGGCACAGTGTCAAAGACCGTGGGATCTTAAATTCCATAAGAAATGAACTCAAGGATGATGATGTAGTCCTATGAACCCCTATGGACTGTCACTCTTACATATCGTGATGAAATGTTCCCCTTAGCGTATGGATCTGCAAACAGCACAGAGGCTCCAGGCTGTATTTCTCCATTTTCTTTTCTCCCTTTGCTTTTCCTTCTCAGTCTTTTGACCAGAATGAGCTGTTAGAGTGCATCCGGAAGCTTGTGGAAGTGGAAAAGGAGTGGGTCCCGTACTCAACAACTGCCAGCCTGTATATCCGTCCTACCCTAATTGGAACTGAGGTGTGAAACGTTTTTTTCCCCTTTTAACTTTTGTGTATTTAAGCATGAGGCAAAACCTTCCATTCATAAAGAGAAATACGCAGCAGTCACTAGATAACAGTATTACGGGTCAGGGGCAAATATTTTACGCGTTTTCTTTTGCGTTGGTCGCCTGTAGCTCCGCTTCACAAATTTCTGTTGGCCGCAGCGCCACCTAGTGGGCACATTGATTCAGAGCACAGAAAGTAAACTGGCACAGCTATTCCGAGTGGTAATGGCAACGTTTAGATTTTATCTTTGGTTCCGTATTAAAAGGATAATAATTTGTGGCATGGTAATGTATGCCTTTAAAATACTAATAATCCGGAAAAAATGTGAGGGAACAGAAATTTGCTGTGTAGATTTTTTTGATTTCATCTCATACCTCCATCCTGACCTTAGTGAGGAGATTTTGGAAGATTCTACCCAGTCAGTTAAGATGGGTCTTCTGAGAGTCACTTCTGATGGAACTAAGATCAAGTTCTTGTGTCAGTTTATCCTTGAACCCAGATAAACCTGAGTTTATAAGTGGCTCCTTAGCAACTAGGTATTAGTGTGTACTCTGTGAGTTTCACGTGGGTGTGAGTCAAACCAATAGTATTTATAAAGGGAATTAAGAAACAGGGAATGTATTTTAATTAAACCTTTAAGCGTGGGGGTTTTTTAGCAGTGGCAAGATGGAAACCTATGATGGTAGAACATAGGGTAAGGAAGCTAAAGAATGTATAGTTCCCAACTAGGCAAGTTACTCTTCTGCAATATCCATTATCTTTAAGTAGTTATATATGAGCATTATGCATTTCACATGTGTTTTAGGACTCCATGAATTTGATGCTTGTACACTAGTTGCAGATTTTCTTTCAGGTGGGAAGGGTCTCCAATCAGTGACTGCAAAGTATTAATATTAAAAATTTAATTTTCCCACGTTGTTTTTGGTTTTGGGAATTCTTTTGCTGTTGAGCTTTGTTTCACGTTAGCCGACATATCTGGCCTTTCTGCTATGTCATATGTTGTTTTTGCTTTACATGTCCTGCTAATCTTTTATGAATCAGCACAATTAGGAAACCCAGTCAGCACAATCTTTTGAATGATCATGTAAGAATCAGGAAAAATATCAAGCTCTCTTTTAATTAATCTTGTTAGAAGCTTTGCTGAAGGATTAAAGTAGACAGAAATCAAAAGAAACTTTTCAGGACCTGAGGAAGGCTTGTTTGAATTTTCTAGTAGTTCCATATGACGCTATGACTTTCCCTCCCACTTCCCAGTTTAGCTTCATATGCTTTGTGCAGCCTTTTCATTAGACCTTTGGTCCTAAAGATTTAAGTTCAATAACTTTTTTTCAGTGGAGACCTAATCTTAGACACCAAAGATGAGCTTGTTCTTTTTACAAGGCTGGTTTCTCTGAGTGGAGACAAGATATTAACCCATTCAGTTGCGTAGAAGATCCCAAGAATCATGGGCAACCAGCTGTACGTAGCCCTGCTTGAGCAGGGGCGTTGGGCAAAGTGATCTCCAGTGGTGCCTTCCAACCTTAATCATTCTGTGGTTCTGTGGTCAGTCCTGAGCTTTAATTGTATAGTTAAACCGAGTCTCCTACCACAGGATTCAGACTTTGCCCGGTGCCAGACTTTTCGCCTCCGCCTTTAAGTATTGATGGTGATGACATGAAGTGTGGGAAGCCATCTCTCAGGGAGGGTGTGTGTGTGTGAAGTGACACATCCCAGGTTATTTCCTGTGCTATGGTGTGAACCATTTCCAGCAGGCAAACCATCTTAGCTTGTCACACAGCCGTTCACAGAGCCAGAACTCAACTCTGCCACTGCCAGTTCTAAGTGCCATTGGCTAATTCTCATCACTAGTGCAGCTGACAGTGGTTCCTCCACTGTTGTTATTGCTAGCAGTGGTCCTTGCCACTCCTCCTCCCAGAAGGCTTTGCAGGCTTCTGCTGTGATTAATTCATGTACTTACTCAGTGTCTTGTTAAGCTAATTTCTGAATTCTCAAAATCTTGAAACTGTTTGAGAAGATTACAATAATATATAGGTAAATTCAACAGCTGTAAGTGAATGGTGACAATATGGGTTGTTATGTTCCTTGAATAGCGGGAAAGTTATATAAATATTTTCTTTTCATTGCAGCACTTTGCATTGTTCTGGTAAAAGCACTCTCATGCTGCAGTTCTGAAACTAGTGTTTCAAAAGCTAATTGTGCAGCATCTGGGGTTTGGAGTGAAGTATATACCAGTAACTTTTGTTTTGTTTACATTCCTTATTTTCAGCCATCCCTTGGAGTGAAGAAGCCAACTAAAGCCCTACTGTATGTCATACTGAGCCCTGTGGGCCCTTACTTTTCAAGTGGAAGCTTTAATCCAATATCCTTATGGGCAGATCCAAAATATGTAAGAGCCTGGAAAGGAGGAACAGGGGACTGCAAACTAGGAGGGTAAGAAAACATGATTTTGCATCTTCTACATAGCTCACAAAAGAGATTTGTTTTTAAGTGAAGTATCTAATCTAGCAGTAGAGGTATTAAATGTAGCAGTTAAACAATGTACTATAACAATTTCTAAATTGTACTTTGCAAATATATTTATGCAATGTTGCAGCATCTTAAGCTGAGGAGCTGAACCCAAAAGGTGTCCATGAAATACTTCGCCTGTTCCCCTTGCAGAAGTTGACACTAAAGATATCCCTTCTTCGACGCATCGTTCAGTATAGCAGCCTGCTGCCAACAGGGCAGTGGGCAGCACTGACTGCTGACCTCCTTCCTTGGCAGACTGTCTTGACAAGCCGTCTGCAGTTAGCTAGGGGGGTGTGGGTGTGTAAGGGAAAGCATGAGACAATTATCTGCATTGACTTCAACACAGTCTGGCAGTTTTCTGCTGAACTAAGCCCAAGCACAAGTTAGGTAGAGACATAATTCTTAATGTCCAAGTACTTGACTTGGGTGAAGTTGCTTAGGACTTGACTGGAGCAAGCAACTTGGATCTGGCTAAATAAATGACTCAATTATACATCCTTGTTCTTTGGTTTAAATGAAGCTTATTGTCTCTACCTGGGAGTTTTTTCTAGGCAGGAAGTTAGTAGTTGTCAAGTGGTGCTCAACTGAACAAGTAAAATAATCAAAGGGCAAGAAAACGGCTTTCCTTCGTTCAGTCTGATGTTCTGAGACCTTTACTCTTCTTTTTTTTTTTTTTTTTTTTTTTTTGTGTGTGGAGTTTTTGCTAAGTTTTAGAAATATATTAATTGTTTCCTGTGCATCCTTCATACATCATCTGTGAAAAAAGGAATAGTCCGGAGTCACTACTGACTTGGTTTGTGCCCAGGGGTGAGAACTCCAACTCCAGTGTGGCCAGCACTTTGGAGCTGCTGACTTTGGGTCTTCATGGTTGTTTTAACATTGGAAGCAAAGGGTTTCCCCTCCCTCCTCAAAGCATCTACAAAGTAAACATATTATTCAGTCAGGTTCACTCTGTAGGCAGCATTTTAGGGAAAAATTGCTCCTCAAGGGTGTGGAATTCATCAAGGCCCATCTGCAGCTCCTGAAGCTACTAGTTCTGTGAATATCTTTCACTATAAAAGAAACAGCTCGCCTTTGGTGATTTTTGTGTTCCAAGAGGTTCATCTGACTTATATGACCCATCTGTTCATCTGACATATATGAGATGAGGTGGATGGGTTTATTTTGCTTTTTTTAAAAGCATGAGCTGGATAGGAATTGCTCTCTCCAGGATGCCAACTGCTAAATAAAGATAAAAGCTTTCATAAGGTGTCTAATTGCAATGATTAGAATGTCCAGAAAACAGAACAAGAGATAATTTGAAGACAATTTGGATGGATACATTTGAGCTGTTGATGCTGTTCAGCCCTTCAAAGTTTTTGGATTGTAGATACAAATGATGTAGTAAAATGCTAGTAGAGTACTTCCAATGAAATATTCCAGGGATAAGCAATGACTGTGCAGAGAACTTGCTTGTGAGGTAGATGTGCACAAAACCTCGCATAGAAATCAGAAAATACCTAAGCAGATATTCATAACTGTTTGATATTTCTTTTTGTTTCTGAAGGAATTATGGTTCTTCTATTTATGCCCAGCAAGAAGCCCTGGAGTTAGGCTGTCAGCAGGTTTTGTGGCTCTATGGAGAAGATCACCAAATAACTGAAGTTGGAACAATGAATTTGTTTCTCTACTGGATAAATGAAGATGGAGGTATAGTAACACAGAACATGAAAATTTTAACAGAGTAGGCAGCTGGGACTGTAATCCACAAAATGATTATTAGAGTGCAGATCATAAGCTTTTTAATGAAGATTATGTAACAAAGGAAATGCCTGTTCTTTTCTGAAAACTCGTAAGTGACAGTTAGACCATTGTGAAAGAGGAGATTCTGGAGCAGTTGTCAGTACTGCCTACTGATAATATACGAAACTGCTGGGCCAGTCCACGTGCTCATAAGGGTATGGTCTAGCCATGCACAAGGTCACACTACAGGTTTGGCGTCAACTCTAGCAGCATGCTTGGTCTTGAAGGAGTTGTTGGGTCAGAAACAATGCAGACATACTGAAAACACCTTATGGCTGTGTAACTCTTCAAACTTTGTGGCTTTGGGCATGTGTGGTTTCCATCATCACTTTCTGGCAAGTCAAGTGTTCCTGAAGCATAGTCAAAAGTATTTCTGCATCCAGCCGATGAAGAACGCTGCTCTTTCTTTGAAGAATTTGAAGTTCTGTCCAGTGGAGGCAGAGAGAAACATGTCAGTCAGCATTCTGCATCACTAATGCTCAAATGATGCTTTGAAGGTATACCATCGTTCTTGAAACCATTTTTACCTCTTTATACCCACAGTCATCTCTGAGCAGTGTACATTCTGATGGGAAAACTGTCTAGTTAATGAGCAGCCAGCTGCTTAGGTATCTCAAAAATGTTCACTGGGCATGCAAGTATTCAGTGCTTGAGAAGTAATAGCTACACTTGAGAACTGGTTCAGAAGACTGCATGGCTGAGTCCTTAAAGGATTGAGCCAGCGTATAGGCAAGTGGAATTAAAGGACACCTTCTGACTTCTGTGAGTGCTGGCCCTCCATGAAAATGTAGCATTATTGAACTTCTGCATGGCAGCAGATGCAGGTTTCAGACTCTGGTTTCATCATAGTGCTGTGGGTACCCTTGAAAATTGACATTTTTCTGACAGTGCTTAGCTGCAGTACAGAGGCAATATTCTGTGGGGACAGCAGTGTTGTTTGCATAACGTAGGGTAATGGGAATCCTGACTCCCATCTCCAGTTTTGTTATCTGTTCTTCTGCAAAATCTTTGCCTCTTTTATAAGAGGGGTGACACTCTCTCAGTGTTGAATGAGTCTGTGCAGTCTTGTGAATGAAACTATAAATATGGGAAATCTTGTTGTTATAGCAGCAGTAGATTTGCCAGTGTAGCTAGATGGTCAAATTCATGCGTTGTATAACTTCACCGGAGAGACACAAAAATAGATTTTGGCTCATTCTGCCCAGGGAAAGGACACTGAAGCTGGGGGACATAATTAGAATTCAATGTTCTCATTGTACTTAAACCAGGAATATGCTGGAATTATCCAGCTGCAGCACCGTACTGTTCCAAAGATCTGCCAGTCACTGTGTTACCAGTGCATTACTGAATAGTACTATTGTGAGGTGGCCGTAGCAAACAACTTGTAATTCATGCTACCCAAGCTAACTGTATACTAGCAAACCTGCCATTTCACATGACATGGTCATTAGCATCTTGGAGCACTTTGCTATCTCCTGGTGTGTTGATTAATGCTTAATTTATGATATCTTTGGTTGAGAATCACTCTTGCTGCCAATGTGTGTCATCCTATACCTGCCTACGGCTTTACATTGTAATTTAAAAAGTGTTTGCCATTACTGTCGCTTCACAAAGGATACTTACTTAGGCTGTGGTTTTGTTTTGTTATGCAAATTCTGCAGCTGAGAGAGGGAGCTAACATAAAAACAGTGAGGCAGAAATTGCAGGTCTTCATGAAGAAGAAGCAGCCCTTTGTGTGTTCAGAGGTCACTTCGGAGTAGTCCGAACTGCTCTCCTTGGTTTATAACAAATCAAAGACTCAGCCCAGCAAAGCCTAGCTAAAGGACATCTATGCTTCCCATGAGAGCAGGCTTTTCTTGCAAGCCTTTGCTGCTGATTTTCAGTTATAGCATTAGTGACTAAACATGACACATTGCCTTGGGCAGCAGGAGGAGCCTGGAAAAATGTTTTGGTTGTAACATCGAGGAAGGAGTAGGGGAGGAAACTACTCAATTTCTGGTAAAGTAACATGACATGCTCTATGCTGCTTTTATATGCCCCTGCTACTGTGGCTGAGGCTTAGAATATGCCCAAATCTGGATCTCTGCTGTTGCATGAATACAGGAGTGTTGTATTTCATTCATCAAATACTGTTTACAGTTTATGTTCACAAAGTGAAAATTTTGGTCACCAGTCCCTTCCACTTGCCTCTTCAGAGCACATAACAGTCCCAAGAAGCTGTTAACATTGAAACTAGTTTCCTTCAAGAATGTCTGTTCTGCTGCCTAGAATATAGGCTTGACTTTATGGAAAACCTTAAAATTTAAACATATGTCCAGCCTGAAGGTGGCTAACTATGAAATCTGTGTGCACTTTCGAAAGCTCAGTTTCTTCAGAATAATTTGAAGCCATCTCAGTTCTACTTGTAGCTTTAATGTTGAGGCATTGTGGATAGCATTCAGGCATCACCTAGTATTTTTTCCTGTTATTTAAATGGGAATTAATAGTGCCCACTTCAAAATACCTTACATAAATTAAAAAAATAATTATGTTAAAAGATTCTCTGGAACAGTCAGGTTAAATAACAGGCAAGTTTGCTTAACATTCTGTAGGTGGAGGATTATTGGAGCTGCAGAAGTGTCTTGTACAAGTAGACTACTAAGAAAATAAGGATTGTACCTTCTGCTCTAATAGAAAGCCATAGCAATAGCAAGGAGGGGAGAGCAGCAAATGAATGAGGAGGCAGACAAAGAGAAGGAAGGGAAAGAAACTGAGGAAAGTAAATTGACAGAGACACAAAGACAGAGTGATTGCATGAGGGGAGAGGAGAAGAAAAGCCTTGGGGAAATAAGGAGGAAGAAATAGAAAGGTTCAAAACAACAACTGGGAGAGGAAGTCAGCTGTTAATAATGGTGAAATCAGGGTTTCCTGGGGTCTCCTTGACCTTAAGTTCTCTTGGAATCATTTTGTTATCATTTTGGTAAAATATATTTTAGTGAATTTCTGAGCACTGTTATGGTGTGATTAGTGCTGAGCACGTCCCATATTTGGAATCTTATCTGCTACTTGTTCATAAACACAGGCATGTAAAAATTGAAGCTGTGTAATATGCAAGACCTCATTTTAAAAATCCCTTTAAACACTCTGATGGAGTTCCACTGTTACAGCATGCCTATACCATGGCTAGTTTAATGGAGCACTGAAGAGAAACCCTGACATTTTCCTTCAGATGCTTTTCCCCCCCCTTTTTGCTACTATACATTTTAAGGCTTCTAGCCCATCAAAATAATTCGGGAGGCAAATGGAGTCTGTGAGCTCACAGTCTGTTTTTTTGGAGATGGACAAACTGATGTCATATGGAGCCTGGTTTGGCATCAATTCACAGAGAAGATGAGCTTTCTGGCATGCTGTGTTGTATAGTGTTATCGTCTGTGCCGCATATCAGGGCAGCAGATGTTCCTTGGGCGGCCCCAGGCTGGTAGGCATCGTATGTATACTTGACAAAATTCTACAGAGCAGGCTGTTCAAAATGCTTCGAGACTCCCATGTCCTGTCAGCTCAGTGCTGTTTGATGGCTGGTTTGGCCTGGCAACTTTTCGAACTAGCTCAAATCAATTAATATACGTTGTTGTATTGGTCTGGCTGAGATGGAGTTAATTTTCCCCACAGCAGCCCTCATAGGGCTGTGCATTGTACTGGTAGCTAGAAAGGTGTTGATGCCACACCAGTGTTTTGGCTCCTGCTGAGCAGTTCTCACACAGCATGAAGGCTGTTTGTCCAGCATTCCCCCCTCCCTCACCACTAAGCTGGGGGTGGGCAAGATCTTGGGAAGGTACATAGCCAGGACAGCTGACCCAAACTGACTAAAGGGATATCCCATACCATGTGATGCCTGCTCAGCAGTAAAAGCTGAGAGAAAGGAGGACGAAGGGGAGGCATTCATTATTTATGACATTTCTCTTCTGGAGCAACATTAACAGCCTACTGAAGCCCCATGTCCCTATGGCCAAACATCACCTGATGATGGGAAGTGGAGAATAACATCTTTTGTTTTCCTTTGCTTCTGTATGTGACCTTTGCTGTTGCTTTATTAAACGGCCTTTGTCTTGACCCACAAATTTGGTTTTCCATCTTATTTTCTCCCCCACTATCCTGCTGAGGAGGGGAGTGTTAGAACAGCTTGATGGGCAACTGGCATCCAGCTAAGGTCAAACCACCACAGTATTTGAGCTTAGACAGGTTCTGGCCAAGATGTGTTGCAACATCACCAAATAGAGGACATTATCTGGTGGGTAGTCACAATCTTTGGTATTAAGGTCCATGTTATTTGAGGTTTTCTGTTAGAGAAAGCGGAGCACTTGTATATAACTTGGTCACAAATGCAGAACATCAGGTTTTCAGATGTTCAGATGAGTCCTGTGGCTTATGAAAAGTTTTTAAGTCCTCTTCCTTTGATAGCTGTGCCAGAAGTAGGACCAGGCATGCATCATGATTAGGAGTGGTGCTAGACAGACTCAGAAAAGGAAAGCTATTGTTCCTGACTGTGTGAGAAAGAAGAGATCACTGCGGTACTTAGGAGTCCAGGTTAGGGAATAGCACTACGGGTGAGTCAGACGAGAGCAGAATGTATAGCCTGTTCTAGGGCAGCTTTTAAAATACATTTTGGCATGGCAGTTTACATCTATTACTTATGTATGTATAGATCCTCATAAACGGCACATGGAAGCATAGGTAGGAAAAACTCCTAGTCCGAATGAATAAATCAGAGATGGCTGCATTAAGAAGTAACAGACATTTCTTGAGAGAATGGACGGCGAGCAGCAGATTCAACAAGTAATTCCATTTATTTATCCTCCACTTCCCCTATGCCACCCCAGCTCCCAAAGTCCCCTCTTGCAGAGTGGGAGAGAGCCCATGCTGTCGCCAGTCTGGAGCACTGTATGCACTGGCTGGCAGGCAGTGTTTTTGCACAGAATTATCTAGCTGACTGCTGAAAAGAGAGTATTAAGCAGCTGAGCTCAACCTGCTCTCACAGCCCAAGGATGAATACCGTGTTTCTGTCTTCTACCCAGCTGCAAGTTTTCACAGGACCTACTGAAATATTTTTGAGACAGCGTTTCCTTTGAGTCTGTTTCAAATGGAGCCCTGGATTCAGTGATTTTTTGCAGGTAGGCAGAAAGGGACATAATAAAAACATGAAGATACATATCTTGTTCTTTAATGTGACCTAGGTAAAAATGAATCAAAAGTCTTAATGGTTTGTGGATTTAATGATCAGGATAGTATCCTTATAACATCAAGAAAGATAATGGACTCTCACTGGGAAGAGAATATTATTAGAAAAAGAAATTATGAAGAGTATTACTGGAAGATTGTGGAGGTCTTCACTTCTCAGTGGAAATCTGAGACTGTTAAAAGAGCCTGGCTGCCTGAAAGAGTAAATGCTCAGTATTCTCTGGTAATAGAAACCGCTGAGTATGCTACAAGATGGTTTAAAGTAAAAGTGATGGTTTAAAATAAAAAGATTAACTCTGATTTGCTGCAAAGGTCAGATGGAAGAATAAAGACTACATACAAACTTCTGTGTTGTAATTTGAGTATTTAGTAAGTATGGATTACCATTTAGCTACCATTTCATTAGTTACATTAGATGAACATGTATCTAATATTCTTTTTCAAGAGCAAACAAGAAAAACAAGCTAACAAACCAGACTAGTTGAATAATTTGTATTGTTGGTGCTTTTGGAATTTTATTAGGAGTGCTCTTTCTGTGTAAAGAGAAAATTGGGGGTGGGGGGTGGGAAGGATGTCTAGATGAAGACGAAGGATGATTAAGGAAGTCTCCTCTCAAGATGCATTTGGCAAGGTTTCCACTGCTTTTCTTCTTCAGTAAATGGGCCTCAAAATATCTCATAGATGTTTCATATTCACACTGTGAGGTAGGTATATTGAACCCCATATTGCTAAGTGAAGTAAAGCAGTTCAGGGAAGGTCATGATATGCCCTGGGATTATTAGGCATGGCTTTCCCTTGTGCCTGTCTACTCTGAATTTGAAAGACTGAACTATTTGGTGGTTCCCAGTAGTTATACAGCGAATCCATAATACACAGAGAAGTAAAACCTACTACTAGGCTTTAGCCATATGTTTATTAGTGTATTAAACATGTTTCTTCCCCACCCACTGGAGTATACTCAAAATGTTCCAAACACTCAGCAGCAACTTATTGGAATTGAATCTGTGTAACTTGTGTTCTTAGAGGGTAGGAAGCATTTCTGATATCATTCCACTTCTTTTTAATTTTCACGTTAGGTGTAATATGAGTAAACATTTTTTTGTTTCTTTGTTTGTTTTTCAACCAGTCTTTCTATTTCTTTTGTGTTTGACAGAAAATGAACTGGCAACGCCACCTTTAGATGGCATCATCCTTCCAGGAGTGACAAGACAAAGCATTTTGGATTTGGCACGTAATTGGGTGAGTGTTTTGACCTTGGCAGTAATGGTTTCAACTATCATGTTATAACATAGATGAAAGTAAGCATTCCTGGTGTTCAGTATCTTGAAGTTCAACTGAGCTGGTCAGATCATCGGATCACAGAATCGGTTTGACTTGTGGTTTTGGCTTGGAAGTTACCTTTAAAGGTCATCTAGTCCAATCCCCTCTGCAATGAGCAGGGGCATCTTCCACTGGATAGGTTGCTTAGAGCCCAGTCCAACCTGACCTTGGATGTTCCCAGGAATGAGACATCTACCACCTCTATGGGCATCCTGTTTCAGTGTTTCACCACTCTCACCATTAAAAATGTATTCCTTATATCTAGTCTAAATCTACCCTCTTTTAGCTTAAAACCATTATCCCATGTCCTGTTGCAACAGGTCTTGCTAAAAAGTTTGTCCCCGTCTTTCTTATAAGCCCCCTTTAAGTACTGAAATCCCTTAACCTAAAATGGGAACTAATGGCATGTTAATTCATAAGTTCTCAGCAACATCATCAGAATACCCACACCTGTCACACAGAACAATATCAAACTTGTTAAAATAGCTCTGTGTAGAATTTTACATGAAAATTCTCATTAAATCCACTGGTACCAGCAATTTAAAGCAAGGAAACAAACAATTACCATGTGTGATCACAGCTATACTTCAGTCATCAGCACACTATTTCTCTACTTAGTTCCCATGGCTCCACCTTTATTTCTAATAACTAGCATGCAGCCTAAAATCCAGCCAGAGCCTTGAAGTCATCTGTCTGCTTCCAGATTCCAGTTCTGTGATGTAACCACCAAGAACTTATTCAGACACTTGGGACTACCTCATATCTCAAATGCAGCAAACTGTTCACTCTGCCTGTACTTTATTCAAAGGTTTTATTGTGGCTTGGGTAAGAATACTGTACAGTCAAAGGCTCATCAAGCCCAGTATCCTGTCTCCTGGTTTTGGCCAGGTTATGTTTAGGGAGGAGTAACAGGAATAACACAGGCATGTATTATGCTTTTCCCCTGGTATTAACTCTCAGCTTCCAAGACTTCCTGAAATACAGTTCACAGTTTTATCACTGAAGTCTTACCTTGCAATGAAGAGAGCTAGGCATGTACTTCGTGGTGCACGTGTGCCACTTGTTGATGACCTGTGCTGAACGCTTGTGTGTCTTTATACGTATTGGTATTCCCCTAGTGCAGATACACATGCACACTTCTCAGTCCCACCTGGGGGGAGGGGGGCGTGTTTGTGAGATACCAGACTCTCATCTTGATCTTTTTGAATAATTAGGTGTCTTCTACTCTACAAAGGTTGTTCTCTTTTTCCTGACTTCTATTCCCTAACCTATCTGAAAGCCTACTTCCATGGTATCCCTGCCTCGCTTTCCAAATACTCTCCTGTCCAGAGCTAATCATGTTTTCTGCTATCGTAAGCATCTCTGTTTCATATTAAAAAGCTTGCATGTAAAACAAGGACTAAGCTTTAGTTTGGCCTGATAGGACAATGAAGTCCACATAAATCTGTGGAATGAAAATTTCAGTTTGATGTTTATTTTTCTTCTTCAAACACATCCCCTCAATCAGTTGCTATGCATTCAATCAGTTGCTATGCATTCTTCAACACTTGTAGAAGGTAAAACACTCCCTATGTTAAAACTGTCCAATGTGAATTGCTTTAGTCATACTTGCAGTACAGTTAATTTTTCTATGTGACAACCGTGTGCAGGCTACAGTGTGAAATTTCACCAGAGATTAAAGAAATATATCACATCTAGTTGGCATTGCAGGTGGAATTAACAGAATGTGTTCTACTTAGGAATTGTTTGAGAGTGGAATGCAAAGCTCTCTTGACATAACTGAGTAATTTTTTTACAAATTCTAGCATGCTAGAGACCATGAGTAGTTAGATCCTGTGTCACATAACCAATGACAAATTCTGCTGTGTTATTCCCTAATGCAATATTGATATTCTGTACCAAATCAGAGGGAAGTCCCACTTAATCATCAGCATTTTATCTGACAAACCACCGGCTTCCTTGATGGTAATTCTTTCGATTAGAGTCTATCTTGTGTGATACTGTAGGGTTTGAAAAAATCACACGATTACAGCCAAAACTTGACTGATTGCTATTAGACTAGTAGTTCTATTAGAGATGTTAAACATGGAAAACAAAAACACAAACCATTTTTAAACTTTTTACAATTTTTGTGGTTGATTCTTCTTGTGCAGGGAGAATTTAAAGTGTCTGAGCGATATATCACCATGAGTGACCTGACAACTGCCTTGGAAGAGGGCAGAGTAAAGGAGATGTTTGGTGCTGGAACAGCTTGTGTTGTATGCCCCATCTCTAACATTTTATATAAGGGCAAGGTAAGAAAATGTCTGTCTCTCTCCTCTCTTCCTTCTTTCTTCAGAATTTTATGATAATTAACTGCTGCTGAAGTGAGCTAGAAAAGGAGTGTTCCCAGAGGCTCCTGGAAAGATGAACAGTGTCAGTATGTTGTTTCCCAAGTGAATTACTGCTATGTTTTCAGAAGAGAGCTTTCCTTCTCATCTTCTGGGATTTTTTAATAGTTAAAATCATAAAAGCTTAATTCCTGGGAAAAGGAGGCGAAAAAGAAGTTACTAGCTCCCAGCCTGTTTGAAAATATAGAAAACTATGTTCTCCCACATTTCTTTTACTGAACATTTTTTCCAAAGTTGAGGCACCAGGAAAGGTGAGGAGAGGAAGGACTTTCGCAGGGAACCAAATTTTTGAGCCGCTGCCTTCTTTTCTTCTCTGGTTCCTCTCTTCTACACCCCCCATTGCAGGGAACTCAGCTGTGATGGAAGAGCTGTTTCAGGAGGGCGTACAGCTGCTTCCACCTACTAGGCACCATATGGGAGATTTCTCCTGCACAGGTAGAATTCCACAGGCATTCAGACTAAGCTGACTTGATGCTATTCAGCCAGCACAAATTTAATTGAGAAGGTTAGGTTATTGCAGCTGCATGTATGGATGTGCTTCGTTCCATTATGCTGTGGTTCAACCCTGGCCAGCAACCAAGCCCCACGCAGCCGCTTGCTCACTCCCCCTCACCCAGAGGAATGGGGAGGAGAATCAGAATGGAATATAAAACTCAAGGGTTGAGATAAGAACAATTTAATAGGTAAAGCAGCAGCCACACACACAAGCAAAGCAAAGCAAGGAATCCATTCACTACTTCCCACCGGCAGGCAGGTGTCCAGCCATCCCCAGGAAAGCCAGGCTCCATCATACGTAACGGTGACTTGGGAAGACAAATGCCATAATGCTGAATGTCGTCGTCCCCCCCTTCCTTCTTCTTCCCCCAGTTTATATACTCAGCATGACGTCATATGCTATGGAATATTCCTATGGCTAGTTCGGGTCACTTGTCCTGCCTGTGTCCCCTCCCAATTTCATGTCCCCCTCCAGCCCTCTTGCTGGCAGGGCCCAAGAAACCAAAAAGTCCTTGATTTAGTGTAAACATTACCCAGCAACAACTAAAAACATCAGTGTCCTATTAACATTGTTCTCGCATCATAGCCAAAACACGGCACTGTACTAGCTACTAAGAAGAAAACTAACTCTATCCCAGCTGAAACCAGGACACATTAAATATGAAAGTACAGTGAATGTCTGTTAAGTGATACTTCTTGAATTAATAGGATGTAATAAATGTAATAATATTATCAGATACTAAGATAATATGAGAGACATCAAGGTCCTGAGTGATGGTAAGTACTGTAAATGTACCTGTTGTGTTTCTACACAATATACTTTGAAATGAAATACTACTGTATATAGTGTTACTACTCTTGTCTGTACAGCATACCTTCTGTTTTGGACAGATCTTTTGGAAGGCTTAGATTAGCCTCTGCTAAAAACAGCATGAGTTCAACTAATCTAACTTTTCACTGGCTTAGCATGCCCTCCTATAAAAACACTACAACAGCCCTTGCCTACTTGTAAGGAGGGCTAGAAAGCTTGATAAATATTTATTAAAATTGTTGATGACCCTAAGGTATTCATATGTACATGAAGTTATTATGACATGTTATTCTTTCTCTCCACACCCCTTGCCCTTTCTTTATTCCACGGCAGCATTTGCACATTCCAACTATGGAGAATGGACCTCAGTTAACAACCCGTTTCCTGAACAAGCTGAGTGATATCCAGGTAAGGTGCTTCCTCTTCTTTAACCAGATAAAATAATAAAAGGTGAACATTGGAAAACACCAGAAAATAATCTTTTTAATAGTGGTGCTATATATATAAAATCTATATGAACAAATATACATTAGATGTATTGTAATATATATTTCTTTTTATATATTTTGTATATATTATATAGGCTTTTATGTTTGATGTGGTTATTCTATCAATTTATGTGGTTTTTTTCCCTTGAGAAAGTATGATATGGATGGAGAGTGATTTAATTTTTCCCTGTTCATCTTGGAAGCTGGGTGAGAGTTAAGATATTACTGTTATCAGTGAAATCCAGTACTGTTGTTGTAGGTTCCTTTTTAAGGAGGAAAAAACAACATTATGGAGCATCTTGATAACACTGATCACAAATGAATATAGGCTAATCAATAAACAGATGGATGAAATAGTAAGCATTCACTGGGAACAGCCAACTGATCACCAGTTGTTTCTCAGCATCTTTCCAATTACACAGTCACTTTTTATCCTTAAAACAGTTCTTTCTTTCCTCTGTGATTTCCTAAAAATCAAAGTCTATTTGGAATCTGTGCTTGACCTCCCCGTCTGGGCACAGGAGTCAATACCATTTCAGTTAAAGTCAATTAGCAGCACATGATGACCCTTCTTATTTTAGTTGCCTGTTTTCTTTTCCTTGTTTAGTGTAGTTTATGGTGGGAGGGATTTGGGGATAGGAATAGGTCTTGGCAAGTTACAAGCCCCTTTATTTAAGGTCTGATAGCAGCTGCTTGACAGTATTGGCATGATTTTTTTCAAATTAAGTCTGATGGTTACTGTTCTATATTCTTAGCTTTTGGCTCAATATAATCTTAGATATGCTACTGCAGTTTTTATCTTCCTGCCAGTAAGCCCTGAAGTAAGAATTTTCTTGAAAGATTGAGAGATACACTGTACCACATAGCAACTCTGTGAATCCCATAAAATAATCAGAACTTTAAAAGAAAGAGCCCTAAAATTGATTTATCTTTATATTTTACAGGCCCTTTACTAGTGTGTAGAAATAATATGACACAGTGTTCTTCTGATAAGACCCCAAACAAAAACTACTTGTGAACTGCTGTCTGTTGTTCTAAGTTGATCCACCTAAAATCTCATGATGAGCAGGTTCTTTATGTAATGTTATTTATCCAGTGTTTTGTGCTATATTGCAGTCCAAGTTTAAATCCATTGCTATTCATTATGGGTTTTTCTCATTGCTTAATTCAAGTAGGGTGAAGCAGTCTCAGACAAGGAAGCCAGGACATCTCGTATTGTTTCAGTGGTTCTTCTGTACTCTTGATCCTCTACATACCTTCACAGCTGCTGCTTTTCAGCATTAACTACTTTTTCCCTAGGAGTTGTAGCTCAAATGATGCAGCAAGACCACTTGACTGTTCTTCACTAGGAGGATGACATGGGATCAGCATTTCTTGTTCTTTAGAATAGTATTGGACATTTCTGGCTGCGACTCACAGAGGAAAGAATTCTTAATATTCTGGTACCTTTGTGTTGATGGCTGAGCCAACTTTCCTGGAGCCAAAAAGACACGTTCCTCCATCTTCCTGTTGTTTCAGCTGTGCCAACTGTAATGGCTTGGGATCAGGGCCTTCTCTTAAAATAGTAGGACTGGTAGTTAGGAAGATGTATAGGTGCCTTTGGTTCTAGATTTCATGATTTGTTGAGGGGAAGTAGAAGCTGAGTTTTACGTGTTCCCAGCTCAGTTACATGCAACATTTTTATCATCTTAATATATGGGAATACAAAGTAGTCTTTCTCCAGAATCCCACTACATACCACAGTTTTATTTCATCTTTCTCGTCCCGAGTGCCTGATACACCTATCTAAAATAACATCTGGTGCCCATCACTTTTTTTGTTGTTGTCATATGTCCAGATTTATTATACACTTTTCATTGTGGTACATATGAATCACTATTCCTATAGCTCTCTGCTCTATATTAAAGAGCATGTCAAGTATCTAATGTCTGAAAACACTTGTGTAATTCCTGTGTTACCTTCTGAGGTCTAGGTGATGCTTTTGCGATGTACATTAGGGCCTTCAGCAATTTGTGATCAGTTTGAGTCTTCACTGATCACTTCTAATTGTAGTCATGGAACCGCTCAGCATCAGAAAGAGTCAAAGCCAGTTCCAGCACCTTGTTGAGTGTTATGTGTGGAGTAGGTACTGCTTTAACAGTTTGTGTCATGAGACAAGCACGTGCCTTCTCTAGAAGAGTGGCTTGTGAAATCCAGAATTCTATTTCAGAAGACAACACTGGAACATGTGTCTTTCTCCCTTGGCCAATAGATGATGAGTGGATTATTAAGACAAATCCATCCAGCCTGCTCCCTGAGGCTTCCTCCCATGCCCTCCCCAATCACCCTGTTTTTCCACCCCCAACCAAGGATCAGGAGGTGGCTGAAAAAGTGTAGATTGCTTCTAGCGATGATCTTTCTTGGAGCTTTTCACTTTACAACTATGCATATGTACCTTTTTGCCTTTCAACTATGTACATAACTTGTGTTCATTAGTTACTTACCAAGAGTAAATCCATCACTGCTGGAAAGTGCTGGACTATTATGTGTATGTTTACTTCTGGGTTTTCGTCCTTCTTTAAAAAAGCCAGGAGACTTAGAACACTTCATTGTTAGAAACATGATTTTGAAGCGGGTGATGGCTGCTTCCCATGTAAGAGTCAGTCAGTGGTTGCTGATTGTGTTTCTTCACTTTTCTGTGGAGAGATGAGCTCATATCCAAACAGACCCCAGGTTGTCATACAGAAAACAGTGCTGCAACACACAAAATGGAATATATAATATTCTTAAAATGTCAGGGGATTTTTTAGGATCTTTCACAAAGACCTTTTGTGTATTCTACCAGGAGGGCATGTCGGAGGGAGGTCTCTTTACAGTATCATTGGACTATTGTCATATCATTTGGACAGTCTTGAGGCTGTTATTCCAAAGAACGTTCAAGTTCTGAAGAGTAAAATGCAATGGAAATGACAGCCAAACACAACTTTGGTCTCTCTGCTCTGCTGTTGCCTGAACTAGGGTGATGTATCCATTTCATGTTGGACAATGGACATTTGTAAAAAAGTAAAAATTCTCAGTACCAACATTGTCCTTCATTTGAACCTGTGACCAAGAGGTGCAGGGCTCCATATCCAACATCATTATACTGATTCCCTTGTGTACAACACATGCTTTTTTAACATTTTCAGATTATCTTCATTATTGCGTTTCCAAGTCTGTTTTCTTGCTGCTCGTTCTTTTGCAAGTCTTCTGTGTTAAACAGGATTTCTTTGGATTTGAACAGCTGTTCAGTGGAACTAGAGCTAGAGTGACAAATTAGAAACTCATGGGCAGAACTGATTCTATTTCTCATGCTAGTTGAGAGAAATAGTAGAAGCACTGCGATACATATTTCCCTTTCTATCACTGAGTGGAAGTCATGATTACTTAAGGCTGATAAAGATTTTGGATTAAGTAATTTACATTGTGTACAGTAATGGTGTGCTTATGAATGAGTTAGTCATAGTACACATGTCTTCTAGAACTGTTTGAATTAGATGATTTAAAGGGATTCTTTTCTCTGGGAATACACTCACTGAAATACCAGTCATGTTTTTGTGGGTTTGTATTCCATGCTTTGAGAATAAATAAAGCTTTTGCTATACCCTTTAAAGTATACATCAGGATGCAGCTTGGAAGGGATAGATAGAAGGTAAGATATATTGTTTATACTACATGATATAAAATAGATTTAAACACTGCAGTCAAACAGCAGTAAATAGCCTGTTAGTCAAAACCCTTCTCTTTCTCAGAGTTGCACAATCTAAATGGGTAGGCCAGCAGAAAAGCAATCAGGGAAGGAGAATGCATGTGTTAATTTTTACAAAGCAAGACCTGGGACAGGGTGGGCAAGAGGGATGGGATTGACTAGCCTGAGGTCACAAAGTCTTTGACAAAATCAGAAGAGGAAGCTAAATCTGCTTTTATTTCTGGGATGAAAATATCTTAATTGTGGTATAACATCTACATTGCTTTGTTAATTCTGGAAGCAGGTTCAAACTGCAGTCTAGTGGCAACTCAGACCGGCCCTTGCAATTTCTGAAGTCAGCAGCAGCGCATTAGATGATACTACTACCTAAAGCCAGCAAAACTTTCAAATAACCCCCTGGCCTTTGCCTGCTTTCTGATTTGGGGTAGGTGGGGGTAACACCTTTTCTCTAAGAAGCAGTGATACGAAGGTCAAAGACATCTCTTTTTCTTCTTTTTTTCTCCTCCCTTTGTCCCCATCTTCACAAAATTGCCACACATGAAGGTAATCCAGTGCTTTGTGGTTAAACTGATGATACATTTGCTTTTCCTTGGTTAGAGTTCCCAAGGCAGCCACACTGACATCTGGGAATGTAAGCTGGAAATCCTTTGAACAAGTAATTTATCCAAGGTCCTGTGTAGCACCATATCAGTTTTTAGTCAACCACATCACAGGCTGCAGAACAGGAGCAGCAGAATTAGTAATGAAAAGAAAAAGTAGATGTGGAGGTCATTTAGAGGCTTTACCCACTGGAGTAAAGAGTAAACCACAAGCACACTGAACATCATTCCTTTGTGGATCTAGAAATGTGTTTTTTTCTGGCTGATCCTGATTTGGAGCTGTTGTCTTTCCCCTGCTTTAATGTCCCTTTATCTCCTTTCCGGCTGATGCAGAACCTGGATTGGAGGAGTTTCCTTTCATCCTCTCTGGAGAAATTATCATCACGTGATCTTTTCAGCCTACATAAAGCCTCTAAAACCAGTCTTTATTCCTTGGTGAACAGTGTTTTGAAGCTTCTTGAACATGGTACTATGAGGGCAAGGGCTCCCAACTTACAACTGCTAGTAGTCTATCCACAGCAGTGCTTTGCTTATATGCTTGAGCCCTGTGTGCATTTTTGGGGCTCTCTGGAGCATTGTTTACAGGAATCGTGACAAAGAGCTTTAGAACACGGAGTCAGTTTAACAACCAAAAGTGCTGCCTTGGGACTGTATCCCCCCTGGAAGGGATACAGCTCCACGTGGTAGCTTGCCTTCATTTCTGTGTGGTGATCCTGTTGGTTTGCATATGGAAAGACAACTTGTTTTATTTGGGTTACAGTTCTCTCTAATTTTACTCTGTGGTATTTGTGATGGGTTTTATTTCACATTCAACCAGAATGCTGTAATAAAAAGCCACCCTGAAAATAAAAAGAAAGAAAACCAAACGTGTTTGTTTATTGGAGCTGGAGCAGGGGCATACTTATATATGAATTACTGAACTGACCTCAGGGAATAACTATTAAACTGATGGAAAGCTCTGGTGAAGCAGGACTATTCTGTATCATCTCTAGTGAGTCTCAGTATCGCTCCTTTCTAGTCTGCCTGTCAGAAGGTGGATAAAGCTTCAAGCTGCCTTTAGGCTTCACTCAAATCAGAGACAGAAGTAACGACACAAGAAGTAGTGTATAGTACTATCAGGATGGTGGATGTGAGTATCTCTGAGGATAGACCAAAGAAGTTATAATAATTGTACACTGTTACTTTTAACTTTTATTCTTAAACTCCCCATTTGCTTCGTTTCAGTATGGAAGAGAAGACAGCGACTGGGCAGTGCTGGTGTCATGAAAGTGGAAGAGTTCAGACCCTCCAGACAGAACAGACATGAATAACAACAACTTCTGTAGCTGCCTGTGTGTAGCATAGTTTCTATATCAGTTTGCTCCCCAGGATGATTGTTTCCACAATCCGGTGAATGTGAACACAATCATTTTGATTTTTACTGTAATCCTGTTGGTAGAAGCCTGTCTTCTTGGTAGAGGTGCTAAATATTAGCAATAGAACTTACCTAATGGTTTTCTTAGTGCCTCCTTGTATCTTATGTGGTCTGAAAACTTGTAAAATGCTCTTCAACTGCTCTTCAGTTTGATTTGTTTTAACTGCCATCACCAGCAGAGCACATCATATAGCACAAGGACGCTGCCTGCTAGCTGGCCGCAGGGTTCTATTGACATTATTCTGCCTTTTGCTCTGTGTTCAGGAAACAAGTTTAGCCACACATTCTTTTTTTTCATATTCTGCTTGTATGGGAGATTCCTGCATTTGCATAGCCCTCTAGATTCCCCTGTGCATAGCCTCTCAAATAACAGCTCTGTCCTTTAGGCCAAATTTCTGAATCGATCTAGTCTGCAATACACTCCCTATTGGCCTATTGCCTTTCCCTCCATAGGGATATGCAGTGGCTGCTTGGGCAGTGCGTACCTCTTTAACAGTTGAATACATCCTTCCATATGTGATTTACAGGGCTGGGTCAAGCCCTGCTGAGACAAGAATTACCTTTTGTCTGGCCTAGCACAGAGCCGGGCACACGGACAGTGTTGCCTTCCAGGCAAATGTCTAGAAAATAAGATTAGACAACTGTGGCTGTGAAAGTTGAACCGCTCTTCACAGCAACCAAACCTTTGGGTGGAGGAATTTCTTTCATCATTCAGTCACATGATTTAGATCAGCAAAATGTTTTTCTTGTCCCTTTCACCACTCCGTATGAAATCTATTCAGCGTCCATTGACACGTGTACTTTAATAAGGGCCTTCCTATTAAGGAACAAGCTGTGTTGTCAACAGAAAATATCTAGCAAAATAAGGAAAGATATTTCATTTAAACCGTGGTTTCATTCTGTTTAAGCGCATACTTCTTCATACACCGCTACTCTCTCACATGCAGTCTTGGTACTATTGGAAGCGATATAAAGCATGTAGCCCACAGTTAGGGAACATTCACTAACAATCATACTGTAATATTTATTAGCTTTCTCTTTTTGCACACAGCTTTGTTGAACAGCTTTAAGATACCTCTTGCCAAAAAGGATCACCGTATCAATGTTCCAAAGTGCTACTTCAGTGTAAAACTGGCGAAACTTTACTGACACTAATGGAGTCCTATAAGGAGTAAAAGTGAAACATTTATTGCCATAGTTTCCAGTAGAGATGCACCAGTATGAAGGGACATTTTTAGCACTTTATTATTTTTTTTAAGACACAAGAATATCTCTCCCATGCTTTATAAATCTTTGTAGTTATTGGCATATGTTATCATAGCTTAAAAAGGCAAAATATAATTTCTAATAGACCATCCATGCCTTATGCGACTGCTAAAAAGTAGCCTTATGGCTTTCCTGTTCATTTTTTGTCAGATTTTAAAGACAACCCCTGCTTAGCTATCCTTTCTTTTGCTCCCTCACATCATGACTTTTACTATCTTTCACTGCAGTCCAATTTAATCTTTTAATGAAGAACAGTTGAAGGTTCTCTCTGACAACGTAACCATTGTTAAAATTTGTTGGATAGTTTTCTCTTTAGAATACAGCTGCAAGCACAAAATGTTGTTTCACTTACAGTAGCAATAGTATTGTGTGTCTGCTTTTCTGACCATTTGAATCTGTATCATGTGCTGGTCTTCGTTCAGTATCTTACTATGTATCGTAAGCTGCTGGTAGTCTTTCTTTTATTTAATTAGATAGGTGGTAAAACTAACATGGGGAATATGTCAAGATGCGATGTGGGGTAGAGAGTTTTATCCAATGGGACAAGTATCATAACTAAAGAGTGCCTTTAACTAGAGTGTGGCATGGAGCTCTCTGAAGAGTGTGTAATGAGCAACCACATGTGGCTTCCTGTTACTGAACTCTCTAATCAGTCCCCTCATGTTCCTCTTGGATTTAGCAGCAAAAGGAAAAGTGGGAATGTCTAACTTCAGATGCATGGCGAAGAGGTTGTACGATACCTTAACATCTCAGGATGTTGATAGAGTTAGCAAGTATCATATATCAAAAGTCCCCACAAAGGCATCAGTATAGCAGCAGTAATCTATTCCCTAGTCAGAATGAGTAAGGACCAGTTAGAAGAATTATTTTACTGTGGTGTCAACCTAAAAGTTGTGTAAAACTCTTCTTAAATTGGATGCAAGTAATTTCATGTGAGGAAACGAGGCAGTTTCATTTGTTGTGGTTTGCACGGTTTCCTGCACTGATCGGAGAGATACCTTTCCTTTTACTGCACATTTTGAGCTGATGGAGACTTCAAAATGATGAGAGCTGAAACTGAAATGATCCACAGAAATGTGTAGACTTTTCTGGCATAGAAGAATGAAAACATGTAGTGTGTATATGTTAGTTGTCTTTAACATCTTGGTTAATTGCTTTACGCTGGCTATGTCAACTCAAAGTTGTACTTATTTCCAAACAGGAACCAGGTGAATAGGTTCTCAATTTTAAACTTTAAAACCTAAATAAGGGAGCTGACAGGTCAGTATAATACAGGAAATTCTTCTAATGTTGCATGCTGTCCTACCCTGCATTCTGCCACTGCTTTTTTATCCTGTTAACCAAAGGAAAAAAAAAATGTAAATAACAGTATTTGGTATTGTATTCTTCCTATTTTTGCCTGTACCTGTACAATTTAGGAGGGGACTGTGGTATTCCCTGAGCTAATAATAGATTGTAAAAGAACATCTGCACATCTTTTCTCCGTGTGCCCTATTTGTTTAATTGCAACAGACTTACATAGAAAGAGTATGATACATCATATCTAGGCGATTATTCATTCTTCATCACTGAGTTATGGTTCTGGTAATTGATCTTTTAAGACATAAGAAAGTCTAACATTAGGAAAATTTGAGACTGTTCAAAAAAGATAAATTAATATTGTTTTGTGATATTTGCATAATTGGCTGCAATTATTTAATGTTTAATCGGATTGATCAAATGAGATTCAGCCTTTCACATGCTTATGTTTTACAAACACTGGTACTTTAAAATGATAATAATGAACTCTTAATTTTCATATGTTCTTTCTTCTCCCCTTCATTCTTTTGATTATTATTTTCAGTATTGAGCATGTCCTTACTTTTCAGTTTGGTGAGCACGATTCATGCATAGGAAAGAAGTCCTTCAAATGAGAGAACTTTTCATGAGACCTGCATTTCATACAAGCTCTTCTGATGCCAAGAGTTACGGCCTCAGCAACTGACATTAACTAGATTCTTAACTGCAATAAGGGCAAATTGACTGAGAATTTACAGTGACAGTCTCTGGTGAGAATGCTAATAAAGGTTCCTCCTTCAGGTAGATAATCTCTTCAGTCTGTAACAATGCAAAGCAAATGATTTTTCTGGGATATAGAAGGGAAGTCTGATAAAACAAAAATCAAGATAGTGAGAGATCTCTCTGCTCAGCCATTGTTTACACCTGTTCAACTATCTCAAGCCAAAAAGCAGTTATCCTTTCTAGATAAACTCATGTTTAGGGCTTATGTAATTCAACAGAGAGATATCACTGATCCTCTCCTGTATACTTATTTTATACTTATTTCTCCTCAGGTTTGAAGAGTGGTAATTTAGAGAAATGCGATACTTGAGTCATTTGGAGTGCAAGTTATTTGAAAGGTCTGTCTAATACATGGTCTTCCAAGGAGGTAGACAGAAAAACAGCTGGGACCCATCTCATAGCTGCCTAATTAGAGGAGGAGCCCTCTTGAATTCAATGACCTCTCCCAAACAATCTGCATAATCTCGACAGACTGCTTAGTGTGAGCTGTCTATTGATAGTGCCTTGCAATGAAATAGGATACAGAGGAGGTGGCACAGCCTGCCAGTCTGTGGCACACTGGCTCTCTCTGCATGGGATTCACCTTAGTGATGCTAAGTTTTAATGTTCTGGTGTCAGGCTCGTATACTGAGAGGTGGGCAGGCATAAATGATGGTTGAGCATGCCCTGAGGTGGGTTGTTCCCTGCTGTCTTTCTCTCCCTTCCAAACAGACTTGCAGCCCCTTTTCCCCAGCCGCCTATCATGATACCATTTGGTCTCATGTCTAACAGTGACCATTTAAGCAAATTTTGCACGTTCTTTTTGCTTTTAGCCATAGTGGCCGTTTAAAAAAAACAACAAAGTTTTGTTCATCTTGCAGGTGTTCAAGATCAGAATTGTACTTTGCCATCTGCATATGTAATTCCTGAATAGACTACCACTGACTTTGTGACCCTGGAAAAGTTACCTAACTTCTTTGTAAATGCAGAGTAGTAGTACTACCACTTATACCACTTTTAACTCGAATCCAAACTTTTGCATAAAAAGTTATTTTACTACAGACCAAATAAGCTTTCCAGAAAGCTTTTTAAGCAGCAGAGAAAGATACCATGTAAAGTCCAGTATTTCAAGGGTTGCTTTAGAGTAGAAGTATCTTGATTATACAGGAGAAAACCATTATTTGAATGAGAAATATGTTTAAGGTTTGCTGTATGAACCCATAAACAAGTAAAACATGTAGTTCAGAATATAAAGGACCATACAGAAAGATCTTGAAAAGAGAATTCACCGCCACCTCTCAAACAATGCTATCTTATTGAGAAGTGATGCTTGAAGGAAGTCTTGTACCTCTCAATGCAGAGTCATTAGATTACAACTATTCTACAGGTACGCTTCGTCATGTAGCACTTGTGACAGACCTCTTTATCAATCTTGACTACAAATTTTCTAAACTGCAGTATTTAGCAATTGTGGAGTGTCAGCTGTGTTTTACTGTATTTTGTCACTGTCCTCAAGATTTGGAAAAATAATTCATAGGTCCTAAATCATTTAAGCTAAGTAACTTCTTAGTAAGTGTATTTTTAGTCATAATGGCAAAAGAGAGGACTGATATTGCATTGGTGAAAAAAACTGTTGTAGCAGTCCTTCTGTCTGTGCCTTCCTTTAAGTATGATGGTTATTGGTGGGAATTCCAGGATATTTTCCCTGATTATGCAAAATCTGAGTGCCGTCTACAGCACAGTTGGCAAATATATCCCCAACTCCATAAACAAAACTAACTTAGCCATTACCTTGAGCTAGAACAGTCAAGCACATTAGGACTTAGCAGGTGTGGAACAACATTGAATTAGAATGGTCAAGCCATTGGAATTAGTAGCTCAGATAGAAACAAATCTCACTAACCACACTGGCAAGGTTAATCACACCCAAATTTAGTAAAAATAATGGATTTTAAATTTGCTAGTAATAACAGAATGGCTAGATCCTTGTCCCTCTATCTGAACATGAATTTATACCATTTGCTTATCTTAAAACTTAATTTATTCAGTCTGATTTTTACCACAGTCCTAAATTCTCATGCCATGCTTTTAAAAAGAGTCTTAAATTTCATGTTCCTAGGAGGATCTTAAGGAAGATTTAAGACCTTGATATATAATTTTCAAGTCTGTAAAAAAACAGCTGGATAAAGTTAAGGTAGAAAAAGAGAAGGCAACTTTGTGGAAGAAAGTAACTACAGTGTTCCAAATGGTTTCCCAACACTGATAATTCTTGGGTTTTTTACCAGAGAGGTATGCAGGGGATAGTACATAAAAAAAGCGTACTTTTTTCTTTCCTTCTTTTTTTTCTCTCTCTCTTTTTTTTTTTTCCTTCTTTTTCTAAGCAAGAGTTGGGAAGGTTTCTAAGAGCTGGTTCTCTTAGTAATACTAATTCTTTATAGAACTTGATTCTGTCAGGCTTAGAGCAGTCATTTAAGTGTGAGATGGAAGATTTCAGAAGTTATTTCACGTGGTACTATCTTGCATGAACAAGTTTTCTTTCATTTTATGATCAAAGTGATCAAGATATGAACATGGAATCTTTAAATTTTGCACCTTTTAATAAAAAATTTTGCTTTTCATTTTAGAATTCTGATACAGCATCACTGAACTATTATATTGAACTATCATGTCTCAGTAGGTTATGAGAAGAAAGGAAACATTCAATTATGTAATCACCTTCTTCCTGTATGGCAAATCCCCTCTTCATTATGATTTGGCCACCACAAGAATTGTGACTTCTTCAGCTGAAATAACAGGTTTTTTCTCTACTGTACCCTACTAGTGCACTCTCGGATTTTTAGTAAGTACTAAGTGCTTGCAGCAAATGTGAGAGCAAAAAGTGAAGTGAAAAGTCTTCTCTTTCCAGAACAGGCATGCTAAGGAAGGAGAGTAAAATTACTCATCAAGTTGGTCAAGACAGGAGGTCCGAACAACTTCATTACCGTTCTCATTCAGTCCAAAACAGAGACTACTCACGTATACCAAATGTCTAGCAGGATAGTAGATTGCTATTGCTATTTAAGATTGCTGTTATTCAGTTACTTAAATACATAGATCTATGCTTACGTTTTCATAACTTGGGCCTTAGTATCTTGACTGAAATCTGCCACGCACATGTCACGAAACCGTAAAATACTAGATCAAAACAAACAGGTAAAGCTCCAGATATCTAACAGTGAGAAACTGTTTTCTACAGGTCAGTGGCCTATTCTCTTCCCATAATTTATATTCATTTTCTAATGGCCTGATAGTTGACTAGAACCGCAAATAGGAGACAAATGCATCATTAACTCTGCTCTATAGTTGAGGATGTTAACGTGAATCTATTCCCTCCATCTCCTGGGGAGATGGCTTGGACTCTAGCTTGGCCACTGTAGTAGAGAGTGACAGAATGTAAAATGTTCTTTGCCGTGATGGAGACAAGAGTTTTATCTGAAGCTAATTGCAAACAGTTTCTGTTAAAACAATAAATGTGAAAAGACATATGGCCCAGTCTACCTGACTTTCAAGGCATTTAGAAGGGTGCAGTAATAGTTACTGGAATTGTAGCGTATAAGCAGTGGGAAGTTAGCAACTAAAAGAGGGAGAAGTAAACACCTCTGAAGGGTCTCTCTTTTCTCAAATGTTAAAGTTAACTGGGTATTTTACAAGGATCTGAACATATAAAAGCAGTAAGGGACAGATGTGTGAAAAAATACTGGATAAACTAAAGGAAACTCTACCTCATTCTTCTCTAAAGGTTTTGTAGAAGCACAATTAAGCGCTCCTAATGGCATTGTTATGTACCGACCATCTGGCATGAAAGGAACACTTTATATTTGTATGTCTATAAATCCTGTAATAACTGTATTTTGCTGGCAGTAGAAACAGTCTATACTATTTGCAGTTTTCCTCATCAAATCTGTAATTACGCAATGTTTCTGTCTCCAATAAAGGAATTTAATGGGCACCTGTTTGTGGCATGTTATGAAATCATCACTGTTGAGTACAGCTAACTAAGCATAATTATCCCATAGATGGGAGCTTTTATGAAATAAATTCTTGAAGGCTGGATGAAAAGAAAAAAGAGTTACCAAATGAAGTGTGGCACCTAAGAACAGCAAAGCAAGATACAAGTGGTAAGAGATAAGCTAACTCTGTAATCAAAATGCAAAGCCTATATTCTGCCTTCCACTGAATTCTAAGGATGACACTCAGAGGGAAGAGTGAGGTCTTAACAACAGCAGACATGCGTCTACCCTGCCAAGCCTGGAGGCTGAGCCTGTGTGTCCACTGACAGTAAAATGCTGGACAAATCAAGCAGCAAAACTACCTACCTGCTAACCATGTTGTCATGAAACAGCTTTTTAATGTGCCAGGACCACGTAGCAGTGATTGAATACAGCCCCCATTCTACAGGGTTTGGGACGATGAACTCAAGAGAGAAAGCCAGAAAACAACTTCATACTTTGAGCACTTACTTCATGAGGCGGTTTTGAATAGTCATTAAGGTATGTCAACCGATGGGAAGCCCTTTGAAGATGGAAAGTGCTGAAAAGTGGGTGGTGTTAAAATCTTGACATTTGCCATGTGTAATAGCTATATTTACCAAAATTCTTGACATACTCCCCCTTTTCAGTGCAGGGAGTACTGTGATTAAAGGTAGTACTAATCCATGCTGTGGTAAAGTACACATCAGGGTAAATTTTCCATCTGATTTGGTTCTCAGTGACTTCAGGGAAAGCTGGCATGGATACAGGACACTTTAAAGAAGCTATAGATAGGCAAGTACTGAAAGTTGTTAATTACTGCTAGGAGAACGAGCCTAACATGTCAGAATCAGGCTTTATTCCTGTAGTTTGGCTTCTCCTCTTTAATCCTGAGGGGACCTTTCTTAATTGTAACTCTAGCTTGAGCTTCAGTAAGACAGCCTTCAAAACTTGCTTACCCCAAGTAGTAGTAATTTGAGGACTGATCCTACAAGGTGCTGAGTGGGCTTCAGAGACAGAGAGAACTATGCCTTTTAACAAAACTTAAAAAGACCCCCATTTTCATCCCTTTTGAAGCCTCACAATAGCTGGCAAGAGTTCTGTTCAACAAAGCACTTGCAGTACCACCGCCAGCAGTGTGTTCTTGGGGATGGAGAGGATCAGTTCTGAGGTCTCTGATCTGGGATACAGTCGTGTAAAGTTGATATGACCCCCCCCCCCCCAAAAAAAAAATAATCAGTTTTAAAATAACACAGCGGGAGGACAAAGCAGAAGGAAAAAACTGCTTTCTATACATATAACCAGGGCAAGGAAACAAAGCTGGGCATTCCAATATATGCAGAATTAGAAATGCCAGTTTTGAGGGTATTCAACAAAAGTGCTGAATTTCAGTTTTTCTTCTTCCTTTCCTTTTGCTCAGTGTTCTGATATTGTGGCATCATGGTGATTTTAACAGAGCTTCTAAAGAATTACCCTGCTGCCAAGAAGAGCAAAATTTTCTGTAGTAGCACCTTCGCTGTTCTGGATGCTTCTCTAATGAGAACTTGTAAAAGAAAATATAAGAATGTGGAAGGTGTCTACTTCTCTCTCTCCCATGGGAATGATTTTTAATGCCAGGTAAGAAAATGTTTGTCCTGCTTCATCTGCAGGTGGTATTATATTATATCTGTACAAATTTAGGATATTAAATTCTAAGCATTACTGATGCCAGATTATACAAGACAGTTTATCTTAATTTAAGTTCTTGTGGGTCATTCAAAGAAATTACGTTCTTTTGACATGATTTCAAAAAAATCTCTGGTTTATAACCTTTTTTTTTTCTTCTTCTCCATTTTGCTCATGGAGTAATGATTTTTGAAGGTTCAACTTTGGTCAGTTTATGCTCTTAGTGGTATATAGGCATTTATCCTTTACTTTGAAGGCTGTGTAGGCTAACATTTCTTTAGAGTGAGGTAAAGAAAATTCATATGTAAAGAAAATATCCTAACCAATCTCAGTATTTGTGAGAGAAATACCTAACTCTAAAGGATAAACTGAAAAACTTGTTTAAAATGGGTGAGTTCTAACCACAGACTGTAAAATGCACCCACACTTTGATTTTAGGCAATACATATTTTCAGAGGGACTTAATAGTTAAATATTTTAACTTGTCTTATTAGGTGAAATACCAATGGCATGTCTAAGGCACATATGCATGTTCGTAGTCTACAAAACATATGCCTTTCAAACAAAAGGCGGATCAAGTCAATACTTACTTGATACATGGTAATATCTACGAAGTCAGCATGTTGTAAACGCTCAGCAAGCAGGCCAGGCATCTTCAGTACACGGCACGTGTTCAACGGCCCCTCTGGGTCTGCCCACAGGCAGATGGAGGTAAGGCTCTGGTATAGATGGCCTATGCAGCTGAAGCTGTGTGGTGATATGGAAGTGTGTGCTTTGCAGGGTTGTATGTGCAAAGGTGACTTTATACCCATCCTTTATAGATAGACAAATACAGGCTGGGAGGCTGCCACTACCAGAAATATTATCACCTGTAAAATCGCTAGGGCTGCTCTGACTCTTCTTTTGATAGGGATGAGATTCATCTAGTGTACTACACCTAAGATGAAAACAAAGACTGTGATTTACCCACCTTTTAGGCAAAGTTTACATAAATCATCACCAAGCAGAGCCAGTGGACAGACTTCTTTCAGTGGAAACTTCAAATTCAACTGGTGATAGCTCAGCCCCTAGCTTTCATGCTCTGAGCACGAAGAGAAAGGCTCCACTCTTCTTATTTCCAGCTGCTCTGTCCCTGACCTTCCCTTTGTGGCACTGCTGGCACAAAAGCAGTTGCAGAGTGACCGGATCGCTGACCACAGGGCGGCAGAAGCAGATGCACAGACCCCACGCACTGGAAGAGCAGGGCTGCTCTTGTAGCCACGGCAGAGCTTTAAGGAGCTGAAGTCAGTGAAGGAGTCACACCCATTGAAATGTTAGGATTTTAATATCTCCCAGGTGCTACCCACTTTTATTACAGCTCTTAAACTTTTATGCGCCAGTCCTTGCTTAAGTCATTGCTGAATTCTGAGCGCATTTTTTTTGCCTCCCTTTAGCTGTAGCTCATACAAGTCTCATGCCTGAGCAAAGACTGTAATATTTGCTTTACTGAAGTTCCAGGTTGGAAAAGAAAGCAACTTCTGAAGATTTTGTATCTTCATCATAAGGGTGTGGCTGAAAACTGGTTAGAATCGAGACAGTGAAAAATACTCTTATGTTTTTAGGAAATCTCAGTGCTTAAAAATATGAAGAAAAATGCCACAGATCAGACTGATGTTCCAGTACCTTTTACCTCTAGGGTCAGAATTCTGACCATCCCGCTGGTCTGGATCCTACCAGCTAAGACTCACATTGGTCCTAAATGCTTATAAACTTCACATTGCTTCCTTCCTCTGTAGAGTAATGAAGGTGGGTTAATTAGCATTGATAATGTACAGCTGTGGGCTGGCTTCAGGGGCGGTGGGCTGGCTGATGTGGATAAGGCGCAGCTGTGGCTGTTCCTGCTAAGTAGTTAAATAGCTCATAGGGGTGTGGAAGAGGGGCACCTGGTGAGGAGGGACTGGGAGGAAGCAGAAGAGAGAGTGCCCTGGAGGTAGGAGAGACGAGGAGAAGGATGTAGTGGAGGAACTGGCCTGAAGAGTATGAAGAAGCAGCACAAGTAGTAGGTGAACTGTTGAAAACTTGTGGGGGATCGGTGATTGTGCCAGGGCAAGGCATGGGAGCTACTTACTGAAGTTAATCTGGTATGGGGTGGTAAAAACCTTGCTGCAGCCTAATTGTTTGTGTTGCAACATTTCTCTACCACGGTCTGTCCTTACCTATATCACACAAGGCACAGAAAACCTGAGTAGTTTGTCGCTGCTTTTATTCCTGTCTTGAAAATACACTCCCACAAATACCTGCCTCTAAGCATAACTTGTAGGGAACACAGGTTCCCTTTGCTGTTTCCCTCCGTTGGTAGGAGGAAAATTTTTATGGCTCTTGAGGAAAAACAGTTAAGTCTGAGCTAAGCTCAAGGTTAGAAAGCCTCCCTAACCTCTGCTGCCAGTTTTCTCCAGAGGGTTCTCCATCTGAGGGGGTAGGGTCAGTAACTCTCCAGTGGGGAGAGATCCCACCTGTCTTTTACTTGCTGTAATCGAAATGCCTATGTCTACTTAGGTGGCAGTGATCTCCACACTGTTATACAGGCTTGAAAAGTCATGGTTAGGATGGTGAAGGTGAGACAGGAGCTGGTTACTCATGATATGTTACCTTACTAAGAGAAATTACATTGTCTCTTGCTCTGTTTTGCTATCTGCATCTACCATTGGTGATAATGTTAGGCTAGGAAGTGCTAATAGTTGCTGTCAGGTGAGTCATTAACCCAAAAATCTTCAGATTTGTCCATGGCTATGCCAAGGACTTTTCAGACTGAAGAATTTGTAGCCTCTGTGTGTGTGAGGTGGAGAGCAGAGAAAGGTAGTGTTGCATATGCTTTTCTGAAGGAGCAAAGAAACAGTTTTGGGAATGCAGGTTTTACTTGCATGGCACACTTGAGGGTTCCCGAGGAGCCTACCTTTTGCTGTTTGGTCTCATCATGTTCCTGAAATAAGGCTTCTTTTTAACAAATAAACAAGCTAAAGAGATAATACTACCTAACATCATTGCCTATACTTTTCTGTCATGGAAAGAATCTAGCGAGACATCCAATGTTGATGCTCTTTCTTCCTCGTGCAGTATAGCCTGCAAAGATGCAAAGCATATTTTTTTAATTATTTTTTTTTAACTTCAAGAAGACCAGGCTATTGTCTGTCAGCCTAGGCAGAAGCTTTTTTAATATGTGCATGAATGCCTTTAACTGATACTGTCATTACACATATGAACCATAACCAATCAGCAGATTTTTTAGGTCAGATGGCTACTCTATTTTTGAAAGATTAGTGTTATTGAGTTCCTACCTAGCAACTCTTTACGTCTGCTAAGGTGAATCTTAAGAGCTTCATTGTACCTTTTACAGCTGTTTAACTCTGAGTCCCTTGGAAGGATTTCCTTTGCTAGTCTACATGCTGCTACATCCAAGTGGCAGAAAGGAGAACTCCTTATTTCACATCCCAACAAAAAGATACCAACATCTGTACTAGTTCCCCATATCTGCATGTGTTTAATATTGGCAAGCTTTTTCAGTGCTAAGATAACATCAACTCAAAAGTTAGGAGAAATGTCACTAAGGCCAAAGTTCAGGCTGACAAAAGGGAAAATCCGCAAATTTTACAGGATAAGATCATACTTAAACACAAAATTTATTTTCTGAATATGTACCTATATCTGCCAAACCTTGGACTTTTTGTGGCAACTTTCTCCTGGAAAGAGAAAGTCATATCAATAAGGCTTTACTATCTGTCACTGCAATTTAAGCAGCATGAGAGAAAGCCAACAACATCTGACCCAATGAAGCTCTTAGCAAGTTGTATATGAAATTCAGGCCAAAATTCACCTGCTGTAGAGTTGTTTAACCTTCTTTTTTCTCTGATAAAATATCTATTGTCAGAAAAATAATTCTGTACTTGTGTAGAGCTAGTCACCAGAAAATGTATGGTTTTCATTTTAAATAATGAAAAGTAATTTTTCAGGGAAAAAAGAAAAATTTGACCCGTAGATCATCACTAATCAACCATGTATATTTTAACAATTACTGTTTCATTCAGTCATAAGATGATAAATTTGAGATCTTTCACAGGAAAACTGAAAATCAAACTGAAATTACAGTAAATTGCTAAACCATGTTGGTTTGCAATGATTTATTTTTAAAAGATACTGCTTCTCTTGGTTTCCTCTACAGTGCACAATATAAGTTTATCAGATAAGAAGTGATTTTCATTAGGGAAAAATTATAAGCAATCTGGAAAAGAAGAAAAGATTAGCAGTTACCCTTGATCAATTCCTTTCTGTGCCTTTGAGCAAGGCAGGTAACTCTCCCAGCTCCTATTTTCCAGCTGTAAAATGGGGTTAATAGCTCTCAGCAAACCGAGAGACTCCTGTGAGGATAAATGCATGACAGGCTGTATGATCAATGAGCAATGGAGGGCCATATGGACCTGAAGACAGATTCCACCATGGCTGCCTCATTCTCCACATTAATTTGTAATAGCCTGCTTATTCTTTCAATTAAACCTTACAATCACATTTCTGCCAAGCTCAGTGTTGCTTCCAGTTTCAGTGAAACTTCACAAGCTGGAACATTGCCTACAGCTGACAGTGACATTTAAATGCAAGAATATCAAGCTTATGCGTGGCCAAAACTTCTATAATTCCAGGCCTTGTCAGTCTACAGTATTGATTCTGGTTTAAACAAATAAACACCCAGCTCATTTTCACCTAACCTTGGAAGAGTTTGCATTGCTTAAATGTTCCACTCTGAATCCCAGGTGATATCTTCAGGGATTATGAGTGTTCAAAAGCAAATGAATTATAGCAACAGACATCTAGGCACAGTTTTTGCGAGAGTACCTGGCCACCTGGAACCGAAACCCTTCTCCTTTGTGCATGGGGACCAGATAAAACTTGGGCCTCAGAGGAGGAAGGCAAGTTGCAAGAGGAAGGGCTTCGGAGACTGCACCAGAAGGTAAAATTTCTGTGCCTATGCATTTAGTGGCCATAGGTTTTGCATATACAGTTCTTTTAACTGAGGACCAGCTGTTTTGCAAGTATGAAGTTGTTTTATGTGTTATGGTACTAACCAGCATAAAGTAAAAGAACCCACACAGGTGAGACTTGAAGCATTTACTGTATTTATTTTTGTGATCTTGACCCAAGCCCACACAACCAGGAAACATCACAGCCATCTGTGGAGAAAACAGCACGTTGATTATTGCTTAGGAGAGAAAAGATGGGCTTGAGTTGCAGTTCAGTGACTTAACCAAGATCTTTCTGCTCTAAAACTGCCTGGCCGCGTGTTCATAGCTGCAAGAGCTCTTTGGTGCCTGTGTGTGTTAGTGAAGAATTGAGCATGGTGGACTCTTGCCCAGCCAGACCAGGGCAGGCTGGCTCTGCCTGCTGTACCTGCAGGAGAGTCCCTTCCACAAGGTGGTTATTCTGCAGCTGCCTTTTGGCTCCTTTGCGTAGCACCACCTTTATTTAGCTGACCAGATAATCTTTGGGTGTGCAAGATGAGGTAAGGTGACTGAGACATCGAAAGTAAGACCCATGTTTGGCCACCTCCTTCCTGCCCACAAGTGAACTATTTTTGCTGCTTAAATGCACTCGGTAGTGCTGGTTTAAAAGAAAAAGTACCAAAAAGATTCTTCCGTGACCTCCACTGCAGAAGTAAGAGCTGACATCTGCCCTGGAGCCCCTGCAGTCAGTATTTATTACATTCATGTCTGTATCTTGTCCCTGCTTTGGGTTTTCCAGGTTAATACAATTTTTGAATGCCTGAACTGCAGGAACATTCATTCCCTGATAAAACACGAGCTCCCAACTTTTCTTCATTTATCTTGTGCCTAAAACCTGCCTTGTCTTCAGCAATCAGGTTGTGACCCCTCTGATTTCCACTGGCAGAATGACTCTAAGTTGTTTATCACAATTTTAACTTTCCAAGCAAATTATTCTTTTATCTTGAGATGCCTGATTGGATCTTTCTTCCTACCTGAAGAAAGATGTCCGTCAAGGGATACATGCAGTTCTCCTCTCCCCTGACCACTGCAGGGAGTGTGAGAGGTGGTGGTGTTTTTCACGCACAAAAGGGAAAAAAAAAAAAGTCTTTCATATTTTCAGTTCACAATAGCTTCATCTGAGTAAATATAACACTGCAAAAGAGAATAGTAAAGCCTCTGTGAGGTAGCAATGAATTTTTAGACCTGCTGCATATTAATCAACCTCCAACCCTGCTCACAGCCTAAGTGTGCTATACTGTGCTCTTATGTCTGTGTTTAGGTGCATTTTGTTGGTGCAGACACAGCTGCAGCTGTACGAGTGAAGCTGCATTTTTTTATTTATACAGTAAGACCATACCTGGCCACAGCCCCACACAGGAAAAGCACATTTTTTTCTAGAACAATGGAGTCATTTGGGGCTTTGGTTGGCACAGCTATGCTGGGGAAATCACAATTCACCATGCTCTTAGTTGGCATTGCTGTTAGCAGAAGTTTGGAATGGAGTCATAGTCTCAAAGGGCTCTCATAGCTCAGGAAGAACAGATTGCCTTTAAACTTACTGATCCCAGGCGACTGAGGTCTTTGGTGTTTTCTTGACAGCCCTGGGAGCCTGTGTGAGTTAGACCAGGCTTTTGCAGAGCTTTGTAATGTACTGTGATTTGTTTTAATCTAGAATATCCCTCCTTTACCCCTAACTACTTTACCACATTACTACAGGAGCAGGTTTAAGTATTGTCTTCTCCAGAAGACATTACGTAACCATTTTTACTTTAACCCATAATCACTTATTTACTGCATGTGAGAGTTTGCTAATAGATTGGGAAATTGGATCTTTCTAGTTACCTTACCAGATTGAAATCTGGTGCAGGAAAAAAATAGGTCAACCATCCAAACAAAAATCCATCCTCCCTTTCCCCTGCCATCCTGCACTCTATCATCAAAAAAAAAAAAGCAAAACCAAAAATGGAGAACATAAGTAGATAGTGTATTTCAACATGAAATCTGTATCAGTCCTGCCAAGAAATACAACAATATCAATTCATTTTGTACTTATTAAGAAGTTTTAGTACTCTGTTTCTTCCAAATCAAACTAAACCTAAAATAAAACCCCTCTTATGCTGAAATAATGTACAAAGGAGGGCATCTGGACAGTCTATGTAAGAATGGACCACAATCATCATCATCATCCCATGAGCTCTACCTTTTAAGTTTAGTTTCTTACATTACTTTCTCTACTTTTCCATTAATACACCCCAGATCATTAGCAGTAGTATTCAAATGCATAGCAAAGTAATTTTCAATTCTTTGCTGTTTGAATTTCAGTCTGCCATTCACTTTTTAGTCTTTATGCTGGTCTGTTCAGTTACATTCTCTGGGTGGGAGGATGCCCTCGGCAGACACAGGGCAATGTTACTGCTCCTGAGCCCTCTGTGTTTGTCTCCCAGAAAGGTGTTGGATTGGGCCAAGTGGCTTTGTGCCCTGGCTGCACCTATCGTGTGCCAGAGCTGAGTGTCAGGTATGCACGCCTCTGCTTCAGTGTCTCTTCATCCCACTGTGGGCGCTGCCTAAGGACCACTGCTTATTTGCTGAGTAGAAGTAGCAGCTACTAATAGATTTGGGCAATTTCCCCCCTATGCAGTGTCTGTCTTGCCTTACCCTTTATATTGCTCTAAATTAGAGCTGGCCAGTGGATGGGCCAGATGTGGTCCATAATAAAATTTTACTCTCCCTTCTCTCCTCCTTGCAATGCTGGCAGGGCAACCTGATTGTTGCCACTGCTAATGTAAGTCTCTGGGGAAACAGAGGAAAGAGAAGCTAAAATAGAGAGTCAAAGTCAAAGCTGTCAGGACTGGTGCAGCAGCAGGGCCATGTGAACCAGGCTCTGTTCTCTAAACCCTTAGTGGGAAGTGAAAGTGGTCTCCTAACTTCTGCAGCAGTGAGAAATTATCTGAGATACAGTATATTAAACTGAGAGAATGGCAGTCTCAAGGAGAACACATCTGAATTTGAATTATTTAATTCTCATTTAACTCTTGTTCACCCTTCAGTTTGTGTGTGAGGAGAAAGAGTTTCTATTCCTTTACAAAAAGCAAGAAGTAATTTTTGTGACTTCTTGTCAATAGCATGTTGACTACACAGTATATGTTGACTTTTTAGAATCAGTAGTATAGCCTAACCCAAAATCATGAGTCAGGTCTTACAACCCTTCAAGACAACCTTAAAAATCCTAAGCATATTTTGCAAAATAAACAAAACATTTGGATCTCTCTTTCTTGGCTTTCCTGTTTTTAAACTGCCTTTCCTTTCCATCATATGTGCTAAAAAATAATGTTTAAAAATAATTTTTCCTGTATACAGCATGTAGAGCTTTAAAAAAAGGTACTAGGTATTATGGAGCTTGCAGTGAAACACAGACAGCTCTTTGCACTGTATCAGATATTTTTTCTAAGAGTTTTAAGATGTCCCAACTTTATGGCTGCAGACACTTTGAAGTAGTGTTCATCTTTTTTGTCATCCCTTTTCTCAGGAATGTTTGCAGCCATGTCTATTGGAGACATCACAGAGTTAGACAACATGCTCCTGGTCTTTCAGGTCACATGTAGCAGCACTTTGGTTTAATGAGTGTTTTCAGATGTCTACCCATCTATCCTACTAACTTTAATTGCCATCACCACAAACGGACTTCATCTTTTTGTGAAAAAGATTGCCACACCAGTAGCTTCTTACAGTGAGAAGCAGAGATTAACAGCATCATAATCTGGTGCTAACATGTCGTGCACCTGACAGACTTCACTGCAGGTGTATTCAAATGGGGCTGCGAAAAGACCCAGCTTTTTTTCCTATCATGGAAATCAACACACCCTACTCTCTAGCCTTTGTTTCTTGATAGGATTTTTCAGAGTTTTTGTTTTATTAGAGATAGGCGTTTGTAAATTATTTAATCCCATGCAGGTAAAAGTCCCCAAACCTTTGACAAGGATATAACCTTCAGCTTCATTGGTGTCTCTTCTGAAACATAGTCCTCTCCCCACCAGCCAGCAATCCTGACCACTCAGTCTCCTTCTCAGGTTCCTGGAGTGTTCCTTGGATGCAGCTGAACTTTGAGGGATGCTGCCTGCCCGCGAGGGTACTCGCTTCTTTCACTTGGTTTGCTCACAGTCGGAAGGGAGGTGCAACCAGTACTGCCAAGGGCTTGGGCCTACAAACTATGAATACAGAGACCAGCTTCATAGTTTGTTTGTGGTAGATACACAGTTTAGGGGATTTTTTTACCAAAATAACAGCAGGGGGGCAGGGAGAGAGAGATATTAATGCCTTAGTATTTCAGGACAAACTCTAACTAAGAAATTTTACAAATCTTACCAGAAAGCTGCTTCTCACAGTATTTCCAGGCTGAAGACGTTTGCCAGGCTCGCACCCCAGACTAATGGCTGTGTTTCCTAGCAAACTGCAAGGCTTCACCCATCGGTTCAAAGTAGAAGCGTTTCTGGCAGCCGTGGGGATGCTTCTGCTGGGTTGCAGGAATCCTACAGCCAACGCTGCCTTTCGGGAAAGGCCCGGCTCGCATTTACCAAACCAGTGTGTTATTAGTTAGCAATAGATGGCGCTAAATTTCCACCTGTCCAGCGCCGTCAGCCAGAAAATGTATTTGAAGTAATTAGGCCTGCAAGATAACACTTAAAAGGGTTACTGCTGAAGTTGATGAAAGTGTGTGGGCATAGCAAGGCAGGAGCGCCAAGATGCTTCACCAGCTGGAGAAGTCTTAGGTGAGATAGTCTGGCTGCCAGAACAGGCTGCCAAGATAGTCAAAGGGAAGGAGCCAGGAACTGGAGAAGGATTTGCAAATTCTTGAGAACAGCTATCGCGATCCTCTTGCTGGCTGGGTCAGGTAATGCCTGTCATTATCAGCGATTGAGGATCCCAGGCAAGATGTGTTAAAATTCCACTAGAGATTCTCAGTCTAGTCGGTGGTTTGTCACAAAGTCCTCTCGTGCTGGGATTAACCCATTCCCCAGCACAGGGGACACATTGGAGCTGTGTCACTTGGAGTGTGTCTGTGCTGCCAGGACCAGCGAGAAGGGCTTCAGCAACTTTCTCGCAGTCCTGCTGGCTCATCACCCCATGTCTCTTGGTGCTTACAGGTGTGGGGATCAGACACAGTCGTTGCTCACATGAAGCAGAAGGGAGCAGGAAGAGGTTTCCCTACTGAATTTTGTGCTCATTTTCTGGCAGCAGCAGGGAGCGCCTCCACAGCGTGGGGCTCAGTGCTTGTGGTTTTCATTGCATGGGCTTTTTCTTTTGTGTGGTAACTCAGCATCCTGAAGGTGACAGGCATAGGTGAGGAAAAGGACAGGACAGCTTATTGCAACAGCGATTCACTCTCATGCATGCTGTGGAAATTATATTCATAAGAGGAGAGGTTGTCCTGCTGGGAGCCAGAGCACAGCTGGTGCCATATGGCCTTCTCTATACTGCTCAGTTAGCTATCCTCACCTGGCCATGCTGAGCAGCTGCCTACAGCCCTCTCATGGATTTTTTAATGCTGTGCAGCCTGCCCTCATGCAGGATCACGCCAGAGATCCCTGCTTTTTAAGGTACAGACATGATGTTACTTACAGAGGTGGGGAGTGGAAAGGAGAGGCTGTGTTTGCTATGGTTAGTTGGAAGGACCATGTATTGCATGATGCTAGGCAGTTGTAGGTACCAGTAGTCCTCGAATGCTTTGCCAAAATGCGACACATCACGAAGACCATTCACAAACTTGTTTTCCTAAACAGCTTTCCCCCACAGACACACCTAAGCATAACTTGCAGGGCTTTTTTTCCCATCATCGAAAAATCTCTTTCGGCATTTCTCGGAAGGCTTCTCCTCGGAGCTGTTTTGCACAATGGAGTGAGCAAAGATTAAAGTGTCTTGTGGATGATGGTTGCACTGAATGCATGCTTTGCAGTCCACACCCTTCTTTTTTAGGTGAGCAGGAGCTGGCACTGCTGGAGGCAACACAAATAAGCACGTGAAGAAAGAAGATGAATAGCCCACAAAACAAAATCCTGACCAAGGATGTGAATCAGGCATGGAAGATACAGAAACAGTGTCAAAGCAAAGAGCACAGGCAAATTTTGCTCAGAGACACGCCATCTGGAAAAAAGGAAATCTTGTATTAACTTTGCAAAATCATCAGAATTTTTCAGATCTGACCTTAGATCCAGTTGCCCATCAGGAATAACCTGACTGTGACTTGCCTTGCATGAGGAAAGGCATTCAGTTTATGAGGCTCATCTGGACTCTGTCTTGCATCCTCCAAACCATCTGAATGTTGCAGGACCTAACAATCCTCCTCCTGAATAATGTCTGCTGGTTCAGAATATGACCGTTCACCAGTCTGGCATCATTAAAGCAATGTATAGTGGATTTGATGCTTGAAATGCATGGCCTAGGAGCCTCCTCTGCTCCTTTCCTTGCCTCAAAGGCTCTTAAAGGCTCTTTAGTGGCAGAGGTTTGTTTATAAAGACACTAAGAAGGGTGATGCTTATCTAACATTGTGAAACTTTCAGATATTCAGCTGATGTTAAAAGTAGGACATTGCACTTTTGTTGCTGGTCTGTGGCTTCAGGAGCTCTGCTGCAGGCAGCAGGGTTTGGAAAGGCTGGTTGCTGCACTGGCAGCTCGTGCTGTTCTGAGGGGAGAAGAGGTGACTGCTGCCACTGAACAGTGGGGCGCTTCTCTGCTTTTTCATCTCATCAGACAAAGGGTGTATAGAACAGAGACTTAGACCCATAAATCTGGTGTAATTAAAATACTGAATGTTAACTGTTAAAAGTACTCCGAACAAAAAGACTCTGAAACAGTTATTAAAAAAACCCCACAGTTTTCAGTTACTGCTAAATGAAGCAATAAGTGCCCATACAGTTAGTGATGTATCCTAATTATTATTCTGAACTTCTCCCTTATTAGTAATGTACACTGGCTGGCGAGTACAAGAAACTGCAAGAGGCAGAAAGGATTCTCCACTGTCTCCCTTCTTCCAGAAGGTGTTGCTATTATACAGCTCTGTTAAAGACACACAAAGTCATGTAGAAAGCAGGGCGGAATAAAATGTGGTAAGGCTGGATGAAAAAATGTAAACCGTACTAAGTATATAGAATCCAGTCACAAGGATTTCTATTATGCAGGGAAAAGAGAGCCTTTAGTGTAGTATGTGTCCACAGTATAAATAGTTCAGCAAAATGTAAACACCAAATATTTCCACCAGAGATCTTTGCAACCTCACATACAGTAGCTCTACTTTTCTTTTTCATTAAGAACTTCTTTTAATAAAGGGGCTTTTGTGGACAGAATTGGGAAAAATAGCAGCCACCTGTAACTTTTTTTTAAAACCTAACAGTACATACAGTACATCTATCAAAAGCAGAGGAATTTGAAACCTGCAGACTTTTTAAAGAAGCAAGTTCCACACATGATATAAAACAAATGCCATGTGTGCACCAAGCCAAGCAAATTAACAAAAGGGCAGGGGCATTTCCAATATTGCTTAAATAACTTAAGCTTAATAATGGGCTCTTTTCACACGAGCTCACAAAAGCTGAAATGTGTTTGAGAAGAAAAACATGCATTTTCATTGTATTGTGTAGCAAGAACCCTGATTTTTTTAAAAAAGCCATTAGCCTAACTACGTGAATTCTCTATGGGGTTTTTTTAGGGTGAATGTAGCACCTTGATGTAGAGCTGTTCTCTGTGGATAAAGGGAAAAGATTGGTTTTCCTGGACTGCTATGTATTGCTTGCCTGACAGAAGTACTCTCTTGAGGTCCCTTCCCCACCAGACAGGCATCACCGAAGTCCCCTGGGTGCTGCTTTGTTTGCTATCAGTATTCAGTGAGAAACCAAGTGTTCTGTGGTTACAGAGACTGAGGCAGGGCAGAGGCTGGTTTTGTGAGAGGCAGAACTTGCTCCATACCTGTTAGAGCTGAGTTGGTGTCTTTGGATGCTTAACAGTTTCATGTGTAAACCCATGAAATGTTCTCAAAGGCAGCACCTTTAACTTAGGGCCAGTGTATTCAGTTAAATTTTTCTTTGGAGCTAGCAAGTCCCTTATTTTTCACAGCCCCAGATAACTTGATAACCTATTCCTTAGTGTGACCATTCAGCTTCAGCTCTTGGTGGCTGGCATGCTAGTAGTGAACCACCGTGGTCTTTATAGGGATCTAGATTCATTAGGATATCCTTAAAAAGGAAAAAAATATTTTTAACATGATTGTCCTTATATTTTTCAGTCCAGTGATGACTGACAAAGAGACAGGACAAAAAGATACCAAAAAAATGACTCATGCAGGAAATTTAAAATTATGCATTGGTTGATATAAACAGTCCTTTGTATAGAACTGTTGTTCCCAATCTTCATTGGCTTTGAATAAGCAATACAACATGTCACACTTTGCTTTTCCTGTTGGCCTCCATTTAAACTTCTCAATTTCCTGTGGCCACAGCAACCTTAAAAGGTCTTGTGAATAAAACATTTATCATCCTTCAATATAAAAAACAAAGGACCTCTACCACAGATCCAGTAGAGATGAACTTGGACTCCTCTGTCCCTGCGATACAGAACTCTCTATGACTATAACACATAAAAATTACTGCCTTTTGACTCCAGTCCTGTCTGATTGCATTCAGCCTGAGTCTAAGGACCGAGATATCGCTGTGTCACTGCTATATTTGCCAGGTATCTGGAGCTGTTGGTCACTGTATCTCAGGTGTCACAGAGGCCTCTGTTCCAACTGCTTGAATGGAAGTGGCATTTGAGATGTTCCAGAAATGCTCCAGAAACTCCACAGGTGGCATTTTGTCAATGCTAGGGGCTGAAGGTGTGAACAAGAGCCACCTACACCCACCAGAGGCTGTGTCACAGTAGGGGAACCTTAAGCAGTCAGCTAGGCTTTATTATGGTCCCTTTGTGCTTCCATAATGTCAGCCAAGATTCTCCCTCTGGCCGAAAGTGCTTTGTAAATATTAACAAATAACTGTATGTTTTAACATTTTGTTCCCCTTTGGAAAACACAGAAATACGTCAGAGTAGCTAAGATGTCCGGGAATCACAGTCATACCAAGGATGTGAACAGAAATGATTAGTTCCCAATTCCTCTTTTCCAGCCATGGTTTTTTTTCTTGTAATTTATTCTCAGTGCTCTCCGATTATCTTGCCATGAAATTAGATACAACTGTTTGAGACAGGGACATCATCTTTCTGTTTACTTGTTATAGGCCTCACAAATTGTTACCTCTAGGGACACAGTGAGCGTCATGAGCATTACTGTTGGGTTGGACATTCAGCTGCTTGTCTACGGGATTTCAGTACACTTGAATTAGAACCTGAATCTTGATTCAGCCTTGAATGCAGTGGTTCAGGTGTACAGCCAGGTCATCTTGGATCAACAAGCTGCTGTGCATCAGCTGAGTGATGGTAGCTTGGTTGCTGAGCCCTGACGCTATACCAGTTCCTCGGTGTTGCTGGTATTTCAAAAAGATGTGGCTCCATGTACAGGTTACTGTGGCATTTCCAGCCTACCTGAAAAGCAGCAGTTACTGTGCTATCATACTTCTTTTTGTGAAGTTTTGGATGTACAAATTGCATCACGGTACTTTGGCCGAGTGCATGTATGAAACAATTGCCTTTAGTGGATAGATTTTAAAATGTTTAACTTTGTCCTTGTGCGCATGACCTGCTTGCTCTGGTCTGAAATGGCTGAGCACCAACAGTATCTCCATCAGACTTCGTCCTTCAAATGCGAGAGCTGCGCTTCATGCTGCCAGTTGCAGCTGTGGAGCAGTTGTTGGGCACTAAATGAAGTTCCAACAGCTTAGTGTAATGTGTACGTTTGTACGTAAGCCAATGTAACTAAAAGGAGTGAGCCGTTAACTTTTTCCACCATTGAAAATTTCTTCACCTTTCCCCCTTTGAATAGTACTGGGGTTCTTTTGGATCCAGTTGTAGCAGAGAAGGTAGATTGTCATATACCGTGTTAGAAACAAGATATCAGACTTTGGAAAGGGACTTCTGTCAGCTTTGAAAGAGTGCACTCATTTGCTAATATGCTGTTTCCGTTGGTATCTCTGAAGTAGAGTCAGCTGAAATTTGGTTGTTTTTCCCACATTTATTTCTTTTTCATTTTTTCATCACTTAAAACCCAAACCAAAACAAAACAAAAAAGGAAAAAGATATTTTTCAATTTTAATTGAGAAATAAGAGTCCCTCAGCCCCTCCCTACATCCTTATTTTTCAGTACAAAAATGAAAAAAAAAAGAAAATGTGAAGAAAAAATAAAAAAGAAAAATAAGGAACTCAAACTGTTAACAAAATTGTTTTAAAAAGAAAACCTGAAGACTCTCTGAAAAGCAGAGCAGTTATTTGCAAAATACTGTTGTTTTTAAATGAAAAAATGATTATATTTTTAATATCATAACAACCTTCAGGACAAAATATTACAATCAGCTTTACTACACTGCTATCTACATTGGTGCTGTTCCCCTTGACCTGGCTTTGCATTACTTACCTACCATAATAAACTATAAAACTGTCTTTGGTGAATGCAAAGTCCTCTCACATGGCTGACTGCATGCTTGACCTGATGTTTGGTCCTATTAAGATGAGACAGCTGAAAATAATGACTGTCACAAAGTGACAGTAACCCTTTCTGATCTAAGGCTGCCCCTCACCTCTCCTGGGCAGGCAAGTCCATCCTCAAAAACCAATAGGCTGAGTATTTCAAAGGCCTCTTCTGGGCAAGCACGTCAATGGATCGGTCAGATTCAAAACAATCTCTGATCTACCTGTAGTGATAAAATAGGCCCTCTTGAATAGCCCGGTAATAGAGCAATCCCTGATCTCCACTTCGACCAGCACAGGTCACTGTTGTCTACATGCAGTCTGTATCTCACAAGGAAGCTTGCTATGCCACCAGTTGTAGAAGCCAAAGGAAAACAATTGCATCACACAGGGATATTTTTTTTCCCTTATGCAAGAAAAGAGAGGCAATGTAGCAGTCATCAAGCAGCAATCTGTAAAGTTTTGTTTTGTTTCTCAGTGCTGAGCAATCTGGTCAGCCATCCGCACTTAGCAATTGAACTCAGTGCGGCCTCTGTGCCTGTCTACTGATCAGGCATTCGAGACCACATGCTTTATCACTCTCCAGGCAATCTAGATTTTAACAGGTCTCCTTTGGGGCTCTTCCCCTGACAGTGTCAAACATAGCCCTCACGGGTGGTAGGTGCGAGCTGCATCACTCGCCTTGTGGGGCCTATAGCGCGGCACGAGCAGAAGCCAGCCCCTGCTGTGGCTCACCCTAGTACCAAGGAGCATCCTGGCTATGTGAGCCTTCCTTGTGGCAGGGCAGGAGGAAGGGAAAGCAGGAGGGAATCCATCTATGATTTTCAATAAACAGACAAATTTTGCTGGGGAAATGGCCCATACATGGCTTGCTGGCTGGATTCAGCAGCAGGGGAGCCCACAGTTAATCAGCTCTGCCTTCGCCACTGGGTTTCACGGCAGCTGGAGCCATGTCCCAGGGGAGGCACAGATGATTCAGCTGCTGGACAAACAAGGAATTAACACAATAATATTAAGGAAGAAATATCACCATGAGCTCCTACTTCTTTGCCCTCTCCCCTTCCTCCCCTTATGTAAGGCTGTATTAAAAAACAGGTTTGACTGGTGGTTTAGAGAGGGATGTTTGACACGGTGAGATGGATAATTTGGGCTACTGTTGGGGCTGCCTTTGGTCAGGGCACAGCTGGGAAGGAGGCAGCAGAGCCCCCTCGGCTGTGCTGGGTGCTCGTGCGTCACCAGCAGCTCTGCCTCCCTCCAGCTTTCTGGCATGCCTGGCCAGAGCGAGCTTACTGTGTGTAGCCATAGCAGTGTTCTGGGGGCAAGCTGGGCAGCCTGGGGAGGAGTGTACATCTGCTCCTTGCCTGCTCTGAGACCTGAAGCAAACAGGTGGAGGTATGGGGGGCAGCTCAGGATAGTCAGGTGTGCCACAGCTTCACTTCATCCCAATGGGGAGAAAGCTTTCCGGAGCTTGGGAGAGAGCCCTGCGGGAAGTGGGTCATTCCCTCTGGCACCCCAACCCTGGCCCCTTTGCAAGCAATGGCTGAAATCTGCTCAGGGCTGAAACAGTGTTTGTGGGAAGCTGAAAAACGTGTCAGTGCACTATCCCTTTGCTGGCTTTCACAATCCCAGTGCACCAGGGATCCATACTGCTCTTTGCATTGAGCTGACCCTGGAAAACTTCTTTGGCTGGTAAATAAAGTGAAGAATATCTTGATCAATCTGCTTAGAAAAAAGGCACAAGGGGGACATCTGGCATTATGGTACTTCCTTGCACAGTTCTCAGTCCTAACAGGTAAGTGACTGATGAAGTACCTGAAGATTGTCTTCCTTGGTGCAATCCAACATGCCATAGGACCTGCTTTTCATCTGAATTATGAAATGGCCAAGCAAGGGAGAGAGATTTTATTGAGGGAGCAACCTAAGATTCAGCTGATACTGACAAGTTTTTAAATATGTATATACCACTCCAGACAGATCAAACGTGCAGGATATTCACAGACAAATGTAAGCCATAGAAAAATTGTCTCCAAAACAATCAAGCTATGCCTCCAACCAACCCAGCTGGTAAAAAGAGAAGAGAATTGCAGTTGTTATCCAATTAAAAATGCCCAGGCAGCACTCAGACACAGCTCTATGCTGGGTATGATCTGTATTTACATAGATAATCTCACCATGTCAGTCAAGAGTGAGATGCTGAGCACTTGAGGGACATGCATTGCCCTCAGAGTTGGAAGGACACTATTTGTGATTGTAGTTGTCCTTCACTATTGCTTAGTATTTTTTAATGCTCCTATTTCAATAATGTCCTGAGGCTTTGATTAAGAACTGACAATGAAGTAAGAGTGCAGTCAAACTGCTCTTGCTGTTACTGCAGTTGTATCCTGTCACTGGAGAAATCACCTTTCCTTCAAATATTCTTCTGCAGGTCTTCCTCTGCTTTTCCTAGTCAGCAACGCAGGCATGTCGGCAGCTTGCCCTCTGAGCAGTTAAGATGTGCGTGCTGGACATTTATCCATTGCCTCTTAGGTATCAATCACAGAATTTAATTTTTATTTCCATATGCTTTGGAGATGCAAAATGCTGAGAGGTGGGGTCTGTTGCTGTTATCATTTGACTTCAGATGCAAGTTTGTGTCCCTGGCACCCAGTTGTGGTTCTGGCAGGCCTGGTAGGTGACACTTTGCAAGTCACTTTCCTATCTGCTTCTTCAATCATATGTTGACTGCTATGGTTGGCATAAGTAGATGGAGAAAATAATACTGTTCTTTATCTAGAACTTCACAAATATTAAAACCTGAAATATATTCTTTACATTTTACTCTTGTTCTATAATACTATTAACAACAGATATGTATGTGTTATATCTTGGGACTTACTTTGACACCATTTCAAACAGCATTCTCCTGGAGAAACTGCCTGCTCATGGCTTGGACAGGCGTACTCTTCACTGGCTAAAAACCTGCTGGATGGCCAGCCTCAAAGAGTGGTGGTGAATGGAGTTAAACCCAATTGGTGGCCACCCACAAGTGGTGTTCCCCAGAGCTCAGTACTGGGGCCAGTTCTGGACGAAGGGGATCAAGTGCACCCTCAGTAAGTTTGCAGATGACGTGATGTTGGATGGGAGTGTTGATCTGCTTGAGGGTAGGAAGGCTCTGCAGAGGGATCTAGAGAGACTGGACTGATGGTCATTGTAGGAGGTTCAGCAAGGCTGAGGGCTGGGTCCTACACTTGGGTCACAACAACCCCATGCAATGCTGCTACAGGCTTGGGGAAGAGCAGCTGTAAAGATGCCTGGCAGAAAGGACCTGGGGGTGTCGGTTGGCGGCAGGCTGAATATGAGCCAGCAGTGTGCCCAGGTGGCCAAGAAGGCCAACAGCATCCTGGCTTGTACCAGCAATCATGTGGCCAGCAGGACTAGGGATGTGGTTGTCTCCCTGTACTGGGCACTGGTGAGGCCGCATCTCAAATACAGTGTTCAGGTTTGGGCCCCTCACTACAGGAAAGACATTGAAGTGCTGGAGCGTGTCCAGAGAAGGGCAACAAAGCTGGTGAAGGGTCTGGAGCACAAGTCTGATGAGGAGCAGCTGAAGGAACTGGGTTGTTTAGCCTGGAGAAAAGGAGGCTCGGGGCGGGGGATCTTACTGCTCTCTACAGCTACCTGAGAGGAGGTTGTAGTGCGGTGGATGTCAGTCTCTTCTCCCAGGTAATGAGCGACAGGACATAAAGAGATGGCCTTGAGATGGGCCAGGGGATGTTTACATTGGATGTTAGTAAAAATTTCTCCACTGAAAGGGTTGTCAAGCACTGAAACAGGCTGCCCAGTGTAGTGGTTGAGTCACCATGCCTGGACATATTTAAGTGTGGATGTGGTGCTTAGGGACATGTTTTAGTGGTGGACTTGGCATTCATGGGTTAACCGTTGGACTCAGTGGTCTTAAAAGTCTTTTCTCACCTAAATGATTCTATGATTCTGCATTGCTTTTGTTAACTGTCCTTGTGACGTCCCCTTTGTTTATTATGTTTTATAGCTGTCGTGTCCACTTGTTCGGCTCAGCTACTGATCCTGAGGTGAAATGTCCCAAACCTTGATGCTTACTGTTTGCCTAGAAAGTGACCTGGTAGAACGTGGGCAATTTCCACAAGACAAAACCTTGCTTAATCCACTCTGTAAAAAATGTAATTTTATTTTATTTTAGATATTTTTTATATCAGAAGGTATTTTAAAAGAAGAAAAGCTTGACACAGCTTGCCAGACCTTGACCACCTGAATGTGAGAGAGGATCTCTCTGAGTATCGGTCTTTTCTTCATGGGATGTTATCAGGCAATTGCTCTTCTTCAGAAATTGAAACACTGTTCTTGATCAGTTGGTCATCTGTGCTTCAGGACTGGTAAAACTGGCAGTATAACTTGCCTGAGCCAAGAAATTAAAATAGGTTCAGTTCTTCCCAGAGCACTCACTGGTTCATCTCTTAACTGGTGATGTCGACTTGCTCTTTGCCTTCCACAGCCTACTGGTACCTTAAAGCAGGATGCAAGAAATGTACCAATACCCATGTCATATCAACTAGTAAACATTATTTTAGTGCAGTCCTCTGGTCTTCACACTTAAATATCCAAAAGGATCAATCTTTCTATCGCTAACGATAAATATGTGATATTCAGTCTCCCTAGGGAGGCACAGGTCATCTGTAAAAAGTGACATTAAAAATCTGAAGAAAACAAAGCTGTTATAAAAGTATCTAGATTAAGAAAGGTATGAAATATAATAAGAAGTACAGGGTAATAAGTTTGAGCTGGAAAACAAATAAGGAAATTTGGAACATAAGTTATAAAGTCTTCATTGATTCTAAGAAAGAATTAACTGGAGCAGGGGTGTTATTGTTCACTCACTCCTATTAAAAATAGCTATTGTGCAGAAGCCCACTTGATTTGTAAAAATGTTTTATTTAATTTGCAAGGCATTTGTGAAGCCTGTGGAACTATAATGCTTACAAACACAACCTGTTCAGGAAACTAAGTGTTAATATTTCTTAATTTCACAAGTAGAAATGGAGAATGAGGAGATTAGTCAGACTAGAGACTAAACCCCAAGCATTTCTGCTTCCTGTGCCATCTTCTGCAGGCATTAGCCCATGAGATGATGTCCTTTCCTCTACAGAGAATACAGAATGCAAAAAGAGTTCCAGAGAAGTTGTTGATGACAGCGCAAAGAAAAAAGTATACAGATACTGTGAGCAGTAAGTAGTTACACATCCAGTATCTTCCATATTTTGCTTTGCTCGTAAATATTGATCCAATCCCATGCATGTATGTAATGTTTCAATACACTATGATGCCTGTGTTTAGTTTATTGACTCTTGATAAAAGTTTGTGATCTTAGCATCCCACCAACTTTTTTTCATTGTTTTTTCTCTCATGTAATACACTAAGGCTAACTAAATTTTTGAAAACAGTTTTAAACTCAAGAAGTCAAACAGTTAATTGAAATATGCAGGTTAAGGGTCTGCTTCTCCCTTACCTTGCATTTTAGTTAGTAACTCACAACTGCTATGAGTACATGAATAGCTCTGATCCAGTAATATTTAGATGCTGACTTTGTTCTATTATAAATGATTGTTCCTTGTGTGGTGTAGTGAAAAATTTAGTCTTCTGTCTTCTTCAAACATTGCTAGGATGATGGCTGTATGATCCTCCTCTCCCATGGTAATAATTCACTATCATATTTAAAGTGACCAGTTTAGCTGAGTACATTCTAATCAAAGTGAGCATAAAAATAACTATCTCTTCAGCTAGATGTCCATGATTCTTTTTTTTTTTTTAGTGGTAAATGTTGGAACAAACAGTATCCCATATTGGTTCTGTAATTAATATATGCATATGTTGGCTCCAAAGATCCCTAATTACATCTGCTTTAGGGATGCTGTTAGAGAGAAGATAATTGTATACAGTTGCTGCAGAGACAGTAGAGGAGCTTAATCTGAATTTTAGGGAAATCTTAGAATAGTAGCTTTTGACCACCATTTATCTTGTGAATTCTTATCTGCAGATCTTACTGCAAGTGTGCGTTGTCCTACATGTTTTATCAAAAAATGATAGATATTTATATTTTGGATGTAGCTTTTCAACTATGGGCTTCCTCTTCTTGATTAAAGAAATGACAAATTTCCCATAGATTTTAATGGTGCAGTCTCTAATCCCCAAATAATAGATACTGCTCCTGCTGCAAATGGCTTTCATTATGTGGTTTCTTTCATCCAAAGATTCCTGAAACATCCCAGACCTCATGAGCCAAGTTCAGCAGCGTAAACAATTCTTAAGGCTAGGTGTACAACTTTGTCAAAAAACATAGGTGGGTGTGTCAGATGCACGGTAAGTCTCCCATAGAAATTATTCCTTTGTGTTGATTAGGTAAATCAAAACAAAAGGACCAAGAAGCACATGGTATGGGTATAAAAAGGCATGATGCCATGGACTTTCGAACTGCGGTGTATGGGAGGCTTACAGCAGACTGCAGAAAAAAAAGCAGTGGTGAACTGGATTAGAGTTAGCAAGGCAAAACGGCCACAGCCTGCCAGTGACTAAAAAAGTAGTTTTAAAATTATGTGTGGATGGATGCTGTTTGATGATGTAGGCAAAATTTGAAGTGATGCTTCCCATCTGGGCACTGGCAACCTTGCAAACAGCAAGAGTTAAAAATTAACAATCTGAAGACAAGTCAAAATACACTCCCTGTCTGTAAATCAAAAAGTACTGCTTCAAACTCAACCAAATCTGGCTGCTCCCTTATCCCCCACAACCACCATCATAATTACAGCAGCTGATTTTCCTCACACCCACCTCAGAGATTTCTGGGGGTTTTGGCCAGGTTTGCATCCCCATATGATTCAGCCTACTTTTACTTATGTTTAGCACATTGTGTAATAAGCAAAGCTTACATAAGCTAGGGACTGTGGCTCCAACTTCAAAAACCTTCATCAAAAATAGGAGATCAGAAGCAGGGTAGCAACTCATGTAGGTTTTTCTCTTAAAGGCAGATACAGAATTAACTGTCTTTGGGCTAAATGCTCAGCTGTTTCAAATCTGTGTAGAATCATTATTTCCTACACAGCTAAGCTAATTTACACCTTGCTGAAGGTCTGGTTGTCATCGGTAAGTGTCCCAGTGTTGCAGGCTTGACAGTAACTAGTCAAAAAGAACTAGGATGACATTTTGATGCATTAAATTCAGGGGGAATTTTCTCATTACCACCAGATAAGCCCTTACCTTACCCCAGAACAACCAGCTATTCAAAGTAAAGAACAGATCCTGCTGTGTATCTCTGCTCCTGTTCTGAAACTGTTCCCACTAGAACAGCCAGCAGTCCTCGCTCCAACTAATTTTATCTGGAAAAGGTAAATAGAAACTGCCAGTTCCTCACAAGAAGATGTTTGAGTGTCTTATTGAACAGATACAAACTGGAATCAGTGAGCTACAGTTGCATGGAACATTTTCACATGGTCCAGACCATAATAAGATTAACTCTATTACTCTAGCACCTTAACAGCCAAGGATGTGGATTTCCTTTTAATAGGTATTGCAAAAATATGAAGTAGAAAAGCTTATGGAGAAGTGAATATTACCTACATGATATCTACCAGGCTGAATGATGTGATGTTTTCTAAAGGTTAAATTAATTCCACTGGCACCTTCTGGGGTGAAATTACTTCTAAAGAAAATACATTTTCAGTTGTTGGGTAAGTATGTGATCATTGTTACATTGATGTAGGTCCAGAATTGCGCTGCCAAAGTTAATAGACCTATTGCAAAGTTATGCCATAGTGGACATCAGTCTCTGGTCTTGTATTTTAAAACATATGAGTTCTTATAAATCTAGTGGTTTTTAGTTTATGCAAAATGAATTGATAAAGGTATTGCTAGTAATGAAGGAGTTAAAAAATACAGCCCCCAAAAGGGCTGAGCTACAACCCAGGCAGTTTCTGTACTTAAGGATTTATTTTTTCAGTGTCTCTGCACCTTCAAGTTTTTGTTGGGTTTTTTTTTTCTTTGCCTTACCATTTAATCTTTCACATAATAGGACAGACACAAAGCCTTGGTTGGAGATCTCCCCCTAGCCTGTTGCAATATTTATAAAGCTGTGCTTTTTAAACATGCTCCAAGATGGGTTTGGTAAAACAAAAGGCATTATAATTTATTGTTCCAAGATTATTGATTCAATAAATTAACAATAATTTCCATGGAGGGTAGGAGCCCTGGCACTATAAAAGTTTATTTATCTGCACTTTAACTAGCATTGATTAGAGTATTCAAATTGTCCCAGTGCTATATAATTGCTCTTTATAGGTGGAATGCCCTCTGCTGTGCAGGAGACAGTAAAATAAACATTCAGCCAGAAGTGACAATGGTTCTTTTAAAAGCCTGGATTTTTTTTTTTTTTTTTTAAGAGGGAAGAAAGAGTTTGTGTAATGCTTTAAAAACACATCCAGCTTTAGCCAAACTACCTTGTAACATTGCAAGGACAGACAAGCAAAAGGTTGCTAATGCTATTGTTCTGAGAGGAATCAGATGTAAATATAGTAGTTATATCTTTATATTTGACTATATCCAAATAAGAAAGCCTTTTTCTGTTGTTTGAAAGTGCCTTCCTGTGCTGCACTGAAGTGCCAGGTGGAAATTTTTGTTGCACATGCTTTTCCCTTTCTCCCTTTTGTTTCTGAAGTGCCCACTGAACCTGTTCAAGGTAACTATGAAGCTATTGTAGATATGTTAATAATTCAAGAAAACAAGCCATGCTTTCAGATTCACATTCACCATGTAGGGTGGCTCAGAGAGGAACGTTTTGCCACCATGGAGAACAATAGCTGATTTAGTTCACAAGCAACTGTATTCCCCTTACGTAGAATACTTAGGGCAGTTACATTTTTTAGACATAGAGTTATGATAAGTGTATCTTCTGTTACGTACAATAACACTGCTTTTTTTTTTTACAGCTCTGTTGATGTGAAAGATTAGCAGTACCTCTTCCCTCTTTTGGTTTTGATAAAATATCCAGCTGCTAGAAATGTCACTTAGAACCACGAGTTTGCAATAATTAAAACAAATTATGCATCTTAGTAACCCAAGGTGGATGATTAATGCAGGCTTTAAATGATTGTTTGTGTTAAATTGTTTCTCCAAATGCAATTCAGGAATTTGAAGTTGTCAGATTAACTGCTGTATTTACTGGTCTGTTTGATTAGGTGAGCATAGTTTTATATTCCCTCTTGGAGACCTAAATAGCAACCATTTCCTACCAAAACAGCACACAAAACAAAGGCCCCATTCAGAGGACTATTTGGAGTGGGCAATTCTCTATAGCCCTTTGTATCCTGAAACAACATGGTTACTGAAGTGCCTCTAAAAGGTACAACAAATTTTTAAAAGAAATAATAATGGCCACTGAAATAATGGTTGGAATATTATGTTTTTATCTGAAGGTGAATACCTTCCATCATAATTTCTTTCTTTATTGAACTGAAAGACATCTTTCAGAGGCCTTTATGATTAATACTGTAAAACAGGCTTTCAAGAATGCTGTTAAGAGGATGGCTAATATTCATTTGAAACTGTAATCCACACTGCCAAAGTTTGTCCACTCTGTACTCTGTTCATGAACACCCATGGAGTTGAATTTTAATAAGCATTAATAAGAAATGAATTCTAGGCTTGGATATGTGAATTTTTAACCAAAGTGAATTTTAATTTCTTCTTTGGGCCTTTTGCACCAGGAACTTGGTCATTGGAACCAGTCGGGGAATGGAAATAATGTCATGTGTCTTTTTTCTCTTCTTCCAGTCAAGTGCATAATAAGCACAGCTTGAACTTTGATTGTCACATTTCAAATATCAAGACAAGTGAAGTGTTTGCAGTATATTTTGATGAAAATTGTATAGTGCCTTTCCATGGCCAGATTAGATACTAAACATTTTTCTCTTAGTTTAATGATAAGTTTATATATGCACTTTTCAAGAGCAGCTAGCTAGCAGCTTTGCTGGGACAGTGGAAAAACACTGAGGAATAATAAATACTATTAATAACTTCTTGGTATTTCTGGGCAAAACCAACCTGATTGCCACATCACTCCTGAGAAGGGACGGAAATTGGAGGACACAACATTCTTCACCTTCTCTTAATGCAATTTCTTTCGTTCCTTTTGAAGGATGACTTATGGTGGGAGCAGCTACAAACACCAGTGGAGGTGGGAGGGGACTGCCTTTCAGCATCTCATGCTAATGGCTAGTAGTGCAGCTGGAAGAAAGCCAGCTATGTATGGGAAGACTGGCAGGGGTACACTTACATGTAGTCCCACTTGATTGCTTTAAGAGCTGGAAGGGCCAAACCGTTGGGCTCAGCGCTGTTCAGAGAGGACAGAGAGACTGGAGTTTTTGTAAGAGGGGACATGGTTTCACCACATCAGGAGGCTTCTGAGTAAGACATTGTTGGAAGCCGAGAGAGTATTTTTGAGAAATTTCCCTTTCATGCTCTATTTTTATACTCTTTCCCAGGCATCCACTTATGGCCACAGTTGGAGACAGGGTAGTGAACCAGATGGTCCGACCAACTGCAGGTTTTTTGCTCATATTTTCTTGGGATTATCTTTTCCAGAGAAGTGTGGTCCCTTTGTCATTCATATTGGCTTAGGTGGAGGAAAGCAATATGTGCAACATGTGATTTAGGGATATCAGAAAATATCTACCTTCACAATTATTTCTTCTGCTGGTTTGAGGCAGTCAAACATCATATGGGATAAATGCCAGTGAAATTCAGAGAGGTTGTTAAGGTTTTCCTGCTCAGGAAGCTATAAAATCTTCAGCAGCACCAAATCCAAAACTTCTTTGGTGAGAAGACTTGGCTATTACTTTTTCCTCATGCTCATGGAGAGATACATGATGCTCTGCCTGGTTAGCAAGAAAAATGTGCTTCTGGGAAGCCTTTGTGGCACTGTGCTTTGTATTGCTAAAACCGTATTAAAGCACCAGATTACTGGAAAAATCTGATGAATGTGTTCCCAGATACGAGGACACATGCTGCTTCTCCATAGATATTTGAGTTATAGAGTTAGAGATCTCCAGGCAATGCCTCTGCAGTCTCCCGTCTAGGACCCCAGGTGAACTATGATGGATGGCTGTCAAAAATGGGCTTACTATTTCCAAACCTGCCTCCCAGTCATTAGCAGTAAAGGGATAATAGCTGGGATAATGGCTGCATCATTACCTCCAGAGTGAGACAAGGATGGTATAACCAGGGGCAGCTGTAAGACTCGGGAAACTGCTTGTTGGAGCACATCCACAGGGTTCTCAAAGATGTCCTGGACAGTGGAGGAAACAAGGCATTCAAAGAGAAACTCTTACACTGAAATCAGTAATGTGATTTGATACAGAGCTGCTGTAACTGTCTTGAGGACTAAATGGCTAATTGCGAAGGTATATGCAAAGGGAAGTCCCTTCTTCAACAAGTAACAATGTTAGAGCCCCGGGGAAAAAACAGGACAAAACTGTATTTCTTTTCAATTAGGAATTTACAGCTCATAAGAGTTCATATTCCTAATGAAGAGAGAGATGAGTATATTTCAGCCAGTGGGGAACTATTTCTCCTCCTTTTCTGCAGTGCTCAGGGGAAGCCACTTGCACCAGCCATACACAGAAAAGCAGCCTGGGAAGCTGGACTGTGATTTTAGTTTGAAGGAAATACAGATCATGGGAAACTGCTCTGGTGATACCTTCTGCTATTTACATTTAAATTTCAAGTAAAATACTTCAGCTCAGGTGTGTTGCTAGAAGTGCTTCAAGCTGACCAGCTGGACATCAATTTCCAGGAAAGCCTGGTTTGGTCCCTGGAGTTGCCTTGTTGGGTCCTCTGGGGATCGTGGTTGCCATACACCCATTCATTCTGACTGGGCTTGCAAAGTCTGCCTGCGCTTGTCTTTAAAGATGACCCTCAGCCACTTTTTTTACTTAGCAGCTTACTGATTTGTACATTATTTTCCCCTTCCTTCTGACTGCCAGTGAAAATATCCTTTTTCTTGAATGCTTATTACATGTAAAACATGGTCCTTGAGCGGGGACCAGATCCGAACTCTTCCCTTTGTTAGGGAACTGCCAGTCACAAAGCTTCAACTTACTGAAAATGCTTTTCTCTGTGAAAGCAAAACAAATCCGGTCACACTGAAGGCACTCCAACAATTTCTGAAGGCTGTGCCACAAGACCAGCCACCTCAGAATAAAGCGCTCATACACAGAATTCAAAGATTAGTAGAGTGAGTCTGCAAATATGAAAGAGAAGTTGCACAGCCAACGTGTATTATGCTTTTTTTGATTGTTAGCTGATTTTTCTCTTATATTGAAGCGTCCAAAGATGACATAAGGACTTCTGATTGAAAAAACTTAAGAGACATGTTATATATTGTAGTTTTCCAGTTTTCCAGTGAACATTCATTCCTTTCACACTACCACATATCTCTGACAGGACTAAATGCCACAGAAGATGTCAGTCTCTAGGTCAAAAATGGTATCTTTTCTTTATTAGAGCTTGAGCCTGAATGCTCAGTGAGACCCACTGAAGTCAGACACTCAGCTTCTGCTGCTGTCACCATATTTTGGAAGCTAATTTCCTTTGAAAATCCCAGCACAAAGGAGCATCAAAGAGGAATGATGGAACATCATGTTATTGTGAAATGGAAGAAGGAAGGAATTTATAGTGAAAGGGTTTGGGGTTTTTTTTGCCATTAGCAAAACTCCATTACCAGTAGAAAACGTAAGGAAAAGTAGAGACTAGTAGAAGTAACCTCAAAATATTTGTGGCTAAACATTCAAAACCTTTTTGTTTCAACAAAGTTCAGATTCTTTTTAAGGAAAGAACATGCTATTAAAAATGGTGGCTATCAAAAAAATCAGTCTTCTAACACAGAAGTATCAACAGAAATCTTTCGACTAGCTAAAGATGTAAAATTGTGTTGAAGCAGGGACTGGAGACTGAGTTGTTTTTGGTGTTAAAATAGAAAAGGTGGTATCTTTGAAGATGTTACTTGCGCCGCCAGCTAGAAGAGAAGATTCTGCAACTGGATATTGTCCCTCTTGCAAATTTTTGTAAAGTTAAGGCAGTTTATTTGTCCCTTTCACTGTGTTGGTGACAGGGTCTTGAGGGGACCTGCCCAGACTCCCTTCCCTCTGCTTATGGCCGAGGACCCCACTTCAGCCCGCAGGGCTGTCAGTTACTGCCCCAATGACCCTGCAGCAGGGCTGCTCTCCAGCTCCCACAGCCCTGCCCTGCTTGGCCATGGGTCCACACCACACTGGAAAATGCTACTGCTGGCAGCCACCTAACAGCGCAGGTGTAGTATACAGGCTGTTTTGTGCAGGGCTTATATTTTTAAAAAACTCTATTACTGAGCTTTATAAAAAGAAATATTTCCGTTGTCTTTACTCTGCTTTGACTGCCTGCAGTGACAGATTTTTTTTCCTGTCAATTTTCATGGGATCAAAGGCAGGTCAGTATCCAGCATTTCAAGATCTTGCCCAGTATTGTTGTGAGTTGAAAGCATTTGATACAGAAATCACTAAGGGTCTGTTTTCACTGAAGTATTAACAAGAGTATTGCCCCTAACATGAATCTTATTGACACAAAAACTCCTTAACTATTAATATGAGTTGTCTGGCTTGTTGTGGAAAAGGGGAATTTGCTGTAGTTCACACACCTCATCTGTTGCTAACCCTGCAGCAACTCAAGTACTATTTTTCACCATGGCTATTCTCACTTAAGCTTCCCTAGCTCTAGAGGTGAGCGGGCAGGCTGAGGCAATTCTGTAGCAAATGTATAGAGTGAGATGGTTAACTTCACTGAATTATTTTACAGCACAACATGCTGAATTATATAGCTCATGTTGCATCAACCCAGGTTTATATACATACACTTAAAATTCTAGAGCAAGAAGACCCCTCTGCACAGAACTATATTAGAGTTTGCAAGGGACAGAATTACCTTGATAAAGAAATAGTATCTGTAATCAGTGACCTTATACTAAGAGTGGCAGGGTTTGCATAACTACTGGAATTTTTGTAGATAACTATAAGCAATGACTGTTGACTGGATTAACATGCTGCCTTGCCTTCTGCTGATCTGTTACTCATGACCAAAAATGGTTTGCAATTGTGGAGTGCTTGCACTGTATACAGTCCTGGAGCTCAGAAGCATTAGATTCACTGGTAACAATTGAATCAGTTAGTTAATGTGTCTGTGAGATCTGGCATTGGCATCCCTTAGTTCACAGCAGTCAGTAATATATAGACTCTCTATGTATATATGCCAAAGCTTAATTTGCAATCCTATTTAGAGTGGAAAAAAATGCCACACTTAAAAAAAAGTGCAAACAGGGTTCTTTTCACAGTGGACAGAGAATACTCTTAAACAGAGGAAGCACAATATCCCTTTTCATAGCAAGAGATCAAATGTCTGCAGAAGAGTTTAATTTATACTTCTTCATGTGCCAGAGCTGTGTCTGAGACATTGCAGCGTTTCAGTAGTTTCAATCAGGTCATAGTTTCCAGCGCAGATGACTTCATCCCTTTTAAAATAGAACAAATAGAATAAATGGAATTCCACATAATCATGGTAGGAGCTGGGATTATAGGAAATTAAAACACATATTTAAAAGCAGAGGTCTGCGTGGTAAATAATCGTGACACAGAGCTTGGAAAGTAGTGCTTGGTCTCTTCTCAGTAGTTAATGGGCAACAAGGGTCTTTGGCTCTACAGCTTTCTGTACATGGGGGTGCGGGTGTATGCTGGAGGATGATGAGAGTGGTGGCGGGTAATGTGCAGTGTCACGTTTAATGAAGTTGCTGCCTTTCCAGAATAAATAGTAAAATAACACCATTTGCCTCCAATGCAACCTAGGCAAACGCTGGCTGATGTGGATTGGGCATGGACTTTATAGTCTGTGCACCGTCATGCAGTTTTGATTGCTTTCCTCCGTTAGGTCCTCTGTTCCCTAGCTGCTACAGAATATTTCACATCCCCCCGCCACGGCTCTGCGTTGGCAGTCAGAGAAAAGGTGTTGATGAATTCTGTCTCAGATTTCTGCGTGTCTGAAGAAAGCCCTTATAAAATACCAGCATATATTATACTGATAGCCCCCAAACAGAGAAGTAGCTTGCTGGCAACCTGGAATGCTTTGAACTAGTACTGTAAGACAAGTGTTTGCTGTATTTATTACAACAGCAGAAAATGAAACTAGAAACATGCTATTCCTTAATTATAGTATTTGCCCAACACTGCCCTCATTGTCATCCTTTTTTTTTTTTTTTGGCATTAATAATAAAAGAAATACCAATAACTTATTTGTGACATGACAAAATTCCAACTCACATAAGAGCTATTTCATTAGGCAATATAGAAGCATACAGGGAAGACAGTCCTTCCCTCCAAAGGACTGTTTTGTTTCCATAAATGAATGAGAGACTAAGTTATTACATGTGTTACCTCAAGTCAGGGAAGAATCCAGTAGCAAGGCTGGGAATCAGATTCTGTTTTCCTGAGTCACACTCCTGTGTCATTGAAGATAAACCCACTCAGGTCATGTGTGTTTTATGTATGTGTATGTATGCATGAATGCAATCACGCTTGTCTAATTTGATGTGCAGGCTGGACCATGGGTCTGTAACTTGTGTGTTTGTATCCTTCTTTTGCATCATTTCTAACTATGGTAAAGATTACACTGACAGACTAATTCCATTTGTGAAGGTTTCTGCTTAAAAGCAAGTAAAACTCCGGAAGAGAAGGCAAATTCATCACTGGTGAGTTGGCTGAATCCAGCCACATGCTGTATAATATAACTTATCCTTAGGAATTCATGCCTCCATTGGGTCTGCCTATCAGATAAGCTACACCGAGATGAAAGTGAGTTGCATCAGATTCTGGTGCCCAGAGCACACAGTTCAGGCTCTGTTTCTCCTTTGTTCAACTGGATGCTATATATTCTCTCTCTCAGAAAAAGAAGTTAATCAAGGGGGGGATATACAGGTAAAAGTTTTATGCATGGCACTCTCTTAATATTTCTGAACATTTCAAAAGTGTACTTCAAAGTTACTTGCGTTGACTCGGCTTCTTTAAAAGTTTAACCTGAATGGCTTTAATTGCACAAAGCAGAAATCTCTAGCTTGATTTTGGTAAATGCAGTCTCCTATTGACATCAAAGATTATAGCAACTGCAAGGCACTGGTTTGCCTTTGTAGTTCCAAGTTGCTCAAAAAACTTTTAATGTATTCTTGTAGGTGTAACTATGTGTCATAAGTATACCTGCCAACAAGAGATAAACCCTAACTTGAAAACTACTGTTTATTGATTAGTGCAGAAAACTAACAAACTTGAAGTGAATAATGCTAAAAGGTGTTGATCTGTGGATTTCTGTAGGGTTTGAAAAGAAAAAATAAGTCTGTATGGGATTTTGGGTGTGTAACACAAACTGGGGGCCATGTGCCTCACTTGTATAAATCAGCATCATTGTGCTGATGGATAGGAGAGCTCTGCTGTGCTCTGCCTGAGAAAGTGGCCCGTGACTGTGGGTCATGGTGGTCAACATCAGTTTTTGTTTGGTTTCATTTATCTAGAGAGGGAGGAAAAATAATCCAGTGGGGGATTTGCTAGACTATTATTCAAGTCCGTAAACATTTTTCCTTTTGTGCATAAACGTTGCTGCTACTGACTGGTGCAAACCAAGCGTGAACAATGTTTCATGCTTGCACCCAGCTCTAGACTCCCAAGCCTGGGGGACCCTGGCAGTGATTCTAGGAGATTATATGATCCACAGCGACATGATTCCAGGCAGGCAGCAGGCAGTAGCCAACACTGGCAATCAAGAGGGGCAGTGCTGGCAGCTCTAAGAATTGTCCTAGCTTGCTAAATGGCTACTCTTCCCATGCAAAAATGCAGGCATGCACAAGAACATTTCTCTTCAGAGCTAGGCAGAATTTTTGCAGTGAAAATTCTTACCAGCTCTGTATATTTAGCTCCAGAAGAAACAAATCCACGAATCTGTCAAAAAACTTGAAATTTTGAATTTCAAAAAGAAAGGGTTTGACTTTTTTAATTCAAAGTGCTTTGCTTTGTTATCTTAAATTTTACTTACATTCATACTTTCAGAAATAATTATCTCAACAAAATTAAGGAAGGATTTATTCAGGTAAAATGAAATTAGAGGAAAAAATGGCATGTAAAATTAGACAAAAAATTGCGTTTGGTTGGGTTTGGTCAACAAAGATCACTTTAGTCATGCACTTCACTGCTTCTTTTCCTTTGTTCCATCCTTCTTGGCATGATTTTGCAATGTGTACAGGAACATTTAATGAGGAACAAATTCAGACAAAAGGCCATTAGAATATATGTTGGGATGGATACCGGATGACATCTGACTCTAGGGTACTGGGAAGTCAGGTGAACCGTACCTTTGCTTTGTGGTAGAACTGATGTAGGGAAAGGCAAGGGGGAAAACAAATAAGGGGAATTCAGAACCGAGTTGCATATATGTGTGCATGTATGAGATCTGTAGTTTTTTTAGTACTTCAGGCTAGAATTGGGAAATCTCCTTCAGTCTGTTTTTGGATTATACTTGCAAAGCTTTATATAGATTTCTGCTGTGAGTTGGTAGAGAAGAAGAGAAGACAGTTACCATCATGAATCATGGTAGCCATTGAAGTTAACCCTGGGTCTGCAATTTAGCACACGATAAATGTCACCTAACTGAAGCTCCCCCACTCACTTCTTGGTGCTGTGAAGTGATAATGAAACCAAACAAGCCTAAATATCCTTAACCAACCTTTTGTCCTACAGCATCGTGAGTGACCCAAGCCTTGGCAGCTCTGGGGATGCAGAGCTCTCACGGATGGTGGGGTGAGGCTGATGGCAGGCTGTGCTGGAAAACGGCAGCTTCACTAGCACATGCCAGGCTTGGTCCTAAGGCTTGGGGGCTGCTCAGCCTCACAGGAGGGCTGGTGGCACTGTCCTGCCAGGGGTGTGTAGGAAACCTAGCATTGGCACTGCGGCTGGCTCACATCACAGTGAGAGAGGGTGACCTGCCCCAGGCAGGGAGGAATTTGCTCAGCCTTGCTGACTTCTGCTGGCTTGGTTTTGTGGCATGGGGTGGGACTTTGAGCCAGCAAGGAAAGATTTTGAGAAATTGATGTATTTTGAAGCTTGGTCATGTTCTTCTGGGTGCAAATAGTTGTCTGTTTTAATTTTAGCCCTGGTGAGGTTTTTTGGGTGATTGGTATTTAAGTTAGTGATTTAAAGAAAAGTGGAGGGTGGGCATGAAAAGCCTGTGCCTTGAGCACTTCCAACACTGTCTATGCTGCTTTAGCCTGCTCTGTGTAGATGGAGGCATAACGTGGAGCAGCATAAAGCACCTCCATATACCAAAGCACTTGTGCCTTCTGTAAGGGTTGTGGTCATTTCTGAAGTGGGAGAAAACTATTCATTTTGCAGCTGAAATTACTTGACAGTTACACAAACTACTGATGTAGCTATTGTGGCATGCAGGCAGTGCCTGGCCCTTGTCTAATAAGTTGGGTTTTCAAAACAACAACAAACAAGGCAGTCCAGCCCCACTCATCCTGCACTTTTCATTTGGATATTATTTGTCTATTTTCAACCCCGCTGGCTATGGACATTTTCTTCCCAGCAGGGCCTGAAGTTTTCAGGTGGGGGAAAGCAGGCTCCTACTGCAACTGTTAGCTGATCTCAAGGTGCATTGAAAAATAAACATTTGTAACCCATGGTCTGTTTGGGCCCATTGTATTGAATCTCTCTTTGTCTGTACTGACATCAGTGAGACTTTTTTTCACCATCCTGTATGATCAGGACTCAGTGTTGCAAACAGCAAATTTACTTTCTGCAAATTGATGTAAAAGACAAGGTATGCGCAATGTGGCTGAGTTAATTGTGCAGGAGAAACATGGGGCCAGATGCACAGCGATTATCGATTGAACTGAAGCCAGAGACTCAGCCCCTTAACTTTTCAAATCCCTGACTCCCTGATGTTGCCTCTCCCTCTATTGCACTGCATTAACTCACAGCGTAGCTGGAACGTTCCACAGTTGCTTACAAAAAAGGATCTGTGTGGGAAGGTGAAGGAGGATGGTGGGGGCGACAGGCAGTTCATGGGGAGGAAAAAAAAAGGAGCTGGAAAAATCAAGAAATAGAAAGAACATAAGGGGGAATTGCATCTTTCCCTATATTTGAGTGGGATACTCTTGGCATTTCTGCCACTATGAAGCTCTGCGTGAAGTTATATATTGGCTCACCTCTTATTCAAATAATTTAAGATGGCATTTTAGAGCAGTCAAGCGTTTTGTTATCCTGTCCCTAATTATGCATTGCTCCATCAAAAACCAGTGGTGAAACAAGTCCTTTTAACTCCCTTGCAATGTTGTCTGAGAGTCCTGAAATATTCTGGAATGGAAATGGATTAGTTTTTTCATAATTGGCATCTGCAAATGTGGTCATTCAAAAACCCTTTGGCCAATTTGCCTCAGACTTGTTTTTTTTCAACAGGGGCTATAAAACCTGAAGGAACCGGCATTTGAAGTTTCTAATTTTGGCCATTTTTTATAAAAAAAAATGACATTTGAAACTTACAGCAAAAGTGTTTTCCATCCTACTCTCACAACACAAAATGCCTAAGCAGACTTTCTCTCAACATTTCTGTAATATGTTGCCTTCCATTGAGACCACGCATGGAAAATTTCACTGCAGAATTTATTTCATAAAACTCACAATAACAAGAGATTAGAGTGGAATCTTGGGGTATTTAACCAAAGCATCTGCTCTTCTCCAAAGTTATGTCCCTCTGACATACACGCGCAGGTGTGCGCACACACACAGAACTACTACAGCAATGCAAGAACCACCATTTGCCAACAGGCAGGACAAGTAATTGCATTTATTTCCTGTTCAAAGCAGTTGAGAGGAACCACTGGTCTATCAGACCATACTGTGTGATAAATAATGGCTAGTGAACAGAGATCTGATTTTTCAGATTATGAGTGTATGTGCACATACACACAGAGGTGATGTGCAGCTGCAGCTGCTGTATACATTTGGAAGCTGTTGGCATGCACAGACAATATACCCAGAGATACAGCCAGGAAGGTGGGTAATTCCCAGAATGTGTGTGTTAGGGGGGAATGGCTTTGGAGAAAACCACTTTGACATCCACTGTAGATTTGTGTAATAGGTGGCCACTGAAAGTGGAAATGCAGCAAGGGCTGAGACTTCCCATATTTCTCTTTATGATCCCCTGAGCAGCACACAGCAAAGATCTGCCTTAGCATGTGTTCCTCCTCTATAAAATGGCTGGTTTTCTTCCTCACCAGAAACCTGTCGGTCTTGACCGATGCCTGTAAAACATTGCATGCTGGAATGGCATGTGCTGCAGAAACGCAAAAAATATAATTAGCATTGCTGTCCAGTGGTAGAGCTTGGTCCAAAGCTCATGGACTTCCCTAGGTCTTGGCTCAGGTCAAATAATATGTAAGTACTATGATTGCGCTGCGATACTACCCTGCCTCTTTGATGTTTTGATCCTCAGTTACACAGGGATATAAAAAACAGAGGGGAGAAGAAATGCTTCCATTTTGCTGATGAACATCTTGTAGGAAAAACTGGTACTTGGATGGGGGCAGCCTGCTATGCATATCTCCGCTGAGACGCCTCTGACTCGGATAAAAATCTAAGGTGTATCATAAGGAGCCTGAGTACCAAAACTGATTTGAACATAACTGTTTTGAAAAAGACGGTCCTGCAAGTGAGGTAGCCGGTGCAGCACAACACATGGGACATGATATCTTTTAAAGTAATTAAACTAAGAGTATTTTCCTGCAGCAAAGAGGCAGGGAGCTACCACTACATCAAAGCCACGAAAGCCCCAGTCAGTGGAGCACAGCCCTTCACTTTCTTTTAACATTTCCCATCTCATTCTCTACTTAACACGGGCTCTAATGCTCCGTGACAGCACCTGGGAACGCGGGCCAGCCATGAGCCGTTCCGCTGAGCTCCTCGGAGCCGTTGGCAGCCAAGGCAGCACCGTGCCGGTGGAGCTTGCCAAGCACCGGCAGCACCGGCTGGCTGCGGGGCGCCCGCGCCTGCCAGGGGCAACCTCTTTGAAGCACGGCCACTCTTCCCGGCCCCATTCCCTCCCTTCTGCTAGGTGTTAACACAAACAACTCCCTGTCCAAAAGAGTTTCATTATTTAATGGAGGCTACTTTTCTGCCAGCTCTGAGTCTCAGACTTCAGTAGCCTTCCAGGAGCCAAACAACTGGGTATATGTCTCCAAAGATATAAAAACTGGGGTAATATGGCTATTGAGTGTACATATGGAGCACCTTATGAAAGTAATCTCTTGTGACTGTCAGAGCACCGTGTGCCAAAAGAAACAGCGAGCAAGCCCTCTCTGGAAAGAGGTGCTGACAGTGACAGGTATTAGTGCACTGATTACAATGGAAACATTTGTATATTAATTGCAAACCGATCAGACTTACCCCCTTCCCTGGTTTGCTTTTTTTTTTTTTTTTTCTCTCCCCCAAAGAGAAAAGGTGGAGGAGGGAGTTTTTTTATTATTGCTGATCAGGGAGTATTACTTGCATCTCTCTCATGGCATATGTTCATACGCCTGTGGGCTCACACACAGAGCGTTCTCATTTCAAAGCTGAACAGCTCTCTTAGCTATTTTTCTTTTCCCTTCTTCAGGACTTCAAGGAGTGAGTAGGATGTAATCTCAGAGTGAGGAGGCTTGGTTCTGTGCCAGGCACTACTGACTTACCACGTTGTCTCTGAGTAAGTCACCTCACCTCTCTTCTCCTTCATCTTGCCACCTGTAAAAAGAGAGTGTGATTTCCTTCCTTTGTTTAATTAACTAGCGGTGCTTGAAAAAAACATAGACTGAAAGCCTTCACGTCACTTCTTTTTTTTTTTTTTTAATTAAAACCTAATTGACTTCAGGGCATTGTAGAAGCCTCCAGAAACATGCAGTTTGAGTCTTATCTTACATGATTACTATAGCCTCGTCGCTTTAAATAACTTCCATCACTTAAAATGCTGGTCTGCCTGTGGCAAGGGATGTAATAAGGCAGCAGTCCTGATCCAGCAAGCCTCATCAGTGGGACAATACTTATATAGGCCTTTGCTGAGCACGAGTGGGGAAATCTGGCTTCACTGATGAGTACGGGAAAGGGATTTCACCCTATGTAACAAGAAATGGACATCTTCCCAAAGCAGGGTTTGAACTTCTCCTGTTGCAGGGAGCAGGTGGAGGAAAAGCCACACCACTGCTGCCTGACCCAGCTTTCTGCTTGTGGCCCGTGATACGCTTTTTAATTTGGCTGCACTTATACCCCTGAAACTTGAAAAAAAAATGAGAATGAAATGGATACCCGGGTTTCCTAAACTGTTTTTGTGCACTGCAAAGTTGCCTCCTACAATGCATCTCCTGTTTTATGTGTCAGCATGTAGGGCAGGCGGGAGCAGAGAGGTGATGCAAAGAAGGGCAGTTGCCCACCCCAGAGACCCCCATTCACGCTTTTGCTGTAAGCCCTTCTCTCAGGTAGCAGCTGGGATCTGATTCTGTGATTCCTGCTAATTTGAATATAAGCCATTTTTGTATGCAAAGGATTGCTGACACCAGCAAGTTTCACTGTAATGATTACTATGGAAACGTTTATCTATAAATATAAAATACTTTAAAGCTTAGCCTTTTATCTTTATAGAAAAAGGCCTGTTTATGTCACTTCTAAGCTTCCAGCTTTAATGTAGACATGGGCTGTTCTCATGCCAAACAAGATAACCTCAGTGTTAGAGCTGTGTGAGCTTTGAAACATGGGAATTTGAGCTAAAACTATTATTTTTTTAATACAATATTAATAGCTGAATGGAAAATATTCTAAAATGCCTTTCTAAGCCCAAAGCTCTAGTTCACTTGCAGTCTTCTTTTCTATAGGTTTTATTGTAATATTGCTTGTATGGAATAGCTGCTTTCAGCTGCCAGTCAGTCCTTAAACTCTGTGTGTTTGTGTGTGTGTGCGCACACACTTGTGTGTGTGTTCATGTGTATGCATGGCGGTGAGGTTTGTAGAAGCAGAGCAAAAATGGAGAAGTTACTTATTCATTAACCTTTTTCCTTTGGAATGCTTTTAGATTTTGCTTATCAAAGCCTATGTAAAAATACGGTTTCTAGGTTTAGGCCCCCAAAAGACATTCTGGATTGTTTTTTTTGTTTGTTTGTTCTGTTTTGGGTTTGGGGTTTTTTTTTGCTAAATGACAAAAAAGACACATGATTTTAAGTTAATAAGTTTATGAGTTTTGTTACTTAAAAGCTACAGTGAAAAGGATGCATTAAGAAAGATGTGGACTAATATTTTTTCTTTGCATTTCTAAGAATTTTTTAAAAATATTTCCCTAACTTCAACATTTATACTTCAGAAATACCTATATTAACGTAGATTTTTTTTGAAACATACACACTAATACAACAAACACCCACATTTGCAGATACTCTATAGCTATTTCATTAAAGTTATTCTCAAATAAGATGGAATCATGGAGGTTAAGTAATATATATTTAGGGTCAAAACTTAAAGGGCTCCAAAATGTTTGCAGGATCAGGTTCCCACTGACTTTGGGAACAGAATTCATGATATACGCAGAGTAAAATCATAGCTGATGATGATCAGAAGGTTAATTCGTTATTCATTGCCAGGGAGCAATTGATAGCAGCAACCTTGTCTACAAGGGCACAATTCATATATATGTATTAAACTTTCTCTTCATGTAGGTTTTGATTATTAATACTGATGATTTTTTCCTTCCATTTTTGGGTGGAACGAGAAAATGGACAATTAAATGTTTCATTTAAGATTCAGCACTAGCCCGATGAGCTAAAACTAAGAAGTTCAGTTCAAGGGTAGAGCGGACTTAAAGTTGCCTTTTGTTCTTCCAATTTTATAGGAAAAATAGGGAGATCCTTGGCATAATTTAGACACAGGGGAGAGTAATTTTTACATTAAAAAGAATTTCCTGGATTGTTCTAGGGACTGCAGTCCTGTCCATAGTGCTTTCTGCTGCAAGTGTTTGAGAGGGAAACCTGTGTTACTGAAGAGGCTGCTGGCGGTGAGACATGGTCTCATTTTCCTGTTTGATCCTCCCTTTGTTCATTTCCCTTCCTCGTTTTTCCTCACCAGTGGACTGTTATTAAAGTTCTCTGAAATCTTAAATGGAAGTGCAGCTGAAATACTGACAAACCATCCCAGACTTTACTGGGTTGTACACAGCTCTGCCTGTCCTCACCCTGCTCTTCCAAGTTCACTTACAGTTTCATGCTTGGAGAATAGCAGCAGTCAGAGGAGTCAACTGGACAGTGTTAGCGATTGAACAGATTGCCTGGAAAAAAAGATCTAAGAGCCAGCATTAAACCCTTAAACAGGACATGCAGTAAAAGCACAACAATATACTGTGGCTCCCATAGGGCTAGGGAAATTCAAATAGTAAAGATCTCATATTGGATTCAGAGCGATACTCCCAAATTTAGAAGCTTATTTGAATCCTATCTCAATAATTTAAACTTGTTAGATCTGTAAAATTAGTCTGTAAATCTCAAGGAAAGGCTGTGGGGTATTTCAGCACTTGCATTTGTGCTCCTGGCAGGAGCATGAGTAGTAGTATAAAAACATAAAAATGACCATGAAAGTAACTTTTAAAGCAGTAGCAGCTTTTTATTCTCTTTCAAATCCTACAGAAAGGATTAGAGTTGTGGGAAAAGATTTAGCTTACTTTCTATTCAGTCCTAGTTGGCTTGCCCAGCCTTCATATATTAAACCACACATTGTTAATGTCTTAATCATGTCTTTATTTCTTGTCCCATTTCAAGGTTCAGATCACGGTCATCAATGCTCACCAGAAAACAGTTTGCTTTCCTAGAGCATTGCATTGTAAACATAGCAGTGATTAAACTGGGAAGACTGAAGGTAGGGATTGATAACCGGTACCTGGAAGGAGAGGTCTGGATGAAGTTCGCTGAAGTAGACAGGAGTGTCACCAAGAGGGACTTGCATCTATGGCATTCTGCTCAGCCTAACACTGTGCAATATTCCTCTACTCTCTTTCTCACAAGTTGTGCTTACTGCAGTGCTCCAGGAGCACCATAACCATGACCAATGTGGTGGAGTCTTTGGGATGTGAAGTGTTTTCTGCTGCATGTCTGTGTGGCATCCCACACGAGGGGGCAGAGCTCCAGCAGGCAGTGGGGAAATGCGTGGGTGTGTAGCAGAATTGTAGCAGTAAGTCATCATCTTAACTGCACCAACTTAGAGAGTCCCAGCTCTGCCCAGTGACAGGACAACAGGCATTGGGCACAAAATGCAACACAGAAAATTCCACTTAAGCATACTGTGAGGGTGATGAACACTGGAAGGTGGGCCCCAGAGAGGCTGTCAAGTCTGCATCCCTGGAGATATCAAAACCCCAGGTAGACATGGTCCTGGGCAGTGTGCTGTAGATGACCCTACTTGAGCAAGGGGGTTGGGTGAGATGATCTTCAGAGGTGCCTTCCCACCACAGCCCTTCTGTGAGTCTGGTACTGTGGTATGGCTCACTGTTAAATGTACAGCTGAGACACTACCTAGAAGGGACAGTTGTGCGGGGGCTACACAGAGCAATTTGCATAGCTTTGCATGTAGTAAAGTCTGCCAGACCTGATTTGAGATTGCAAGTATTCACTGTGACCCATGGAAATACCCCTAATTTTTTTACCCTGAGGACTGGCTAGCATTTTGGGAGGATAAGTAAATGGTAGTAACTTCTACCACCTGCAGATACGCTGGTGCAAGTGGGATGCCTTGTCCCTTCTCCAGAATATGAAGACTGTGTGACAGTGAAGAAAAGTCCAACAGATTTTGCCTTCACCAGCAGAAATATATAATATTGCAGGGCAGTAGTATTGCAAGATGTAAAATTGCAAGACAGGTTCTTCCCTGTTTGGTCATGCTGAGATATTCTGGTTTTGCATTCTGAGAAGGTTCATGTGTTTTCTCTGCACTCACCTTTCTGGCACAACTGTAAATTTTATGCAGAACAAGGCATACATGTATTACATGTGTATCTACATGTATAGGAATATTAGGCCTGAGGGTCTGGTGTAGAAACAGGTCACAGCTCTGTCACTCAGTTTAATCAACTACTTCTTTGCCAGGAGATATTGCTGTTACGTGATAACAAGCATCAACCTTCCTGATGTGTAAGAAGCTGGAGGTTTTTAGCCTTCTTAACCAAGTACACCGTAGAAGTGATGATTTATATGAGGCGCTAAGCCATCAGGGCAGTCAGTTTTAATAGCCAAGAGCTAGAAAGCGCTCTTTCCAAATTTAACGCACTGTGGTGTTTCTTTAGGTTCTGTTTCCATATAGTTTGTGATGGAAATACCTGTTTCCATACACAAAGGGATAAACACAAGTGTACATTTACTCTTCCGACTCTGGGAAAAAGATTGTTAGCAGGCTGACGTGGAGGGTGCCTAATGTACCTGGAATAATATGAAACACCTTTTTTGTATGTATTAGTTTACATACTGTGTTCAGGAAACAGGGTACAGAAACTTCCTTAAAATTCCAGGAACAATAGCTATTGTTGGTTGTTGATATGGCATGAGCTCATATCCAGGATACCGAGAAAGGAACTCCTGACTACAATAAATAATATGCTTCTTAACTCCCGGTGTGAAAGAATGTATTTATTGTTTTTGCAAAAAGAGATGGAGAAATAGGGCTTTAAAACGAGGGAGTTTGCATGGCAGAAGAAAGGCCCTGATTCCCCCCCTCCTTCTTAAAAGTTCAATTAAGGAATTTCTTGTGGAAAAAAAAAGTTTTATAGTCGGGTTCCCAACAGTCTGTGTTGAAATCTATTTTGAATTTGACTGTGTTATATGGAAACGATAAGATTAGTATGACAGGTCTATAAAGCTATTCTTTCTAACTGTTTTTTTCTTGCCTACATCTGCAGTGGGGGTGGGAAACTATTCATCACACAGAGCTCAAAGCTCTTGGTCAAAGTTATACAAGAATATGTTTCTCTGGATTTTTACAAAGTTGATTAGGGTAGAGCATCTTCTTTAAATGCTACAGTCTGCCAGTCCTTTAGGAGCACAGCCTTAAATTGTTTGAAAAAGAAATGTGCAGAACCCTGGCTGTTCTATCTCAAACTGACACTTACACTAGATTTAGTGGATACTCATGACTAAACTGTGCACTACAAAAGGGAAGGCCTTGAAGGGAGCCTAATCTTTAAATGGTATGCACCAGTTAAAACACAGGAGTGGGAGTTAGGGGGCTCTGCAGCATTTCTGATACTGTGGCACCAGTCACGTCACTTTGCAGAGGGAAAAGGAAAAGGCTCCTCTCTGTCCTGTGGATCCTCCACCTCCTAGGAGTGTTACCTCTTTTCATCCCTTTAATGCTTACCAAGAGAGCCATCTGGAGTACTTTGGTGAAGCAAAACTTTGTCACATACATCATTTGATTGAAATGTTAGCCTCTGCAAAGCTTTGCTCAGATGGCTTTTGGGTTCAAAGGGAGTGCTTGCTTGGCTCGCTGGAGGTCTGGACTGTGTAACACTGAAGCCGAATCCTCACTCCCTACTCAGTCACTTCGAGCAGACACTCATATACCTCTGTACATCCAGTCTTGCCATAAGCACACAGCTAATGCCTGTGAGGTATACCCCCCTGGAAAATGGATTATCTGCCCTTGTTCCTAAGACAAAAGCAATGGACACTCAAAATTATTATAAGTTTTTAAAGAAATGTCTCCGGTCCTGAGGTTTAATTTTTAGTTACTCAAATGTTCTCTGTGTTAATGTTGCTATACAGGTAGGTGTCTTGTGCGGGCAAGTATTAAGCCTTGCAGTGACACTCCTTAAATTAAATGGTAAATTTTTCAAAGATAAGCTCAATCAGTATTAAAACACCAATAAATTCTAAGCACTGATGTCCAGCAGTGGGGTTTTTTAATGCTATATATGTTCTGAGGCACCAGTTTCCTGTAGAATTATGTATTATTGGCTACTGCACTATATAGGTGTCACAGAAATAAAAATACAGTGTTACAGGCTCCAATCTAGAGGTGAAAAATGGGGAGTGACCTTTGATGGGTTATTTTTTCTTGATTTCTTTTAGTCACTTGCCCCTACTAAACTGAACAATTCTTGGAATATCAAAGTCTTTTGATAACTTTTTTAGTAACTAATTTTTGGTTAGAGACAACTCAGAATATATTTTTTTAATATGTGCACTTTACGTGTGCTTCGAAGAGAACATGGCATTCTTTTGGTTCCTTGGTTGCAAAGCTTTAAAAATAAACTCAGTGCAACATTGCAAATGAGATAAAATGCATACTTTGACATTTACTTTTGTTTCTCCAAATTTTAATGAGAAATTTAAATAACTTACTATGAAACATGCCTAGGAAGTGGTAAAGCTGTGCAGTGTGTGGCTTCAAGGCAAAAAGGGTCCAGTTCAAGCTGGTTTCTAACAACAGGCCAGTGTTTGCTCAGCCTGGAGCTGCTGACACACTTGGGCCTATTTCTTCATTTTCCAGGTGAAAAGCAAGGAAGTTTGGATGAGTCTTGTTCTGTGTTTTTTAGACTTTCTTGTTTTAAGTGCACATAGGAAAAGACTGAAAAGCAAACCTAAATTCCTGCAGGGTAAAGTTGTGAAGCTGCTCCATAGCTCTTAGGTGCCAAGGCTGTGACCCTGCAGGGACGTTGGGTAGATGCTCCGTACCAGTTCAAAGCTCCCTGCACACACAGTGCGACCTACCCCCGTGCAGCCAGCAGCAAGGTCAAATCCCACTGTTACAAACCGCACTGAAACGAACCCCAGCCCTGTAAAAATAACTCTCATAGCGTTAAAACCATTTACCAGAGGAACATCATCCCCTCCAACCCCACCCAAGCGTGCTGGCAGAGGTGTGTAAAGTCCATGATCTATCAGAAACGGGACCATGTTCTGATATCTGAAAGACAAACACTTTTATATTATCTTGGGTTTAAAGTGATTACTACCATATTTAAAGAATAAGAATAGGTCTCTTCTATTGGCTAATCAGTAGCCAATTCCCTATGGGATTTTCTCCTAGAAAATTAGAACCAGTTTGTCTTTCAGTGGTTAAAAATCACACCACTTTGTGCTGAAACGATGGTGGCTTTGTATCTAGTCTTTTAACATTCTTCAACATTAATGCTGATTCTTTAAACCAATGTGTGTAACTCATGTATGATGGTGAAAAATGTTGTCTAGTTTGAGAAAAAAAAAGGCATCTCACTTGACAAATAGAATTAAATTAAATAATCTTTAAGTATGCAGAGACTTTGCTCTTATTTGAGAACCCTTTTCTGAATGTTCATATTCCAGGGGCAGCCAACTGGACAGCTCAGTTATTATAACTCTGAGCAAGGAGAGAAGCAGGATTAGAACTAATTTTGTAGCGCTGTTTTTGTTACCTTGGAAAACTACAGGAATGTTCATTTAGCAAGCTGCAGCTTTGACTAGGAGGTTACATACTCTACACTTTCCACTGTATAATCCAGTGACAAAAGCTGCTATAAAGGCTGCTTTTTAAATGTCCAAGTCCAATCTTGCCAAATTAGAATGACAAAACATTCCTTCCTAATGGGATAAACCTTGTTCTCATACCTTCTGATTTGTCTGTATCTCCTCTGATTATTTTACAACAGAAGTTGCTGACCAAAAGTACAGAAAATAATTAATTCTCCAATGCTAGCTTTTCCCTCCTTATCCTGTTGCCAGTTCTGTATCAATGTTTATAGACGCTTTTTTCTCCCCTCTCTCCTGCTTAGATTCCCATTAAAGAAGCACAGGGACTGTAGTTGTTCAAGTACTCAAAAGCCAGCTGTTGTGGGATGAGACAAATAGCGTACAGAATACATTTTCTTTTTTTGCAAATAGATTAAGCACTTCTGTTAGTACAAATAGTATCACAGTAACTGGGACTAAAAGAGGACTCCAGTCACTACACTTCTCTGCAGGGGACACTTGACAATCTGGGGCTGTGACTCAGGCTCTTCAGTATTAGGACGAAGGTGCTGTGAAGTGCACAGTAACTTTTGTTACAAGCACAGCACTAATAATAAATGGTACTTACCCATTCTGCATTTGCAAGTCTTAAAATAATTGTTATCCTCATGATCTAGCAACTCTCACACCAGAGGGAAAAAAATATTTTCTTTACCTTTACCCTCACTCTTTACCTATTTTTGTAAGTTCAAATGAGGAGGTTGAAAATTGTTTCACACTGATTCAGTAATAGAAGCAGCAATCTAGCCTCTAGTACAGTTTTGTAATATTCAGAGGAAAAAGAAAGATAGGAAAGAAATATGTAAGAAGCTAAGTAATGTTCTGTCTTCCGGCTTGTGGTCCAAAGACAGGGCTTCAGGAGTTCTCTCAAAAGAAATAAAAGCAGTCATGAAAGGTACTGTGATATTAAAACACACATACAGGTTGTCCAGAATTCCCAGTCTCCCTTCACTATGCCATCTATACTAGTACTTGCAGAAAAGTAGCCACGTGGAGACCTTTATGTTTGTTCTAGTCTGTCTTGTATTAGGGGCCATATACCACAGCTGTCAGGTGAAGAGGCTAGAACCAGTCCCTCTGATTCTAGTTAAAATAGCTGCCTTTTTAGTTATGTGCTTAGGATCTGTGTTAGAGAAACATATTTGGTTTTTCAGTGGTCATTTTGAAAATTGTTTTAAGTGTCCCGGGGTAGTTAAAACATCCTCCTCCACCCACAACGAGACAGACCCTTTTTAATTCACTGTACCTTTCAGTTATCTGGTGGCTTCATCCTCGTGACTACCAAGATTCTTTTAATAGATCTTGGATCTCTACTTGGATGAACAATTTTTTTATGCAAGCATTATTCAGCTTTTCAGACTACCTGAAGGCAAATTTATCTGTGCTACACTGCAGAATCCGGACTAGGTTTTGTTTTACCTTTCATTGCTTTTTCAAAAAATACAATAGTTCAGATCAGGAAGAATCCCTCTGTTCAACCTGATGTACTCCAGAATAATTCAGTTGCTATGGTTATGAGCTTCAGCCTATGTAAAGACAGAAAACATATAGTAAGACGATAAGCATCAGCATAAGATATCTCTGTTAATGTGGTTTACAAGATCATCACCATTACAATAGCATAATCATCATGGAATTGCAGGACATCTCGGAAACTATTTGGGTAGCAGATAGTAAGACAACATATAACCCAATACTTCTTTGTCATGGACAATATAGATAAGGAAATGGAAAACTGATACTAGAAGAGAGGCCTCTTCCAGCTTGTTCTGATTCTTTTTAGTGTCTAATATTCAGAGTCATTACCAAAAGTAATTCAGTGGCTTTGTTTTCAGCATAGCATTTTAATTCCTCCACAAAGCTGATGCAGACAATCCAGCAAGGGGAGGTGGATCCACAGAGCTCCTTAGAGGGCACTGAAACCAGATATCTTTGTGGCAGCTGTCATTCTCAAAGCCATCCCACAAAAAAGGCATGATCTTACTAGGACCGACCTATTCGGTTTAGCTTTATTGTTGCCAGCAACTTTGAAAAAAAATGTATTTCTGACTTATAGAGAGGAGGCTTTATATTGCTGTGCCATGTGGCTTTTTTTTTTGTTTTTTGGCTTTTTTGTTTTGTTTTTGTTAATGCCGAGCATTTGGAAGCTCTCCAGTATTTCCAATGTTTGGACTCTCTGCATCCCTCTCTACTGCTGCTATTTGGAGCTGCTGCATTTCAATCCATTAAATTATAACCCCCTGTCTCAGAGGGTAACTGACTACATTTCAGCAATTAGGTGTACTTCGGACATGTAAGACCAAGTCTTCAGTGTTTTGATTGACTTTTTAATTATGGGAAAAATTGCAACAATTTCAAAAGGAAAACCAAGTATCCCTTTCCTCAGTTTTGCTCCCATCTGTAGTTCTGCATCCATATGCCACAACAGACATGACCGCAGCCTATTAGGAGATAGCTTTTTAAAATACCCCTCTGGAATGGGAGAGATCCAAATTAAAAAGCCTGGATTTAATCATACAGAGGAAGGAGAAAAAATCCAGAACTCCTTAAATCCCAGCTGACCGCTCAAATTTAGAAGCTACTGACTGTTCAGTACAGCTGAGTTAATTTCTGGTTTTCAGAAGGAAGTCAAGATTTGGAATTAGTTGAAAACTTTCAAGTTTGTCTTGGTAAAGAGGTAGATTCTGTATTGTCTGTGTCTTTACTGTGAGATTTAGTAAGGAATCTACTTCAGTGTGCTTGGTGAGCTGATAATCTCCAGTCTTTATTTCCATTTTATATGGTAGATACCTCTTACAAACAAAGGACTGGACAAGAACAGGATGAGCAATACGGTGTCAGTGAGGTGAGAGGGAGCTCCCTGATTTTTGGTGGTAGTTTCTGGCATGCCCAAATGAAAGAGGGAAACTACTCTTCATAACTGTGGGTCATAGCTTAGCTGTATTCTTAGGCACCCAGGAGGAAGCTGTGGCAAATTGTTTTTCGTTAGTGTTTGTCAAGGCCCTTCTCTCAATGCAACTTCCCCAAATAGAAGCAAAGACATTCAGCAGAGAAATAAAGCACTAACTCAAAAACACTCAAAAAAGAATTCCTTTGCAGTGCTTTGCACTAGGAGCATGTCAGAGCAATGGTCTCAAGTCTGGTGAGTACTTGTGTCTATGTGAGTGGCTGTGTGTGTTGGGTGTGGGACAAAACCAGCTGTTACAGGTGGAGAAAGATGTTTAAACAGTGTGTAGAATAAAGACTTAATGGGCACTAGCTGGCTTTTTTTTTTTTTGCATGCAGTGGGTGTTTTTATCCTTAAAGGTGAAAGTGGCTCAGATGGGGCTGCTCTTTTTAGGGTGAACAGCTGAGTGGGGGGGAAGTTTCCAGTCCACAGTGATCAGGTGGAAGTAAGGTTAGCGTGAGGAGCAGGAGCTTGAGATTGATGCTCACAAGGCAAAGAGGCTGCCGTAGGGAGCAGGGTGTAAAACCCACAGCCATGACTTTGGTGATGGCAATGAGTGGTTCCCAGGCACCAGAGGGGACTGTAGTACCTATGAAGTTTGCTGCAAAGCAGAGCCATTCACTTGTTTGAACTCATGCTTGGAATCAATGACCTACTTGCAAAAATGTAGCTAACAGGGGAAGACTTGGGTATAAACCTTTTTTATTTCTGTTCTGCTTTACCTACCCTCTTTTGAGTTTTCGCCATTTAAAACCAGCTAATTAGTTTGTAATCTAATTAAATCTGGCTTTTTTTTTTTTTTTGTAGTTTGGTCATCTTTAGGGAGTTCACTATAAGGAAAAGCTCTGGGAAGATGGAGTTCAAAGCCCTGACTGATGACGAATCCCATCAGACCTTCCCCTGCCTCGTGCAGGGAAAACCCAAGCTGCGCAGCTTGCTGCCACTTAACGTTTGGGCAATGGTCCCACCCGCTCCCTACCCCAATTAAGACAAAGGAAAGGAAGGGTTGATGGAGGCCAGAAGCTCTAAGCCTCCTGAGCCAAGCTGCGCTCCTCTTCCTACCCTGGGCACAAACAGTGGCCCCTGCAGTAAGGTCTGCAGCTCGTTTAGGGGTTTTTTTGTGGGTGGAATGTTCTTGTTGCAAACCTGAAGAATCTGACATGATGTTGTTGTATATAATGCCGTTATAGAACTAAGTATAACCTTCAGATTAATTGATAATTAGGAAAGAATAGCCAAACCATCTGCAATACAGCTGGGCATAGGAGTGCCTGGCTGACATCTTAGAAAATGAAAAGGGGATTTTGGAGAAGCATTTCCTATTAATTCATGCTGCCAGTTGGTCCTGGAATTCCTGTGGATATTACTGGGAGTCAGTCATCTAATTATGAAGGGTCTTCAGTGACCCATTTCATTCTCTTAACACAATGATGGTTAAAGTCACAAGTTTCAAGAGCTGGTTTTATTTTTCATTCTCTCTCCCTGAAAATTTGCCGCTGTCCACCTGCCTCTTAGAACGGACCATTTTATATTAAACAAAGACATTCACCCAGGTCTTATTGTTGGGCTTACTGTTATCTATTTATTTATAAAGTAAACTCAAGGTTAGAACTGACTGTAGGCATTAAAGTGGTGATTCCTTACAATAACTAGTATCCATGCAAAAATTTCATTTCCATCTGCTTTTGAAAAATCTTGGCCTTTAGAGTTTATTGTGAAGTTCTTACTAGGTCATCCAATTAATAGATTGACCTGTATTTATTTTATTTCTCTTGCTACGGGTTAATTTTGACCTTTGGAACTCAGCAGAGAAATAAAGCACAAAATAATGCTGTATCAGATAAAAGAATCTATTGCAACTTAAGGTGAAAAGCCAAAACTGAGGGCAAAGGTGGCGGGAAAGGAGGCACAGTACATAATTTCTGATGGTGATATTCATGGCATCTCACAGTAAGTGCATTCAAATTCATTTCTAGCAATTTACAGTTGCTTCTTTTGGATTGGGAGGATTAGCAGTAACAGGAGCTAGGACTTTAAAGTGAAAACATATTAAAATTGTCTACTTACAAAAAAAGCATGACTCCTATGATCTTCTTTGCAAGTCTTGCATCTTCCTCGCTATGTACTGTGTTCGCATCAATATAGCAATTTATATTTGCAGCTTGTAGAAATTTAACTTAGCAACTGCTACCACCTTATTTAGAGGACTGTATGCTTTGTTGTTATTTGTTTGTTTTTTAAAGAAGTAAGTGCAGTTTGTTAGCATATTTCCTGTCTAGTGTCCAGAAATAATAGTCTAGGTCTTAGGCTAATACCTTACTGAGAGGAATCACCTGCCTTTGCTTAGTCCACAAACAGGACTAGTTAGGTATGCGGACTAGCTTGTGTTTGAGCTCGTTTGGGCACCACAGGATTTAGAGTTGTTGCCATTCGGAAAGCATTAGCATTTTGAAAGGTTTAACCAACATAAGCACACTTGTGGCTTGAGGAATACAGACGCTGAGAAAATGTTTAAATTCATGTAATGATTTGGATCTTCAGGACCGCTTGACTCACCCTTGCAACCTTGTCTCCAGACAGTGCCACAGGCTTAACTCACCTGCCAAGAAGTGTGAGCATTCCTTTGAGTCTGTGTAAAATGCATCTGTGTGCAACTTTGATAGCTTTTACAAGGCATAAAATTACTGTTCAGAGTAACTCCCTTCAGCTACTTTTAAGTCAAGTGAAGTAAAAGTAAATATTTCTCAGCAGGTTGGAATTCCAAATGCCACTTCTCTTTCTGTCTTTGGAGTCTCTTCATATTTTTGTATGCATATATCTCATGCAGGTTCAAGCTGAGACATTTAGGGGTCAAGGGAAAAGAAGTCTGGAAAAATCACAAAACATTCTTGATAAATATTCACCAATATGGTAAATTCCATGAAAGCATGGGTGGGTTTTTTTTTCTAAAGAAATATGAATACATGAAATGCTAAATCCGTATGTAGAACTCCCCGTGCAATGACAAAATGAGAAAAATTTACATTTACCTCAAGATTTTTTTTGTACTCTTAGTACATAAAACTTCAATTAAACATATCCATTACTATTTTTCTATCTTAATAAATATGGGTTTTTCTGAGAAGGAAATGATATATGCTGATGTGATGGCTATTACACTAACATGGAGTCTTATTGCTAATGTGATGAGAGGTGGGGAAACTGCATATGGTGAAATCAGCCTTGTAGGGAGTTGTGTCTCTGAGCAGTCATTGCTCACTAGCAAGGGTTGTCACACAAAAGCATGCCAGAGGGTGGTGAAGAGGGCTCCCACTGTGCTGCGCTGCTCCAAGTTTTCAAAAGGGAACCCCACGGAGTACTGAGAATGAATTCTTGCCCTGGCTAGGAGCACATGCAGCCTTGTTCTAAATGGTGCACAGGTTTTGCCATGTTGCATGTGACTATGCCACGCTGACTGGTGCTAGAGCCTCAGCACCTCTGTGATGAGCACACACCACCAGTATGTGTGTATGGCTATGTATGCCTGCTTTGGCAAAAACTCGGATTTAAAACTTCTATACTTTCTGGGGCCAAGCTGTTCAATATGTAAAAAATTTACACCTCCTTTTCTTGCTCCTTCTTTCTTATGTTACCAGGTTCCACACTTCTGATAAATAGTGGTTAGTTGTGCTTTTTTCCACATTTGTGAAACGGATTTTGAGAGTGGCTAGTCCCATTTATCGCAGTTCTGCATGCGTGTTAGTGCACTGGGGAGTGCTGTTCTGGTCTGGGTCAGCTCTGCTCCCGCAATGAGTAAGCAAGATTTGCTCCTTCTCTGGTCCAGTAGTGTTGGTTCACAGCCCTGAAAAATTATGATTAGCTCAAAGCATGATTCTTACTTTTTCGGTCCAAATCTGCCTTCCAGTAAGGCAGAGCAGATAGAACATTGTGTTCTGAGTCCATTAGTTAGACCACAAAACTGGTGGTTTCTTTTCCCATTTTCATTCCCAGGGCTGAATCCTTCTTCCAGTGGGCAGGATCAAAGAGTTGAGCCCGGGCTTTCCAGACTCTAAACAGGCTCTTCTGCAGTGGCTGTGAGCATAGTGCAGGTAAGATAACTCTCAGGACAGCTTCAGATGGCTTAAGTTTCTTGCATGTCTTCAGCAAATGCCTTCTCATTTGTAATCCACATGATCAAGGTCATGAAAGATGCATTTGTTGTACTTTGTTCAGAAGATGTACTGGCTTTGCCTCTTTACCCTGGTCTTAAAAGGAGTCTTCATTATATCATTATGCATGCTCTGTTCTGGCTCACTTTTCAGGTTCTGCTGACTTCCGTACAGTTCCATAGGTTTTGTTTTCATTTTTTCTAAAGTCATGTTATCACCTTGTGTTAACTAATTAACGCAGAAGAGGGCTGGATGAATAATTCGTTATGTATGATTTAACCGAAGAATTTGTTTCCTTTTGTTTCATAAAATGTCTGCAAGTATATCAAAGCTTTCTTCCAGCTATTTGTTTTTGCGAAGTTATTTTGCCAAGTAATTGCAATAAATATTGCTTTGTGCTGAAAGTAAAGCATTGTTTGTGCAAAAGTTTGACATAGGTATCTAATACAATTACAATGCCGGCAGCAACGAAGGGGGAAGTTGTTATAGATTGGTTTGGTTGGGGTTTTTGACCTCCACTCCATAATTTTTGCCCACACCTCACTTGAAGAACCAGAGGATAGGTCTGCTTTCAAAGTACGTAGGGAGCCAAGTTGCTTTGTCTCTAATACTGTGTCTGAAGATTTAGGCAGATGACCCTGTACTAATTACACTTCAATTTCTTCTTTAGAGTGAAAAGGACTAGAAATGAGATTTGTACACATTATCTTCAATATTTACCTCCCTAAATTCTGATGCTCATCTGTCTGAGTGTGAGGTTATTAGGCATGCATCTAATAATGTGTACGGTGCAGTGCAGACAGCTTCTCCCCAAGGAGATAGTCCCATTATCTGTTTTGTCCTGTCATGGATCTCTTGCATTTTGTCTAACAAAGTTAGAGAAGGAAATGGCATTTGTTATTCGCAATGTTTCGTTCACTCTTTGAAATCCACAGACAAGTACTTCAGCTGGTAGAAGTAGATTTAAAATGGCAGAAGCTTATTCGGTGAAGGAAAGATTTACTAGCTGTGCAGGAAAGGCCTGGAATCTGGGGGCAGTGGATGGACTCTGAACACTTCTTTCTCTGTAAATGGCTAAACTGATAAGAAAGTATTGGTGTCTGGCAGTACCTGTTAGTTGGAGACCAAAGTGTTTTTACCAGAAATTTCCCTCTGCAGATTTTGGGTCTTACAGGTACTTCTTTTTTAAAAAAAGAAAAAAATATTCCTTTTTGTGTTGCACACACACACGTGTATGTTTTGTTTCATTTTATAACCGTTTCTAAAGAGTCAGAGGGAAGATTTGCCCTCTTAAAATAATGGCAAAGATAGTAAATCATATGGTAGTGGGGGGAGGAACAGCCTTGAGGAGACTGTTTATGAAGGCTTTCATTCCATCATGTACCTTGGACATAGCTCAAGTGAGGGAGAATCTGCTATGCCAAATCTAAACTTGGCCCTGGTAGAGGCAGATAAGGACCTGTGCCTAGCGCAAGCCATGGGAAGAATCGTATTTGGAGACAGGCACAGCTGATTGAATCAAAGATAGTGATAACCTGTGGATCAGACTATGCATCTTTTTGACAAGCATCAGCTGTTCGTTCCCAGCCCCTGGGTGACTCCTTTATACCAGATGCAGTATTTCAAAAAACAATTGCTAATGATGTGGATTAGGGGGGAAAAAATGTAAATTGGAAGCAACCCAAGTTCTGACTATGCATGGGTGTCCCATGGGTCAGATGAGAGAGACTGTTTCCCAGGAATCACAGGCCAGATGACATTTGCAGAAAATGTGGAGGCAAAGGCTATTAGAGATGGAATTGTCTGAATAGGGGGAGGCCACATAAGAGGAATTAAAATTTGCTAATGCAGTAAGGTCACCATTAGCAACAATTAGTATCCCCAGTGTAGGCAGTTATCCCTAAACCAATGCTATTATGTGTCTGGAGCCATCAACAGATAAAGGGATCCAAATTTGGTGATCCCTGGAAAATGACAAGTCTGGAGGACAAGTACACTTTTGACTGCAGGAGTTAAATAGGTGGCCACTGCTCATCAGCTACTGCATACAGCAGGAGAAATCCAGCTGTTTATCTGATCAAGGCTGCTGCATAGCTATATGCTGTTTCAAGCTGGAGGAAGCAAAAGTAAACGCAAATGGTAACACTTACTGTGAGGTGCAGTCAGTGGAAAAATCAGATGTCTAGGAAAGAGTTTCAAAGCCTCTCGCAAGGGAAAGAAGACATCAACAGCTTTCTGCAGGACTTGCCAGAAGCTTCTACTGATGGCAGCTAACAAATATACAAGCAGTTGCTCTTACATTTTTTTTTCCTGGAACACGGTCTTTGTAAGACTGTGCTCAAATAATGGAGTGCTCAGACAGACAGCTTTCATATCCTGTTCCTCGAGAATGGCAGGTAGCAGAGAGAGCCCACTTGTCTACCCTGATTCTCAAGTGGGTCTTACAACCTCAGATGTGCTCCATGCTTCTGCATCCATACTGCCAGCGACATCTGTTTAGCCAGTTCAGAGAAAGTCTGAGTGTGTTTCTGTGCTCCACAAAACATATTTACCAAAGTCCAGCAAGATTTGTCCTGTCTCCCACTCTCTCCCTCGTGCTTAAATTGATATTCACCTGCCTGCGACTTTCCCTCCAAGATGACTTCTGAGAAGTGTCAATTCCACATTGCAGCCACATGCAGGGGCAGCGGCAAGAGCCTCCTACAGCCAGCTGTAAAGACATGTGATGGAGCTAAGTGTTAGATCTGAGGCCTGAGGAATCTTTTTTAGAAGGGTAAGGGAAAAACGGTGACATGAAAAGATGGGGAACGAAGTGTCATGTAAGGAGAAGAGAAAGCATAGCAATGTTCTGGAGAAAAAGATTAAGAGTATTTGTTCCTTTCTTGTGGGGCAACATAACTAGTCACTTAAAAGCAAGACGTCCTCACATTGCAGTGTTGCAAGAAGTGAGGAGAGCAAACACTGGGAATAGCTGAGAAGGGATCCCAGATGTGTGCACGCAAGGAATTGAACAGCTTCAGCAAGCTCCTCCAGCTCGTAGTGTGAGCTCAGCTGTAGAGAAGGAATTGCTGATGTGTCTGAGGACGTGATAGTCTTTCACAAATTTACCCATGCTAAAGCACACAAATACCCTCCCACTAGTCTAGACCCAACTTCAAATGGTGCCTATGTATGCATGACTGGCGCAGCCATAGCACCAGAGAAACCAGTGGCAGACTGTGGTTACCTGGCTTTGGAGAGGCTGCAGTAGTATCTGAACTTCTCATTGTTGCTGTTTCACACTGGAAATATGTACTGTCTTTTTTTGTTTGGTTTATTTTGTTTGGGTTTTTTTCCCCCGGGAAGGAGAGGCAACAAAGAAAAAAATTAAGGCCCATGTATGCCAGGAGAGAACTGGTAAAACAATTCAAATAAATGGGACTTTTTTTTTTTTTCCCCTGAAAAAAATATTTTTTATGCTTTAATCTGCCCAGAAGTGTATATGGTTGGATTTCACTTTTGGCATAGTGCCATTTATTGTAAACCCTTTTGGAGAGCTTGATGTGAATCTAGCTCAACCACAGCCAAGCACGACTCCTACAGTAATGGCTTAGGCGTAAGACCTCTGTTGCCAGACCAACTCAAGGGTCACAAATCCTTTCCCTCAGTGTTCAGTTTGGAAGGACAATAAACAAGCTGCAAGATGACAAAGATTCAAAATGATACAGGAAGATTAACAGATTACTTTCTTTTTCTCCCTAATATTCTGAGCAAATCTGCTACATCTTTTTAAATATATTAGAAAGGGGAAGAGGGAAGGCTATGTTTAACGTAACGTAGCCAACTAATGGGAGTCATTGCTGTGGGATAACTATGAGCCCTGAATTTTAATGGATTTGAAAAAGAAAAGTGGGCATATTTAAAAGGATGGAAAGATTAAAAGATATAAAACAGAACCACAGAGAGCTGTACTCGGCATTGTAAAGATGAAATCTAAGCACAAACTGACAGAAACAGGCAGATGTTTCTTTTTTGGGTGAATCTTTCTGTAATTGTCCACAAGGGTTTCCTTGCCCTTTCCTCTGAAGCTTTAAAGTATGACTGCTGTCAAAGACAGCACAAGAAGTACTGCTGTAAGCTCTGTTATGAAGCTAAAACCCCAGCAGAATGGCTTAATGCTTGAAAATAGCAGCCTGTAATGCAAGCATCAGAAAACAAACGTTCCTAGCCATGAAGGGTAGATAGTGGTAGATGTTTAAAGAGTAAAGTAAACCAGTTTTATCCAAAGGGTCTAGTTAAGGCTTCCATTACAAGGATTAGGTCTTTTCTTCTCCATTAGAGTTTATTCTCAATTGTACATCAGTCTGCCAGCAAGATGACTAAATTTGTTGGTCTGAGTCAACTGAATCCACTTTGGCATGGGAGGTGAAGCCTTGTTTGGAGGAATAGTTTTGAAACTCTAGCATCTTGACCCAGAATACTTCAAAGTAATGAGAGTTGCACTACTCTTAAAAGAGGAGGCATTAGCAAGAGCCAGGTAAAGACACTTCCCAGACTGTCAAGTGTTTCATGTCAGAACTATGGCAAGGCTAATGAACTTTCATCATGTGTGTATACATGTATACGTATGTGTAAGTGAACAGAACTGTAGATAAGGTCTGAAGATACCAGGCCAAATAACTCCATGAAGTGCCAGGTTCAAAGCCAAATCATACAGACTTTTCTTTCATTTTGTTTTCTTAGCGTAGGAATAGCTGGTTTGAAACCCGCAAACAGTTTTATGTCCATAAGAGTATTAAGCAAGATGTTTCGATATGAAATCATTATCTTCCCTCTTCTAAATCCAAATACTAATTGCAACCTTGCTGTGAGCCTACAATATTAAGGCTATCATAGCCATGGCAACCAAAAGCAACGTTAAATAGAATTTGTATCGGCTGCAAAAGATTGTTTTGGGTTTTTGTTTTTGTTTGGGCAGTAGGCGTGCATTTCTTTTCAGCAGCCATGATATACAGGTCAAAGGAACTTTCAGTTCTTCAAACCTCTGGGCTATTTTGCCCCATATGCTTTGCTATCACTAAATATTTTGTGTATCTGTACAATTAATTTCAGTGCAGGATGGCTTGCTAATCCACGGACACAAATAAAAACACAAATTAAAATTTCAGCATGGATTTTACAGTAGCCTATTTACATTCCAGGATTAAACCCATAATAAAAAACTTTTCTGTAGTTATAATTGGGCTGATTTTTCTTAAAACCAGGAGATAAACATCTATGTAAATAGCCTCAAAAAGATATTGTGCTTAAGAAAAGAGCACTTAAAATGAGCTGCTTAAAGTCACCTTCTATGCTTTGCAGATAATTATAATGCAAAATAATAAACAGCACAGGGCACCAAGCACAGCACTTCAAGGATGATATTGTTCCATTTATATGAAGATAATTAGGCATTTAAAAACAACCAATATCACTTTAAAACCTTCCAATTAAAACTGAAAAAAAAAAGAGAGAGGTAGGTGCGTGTGCAAGGTAAAATTATCAAAATAAGTTTCCATTTCCTCGATTTTCCTGAGGGTATGTGTCCATAATGATCTGTCTGACTCCAAAGCATCTGAGTACACAGTGAAATTAATTGCTGGGGACGCTGCAATGCACCACAGTTCTGTGGGCCATGGGTAATGTTTCAGATGTGGATATGCTTTACCTCTTTGTGGGTATATATGAGGGTTAGTTTTACCTCAAAAAGATGCTGCTGTGCCTAGATTGTCATGTAGCATAGAGGAAAACTTGTATGAGCTAAAGAACTCATTGCTTGGATTGCTTACTCCAGTTTTCAGAAAGAAAATATGAGGGAGAAAGCTGTATCAACACAGGTGCCTTTATACAGATATAATTGTATCCATGCTAACGAGACCTCTCTACCAGAAAAAACTCTAAAACATTGCACCTTAATTCAACACTACTCTGTCAGCAAAAAAAAATATTCTATAATGTAATATTTATGTATGTTTATAAATGGTTAAGAAGGGCTAATATAGCCAGACATCATTAGTATTGCCAGAAACTACTTGCGAGGTGTTAAAGATTGGCTCCTTTTGCCCATGATTTACACCAATTGTCCTGCTGGAACCAGTAATTATCTAGCATTTGGTTATAAAAACAATTTTGTTATATTATTATATTATTTATAAAGATGATTTTCATGTAAATTACACCAAAAGTTGTTCAGGGGAGAGCTTTACATTGATAAATAAACATTTTAATGCAGACTATTGAAAAAGAACTTTCACCAAGCCTTGAAGTGTTGCTTTTAATGGTAGAAATGTGTTCAGGTAGTTCACTTATGTAACAAGAAAAATAATGTGAGTCTGTTTCATCTAATGGAATCTCTTGTGTCCTGCTGCTCTGTGGCTGTAGTCGCAGAGGGCAGCGGCGGAGGAGGTGCCAGCTGGCTGCGGCCACCCAGCTCTGCACCTTGTGCACAGTGCTGTATCCTCCAAGTGCAAGTAGGTCTTGTCTGAGGGACTCCTGCAGAGCACCTGAAATTGTAGCCCTTTCCCCCAAAGGGGATAAATCATGAATTGCTCTACATTCTGTCCCACAGGCAACTGGTGTGGTTGTTGGGTGTAAACCAGAACGTCGCTTCAGGCCTCCATTTCCCACTTGTTGAGAGAAGAAATATTCTTCTGCACCTCAGTGGGTGTTGTGGGGACAAAAGCACCGAGGATGCCCCTGTAGTGGCATGAATTCCAGTGGCAATTTTTGAAAAGACTATTCGCTGCTGGTGAGATAATCTAAACCAGGAATCTTTGCAGTGCTGTGTACTCTTAGCCAGTAGCAAAGAGCTGAGATGGAAGTCAAGTAGCATCTCTGAGCTTTGCTTGGGTTCTTGATTCTATGATTCTTTGCATGGGAAGGGATATTCATCTTTTCAGCTCTGCGCGGCCCTTTTTTTTGTGCAAAAATTCGAAGGAGGATTCTTGTGATGAGTCTGAACTGTGATCTACACTTAGCTGAACAAAAGCTTGTAGACTTGACAGTGGTATTAGTTCATCTAAAAAGATACATTACCTCAGCCTGCAAACTGCATCTGCTTGGGTGCTTGGACTATTATGGCTACAACTACACCACAGTTAATACTTGGACATCAGCTTGTTGAGGGAGATGGGGAAACACTTCAATTCTACAAAGGCTCAGTGTAGTGCTCAATCAATACAAAATACTACAGGTATTTTGTTTACCCTGGGCATGCTCAAACCTTAACATGAGTCTTGTGTAGCTGCTCATTGCTCTTTTCATGCTGGCTCAGTCATTTTCCCCCCATGGTAATACTGTGACACTTGGCTTTGTGTCATTGTTATAAGAGGAAGAGTAAAGGTAACTCTCATAAATTCAAATATTCTTAAACCATTTTGACACAGCTTGTAAAAATTAAAAAGCTGATTGCACTTTTAATAGCAAACTTGTCAGTAATATTCAAAGTGATAAGTCTCCAGTATTCTAAAGGCACAGATTACCCTAAGTGACTGAAAGAGACTTCAAAGAATCTATAATTAAAATCAGTAATATGTACCGTATGTTTTAAAATCCCGAACTCTATTTGAGAGATTATTTTTTTTATGTAGTACCTAAGAACATATTCAGATATTTTGATACCACTATTGTCTTATTTAATGACCATTCCTGCTGAAGACTAGCCTCTGCATCTGTAGGCTGAGTCCTGCATGTGGGACGATATGCCATTGTACTGTCCCAAGAGGCATGCTGACAAAGAAACGTGTCTCAGCCACAATACCCTCCCATTCTCCTCTTTCGATCCAGAGAACACATAAAAAAGGTGCAGTTTACTTCCCCCTGCCTGTCTATGGTTCCCCTGGCAAGCATGGTGTGAGCAAATTCCTCTTAGTCTCCATTCATGTGCAAAGGCACAAAAGGAGAGAACAATATCTGCATTTTCCACTGTAACCCGTACAATATCTGGGTAGGCAGTGTGGCTAGACAGGGATTTGGGGAATTGTTCTCCTGCTTGGGACTGAATGACAAACTGTTCTTGCAGAAGCAGAGTCTGCTGGTATCATTATACAGAACTATCTCTGTCACACCTGGAGCCGCCTGTGGATGAAAGGCACTTTATAACCAAAATTTGTGCCCTTCAGGAGGATTTATGGACCGTTTGTACAACAGTGTAAATTTAACAGTGCTGTTAATAAGCTGTTGATTTCCCTGTGAGTTATATAAGAAGAACTGAGGATTAAGCTCTCCTTAAACCTTTTGAGATTTAGAAAATGGGGAGAGGTAAGGGACTGGCCTTTTTCAACCATCTGGGCCCCCCTTCTTTCTTCCCATCCTCCGCAAGCTCTCTAAGGTAGACACTGTTGTAGTAAGATCCTTAGGTGTGTCACAGCAAACTTTACCTGGTCAAATGGCTTAAAGACCTCTAACTTGCCAAATATTTAACTTTTTCCTCCCTAGTCAGTTCTTTAGCCTTATTCTATCACTAATGCTAATTTTGTGGGAGTATCTTGTAAAAACTAACATTTTGTGTGAAATGGGAGCAAGGCAAGACATGAGAATGCATCAGCCTTTCGTTGTCCACTGTTTGTTGTCCTCCCTCATTAACTAATGGAAATATTAGTTTCTTGGCCTTCCTTTTACATTGTTGCACATAGTAGTAGTAGTGAGAAATATATGACTTTCTCTTTCTTGGGAACTTCTGAAAAGTTGAATGATAGTGTTCATTGTGGAAACAGGTTTTTGATTTTGATTTTTTTATTTTATTTGAATAAAGCTAATTTTCAGGCCTCATCCTCATCTTTTCTCAGTGAGCTTTTAGAAACCCCCCTTAAATATGGCTTTAAATATGAAAGGTCTGAAAGCAAAATGGGTTTTCTTTTAAGATGTTATCTCTGGGTTGTTTGAAATACAGATTAGACTAGAGACAAAATAGTTTTTTTGGCCTGCTAACCATTTATTTATAGAATGAATTCTTCCTTTCTCCTGAGTATTAAAGTCCAGAGCTGGAACCAGCAGGTCTATTAGAAATAAGGAGTAAAGCTGAATCCTGTCTTTTTTTTCTTTCATTGTGAGCAATGGGAAGATAATTCCTTATTGCTAGAATTGTTAGCTGGAGGTAGAAGGGAAGGCTCTGTAAAGAGAGTAGTAAGAAAGAAGATTTGGATTTAAATATTCATGTTTTGGGGGCTATTCAATGATATTAGGAATAAATTACCAGCTAAGGACACACTTGATTGATTCTGTCTGAATTTGTTTTATAATATTTTCACATAATTTCATTTATTCTTTCCTTTAACATCCATTAGAGGAAAAGAAAAAAATATACAGAATATGAAAAGAACACGGGGAAGTTTTTAATATAATGTTAATAATAGTTGATATTTAATTGAGATTGTATCTTTAATCTTTTCTTCTTTTCCCTTGCCAGTGTTTCATCTCTATTCTTATTATCTTGTTTTCAGTACAGAATTATCACCCACTGGTTTTCAATTACAGCGATGCCCATATTGATTCTCCCCTTGATTTTAACTCGAAGCTGAAAAATTACTCACTTAAGCCAATAAAAGTAGATGATGTGGTTAGTTTTGGGTTCCTTTTTAAAAATAACAAATGAATAAAGTAGAATGATAAGCTTATAATGATTCCAAGTTACAACAAACTGGTATGGAAATGCATTTTAGATCATTAGAACTCAGAACGGTGTTATAGATTTATATTTATCTCTTCACGTTAAAGTAAGTGGTCTGTAAGGACACACAACCTATGTCTCTAATTTTAAGTTGCACTTGTCTGCTAGTATTTAGGTGCTGAGACCACCTGGCAGATAATGGCCTCTGTCTATGCTTCTCTTAGCTTCCAAAACCAGGATGTCTTTATGCAACGTGCCTATTGGGGATGGTCCATAGTCCATGCTAGCTCCCAGACTATGGCCAGGAATTGTCTTGTGGGAGTGCCAGCTGGCATGGGCCAAATCTTAGCTTTTTTTGTTTAATAACAGAGACGATCACATTCCTGGGCTTGGGAAAGTTCCCAGGCACTGCTAAATTTGCTAACACAGATGTAGCCAGAGAACATTGTCCCATCCGGAAGTTTCATCGCTTCTCCAAACACTTCTGTGCATACTTGCCTTCTTAACACACAAGTAGTCCTATAGTGTAATGATAACAAATTACAAACTTAAAAACAAGACTAGGTGCAAGGTTTGACCTTACATAGATGCAAATGTCAAGAGTTGTCATGTTAGGGTTTGGTGGCTGTGTGCAATTAAGGATCAGTCTTTACTGATGGTTAGAAAGCATGATCCAAATAAATTTGGGAGCAGAAGCTGAACAGATGCTATCCTGAGTGGTACGCGAAAGGATTTGATTCTGCACCCACTGATGTTAACAGAAAACACTCTTACTAGCTTCTGATAGAACAGAATGAGAGCTAGCTATAGGGAAAAATCACTTAAAGCCACCCATTTCACACACAAAATTCAAAATAAAGATAGCAAAGGGTCAAAGTTACCTAACTACAAAAATTAAGGTCTTTCAGAAACCTTATCTTCAATATCACAAGTAAGTAATCTCAAATACTTCTGACAGAATGAGTGATTTGTAAGGGAATCCACACAGATGCACACATTAAAGTATTGGTAGGTACGTGTGCAGGTGGGTTTTCTCCACAGGAGGGGGAAGGAAAGGTGTTATATCTCAGCCTCAGGAAGATGCTGAACATCTATAGAAGAAATTTGCCTTGACTAACTGCAGCCATAGTAAACTGGGTTTGATATTCCCGGCTGCATCCAATACCTCCTATGTAGACATAGTATAAAACCAATACTTACTAGTCTGACCAGGAAGCACCAAGAAGCTGAATCACACATGCTTTTGCACTGTTGCATAGACTGCTACATGTAATCTCTTCTTTTCTTTGAGTATATTAAGTACTGTTGCCCACGTTTTATCGTGAATCTAACTTTTAAACCCAAGACTCCTAACCCATGATACAAATATTTGAGACAAGATATTCGGACATGTTCTTGTAGTCCTGCAAACTCCAGAGGACCCCTCGCCCAAGAGAACTTTTTTGAAGACCAGAACTATCATGAAACTTTTGATGCTATCCAGCTGCTAGGCACCTGTCCTTCCTCAGTCTCTGGTTGTCCTCTCCTTGCCTCAGGCAGACAGTCAGTCCTGCTTTCTCAGGGGCCCAGGTGTATTTGCCCCATTTCAACATCCATCTCATGCTTAAAATAAAATATTTGCTTTAACAAGGGCAAACTTTTTCCTAGACTTGGCAATGACCAGGGTACTCTTTACATGTCTAATTTCTCCACTTTTTATGCATTGTAGCAGCGTTCCCGTTTTTGGAAATGTTCCAGAAAGCACCTGTGCACACTTGCTCATTTGTGAAATGCCAGTATGGTAGGTTGTAATTTGCCAGTCCATTTCTTCTCCAAGAATAAATTGATTGAGTGGATAGCAGCAGAATTTACAGTTTTATACAGGCTACATATACATGCTATGGTAATATTTCAGCATTAGGATGAGGTAAATGAGTCATAACTGATTATGGAGCAATTCCTGTCTAGGTAGCAATAAGAAATGAAGGCTTCTCTTTCCATTCTTTCTGGGATGCCTGACCTGTAAGTAAGGTACCTTAAACAGTTGCCTATCTCCCCTCCCTTTTCTTTTGCACTTATTGTTGCACAGTCTAAGGGCTGGGATCTTTAAAGTGTTTGTGAAACTGCAGAAGGCACAAATTTTCTGAGGTGGCTCACCATTATGTGACGTTGCTTTACTTTTACATACATGTACTTTACTTTGGGCCAGGCATGTTGATGAGGGCTTCAGACTTGCTGGGTACTTCCGCGCATCGTATGTATTCCAATTTTTATCCCTCATCTGCCAATTCTTTAAATGGAATTTCTTTTTCTTTCTTTAGGGTTAGACCCGCAGGTCTAATCCTAATAATTCTGAACCTGTGTAGAGACTCTTCTACCACAGCCACTCCTCCCTCCCCTACTCTCGTCATATTAAAACATTTATTTAGACTATAGTTCCCTCTATACCATCAAAAACTTGTTGTTTCCTGTGAAACACCTCAGGTGCCAAACACAACCCCAGCGCAGCCTGCGGAAATCAAGTCTCCCAAAGGGGATGCTGAGTGTGCATGAAAGTGGGCTCTGTTTTTCCAAGGCACCTGCCAGAACCTTGCTGACATTTTCAGCATAGGAAAATATTTGGTACTGGACAACTGTTCAGAAACTTTTCCCCTTGTAGGTAGTAGAAAATGTTCCCTTTTTAAAACATATTTATATAATTATTTTTGGGCCTATATGTATGTGAAAGGCTTCATTTTTTTTCACCACTGTGATCTTCAGAGAATTTACCTCCTCGTTTCTTCCTATTTGCTCTATCATTCCTCAGAGCGAATACATCCAACTCTTCTTTTAGTCTCTGTCCTTCCCAGCAACCTGAGCTGCAGGATAGTTAATTGCTTTTACTCTGTCTTCCAAAAAGTCACCTTAGAAGTCTGACTAGCATCCATTTATTAGTTTTAGCTTCCTCTAACAAGTGTACCTTGTTGAATGCTTAACGTGTTTGGTTTTAACACCTCTTCCCCCAGCAGTATTGCAAATTGTTTCTCTTCCAGCCTAATCACTCATAAAATTCATCAAGATAAGATTGTACCTGCAAGCACCAAGGTTTACCACTTCCTGCTTCTCTGTCAGCTGGCTTTTCCAGACCATGGTGTGCAATTGGCTTGTGTTCCTGTATTCAGTGTGAAATTACCAGGCATCCCGTTTGCTTGTAAGTTGAAATGTTAGAAAAGGCTAAGTTGATGTTTTAACTTAGCTTATATAAAGAATTCATAAGAGCTAGTGGCTCTGTTTGTCAACTTTGTGTCCTGCACAGTCTGCTGGCTTTGGCAAAGAGACAGTTCAGTGCAGTTGCAAATATGGGACAGTGTCTTGACTTGTGGTGGTAACTCTGAAGTTTTTAGCTGTATGTTGTGTTGCCCTTCCTCATCCTGCTTTCCTTCTTCTTTTAAATCCCAGCTAAGCATTTTGCATGTCTTTCTACCCAGGTCTCTTTTCTTTCAGTACTTTTGATTTTCCATAAAGTCTACTGAATACATCATATAAATGTTGTCTGTGAGGCTATGTTGATGGTGGCTAGGTCTTCTTTAAACCTTGCTATTAACCTTGTCCCACATGCTGCAAAGTCTGATTGTTCTGTTACGGTTTTCTTTACTTCAGGGGTGTCTGATCATCTCTCTGAAGTGAGTTAGAGTTTTTAATCTCTCACAGCTTAGCTCTGGTCACATTAGGCCACCTTCTTCCCTTCTTGACATGACCCCATTGCAGCTGGAGAAACTGTGTTGTCAGGACATGCTTTGTTGTTTTATTCTATAAAAAAATACACATAGAAAATAGCTGTCTGCTTCCAATGGAAAATACAGGCTACATTCCAGAGACCAGGTATATGTAAGGTATTAGACCATGGGTAAGCTAATATGTAATTACTTTAGTGCTTCATAATTGAAGAATAAAGTCAGTCACATTGAGAAAATTTCCTGAAATACCATTCCAAAATAATTTAGGATAGTGTGTTCTTAAATGTGTGTGTGGGAATACTGTTGAATAAATAAATAAACAAACCACACCCCCTCAAAACTCTAAAGATGTCCATTCTCAAATATGATGGACTGGAGGAACATGAAAAAGTAAGCTTCAGTCACAACTGTTTCTTCTGCACTCATGTTCACTAATTCTGCAACCTGACTTAGGCTTTCTGTAGTCAGGAAATAACTGTATCTCTAGTTTGATAAAACCATACAAGATAATGTAAAATTGATCCCATTCATCAAAATAGGACTTGAAATGTCTGCAAGCGGTGAGCAGTGTAATGCACACTGCCAGTACCAGTTTCAACCTACTGTCCTTAAGAAAGGAGCAAATAACTAGATAGTGATAGATGTTTTTTAAAGCATTCGGGCATTTGTCTAGAAAACACAAATTGGAAATCAAATCTGAAAGTGAAACTGATACAACCATCATATAACATGAAATTTTCTTTTAAAAAGGGAGGTGGAAAATGGACACACAAAGAGGTTGTTTATAAAAAAAGTCCTTCCCCATAGACTAGGTTAACAATAGGCTGTGGTTTAAATAAGTGAGATGAACTAGCTGTACCTATCAATCCCTTGGTCCTCAAAGTTTTAAATTATTAGTACTTTGCTTTACAAACTGTTTTTTCTTTTTTTGGGGGGTGGGGTGGGGAAAGCTGTTCCTTTAAAATGAGGCAGGGCAGAGTGTGTGGGAGCAGGAGTTACTGAATAAAGGCTTCTTTTAATTTATTCACTAAAGATTCCTGGCAGGTAAAACTCGTTTAAAGGAAACACATATTTTTTTTCATGATCTTCTAAATCCCCATCTGTACTTAGATAGCTGTATTTACACTGTTACATTCTTCAGGAGCAAAAATTCTCTGATGTGAAATGCTGAAGGAGTTGTGCATGAATGTTGCTGAAAAATGTCTATGTACAGAGTATTTCTTGAAAATGACAGTGGTGTTCACCATGACAGCCTCATGTAATCAAACTCCCAGGGTACCATATGTACTGATCTAATAAGTTGTTGCAGTCCTAGCTAAGGAGACAGGGCTCTCTTCAGTTGTAACAGCTCTTGGTTTTAATTCAGAGGGTCCTCATCTTGTTCCCTGATCTGTCAAGCTCAAGGTAGCTAAGATGACTGTGCCAAAGATATTTTATGTCTGAGATACTTAAATATAAGTATACCAAAAATAAAGCAAGCGAGGGGAACTGACAGCAAGAGAGATGTCCCATAAGTGCAATCAATAGAAATGATTTGAAATTGCTTAACTGGCTTTAAAAAAAATCCCAAAACAAATCAAATTATAGAATCATTTAGGTTGGAAAAGACCTTTAAGATCATCAAGGCCAACTCTTAACCCGGGACTGCCAAGTCCATTACTAAACCATGTCCCTAAGAAATGCATAGATGCAGTACTTAAACACTTCCAGGGATGGTGACTCCACCACCTCCCTGGGCAGCCTGTTCCAATGCTTGACCACCCTTTCAGTGCAGAAATTTTTCCTAATATCCAATCTAAACCTCCCCTGGCACAACTTGAGGCCGTTTCCTCTTGTACTATCACTTGTTATCTGGGACAGGAGACCTACCGCCACTTGCCTACAGCCTCCCCTCAGGTAGCTGTAGAGAATCTCTCCCAAGCCTCCTTTTCTCCAGGCTAAACAATTCAGTTCTCTCAGCTGCTCCTCATCAGACTTGTGCTCCAGACCCTTCACCAGCTTTGTTGCCCTTCTCTGGACACGCTCCAGCACCTCAATGTCTTTCCTGTAGTGAGGGGCCCAATACAGGACACAGTGTTTGAGATGCGGCCCCACCAGTGTCTATTACAGGGGGACAAGCACTTCCCTTGTCCTGCTGGCCACTGCAGATCACTATTTCAGACACAAGCCAGGATGCTGGTGGCCTTCTTGGCCACCTGGGCACACTGCTGGCTCATGCTCAGCTGGTTGTCATCCCGCACCCCCTAGTCCCGTTCTGCCAGGCAGCTTTCCAGCTGCTCTTCCCCAAGCCTGTAGCAGTGTGGGGTTGTTGTGACCCCAGTGCAGGACCCGGCACTTCTCCTTGCTGAGCCTCATACAATTGGCATTGATCCATCGGTCCAGCCTGTCCAAACCCAAACCTTAGCTTCCACCCCTCTATTTTCTGGCACTTTTATACTTAAAATGACTCACAGATGTATTTTCCAGATCCTGGGAAAGTTCAAACAATTATGGATTTGCTAGGTTTAAACCTGTATTTAGTGTTCATCCATCTTGGACTAACAAACTTTTTCTGTCCTTTGTCATGGCCTGCATTTTGCAGTATGTTTTGGCTTTGACTTCAATGCTGTAGTCGAGTTTCTTTCTTGAAAGTCTCCAATCACCTTCACAGATCAACAAATCTAGGTGGTATTTAGTATCTGAAACCCAAAGGAACAAACTAGTTTGAAATATCAATAAGAGTGGTGAACTTTTATTACAAGGCTAACAGCAGTAGCATTATAACAAAGCAATCCACTTAGAGCAGTTAATTTTGTGATATTTTCTACAAGACACTAAAATTGTACTGGAATAGAAAACCTATATAACAGTTTTCCAGGCATGCATTTTGACTTCTTGGAAGCTACCAAATTCAGATTGTCAAGATTTCAAACTCTGTGTCTTGTCAGTATTTTTGTGTTGCAATTTCTGAAATACCAGAAAGTAAGAAGTTGTCACTGTTTATAGTACCTGCAGAGTGTAAGACAGGGACTTGCCATGCCTTGCTTGAAATTGTCAGCATATGTTGAGATGTGTTCTTCCAGGATTAGTAGGTTAACAAATCAGGTTTTCTTTGTGGGAGATTTATACCAGTGTGGGGAATCCCTGGACTTCAAACATGTAAAATAGAGTTTCTACAAATGAATGAAAGGTTAAAATATGTGCATGACAATTTGGTAATGGAGAGTGGATAGCACAATGGTACTTTGTAGGAAGCATCAAAATACTTGAAGATATGAAGCCTGATGCATTTCAAAGTAAATGCAGGAACCATACTGGTGATGGATGTTGGTGCAAAGCTTTCTGCGTAGGCATACAGAAGCAACGTAGTACAGGGATTCACAATCACAAGCCTAGGAAATTTCTGCAATAAATTCCCAGCCAGGCAACAAAGGAGAGCCATGATACATAGACTGCCTTGCTGTTCTTGAGACAAGTTAGGTATTTGCTTGTTTACGAGCACTGACAAGAAACCGTGTAGTGTCTGACTTCTGTTTGGGTGACTGGGAAACAGATCCCTCACATGCAATAGCAGCCGCTCTCATTGAGAGCTGATTTGCCTGGCATGGAATTCCAGAGACTGTAATTACAGATAATGTAACTCAATTTTCCTGTCAGGAGTCTGCTATTTGTAGTACCAGCAGAACCAGAGTGTGTCACATCCCTGCCACACTGCAGCCAAAGCAGAAGCAGCTGCCGGGGTTGCCAAGCATACCGGGGTAAGAGAGATGCAGAAGTATTTTTATGTTATTTGGTGATCAGCAGGCCTACAGGATCATCCTGTGCCACACCACGCATGGATAGTGTGGTGCACGAATGCTGTGACTCCGTCAAGGTAGTAAAACACTTCATCTGCTGTGGTCTAATCTGTAAAATAAGACTGTAAAACCAAAACCAAATATTGTCTTCCTGGAGTGAAAAGCTCTGTTATGCTCGATATGGTATGTACCAAACAGCAGCAAAATAAGAGGACTTATTTGAATAAGGATGGGTGTAATTTATAGTCAGGCTCTCAGAATCAAAGTTACACACAAACTCAAAACCAAGGCTGTTACATTTAAGGATATTGTAGTTGTTCTAATTTGTGCATTTAGCAAACAAGACCTCTGGCTTTTTCCTCTGTGTGCAGTAAAATATTGCCTTCTTACCATTAGGGCCCACAAGAAAAGGCACAGTATGAAATTCTGGAGAGGTACTGAACTTTCGTTGCCTAGAACTAAATGCTGAAGCTTAGAAGTAAAATGTCATCGTTAAAGCAAGTGGAAATGACAATAGGATTTCTGTTTTAAAAGCTAGCAGCAAGACACCTGCTGTTAGTGAATAACAGGTATCGAAGTTTTTTTCACCAAACAAAGGTCATCCTTTCTCTTCAGCTGACTCTTTTCTTTGTACTTGTAAAAGTAAAATCGACTTGACTTAATCAAGGCTGGCTTTTTCCTCTGTATGTATAAAGGAATTTAGCTTACATGAGAAAATTAAGGACATTTCCTCAAGTTCTAGAAATCCAATGGCTATTTGTGACTCCCTTTTAGTTTGATCCAAGCTAGAGTAACTGGTCGCTAGATCTGCCTCTGACTACTCCTTGCACATGTACACTTTGACTGTCCATCCTAAAGTTATTTAAAGCAGAGACATCTTTACCTGCAGCCATCTGGAAAGAGAATCTCCACTCTCCTATTCCTGTCTTCCATCTTACCTGGTAATTTGATTTTGAATGAAGATTAAAATCAACTTAGAGGAACATGGGAGTTATGTTTCAATGCACACAGGTGCAGTGGCTCTGAAATAGCACTAATAATGCTGTGACAAGTACTTTGTAATTTCTAGAGATGTCACAGTTCATTTGATGTCATTCATGTGCCATGTACTAGCAAAACAGAAAGAAGCAGTGCCTGGGATGTAGAGACTGTTGCATGCTGCTGGGGTGGAAAGTGGGACAGATTTTCTTTGGGCAGATTAGAGTCGAGAATCTGAACAATTCCTGTCATAAGGACCTCTGGAGGTCTTTTAAATCTAACCTCCTGCTCAATGCAAGGCCAGCTTGATCAGAATTTCAGGGCTGTATTTAAGTTTTGAAAATCTCCAAGGATAGATCTCCTTCAGCTCCTCTGCACTTTTTCCAGTTCTGCACCACTTTCAGAAGGGAGGTTTTCTTTTTCATTTAGTCCACCCAGAGTTTCCTTTGCTGCAACTTGTTATCCATTGTTTCTAGTTCTTTTTGTGTGCAACTCTGGGACAAGTCTGGCTCAGCCTTCTTTGTAACCTCTCTTTAGGACTGGCCAGGCTGCTATTAGGACCTCCAAAGCCACCTCTTCCCTAGGCTGAACCAGCCCAGGTCTCTCACCTTCTCATCATAAAGCAGGTGCTCCAGCCCCTGGCCATCGTGGTGGCCCTCCACTGATTCTCTCCAGTTTGTTGGAACCCAAAATAAAATGAAATAAACTAACAAAAAAAAAAGAGTAGGCACTACACTTCAGCTGTCTCACAAATACCAAGCAGAAGGCAACAGCCACTCCTTTGACTTGCTGGCTGCAGTCTTGCTAATGAAGCTCATGACGCAGTTAACCTGTGTTGGCAATTGATTCCATTTGCCGTCCCACTGGGCTGTGAGGTGTGAAGGTAATGTGGATAGATACCAGGTTTATGGAGGCAAAGAGGCAAAATTAACTGTTCTTATGGCCAAGATATCCTTAGAGCAGCATATCCCTTCCATCAAATTGACCATTGTGCAGGACTTTGAGGAAAAAAAAGGAAGAAAAGGGGAGTGATATAAACAGAAGAAATGAGTGAGGACCAAAGAGAGGTCTTAGGGCAAACACACAAAAAGGCTTACAGACAACAGCCTCTTGTTCCCAAATATATTCAGACAGGGATCTGAATGTTTCTAGAGATGTTTAAGAACTGTGTATTGTGGGTTTGCAAAAATACCTGTGGATTCTGGTTGGTTTCGGGGGTTTTGGGGGTTGGTTTTTTGTTTGGGGTGGTTTTTTTTTTTAAATTTTCTGCCTCAAACCCCTGTATGACTTGTCCATAATGACAGGCTTGTATTCTTAATTGGTGAGTACAAATAATTCATTTTCACAAACTATGCATCAAGTGTAGAGTAGGTCAGTCATGCTTTGGCTACTGGCCACACTAGGATAACTAATTGTCCAGCAATCCTAGCAGTTCTGTGTCTAGAGAACTGGTACATCACTGCTCAAAACTGTAGCCTTCTCCTTAAATCAGGAGAACCATGATTGCAGCTTTTACTAGCAAGATAGTTTAAAGCTAGTCCTCCAGCTAAGAGAGCACCCCAAAACATATATAAATGTGCTTTTAGATGCTGGTGTTTACCTTCTTTAAAAAGTTTTCATTTTTCCAAGAAGATGCCATAAGTAGAGTTAAACAGAAAGGTTATACAGAAAAGGCAAGCTTATTCACAGTGACATCATACTATGAAACTTGAATATCACTGTATTATTTTTATTTTTTCCTCTTTAGCAATGTCTGTCTCTATTTTGCAATATTTATGTCATGGAATTAATGGCATAAGTAAAATAATTAGGTAAGATATTAGTAGACATACTTCATGCTTCGGTTTATGAGTATAAAAACCAGTAGGGCTTGTTAGGAAAGTGTTCATATTTTTAGGTTTGTGTCCCTTGGAAGAAAGTATTGGCATGGAGAATAAACATGTTGAGAATATATAGCAGCATTGAATTAAATGTGAGGAACCAAGCAGGGAAAATTTTGCAACCTTTAGTCACACTTGTTAATTTTTAAAAATTGAAAGTGCAAGTGCATTGCAGTCACAATGTATTTATTTTTAAAGACAGTCTTCCTGGAGTAGCTTACTCTGATGCTGCTTGGGGCTTTTGCCAGGGACAAAGACCTGTTCCTCCAGGTGCCATGCAAATGCAGTTAGGAGACAGCACTCTTCCCAGCACACCACATCTGAATTTATTAGCAGTTGTGCCCAGATACATCTGCAAGATCTGACACTAGAACATAAGAAGTGAGTGATCCTAGCTATGCCTTTGAAATTGGGTGAATGAAACAAGAAAGTTTGTCTTCTGAAACAGTGGAGGTTGTTGTAAATACTGCTGGTGTGCAACAGGAGCAAGGGCTCGACCATAACCCATGGCAAGGCGTGTGAGGCTGGTGCCATGCAGCACCCTGGTGCAGCAGCATCCGCATGGCATTATGCCAGCCTCTCTCCTTGGTTCTGTGCGCCCCACCTGGGAACCCCTGTACCACAGTCACTGGTCTCATGTGCAGGTGTGCCCAGTGTGTTTTAAATGACGATTGTATCCCTTTTGCAACTTTTTAAAACAGGAGTATCAATGTATGTGAAATGCGCTTTTTGCATCTAAGATTAACAGCCCGAATTAGCAGGGGAAGACAGGAAAAGACAGAAGGATAGTTCTCTCTGTTTTGTCACAACTTGTATTGTGAGGAAACTGTTAGCATTCTTTACCTCCTCGGGGTACCCATCAGTGCCACAGTTCCAGCATTTGCTCTATTGCTCCTCAGGGAAACCCTTGAAGCCGTATGGTTCACTTGCTGTTCCTGCATTTCTGTGTGTCTAAGAGTTGTTGTTGGTGGTGGTCCCTATTCTTTCTGCTGCTTCGCTCCATGTCTCATTTGCTTTTTATGCTTTTTCCAAATGAAAAAGTGGCTGTTGCACTCCCTAACTTTCCTCTAGCTCAACACTAACAGCTTATAAATATGCTTCTGCCAGCACATGTGCTCCTGCTCCCATATTAGAGCAGCCAAAGAGATGCAACTTTTCTGTGTAGTGAAGGTATTAGAAAAATCAAGCTTATTCAACTTTTAGGTACAGCTGATCCTCTCTTAGGTAAGTTGATGGGTGAGATTTTGCTTCCAGTATATACATACATATCTCTGTAGGCCTTTTTCTCTGTGACACTAACAGCAAGGGGAGATAAATCTTTGCTGTGTTTTACAAAGGCCGAAACAAAAGAGACTGTTTTAGGAGTGTGCATGCATGCATGCATGCATGCAGCATGAAATAGCTGGCAAATAATTTCTGAAGAGACTGCTACAGGAAAGGCCTTTTGATGGGCTATAGAGTGAAAGAGACTACACTACGATATATGAAAACACCATGTAAGTGTTTTCACCAGGTAGGGATCCTCACTGTGTTTGCAAGGGATGTGTTAACCTCAAGTGACAAAGGTTTAAAGGGGGCCTAACAGCCAGCTAAATTGTTGCCAGAGCTTGCTATGTCTCACGTTTAGACACAATAAATGAAGAAACTCCACTTACATACATGTCTATGGACTACCGGTATGCTTATTTTAAAATACCAAGATTTGGTACAAAGGTTGCATGATGTTTAGTCTCCACAGGCATGGTCAGTGGAAAAATAACATGAAACACACTATCAGCAACAATTTTCCACAGCTACATGTAAAAGAATTACATACAAATGCCACAGGAAGTACTACATGATGTGAAGGTCAGTGTTGCGTGCTAGAACTGTGGTTCTGTCCTCCAGGATGCAATTGCTTTTATTCAAAGCACTGCATGTTCAGCAGAAGAACAGGAATTCATGGGATTATTGCAGGACAGAACATTGTCCGTAATGTTTGTCAACAGCTCTCAGAACTGGAGGTTGCAAAAAGAGCTAGCAGAGTACTCATGGGAGTCTACTTCAGTCTGAACCAGTGATTTTTCCAATCAATTCAGTCCATGACAGAAGCTTAAACGAACCATATGAAGGCTAACAATTACACTGAACCCGAAGAATTAGCAATTTTAGAGGCATTAAAAAGTATAAAGTGATTTGTATATCCAGAGATTTGACCATGTATCTCTCAAGGGGAGGGTATTTGTGACAGTGTGGTGTCTTTGCAGCCAAGAACAGAATGGTTATTTAGACTGTAAAAGAAAAAAAAAAAATGCATTCCTCTTCCGTAATGCACTATTTTGGACATTTACATCTGAAATCTGCTTTTCTAGGAACATATTTTTCTCCAAGTTCAGACTTGTACTTTAAAATTTTAGCACTCATTAACAGTAGAACAATTTAACATTTAACTTTTTTTTTTTCAATTTCATTTTATTTAAGTAATTTGGGAGAAAAAGATGAAGCAGTGAACAGGGATTCTGCAAACACAAACAGATTAGTGCATCTGTACTTGAACCTACTCATCAGTAATCCCTATCCTAGGAGAGGTTATGGATACTAAGGCAGCATATCCAGTATTTCAAGGACTTGGGCACATTATACAGCATATCTGAAAAACGATTGTGTCATTATTTACATTGTCCAGAACAAAAGAGTGTTTCAGAAAATGTCATGGATGATTAAAGCAGGAAAACTGGATTCCATTCCCCATACTGCCACTAATTTTCTCTGTGTCCTCATACAAGCTTCATCCTGCAAGCTGTTAAGAATGTGCTTTCTGGATGACCCAACTCACTTCAGTGAGAGTGCTCTAATATATACAAGTATTCTATATTCAATACATGCATGTGTTTTCAGAAAGAAAGGCGGCCTTCAATTTTGCATCCTTCATTTCCCATACCCTTAACTTCCGGAGGATATATTTATTAATTTTGTGGGACTGTGAGGACATATTGTTTGAGATGCCAGAGGGAAGGTTTTAGCAAGTAAGATGAACATAGAGATAGCAAAAATGCCAGCACATGTGGTACAAGTGCAGCTGAAATGAAAATCTGCCCTTTTCAGGGATGTAATATATCCACTATCCTAGAATTTTATCTAAATGTTTCACCATGAAACAATTTAAGCCCTGAAACAAGAGAGTGCTTTAAGTAAGACTGCCTGCTAGAAGAAAAAGGACATCAGAAGAAAAATATTTATACAATTTTGGATTACAGACTTCAAGTTATTGAGGTCAGCATTTACCTTAAAGGTAGCCCATCCTTAAGCATATCTGTACATGGAAATGAATTATTTGATGTGAGAGTTCAGTGTCATTCAGGATTCTTAGATTTGATTCTGTGTTTGTTAGGTGGATACACAACTGTGATGGTTATAGCTGACTTTTACTGAGACATCCTTTGTCCCACAAAGTAGGTACAAGCTGAATGTAAAGAAGTAGCAGGTTCACTCCACCTTGTTACTTATAAGGAAACTTAAATCTTTCAAGTGTTACAGTGTTTGGGTTTTGTTTGTTTGTTTTTTTTTTTTTTCCAGCGGTTTATCATTTCTGTGAGGTGTCAGCCTAACAATCCTCCAGACAGTGGTCATGCTGTGGGTAACAGTACAGTAACACGGGAGCAGAGAGAGATGGAATTTTATTTGGACATGGATGCTACTGTGAATTGTGTTTTGTTGGTTTAAAGGGCTGGGCTTTTGCTTCTTACTTTACTTACCTTTCCTTGTAGTTCTGTACAGTAGCAATTCTACAACAAAAGAAAACTCCCCAAAACTCCCTCAAGACATTTTTGGATGCAATAACCTGTGACAGTATATTTGCTGGATTACCACAAAAAGGAAAACAAAATTTTCAAGTAATGGAGATGAAGCTTACACATATACTAGAAAGTAAAATATCTGCCTGTCCATACAAGTGAAAAAGTTTTTCTGCAATCCTAGGACTTCTTTGTAGCAGTATTTGTGATATGTCTTCAGATCCAGAATGAAATCCTTACATTTACTTCATGTTGCCCAGAAGAGAACTGTTGGATCTGTACCATTTGGTCACTTGGGCCCTCCTCTAACTCTTCCTTGAAATTATTGTGAGTTAATGCTTAAATGCTTCTGAGGATACAGGCCTTATTATCTAGTCTAGATGACTAACCTAAATGCAAAAAAATAAAAAAATAAAAAAATGTATCTTGCTACTGCTTTAACTCTCTTGATCTCAGAAAATGTTCTATTTAGACACATTCTACTATGGAAAATGATGTCCACCAGTCACCTTGCAGTCAGACATGTACTGGCACACAGTAGGAGCTTCCTGATGGCTCTCTTAGTTATTAAACTGCTGAAATATGCAGTGCCATCAGTATTTTGGGATTCAAAGGAACTCTTCAAAATAGTTTTGCCTCTGAAATATTAGGATACTCTTATCCATCCATGCTTTAATTTCAAGAAAATACAAAGGAAGATAATAGTAGATACCTGCTGAAGGTTATCTTATTCATCACTGGGAGTCCTCTGCTAGAACCATCTCCTTTTCTGGCCATCAGATTGTATTCGAGATCAGATTTCACCAAAGAGAAGCAGGTGTGAGGCAAGGGGTGTACAAGCTTTGGTCAGAGCCTTGTTGCATGAGTACCCCACCCCCTTCACAAAGAAGAGCTGCCAGTCTCTGGTGCCAGTTCATGGCAGGAAAACAAAGGTTTAAGTGACCTTCTTGCTGTCTTTCCGGAGGAACTAGAACATCTCCCCGAAGGTGTGGTTTTCTTCTACTTCATCCCTTTTGTTTTATAATGAAGTAGAATAAGAAGAGTAAAAAAACCCTTCAATTTACATACTGCTTAGTATACTGGGGCAAAATTATTCACTATGAGTGTTCCCCCTTTAAGGTCTCTGAAATGAGTGCTGCATTAGGATGAACTCCATCCTCTACTTGAAGGCTTTGGGAATTTTCTTCCTTCTTGGTCCCCCATGACAGTTTTCAAAATAATCTTGTTTGTGTAACCTTTATGTATGCTGTTAACATGCACCTGAAAATCCTAGACCTTTTGAAGAAGTTTGGCTTTATTTTTAGGATTGATTTTCTTCAACTTATCAACCCCAAATGGGTATCTCATGCATATTTATTTCTCCTGGCCATACATAAAATCTACAAGAATAAATGGGAAAAGGCAGAATCCCTTCCATTTTTATGTACACAGACTTGAGGGCTTGGCACCTTCTCATTTGCACAGTTACCTGTCTGAAGGCAGGCAGGTTTTTTGATGAGATAAAATGAATAACCTGGCAGTTGTACTACTGTGTCACGCAGCAGGTGCAGCAGCTCCATATTCTGCTGTTTGCCAGCTAGGACCTCCCTACAGACTGGCTCATCAGTCCAGAGCTATGGGTTAAGGGGTAAGTAGGTCAGTTCAGTGGAGGTGGACTCTGTTTTGGGTAAAAGGAGAAGTAGAACTAGTCGTGGATACCTCTTCTTCAGCATACAGTTCATAGAGATTAAATGCTCTGTGTTATAGCTATAGATGGGGTGGGATTTGAGGCATGTCGTATCATGCAGCCAGGAGCAGCTGCTGTCATTTTTAGTGGCAATTCCACAGCAAACTAAATTCAAAAACTCTTATGGTAAGAGCATCCTTATGAATTTCATCCTTACAAAATTATGGGCTACTTAGACAATAGGTGAGAGAAATATATATCTGAACATATATATATGAAATACATGAACTAAATAAAACACATATTTTAAAAATGCAATATATATATATGTAATGGAACGTATGAACAAAAACTTTGCTTTGCCTGAAGCATGTGGGAAATTGGTGGTTGAACTAGAAATTGTACAGCACCTTGTGTGTTAGGCAGAAGATCATTCTTCTGTAACTGCAGCAAAAAGCTGAAGGAAGGTTTATTCCTGCATTAACTTTCATTTTTCAGGCAGCCTTGCCCTTCTAAAGATATCCCTTCAAAAGATGGACCTTTTAAGAATGCCTGCAGATCTGGACTCCCTCAGATTAACTGGGGGCACACATTTCAAAGGGAAGTGGTGTTCATGGGGAATTCTCTGCCAGCTGCCCAGATCTCAGCTGCAGAAGTAAAGGATAAGTAGTAAAGGAGTTTAAATTTCCTCAAGCTGCCTTCTGTTGTGCTTCAGCTTTGATCTGCCAGGATTACCTCGAGAGGTGGGAAAAGTAGTTAATTTTCCACTTTTGGATGACACTTCCCCTTTCTCTAGAGGCTGCAGAGTCAGCGCCCACTACCTACTAGGTGAGCTGAATGCAGTACCAGAACTTGCACTTCCTTGGCGATGACGGACTTCGCGGGCTGCCAGATAAGGGAGGCATTTAATGATTTTCATTGGTTTTAGTGTAGCTGCTCGCCAAGTACAGCTAGCAAGGTGGACTTCCTACTCTGGCCAGCCCATCTTGCCACCGTCTTTACCAGGTCTTTTCCCATGTTCCCCCCGTGGTCCCACAGAGCCTTAGTCCCCAGGGAACAGCCTTTAGCTATTCTTGTAATTATTTCTTTATCTTTTCCCAGCACCAGATTAAAACTATTCTTTGTGGTGATGCCTACAGAAAGACTTGACTGTGCTTAAGTGACTTTTGCTATGCTTTTGAAGTTAAATGTGTTGTCTTACTGTGCTCTTTTGCCTCCTCATTTTTTGTCTTTGGAGTTATATTTAGGCTTTTTGTTTTATTATTAATTAGACACCATCCTTCTGTTCTACTCTTGTAACACCTCAAACAATGAATTCTCAGCCATGGCCAAGGCTTCTGACTTCTTCAGTAATACAAATATTTGGCAACAGAGTACAGTGTGTGTTTGTTTTTAAACAACCGTCACATGGAAGCTCTCATGTCCTTGCACTGTTGTCAGCTGTTGCAAAGGACGGAATAGCAGATGGTAAAATGGACTAGAAAAAATGACTAACTGTGACTTGAGCTCTACTTCTGCACTAGGAGTGAGGGGGATGAGAAATAATGCTGTCCTCACCTCCACGCTCCACCTTTTTGCACACAGTTTGCACGGGTATTCTGGTTACGTGCATACTCAGCACAGGATGAGGCTGATCCTTGTGCCGTGGCTGCCTGACCAGCCTGCCTGGCAGAGGCTGTCCTGGAGGGAGAGAGGTGGCAGTGGAGGTGGTGGCCAGGGTACATGTCACCTGGTGGCACACCTCACACTCAGAGGCGCCTTGCTGTAAGGTATACTCTTTAACTGCAGTGTACTGTGACAGCCTTGCAGGTACCATGTGCTGATATTTTATACCATGTATCTATAGCCTGTCATATAGCTCAGAGGCATATTGCAGACTCTGCCGCACACAGCGAAAACAATAAAACCTGAGATATATTTTTTGTTTCCTCTGGGGCAGAAAGCAGAGGAGACCTCTCTCATGCAAACACCCTGAGCCAAGCCACCTAGATGGTCACAACTATCCTTGAAGTGACATAGATATTAGTGGTAACCTCCAGGATTTCCAACATGCCTTAGCTCACATGGTGTTCAGATCAGGCACAATTTTAAATCAGGTAGGCAAAAAACCAAATATACCTTTTTCACTGGAACCATGTCTTGTTATAAGGGACCAGCCAGGCCTGCCACCATGGTCTATACTTGGGGTAAGCTTTGTCTGGCCTTCTCAGCTCTGTTCCTACGACACAAAGAACAGATAAAACAGCATCATGGCAATTTCTAACAAATGCAATGAGTCAGTTCCTGTTAATGATGAGACCCCTGTGAGTCAGATCATTAGCACTGATTTCCATTTCCATTGCTTTAGCTGTTGTTGTTTATTTTGGTCTTGGTTTAGTGTTGTTTTAAGAAAGGGGGATATTTTCATTTTAACACTGGTTTTTAAGGTGCTTTCCTAAGGTTTTATCTGGTGATTATCTCTCTTTGCCCATCCTTCCCTTTCTCAGGAACTTTCGTGCCCATCAACAAGAACTGGTAGAAAGACAGCAATTTCAAAGTTGCTAAGTGCCTGCAATCTTCATGAAAATAGCTGGCTGGATAGAAGAAAAAGACCCTGTTAGTGCTGTGGTGAAAAGAGATGTCACAAAGGCAACTCACTCTATTAGTCACCAGAGAATCCACACCTCTAGATGGCAGGAAAAGCTTCAGAGTTTGCATGTTATTAGACCTCAAACAGAGACACATCTATTAGAAACTAAAAATAAGCTTCACCACTGCTCCCAGGAAAACTGGTTTTTAATTGTATAAAATCCATCCTGTAAAGAAGTGTCTGTATCTTGCTCTGTAGATTCACATGCTCCCCTCTCTCCATACACATTAAGATTTAAGGTACTCATCAGTGGGAAATATGTATAATCTCTCACAGGAATACAGTCTCTCCTTCAATACTAACATATTAAAACTAGACTCCTTAAACATTCATATTAATTAGTCTGTAAGGAACCATTATCAAAATATGGTGTGAATACATAATTATGGGGGTGTATAGTCTGGCAGAAAAATGAAGGTCTGATCCTGCCTCCTCCAAAGTAAATGGCAGCTTTGCCACTAATTTTCATATAAGCAGTAGCAAGCCCTAAGGCAGCAGAAACGGGAGACAACTTTCCCCTTCCTGCCTCACTAGAAGCGCTGTCCCACCCTTGCTAAGAAAGCACTTCACCCCTCCTGGGAGAGGAGATAGAAAGAAGAGCGTTAGGCAGCTATTAACAATATGCATGTACAGCTGCAATTCACAGGCCTTATTCCCTGCTGAAATTTGCCATTAACTTCAGCAGGGCTTGACCTGCAGAGTGGGACAGACCCCTGTGAGCAGCAGTCAGCCGTGCCTGGCCATCCCCTAGGTACATCTACTGTCCTGCTCCAGGAGAGGACAGCTGGATTCTTCTCCAGCATCAGGGCTGCCTTTATCACCTGGTCCTGAGGCTTGCGAGAAGGAGCAGTAAACCATCCTGCACGTGACAATGCTTTGGTGTAGACTGGGGGCTTCAGACAGCTGCAGTTCAAATTCTGCCATTTCACCAGGCTTAGAACTAGGTAAAACCTTTGTTTGCCCCAGATAAATGCAGTGCCAGAGCCTACAAGTTACAGCAAGCTGTGTGTTATTTTTCAAATATCAAACCTGCGGCTTGTGTCAAATTAACATCTCTTTTTTTGTTGCTGGTTTTTGTTTGTTTGTTTGTTTGCTTATTTTGCCTTAAAAAATAGCATGGACTAGGAAATACAGAATGGGACTGGAAAACTGGAAAAAGCTCGTAGATCTTTTCCTGTCACTGATTTGTTTGCAGCCTTGGGAGAACACGAGGATATTATTTCTCCAGTCCCAATTACTGACTTGTTTATGATTTGGTAGAAGATCTTTCCCTGCTGTTTTCCATCCCCAAGTTTTGCCATATGCAAAAGCAGTGTTTTCTGCTAGCACTAGAACATTTCCCCTCTCTTAGGCAGCATTTCTTTCTCTCCTGCAGTTCCTGTCTCTCCCATTCACTGCAGGAAAGTTGCGCTGCACTGGGAAGAGCAAGGGTAGAAACACGAGCTTGTTCCCAGCTGCTACCTCACTGCCCTCCCCACCTGAGTGCTGTGGGGGGCAACTGTCCTGACAAAGGGTCCTCAATGTGGCCAGAAGTCCAGGTGCTCCACCACTCAACATAGCTGCCCTGCTGTTTTATGGAATGATGCTCTGGCAAGACATCTGCAAAGGGATTAGCACTGGTATAACTGGACAGGCAGGCTTAAAAACACCATCACGAGATTTTCAGTCTTGAGGCTTTGCTAACTTAGAGATGGAAATCCCTTAATTATGCACATAACCTTGACAGTGGCAGTCCTCTTAGTGTCTTGCTGTAACAAGTCTTAAGACCTCCACTTAGTGTCTTGCTGTAACAAGTTCCCACTCCGGTCAATGTCAATGACCCCCCTGGTGGTGGCTGGACACTAAAGGCTGGATTGAAACCCCTACTTTATTGTTAACAAACAACCACTGCATATCAGTAATGGTGAAGGTCAGTTATCGTTTTGAGAAAACTGGATGTATAACAGGGTTTTTGAAAGGGCAGGCATTCAGTGGGAATATGCACAACAGAGAATTTCAGAAATCCCTTCTAGGTGCATAACTGTTAACTTTTTCGCATCTACCTACCTCTAAAAATCTGGCCTTCAGTCACCGATCACTTGAACTGAACTGTTGTTTGTGAGCAAGTGGAGAGGAAGTGAGAACCTGCATTAGGCTAGCAGGCTCTTAACACTTGAACATCACCCGTTTTTCATTAAAATTTCCCCTGCTTGAACATTCTGTTGGGTTTTAGGAGAACAAAAAGTTGAAATGCGTCAGGAGCTGACAGAAAAACTTATTCTCACCCTCTGTCTAAACGTTATATATCCTTGGGATTTCAGAAGTGTCCTGAGATTGTAGTGCCGAAAGCTTGAATTTGGTTGAGATATACTTGCCAGAAACAAATACACAAACTTTGAGTATTTTCACCAACTTTCACCTCTTTTGAAGCACTGTTCTTTCTGTAATATTAAACAGCTAACAACCCATGCAAAATGAACATTTGCTAATTGCATTTAGTGAATGAAGTCAGGACTGTAAGTCAATGATATGCTCAATAAAGTGCTTTAACTTGGGACCTTCAGCAAGAATTAGACTATGGCAGTGATTGTTAACTTGAAAATGCCATCAAAACTGCAAGTGCCGCAGGCTGCTATACTGCCTGTACCTAGCCACTAGAGAGAGACATTATCCCATGTAGTAAACTGAAATGTTTCACTTGCTGTCGTGGTTTAACCCCAGCCGGCAACTGAGCCCCATGCAGCCGCTTGCTCCCTCCATGCGGTGGGATGGGGGAGAGAACTGGAAAAGTAAAAGTGAGAAAACTCATGCATTGATGTAAAGGCAGTTTAATAAGTAAAGCAAAAGCCGTGCACGCAAGCAAAGCAAAACAAGGAATTCATTCACCACTTCCCACTGGCAGGCAGGTGTCCAGCCATCTCCAGGAAAGTAACGGTTATTTGGGAAGATAAAATGCCGTAACTCAGAACATCCCTCCTTCCTCCTTCTTTCCCCAGCTTTATACGCTGAGCACGGTGTCATACCGTATGGAATATCCCTTTGGTCGGTTGGGGTCAGCTGTCCCAGCTGTGTCCCCTCCCAAATTGTTGTGTCCCCTCAGCCCACTCGCTGGCAGGGTGGTGTGAGGGGCAGAGGAGGCCTTGGCTCTGTGTAAGCACTGCTCAGCAGGAACTAAAACAGCCCTGTTTCACCAACGTTTTTTCCAGCACAAATCCAAAACCTAGCACCATACAAGCCACCATGAAGAAAATTAACCCAGCCCCAGGCAGCACCCCTGTAAATGCCCAGGGACCTCCCCCAAGGGTGAAGTATCCCTTTCATCTGGAGCGGGGGACAGAACCGACTCACTGACTAAACCCTGGAGACCTGTGGCCACGAGCACATCATGAGCTGCATGTACAAGGAGACCATTCCAAAACGCTGTAATGATGACATAGGGAAGGTGTTAAATTTACATTTATATATTTTCAACCAAATCAGTGCATCTGTGGTTAGACACAGGAAGAAGCAAGTGAATTGTTGTTCTTTGATGGAACAGGGCCGATGCTGCTCAAGCCCAGGCAGCTAGTTTGTTGCAGCGTGACACTCGGGCATACACAGACTTCTCGCGTTTTACAGACAGACCAAGAGCTAGATCTTATAAAACGTGCTCTAAGCTGCACAAACCTGTATGTTTTTGTACACACGACTGCAGAACCTTCAGCACCAGAGGTCCTCTGTGGTGTTCGCTGAAAATAAGTAATGCCTGCCTTGTTTCGACCAGGTATGTTACAATCTCTGTGCGCTCTGAAGTGCTCCTTTACAGATGTTCCCTGTCCCCTTTCAGATGTAAGCAGAGCAGTGGCTGGCTGGCTGAGAGCAGCGGCTTTGGCATTTGTAGACCTGCTTTTTCAGCTTTTCAGTGCTGACACAAGCCTTACTGACTACCAGATCTGTAAGCTGAACGTGAGAGTGCTAAGGTGCGCTGTGCCGTCGGTGGCAATCTCGGAGGCTGCAGTGGTGTCTGAACGGTTAATGTGGGCTGCCCAGTCCCGGGACAAACAGGTGCTCATCTGATCAGAAAGGAGAACTGGGCAGACTAGAAACTGTCATGAATTGAAAGCGGAAATGTCCATAAAACTAACACTGCATTCAGGCTGATAAATGTGTGGTGCAGTCTTGGATAATGGCTGGAGGTCAAAAGCTGCACTTCTATTTGAAAAGCCTGCCAAAACATTCGAGCTTCCAAAGCACAGGAAAATCTAGTTAAAGTAACAGTGGTGGGAAATGTAGGAAGTCTGATCATGCTACGAAGGCATCTGGATACAAAACTGGCTTGTCCTGTGAATAAGCAGGGTAGTGCCCGATGTGTAAGAGGGGCTGAGTATTTAACCTTGGTGACTATCTGCAGGCAGGTGCCAGCTTTGAGTCCCAGAAGGAATTCCTTGAGAGGGGAGTAAGCACTGCCTTGCTGTTTTGATCTTTCACAGAGTTTCACAGGGATCTGCTATTAGGATCAAGTGGTTATTTCCTCTGTGATTAGTTTTCTTTTAATGCAAGCAACGAACGACACTAGCCAAGTGTGAGTTCTTGTCTGTGCTGTTTTATTTAGGAATCCATAGCCTCCTTTTTGCGAACACGTAAACACTAGATAACAAGCATTTGATTTATGACTTCTAATTAATTATTTTATATTGGTTCTTCAACTTTGAATCAGAATTTATGTTAGCATTTTTGTTTGAACCTGCACTTACTCTCAGTTTCTCAAAATAGAGTAGAGGTTTGCATGTGAAAATCCCACTAAGTTTCAGTCTGTTTTGAAAATCTCAGTAGTAGCACATTAATGCTCTGAACGTACATGTTCAGCTGTATGCAAACATGCAAAGAGAAGTCTCAGCTATGGGTTTCCACTGGGACTTAACTAGGTGCATGTTGAAAGTGAGCACTCAGTTTTGTCTTGCAAATTAGCAAGCACTCAACTGAGGGGAGTCCTCAATCATTATGCAAATAATCAACAGGTAAAATCCCATTTTCTCTTTTTATAGAATAGTACACCCTTTTCGCTCATCCTCAGAATTAATCACTTTTAAGGATTGATTACTGTAAGGCACCACAATCTGCTGTGACATTAAAACATTAAAATGAGACCTCTTAAAACCCCCTTTTTGAAAAGCTAACCAAATGTGGATTGCAGGCAGGGGTACTTCCTGGCCAGCTGTGTGTGATTCCGAGAAGCTTTTCTAGAATCTGGCACGACACTTTCTAGCATCTTACAACTGTTTCACACTTCTACTTTTACCACATTTTCTGAATACTGGAAAATTACCTGTAAACATAAATGTTTAAATGAAAAAAACACGTGTGTAGTACATACCCATGTATCACAGGATAGTGCAAACGAGGTTATACACTGAGTGAAGAATATAGAATTATATACAAATAACTACCATCCTGATGGCTGACATTAATCTTGTAAGATGAGAAAACAGTTTAAAAAAAGGTAAAGGCAAATGCTACCCTCAGTTTCCACAAGAAGGGGAAGAAGCACAAGACAGATTCACAGAAAGGAGAGTTGTTTTCTGCTTCTCAGCTTTCCAAAAACGGACAGGGACAGATCTCTCTGCTCCTCCTATCTAACCAGTTGTCCAGCTCCAGGGCAACACAGCATATTGCTATTTGCATTTGCAATATGGATCCATCATCCTACCCTAAAATTTAGCAAGTCCATACTGCTGCACACAGAGAATAGGAGGTGGTTCAGGAACTTTCTGGAGGCTTGAACTCAGCTGCAAGGGGCTTGTTTTCTCCTGAAAGAAACCTGCTGTGACAAACTTGTGGCGTTCCCTGTCTACCGTCTAAATCTCATTTTGTTTGAGTTGTACATAGGCATTGACCTAACTTTGCAAAGAGTGGTTTATTAAAGCTTTTCTTTCACAAATATAATTTTGCCTAATGAAAACAAGAAGTATTTTCATGCTCTCATCCAAATACAAGTGACCTCTATTGGAGGTTCAGAGACCTTTTTGCAGCGTGTCTAAAAATTTATTGACTGTTTTCATTTAGATATGGAGGTGCCACAGTGTTGACAGAGTGGCTGTCTTTGCAATATAAGAATTCCTGATCAGGACAAGGAGCACACAACTGAGATGCCATTGCTTAGTGTACCCAGGCCAGTTTTCATCCGCATGCAAAGGTGGGGACTCTGGGAACCCAGGTGGCCGGTACTGTGTACTTACATACTCATGCTGTGTATATATACTTAAGAACTTTCCTTTGCTGCTGAGAGTATACACTTCACCTTTGAGGAACTCCGAGGGTAAGTATTTTCACTAGTTTGAAGATGCAGAAACAGATGGGAGAGCGCCAATGGCTTGTATAAGGATGGAAGTCCTGGCTAGCTCAGGACTGTGAGGCTCGTAGTTCCGTGTTCACACCATGCAACCACAGCACTGTGCAACAACAACACGTTTCAGTTCATTCCCATTCGTGGAGGAAAGTGAGACCATTCAAATAACTAAATAGGCCCCTTCCCTGGAATGGGAATGCATCCCATTAAAACATGTGTCATAAGAAATAAAGGTAGGCTAAGTCTGTACCTGTCGTCTTTTTTTTTCTTCTTTTTTTTTTTTTTCTTTTTCTCTGTTAATTGCATTTTTTCACCATCCACGTTCTAAAGAACTTTATAACTGGAGTGACTGTTTATTAAAAGGAAACTTCTTAGGGTGGCTCAACTTAATTGTGTTCGCATTGGAGTGAAACAGGATGCTTGGCCCAAACCTTATTTCCTTCATTTCACTCTGTTCTATTACAAGCACCTTCCTGCATCCTGCAGTAAAGTATCGGTGACGCTGCATCTTTCCGAGCACGGGGCATCTGAAGGGATGCATCATCAGGGAAATGTTCATGTACCAGTCCCAGAGGCAAGGGGATGCCTGGTCTTCCCGTGGGCAACTCTTTAGGGACACTTTTCCACTTTTCCCTTTTTCCACTAGAGGGGGTTACATGTTCTAGTTCAGAGCGCTACAACAGCCCAAGATAAGATGGAGCTGCTTCTTCTCCACCTATATTTTTAACTGATACAGTTAACTCACAAATACAATAATGAGCTGACAGTACTAGGACTTGAGGCCTTAATAACCATTACAAAAATCATTAATTACTAGGAAATTAGAGAGGTGTCTGTTAAGTGTTTAGATTTGCAACCTTCTGTCCACAAACAAGAAATGCAAACGCTTGCCTGAATCATAGTGAACTTCCCACACATTGGTAATAAGCTATATCTTGTTTATTTCTGCATATATTACTCTCAGTAAATGATTAGATTTGTCACCCATGACCCAGTATGCTGTTTGCAATTATTTCTTATATTAAATTAATCAGTACATATTTACTTTGAGAAATTATGTATAATATATCGATGCATGCATGTGTGTAAGTGTATGTGAGCACATGAACTTTCCGGATTGCCTTTCCTCTTGTATGGCAAATTAGAAATAACAGGCATTAAAACTGGCAGAGTCATACTGATGGGGAAACTAGCACAGAGAGAGGGGGAAATTTGCTATACAAACTTTTATTTCCTTTGTATTTTAAGTATTTCCACTTATTTACTGGATTCTAAGGATATGGACAGTCTAATCTTCATTAGCAGATATGTGAACGCCTGTGGCTCTGAGTTTTAAGGCTGCTGGTGTGGACTGCAGGAATGCACTCAGCCTCACTTTTTCCACCTCCCATGTGTTGTGGTTGCACCTGGGTAGGATGATCTGCATGCATATGGACTCTCACCATATCTCTGACACACTGGGTAGCAGTAATACTACGCAGATAACTACTTTGCAGAATCAGGTCCTTTGTGAATTACTTACTGGATAAAAGTAATTCACACTGTTTGTGACTTTTTCCTGGGGTAACATAAAGCCTCTCCTTTATACAATGATAACTAATTTGTAGTATCTCGTTTTCTAGGAAAACGAAAGCTTATGCCATGTATAGAAACAGGACTTCCATCAATTTGGGCTCCTGTATTTTTTTTATTTTTTTTTTATAAAAAGCTTTCTATCTTTGCTTAGTTTCCATCTAATCTTTTAGAAATTTCATTCTCTCGGATTTCTGTTTTGTATTGTTTTATTTTTCATTGCAGTGTTTTTTTCTGTCTTCTCTAAACATAATCTCTTTGCAACAGAATTCACCTCCAACAACTTCCAAGTACGAGCTGAATTTACAGATCCATTGTGTTTGGGTGGGTTTGAGTGGGACAGAAATACTCACTTTTAATCTGTTATATTTCTGAGGTGCTAATTACTTTGCCACCTCTTATTTGCCACCCAATTCAAACTGGCAACCTGAATGCTATGAGAAAATCTTTTAATAACCTTTTAAGAGAAGGATATGGAGTAATTTACTTCTGCAACAAGGAACTTGCTTCAGGAAGGGGATCACTAGGACCCAGATAGTTGTGATAATGTGGATTTCAAATCATAAACACTTCATCTTGAAAAGGAACCAGAATTATACCTATTAAAACCCAAGGTTTAAACAACCTTGTAGGTTTCATTACTTTTGTCTGTAAACATATAGAGTTCTTTATCCACCTACAAAGGGTAGACTGGAGCCTACAGTATACATACATACAAAGTCCTTTCTTGACTTTTTGACTCTGTTCATTGCTTAACTAATACTAATACTGAATTCAGGGACACTGGGTTTTACACCACCTCAGCAGATGATCTTCTCAGTTACACCTTGTTGCAAAGCAGCAAGACAGAGATGGGAAGGAAGCGATACTGCTTGAAAGAAACGGCCTCGTACCTTCACGGAGTGACTATGTGCATGAACTCTTATTGACACACTAAGGAACTCTGCTTTTTGAAGTATTACGTTGTTTTGTCTTCTGGGATGCCTGGAGTTCTTCCAAGTGCAACTAACAAAGGCTTGAAGAAAGGATTTAAAATATCACGGAGGAAGAAAATATATAAAAATCTTTGCTAAAGACTAGAATGTATTTTTGTACTGTTGCCAGGCACACAGAGGAGGATGTGCTGAGCTCACGTGGCCACAGTGAGCCCTGGGCAGGTACCCAGCTGCCTGCACAGCTGCCCAGCAGCCTCCACTTCTCCAGTGATGGGGCAGGCCAAGCAGGCTGTGGCACAGCAACAGGTTTGGGGAGGAGAAAGGCAGCATCCCTTTCTAGGAAATGCTTCGGCATGCCCCAGCTGACATTTTCTCATAGGCTTTTTCTTGGTTGCCTGCTTGCTTTCCTGCCCTCTGCTCCCAATCAAAAATACGGTTCACCACAAATGAAAAAAACATTGGTCCAGTTAGACATCAGCAAACTGTATGGATTATAAACAGACAGATGTACTGAGTAGAAATCATTCTTTTTCTTTATACAAGCAGAAGAATCTCTAGTAGTAAACAGGCTTGCCTCCAGAAATAAAACCAACAGAAGAACCCTGCTAGTCATAGAGCCATAGCCAGGTTTGCTATTCATTTAAAATATTCAGCTTAAGTTCTGTAAGACTTTGCTTTCTTTTCTGGACTTAACGGAGGCTGCTGTGGGCAGTTCTGATAGTCTGTTTCATTGTATGAATTGAAATATCCAGTGTCTGCTCGCACACGGAAACATAGTTTCACGGAAAATGATTTTACCAGTACCTGAACTTAAAAGCCCCATAGCTTCATTTGTATATAGACATTTCAGTCGGTTTTGTCAAAAAGAGTATGCTAAAGTAAAGCAAAATACCACACGACTACATGTACATGTACCTACTTTGCAACCCTGAAACTTCTGAATATTTTATTAAAAAAGAACCCCCAAACCAAATAGTTTAAGTTTGGCCCTCGCTCTGCAAGATTTTGGCCTATGGATTCAGTTAATAGTGGGTAAAATTTATCTATGTACCGTGTCAGTGGAAGACACCATTCATCCTGTTTAGAAGCCTCCCGGTTGCACAGAGCATGTGGGATGAGTTATTAGACGCAGAAGCGCATGGAAGCTCCAGCTGTCACCCTGTCAGGTAGCCCCAAGACTAGCTGTGGAAATGCAGCTCTTAAATATGCCCACAGCAACTTCCTGCAGAGGAACGGCTGGAAAACTCCTCCCGTTCCAGGATTAAAAATACTAGTGGCTAGCAGTGTACCTGTGGAAGGGCCGGTTAGCACCTTTCAGCTGTTTTGCCTGTGCGATCACAGATCCCATTGAACACAGCTGCCAAAATGATAATCGCTTTCAGCCAGTGACATTTTTCATGAATGCTACAGTTTGAAAGGAGCATATTTTTTTATCTGCTATCCTTCCCTCCCCTATCTGTAAGAAGTTGGTGATAATCAATTGACACTCGTACAACACAGCTTCTAACCAGCCAAGGATCTTTAAAATAGCTTCACCTACTTCTGTTCTCATTTTTCAGAGAAGGGATTTTGAAGCCAGAGGAGCTGACATGCCTCCCTCCAGGTCATGCAGGAATCACTGACAGAGATGCAGCTGGAACTGGGCATGAATCCTCTCGGTTACTTTCCTACGCTGGGTTTTCCTCTGTGCTTACCTTAAGCACTTTTTCTCCTCCCATTTCTGTCTGACATCCTTCACTAGCAATTTGCTAATCTCAGGATTATGCAAGGGAGCATATTTTCAGTCATAGGATGCTCACATGCTTCACAGACCGGGGTGAACTTGAGCTCTCTGTTGCACACTTGTTGCCTGATACATACACACGCATGCATACACAAGCACCAGCTGGGCATTGATCATGAGGGAATTGATCGCCCCAAGAGGGGTGAAGACGTGAGCTTGTGAATTACAGTAACAAGCAGGATTGTATTAACCACCTCTGTGGAATAAATCTGTCCAAAAAAAGTAATTCCTTTTGCTACAAAAATAACGTTCATCTATGTGCATTCTCTGATGAGCTGTGTCACCGCAGAAATGGTAATCCTGCCACTTATCAGTAAGCTGCTTTCTAGGAATACAGCGGGTGAGGAGGGTAAACAGGTTGAGGAGGAAGGTAATGTGTAGGATGGTGATTAGTTTTCAATGCCGTTCCAACTATTCAGCAACTAAATAGATTGTAACTGTGAACAAAGGAAGCTGAAATAGGGAGATAGCTTTTCCAGCTCCCGAGTGCTTCAAGAGATGCTAGCCTTTCCTGAGTAAAACCCCATTACCTGCTATAAACCAAATACTAATTATTGAATTATCCTGAAAGTGGTGAGCCTTTCAAAGCCCCAAAAGGCTGGGAGCAGCCTACCTACCATAAGCAGCGTGAAAGCTCGCCACTTGGTCACTGATGCTGTTCAGAGCTCCTCCGAGTCTTCCTTGGTGCCTTTTCCTCTTGTCTCATGCCTGTTGTTGACCCTTCTACCCCTGTTATAATACAGTCTCTGCTTCCTTATGGCTACTAGTTATCTCACAGTCCCTTTTGTCTTAGAAAACCTCCTTCCCCCAAAAGAAAATGTAATTAATCAGCTGCATGAAGGCCTTTGCTATTAAAGTATCAGTATGAATCTAAAAAAGAGAAAAGAATATTCCAAATACAAAGAGCTGGTGTCTGGGTGAGGACTTCAGGAATATTATAGTTGGAGAATCCTTGCTGCGAACTCTTGGATTTGCTCTGTCTGCAAGCCTGGATTCTAATCCCTGCTCTGGGTTTACAAATACCAGCCCTGCTTCTGGCTCGGAGGATGAATACAATAGAGTTTTATTGTAGAATTTTTCTGAACAAAAGTCCATGCTAGAAACCTTCTGTTTTTCCTACACTTTTCAGTTTGTTTTGAAATCAATCAAAAGATAAAATACAAACACCCCCCTTCCAACTAATTTGGAGCCTCCTAATTGGACTGACAAGAGTTTTGTGTGAGGCTTTTTTTGATATGGCTAACATATCCATTGCTGCAGTTTCCAGAGAGCCACTTGACTTTTTATTTCTATCTTCATTTCATCTTTATGGCCTGCCATGTTCTCTTCTGGTCGTCTTTCCTGCTTTGACTCTTCAGCACAGTGCCCTGAAACTGGTGTTAGCGGGTGGCTGAACCTTGGGTTTCCCTGCCCAGGGGCTCGCCCAGTATTCCAGCAAATGCTGGGACAGTCCAGTGCTCCTCCATACTGCAGGCCCTGGGCTCTCCACCTAAAGCAGAAGATGACACACAATCAGGTGTTTCAATTACATGGTCAGGAGAGAAAATAAGCCCATTTAAACCAATCCAAAACAAAAGCCATGTTTTTTACTAGTGAAATTTCAAATTTATCAGTAACAGTTCTTCAAGTAAATATTTTCAGAAATAATCATTGGTTTACTCATCTCTTTACTTTGTTTTCTCCAGAGAGAAATAGTTCTGTCAGTATCAAAAAGGATAAAAAAGTAGTTTCCTGAACGACCTTAATTGTTTGGTGAAAGATTTGCAATCAAGTGTTATGTGTCAGAATGACTAAGAGTGAATGGATGGTGGGACACATGTTCTCCTTGAGAGCTTTTCTGTGCTGCAATGTGAACTGGGGAAGCCAGATCACCAGTTGTCTGGCATATGTTTAAATATATTGTTGAAATGAAACTTTTAAAAAATACTATACGAACCAGTAGCATAAGAGGGTTTTTTTGTGATTGTATGCGCATACATTTTCTTTGTGGTTTTTTTTTTCTTTTTTTTTTTTTTTTCTAGTGACTGAAACTGAGCTCCAGAGAAGCTATTTAGGGATACATAAAAGTGCCATTGAGTTTCAGTCAGATAGCAGGTATGTAATTGCTTTTGAATAGTTGCATCAGTTATATGACAATTAGGATCAAAGTATTTAACATGTGCCCTATAAGTTTTGCTCTTCGGCAGAAAGTGGGGTTTGGATTTTTTGAATGCTGAAACCAGTATGTTGAAATGCTTTAGGAATATCTGTGCCTTTGACTTGATTGACTGCGATCTGATTCTCACTGAGGTTCAGCCTATGAAACCTCTGAGGGATTTAGACAGCTTTGTGTGTTTATATATTTTTGCTACTTCGTGTTGCTGATATCTGGCACTTCCTATAGCTAGATGATATTTCCATATTATATATAATTATTGTTTATGTAATATTAAGTTACATTTCTGACTTAAACGGATCATTATATAAAGCTGTAAACTTCCACAAAATAGCTCTGCAGTATAAAATACCCTGATGTAAATTATGGCATACTTGTTATGTGTTTCTTATAGTGTGGACTACTTTCTTATACCACAGAAGCATATGAAAATATTGAAAAAGTAATGGGCTTGGGTTTATTGGTTGGTTGGGTTATTTTCCCCTCTCATGCTATTATTTATAATTTCTAATGCTGTCTTACATCCTGTTTCACAACAAGAGTCATATACTCTTGTTTAACCATTAAGGAACTATGAGCAATTTGATCACAAATGAGGACAGTTCTGATTAGATACATAAGAAAATAAAAGACAAAACCCAGTCTCCTCTCCTGGATGCAACCTGACTGCCAGAGTAGTTCCCACAGTAGTACACAGATAGCTAGGTTCATTTTGGAGCATCCAGCTGTGAGGTGACACACTTAATGCACCAGTGATCTGATACAGTATAGAAAATCTTTGGGGCCTGATTCTCCAGTGCCTCTCACCTTGTGCAGTCATTTGTAGTGAGCAGCCTGAATGCCTACAAACTGTAAAAGCAGAATATAAAATATTTTGCACTGCTTATCCTTCACTGCATACCTGTAACCACACGAGCAGGTGTATGAAGTGAAACAGGCTTTAAGTTCCTTAGAGAATTTTATTTGTATGGCATTGTAAGACTTCCATTTTCTTCAAAGGTAAAATATAAAGATGTATGAGCCTTCTAGACAGTGATCTCATAAGCGTTACTATAGGATACTTCCACAGGAACAGAACACGCACACGTGGAAAAATGTGCAGGTCTAATAATAAAAATACAGACTAAGGCAAGTGCTAAACCTGAGCTTTTTTCAGAAACTCAGATGTTGCTGGTTTAAAGTGTTGTTTTCCTAACCTAGCAATCATTTCAGAAAAGGAGCTCCAATGCCAATTTTAAATCAATGATTGCCCTGTTACAAATACAAACGACATCTCATTGCATTGCAACCTCCTCTCCTTTTTGTTTTTATGATAGTAATTTAGGGATATTAGGAGCTGTGTTACTCCACAAAAGATGGTAGTGCAAGAAAACAGCTTTACATGAAAAATGTTGTAGCAAAAATTGTATATGCTCTATGATTTTTCAAAGGTCACAAATCAATAGAAAAAATTTTCTTGTAAGGAACAGTATCTTTGGTTAGAGATTTGGCTATTCTTTACTTATTTTTTGCTTGGTTTTGTTATGTTTGGTTGCTTTTCTTGAGGGTACTAGTTACTGCAGACATGCTGGATAACAAAACTGCAGCAGCTGTGCTAAATTTTAAACAGGGTCACACAATTTTTTCCCACGGATTTATTTTAATATTAATTACTGCACCTAAACGTACATAACAAAATACTCTATCTTATGGCACAATGGTTGATTAAATTAAAAATTAGACGCTTTTGGCAATGACGGGAAATTGAGTCATTTTTTGTGTCCTTTTACAGCATGTTTTTCTTTTGTTTTCATTTAAGGAGCACTGTAGAGATACTAATCTTAATAAAACAGTATATACAAATCCCTGTTCCTGTGCTACTGATAAGACACTAAGTGCTCAGTCATGCTAAAACTTACTCACAGGAACTGGCCTCTATTTTCAGAAGTCACAGATGATTTCGATTACCTCCCTTTTTCAGTCAATCTCCAGTTTTAGAAAATGGGGCTAGATTTAAAAAATGAAAGACACCTGCTTTTGGAAGACTCTGTGCCACCTGAGGCACCACAATTTCTTCAACTCATAGAGCACCCAAAACTCCTAATCACTTTGGAAACTTTGCTGCAGTCCTTGCTTCAATTTAATGCACACACTGTGCACAATGCTGCACCATGCTGACATACGTGGATTACTTGGGGGTCTGGAAGTACCGCACTTGCACTGTCCTAATGGTCTGCCCTGACTAATTAGTCTTAAGTGACCCCCACTGAGCCATGCAAGACACATTCCTAGTGGTCTCCATACATAAGTAAGCATCACCACATGGTTTCTCATCCTGCAAGTGCTTCCTCCACCTCCAGTGGAGGCTCCACAGAAAACACTATTAATTAACCTGGTGGTGGGGTAAACAGCCAAGAAAGAAAGGGGACAGCCAGAATATATGCATGAGACTGCCAGCTGTGATCCCTTACTGGTTCTCTGCAAACCCAAGTGAAGCTAGAGTTTGGATGTCTCTCAGCCTTAGGTTACGTTAATCCTCTCCTTCTGTGTCGTGGCACATAAACTATGGTCTTGGGACACTCATTTTATCAGGTATTCTGGTATTGAGAAAAGTATGTTCTTCTATTAGGCTATAGCTGGGGGAAACTCAAAATGTTTTCATGGTCTTTGGAGCATGGGTTCATGGATAGGCTGAAAAACTGAATATGGAAATGGATTATATGAGAATATACATATTTATTCATCTGTTGGAATTTATGGAAAAATTCAGATAATGTTCAGTGTGGACTAAGGCAGAAATTAAAAAGAAACCTGGAACTTTGCAATTGGATTTGTGCCTAGGAAAGAAAACCTAAATGAAGTGGTGTGGAGTTTAGGTCCTCCTCCTTCTTGTTGGGGAAGGGTTGAGGGGTGGGCTTCAAATGTGATCTCGTTGTAAAAGAGAGATTAGGGAGGATCTGCCCTAAACTGTAGCTTTGAAATCCCTGCACCGGGCTCACTTAACTGCTTGACATGTGAAAATATTGCATTAATGAAGTTCCAGCCTGCTTCTTAAATCCATCCTTGTGACCGCCTTTATTCATCTGTGTGTCCTGATAGATTATGCTTATTTTTATATATGTGAGTAATCTCATTGAAATCCAGGAGTTACTAATGGTAGCATGATAGATGAGTGTGGCTTGGGCCTTTAATCCATTATTGAAAATGAAAGCTGTTTACAGATTCTTCTAATATGTAATCTTTGCTCAGCATGGACAACTAAAAGCAGGTATCTCAACTTTTCCAGCTGGCTTCCTTTCCTTTTAACCGTTCTGTATGTCTGCAATAGTTCAAATTACAGAACACCTCATCAACATTTAATTTAATCAGCATTTCCTGTTCCTTTCAGATCTTGTACCCACCTTCTACTAAAAATAAATATATTCCTTCTTTAGTTAACAGGACCTAAATGTGGGATCCAAACTGCACTTAAGACCATCAGTTAGGCTGTTGAAGCAGGACTATCTTTAGGTTGAGGAACCAGCTAACAAGAAACTGGGTAGAGCGCCCTACTCGGGGACATGGCAGCAGCATGTTCTATGTTCCCTAGGAAGTTATTTGGATGTCTTCTTGAAATATCATAGCTGGGATTCTCTATTGCCTTTGGGGGAAAGGAGACAGGACCTGCATAGAAGCAGATTGCTTCAATTTAAGTAACAGAGGCTTTTCCTGCTACAGAAATCAGTGCAAGTATCGCCCTGATTTTATTATGGAGAAGCAGATAAGCCGTGCTGAATGTAAAAGACAAGAGCGATACTTTGACTGATTAGGACCGCATAAGGGTGTTCTTGTGCTGATGCACTCTGATACGAAAACAGATGTTTGTAAGTTCCTAAGTGGTTTCTTCATTTTGCTATGGCTTTAGGGTTATCACAGTACCTGAGTAATTGGATTACTTTGGCACAAAGGTAATGTTGTTTTATAGGACTCGGGCTTCGTTCTTCAATGCTGTCATTTATACCTCTGAAAGGTAGTAATAAACCATTTCCATATGGGAAACGTAGCATCTTACACCAGCTCTTGTGAAAAGGAGTGTACCAAGACTCAATGTAGTAGAAGACCGGAGCTCTGAATTTTCTATGAGGACGAGGCAAGAAGGCACATGCAGTGGCTTGTTGAGAGTGGTAGTGGAGGGACGAAATCAGGGAGAACTGAAAAAACAGATCAGCTCTGTGCAAGGAGAGATCTACCCATACATTTTTTTCCTTATGGAGCCATGCCTAAAACTGTAATTGTTGAAATCACACGTACAGTGGTGGGGTCAATTTAGTGAAAGCAGACCTGTATATAAGCCACCTTCATAAGTATGCACAGATTGATTTCTAGGTGCATGCTGCTCAGTGTAAAGGTGGGTGATACCTTTCATTTAAACACAGTCATGTTCCATGAATGCTAGAACAGAACCAGGCTTAAGCCATGCTTCCCTGGTGTTGGGAAACTGAAAGTTAGCCAGAGCTCTGCAAATTTCAGATTTAAAATAGGTAGCAATTTTTGCACAGTAGCCTACCTTTCACTGGGTAAGTCGCACCAAAAATTTTCTTCTGTGCTTGCTTTAGTTTTTCAGGGTGGAGAAGCGGCTTGAAGCTGTGCCCCCAGCTGTGTCCAGCCTGTGTGTACTAACATTCAACATCCTGTGTTCTCAAAGATGCAGAGCTAAATAAGGAGATGTCTTTAGGTTCTACTGAATTGCATTTGGTTGACTGAAAATTCTAAAATGAGTCAATGCAGAAATGGTAACATCCTTCCTTTAAATAAAAAATAAAACCCAGAATGAATCCTCAGCAATAAATAGCAAAAAATAAATTATTATTTGGATTCACAATTATTGTTTTAAAAAGTTCTTGGAAATAGAATGATAGAGTCCTTGAGGGATGAAACGTTCTCATTATTTAAGAGAAACTCAAATGCAGCTAGTACCAGTCCAATGAGGCTTTTTTATTTTTTTAATTTTTTCCACTGAACACCTTAATCCTACCGTAGAAGTAGAAAAATACAGCTCCTGTGGAGAGCATAATACAATATCACACCATTGTGCTTTTGATCTTAAATAAAATGCACCCGCATTTGGCTTTTTCTCTTTGCTCCAGATTAGTTTTGGACCCAACCACCCTAATTCCTTTCTTGTGTTGAACTGCAAGGTACTTCATCACGATTCTACGGAGGAGTTGGCATAAAGCAAGAAGGGGAGGGGAGGGGCAGTGCTTATGGAAAAAAATGGGTGGGAACTGCATCAACAGAAAAAAGCGCTGAAAGATGTGGGGAGGACACCCCCCCCCAACAGCCTAACCCAAGAAAGTCTTGGCTGTAGGGCCTTAGGCTTGAGATTACCTGAGACAAAGTGGAGCTACATGCCCAATGGGTTTCATTATCCACACCAGCACTGGGGGCTGCCAGCCATCGGAAGGAGGTTGGATGAGCAGGTGGGGACTGAGGGCTTGTGACTTGGATGACCAGTGTGAGAACTTGTGCAGAATTTCATGACTGGGGCGGTGTAGGGTGACACTTTGCCATTTGGCATGCAGGCACCTTCTCAAATGTCTGAATTTGATCCGGATGAGGCAAGTTTGGGTGGGTTTTTTTGGATACAACTGGGCCATAGGCCACTACGTGTCTGGCCTGCTTGGCTCACCGCAGGTCTTGAAAGCCACACTGCCTCCCTGGCAACTCAAGCCTGCGCCATGTCAGAAATGCTGCTGCAGAGCTCAGGAGTCCCAGTCCTCTCCCAGACTGGCTTTTTCTCCAGAAAAGAGGAGTTATGGGGCTGGCAGGGAGAGCAGATGCACCTATACAGCGCTGGCTAGCCTCGTACCAGGCAGCCGTGCGTTAGAGCTGTGCTGCTCCCATCCCACCCACAGGACTCTTGTGGGAGTTCCTGCCACAGAGGTAGCGAGGAAGCCAAGAAACATTCCTTCATCTCTTTTCTTTGGGTTTTTTTTTGTTCCCCTTTTCCCATCAGGGTTAACACCCTCTGCCCCACTCCTATGGAGAGGTCTGAAGTCTCACTGAATCAGCAGTTGTGAATATTATCTATGCTGTTAATGGTTTGCATCTTTTTGCATCAAAGCGTAAAATCACTTAGGGACACACACACACTGAAAAGATCATATACAATAACGCATCCAAGCAGGAAAAAAAAAAAAAAAAAGAAGGTTGTAATGCTCATGAATTCCAGATGATGACTTTTTAAATCCCCGAGAAGGCAGTGAAATTGTTTGATTGTTCTTGTTAATTATTGGACTCGTCCCAGTATCAAATATTTGTAGAAGATAAGACTTCCCTCGTGGAGATGAATAATAACCGAACTTGCTCCTCTTTGAACAATTTGGCTGGGCGTGTGTAGTTCTGCGTTTCCCACTCTCCGGCTCAAACCCCGTCCAGCCGGCTTCACCGCTCCATAAAAGCACGTGTACAAAACGCTCAATTAAAAACAAAAGACCCCGTAAGTAAACAAGTGGGGGAGACCTCTCACTTGCGGAGCGTGACGTTATCAGCGACGGGGGGTCCCCCCTGCCCGGCCCCGGCCCTCGGCCGCGCCGCTTCTCCCCCCGGCCCCGGGCACCGCGAGCGCGCCCCGGGGCGCCGCACCCCGCACACGGGTTCGCCCCCAGCAGCCGCCTTCAGCGCGGGCAGAACGAACGGCTGCGAGCCGAAAACGCCCCCCCCCCGCCCCCGCACGTACCCCCACCCACGCGTGAAGCCCCACGGCGGCCGGCCGTGTCCCCGCGGGCGGGCGGGCCGCGGGGCCGGCGTGGGACACGGCTGCGCTCACCCGAGGAGCGGCGGGGGGTGCTGGAGAGGAGGAGGAGGAGGTAACCGGGGGGTCCGGGACAGAGGCGGGCTGCGGAGCCGGGCGCGACGCTCGCTCCCCGCCTGCCTGCAGGAGAGGTGACACGGCGGGGGGCTCCCCCGGACCGTCCGCCCCGGGGACGGGTTTCAGGCCGCCGGGCGGAGAGCCGCAGCCCTCCGGCCCCGCGGCGGCCGCCCGCCGCTGAGGTAACCCCGCCGCGGCGCGCCCCACTCGCGGGACCCCACGGGCTGCGCGGGGTGACAGCGGCGATCCTCAACCCGCCGCCTTCCGAGGGGCGCGGGGCGGCGTCTCGTCGCCGGCCCCCGGGGAGGGCGCGGAGGGGAAGGGCGCGGGGGGACCCCAAACTTCGGCATCCCCCTCGGGTTACTGCGCACGCGTGGGGGCTGCGCCCGGCGGGGGTCCGGGAAATTAAGAGGGGGAGCTGAGGAGAGGGGCTGCGGCGGGTGGCTGCGCGTGTGCGCGGTCGTACCGGTGCGACAGGGGCTGCCGGCGCGGGAGGTGCCAGCGGACACGCACACGCCCACGGACACGCAACTCCCGGGTGTTTACTCTTAGCAAAGAGCGGGAGGGGGGCTGCTCCTCGGGACCGGACCGGTAGCGACGTCCCCAGGACTCGTGACAGCCCCGCTCGGTGAAGAAGTTCCCGGGCGGGGAGGGAGAGGCGGGAAGGGCTGGGTGCCCCCCGCCGCTTTGCGCTCTGAACGCTCCTTCACCGGCGGACAGCCGCCCCCCCGGGGGACGATGAGGAGGAGGATGGTGGCGGCGGCGATGGCCGTTAGCGGGCTCCGCGGCTGCGGCGCGCGCGTCACTTACCGTTGGCCGCCCCGGCGCCGCGCAGGGCCGCCCCGGGGTGCGGCGGGGCGGGCGGCGGCAGCCGGCGGGGAGGAGGTCGGGGCTGGTCTGAGGCAGCCCCGGCGCGCCCGGGGCACTCCCCGCGCAGCCCCCTCCCCGCTGCCGCCACCTCGCCTTCCTCCTCCGCCTCCTCCTCCTCTTGCCTGCCGGGGTGCCGGCGGCGGCCAGGCGCGGCGCGGCGAGGCTCTCCTCCCCCATTGTTCCCGGTCTCCCTCTCCTATTTTTTTTTTTTTCCCTTTTGTTATTTGCACTCGCATTGTGTTGTTTGTCTCTGAAGCCGCCTCATGACCAGCAAAGGGATTTCACCTCGTCCTTGAGAGAGAGAGAGAGAGAGAGAGAGAAAGGGGAAGGGGGGGAAGGAGGGGGGAGAGAAAGGAAGAGATCACCAAACACCCATCTCCTGGTCCCTCCCCGCACCTCTGCCTCTCCCCACCCCGCCAGTGTCTCACTTAGCACCCCGCGCCCGGAGGAGACATTGCAGACAGCGGGTAGGTGCGCGACCGCCGCCGTTTTAACTTTCCTCCTCGCTGCGGCCGCCGGCGGCTGCTGCCCGGCTCAGCGCCCCACGGGGCTCCCGGGGCGGCGGGGGCGGGCGGGCCCCGGCCCGGGGCAGCGCTGGGGGTGGGCGCCGCTGGCGGGGCGGGGGAGGCGGCGGGTCCGGCTGTCAGCGCGGCCGGCTCCCTCCCGGCCGCTCGCACACCTCCCGAAGTTTGGCACAACTTGTCACGCCCCCCCTTCCCTCTCCCTCCTCCTCCTCCACCTCCTCCTCCTCCTCCTCCTGCCGCCGGGGCTGGGGGCGGGCGGGGGCGGGCCGGCTGCGGTGCCCGCGCCTGTGTGGCGGGGGAGCCGCTGCTCCGCGCCCTGCCCAGGCATGGCTCAGCCCTCGGGATCCCGGCGGAGCCGGCGGACAGGAAGCTTTAAATTATTGTAATTGCCTCTCCGTGCGTGCGTGTGTGAGTGCAAAGCGGCGGCCGCCGCGCCGCTGCTGGGGAGGCGCGCAGGGGCGAGCCGGGGCGCTGCGGCCGCGGGGCGCGGGGGACACCGGCACCGGGGGAGGGGGCAGCGGGACGGGGCTGTTTACATCTTTCTGCGAGACACGTTCCTCGTTCCTGCTGGAGCCGCAGGGTGACTCTGTGGAAGGGGCTGACGGCTTTCGGTTCGCTCCTTTCGGCTGTTTTCCCCTCAAAAAGAAAACGGGTCACGGGGAAAACCGGGCTGCCGGTCAGGGTGCGGAGCGCGGCCGCGCTCGTCCCCGCCGGCTTGCGGTGGGGCTGGCCGGGCGCCGGCGGTGGGAGCGAGCTCTGCCTTCGCAGAAAAGTTAAGGGACTTTATTCCAGCCCGACTGCGATCCTAGAATAACCGGAGCCGCTTGCCGGGAGGAACGTGCTCGGCTTTTCCCTGGGGATGGCATGCTGCCTCAGCCCTGTACTTCGGTCAAGGGTAGAACCAATAGCAAGCTGTGGGATTTTGGGTAATAAGTGTGGGAATCTGCAAGAGGAGTAGGTCTAAGAGTGATTTGTTTTCTTACTGCTCATGAATAATGGCCTCTAGCTTTTTTTTTTTTTTTTTTTTAAAAAAAACAAAACAGCAGGCCAACGAAATAGGCACGTGGGAGATTTGTAGGCGTTCAACATCGCGATCATCATCAACAACAACAGTACAGTAGGGGCGTCCAGGAGGACAGTGTCTGATGAGAACTGTTTTCTTGGAGTATTGCACCCTGGTACAGGTAGTTTTTGTTACTGTTGCTACTGCTTAACCCTTGTAAAAGGAAAGCCAGCAATACCCTAAAATGGGAGAGGACATTTTTTTTTTTTTTTTTTAACAGAGCTGCGTTTTGCTCCATCTCTTGTCAAAGAATGGAATATTAACTTTAGTTCATATTAAAAGATGAAGTTTGATTCCAGCTGTAGAACTGTAAGATAATGTGTGCTGGCTTTCCTCCTCCCAATTTAAATGCAGCTAGCTGTCAGCTGCCTTGCCTCAGATTAAAAAGCAACTTATTGTAAATGAGGAGCTAGTACAAAGTTCTTCATCAAAACATTTTATCACCTGAAACTTACCTGAGAGCAGCTACTTGTGTCTGCTGCTGGTTTTATATCCTCTTAATCCATCCCAGTGCTGGAAAATACATTATTGCCTCAGAAACAAATTCATCTTGCAAAATGCGCCATTTGCAACTTTTAAACTGGGATTGCAAGGGGAGATTTATATTTCTTTTTTAATTTAGCTATACTATCTGGTCATGTTATAGCCAGCTTTGTTTTATGAGGTTTCTCCAGCTGAAGAGGGAGAGGCTGGCATCGATGTGTTGCATTTTGCGAATGGATAGCATGTGTATTCTGACATGATTTGAACATGAAAACCCAATAAACACATGGCTGTTATGCCTGGAAATCTCGCAACAGAGCTTTCTGGTTGAACTTAAAACTGTTTTGGTTAAGAGTTACACTATAAGGAGCACAAGACTTGAAAGCTACAAGTGTCTTTTGTAAACAGATGGACATTTGAGCTGTATTGACTGTTCTGAGTTAATTCAGTTAACATGTGGGTGCACATGTATTTAATTTAGCCTAGTATAAGTTTTTGTAAGCGATGGAAGCTAATACATGCTCTTTAGAAAGAAAATAAAAGCCTGTGAATTTTATCTGTACGTGTTGGAGCTCCAGCTGTAGAGGTTCTTGGGGACTGTGATCGTCCTGTTGTGATCTTGTTGTACCAGGCAAGACTTTAACAGAGAGCATACTGTTTTTCACTTAAGTATGCAGGTAGCTTGCTAATCAATTTTGAAATGGTAAGGTACCCTTCTGAGGTCTCTGTGCTGAGAAAATGTGAAAGTGCTTAAACATACATCTTGCTGCACTTTTATCATACATGCTGCTTGCCAAAACTGGTTAGGTTGAGCAATATCATTAAACTGTCAGATGTATTGTTTACAATGGGATAGTTCCTCAATGTTCAGGATGAAGAAACAGCAGTTTTCTGTTACTCATCATAAAAACGTACCGCTGCATTCCAAGAAGGTTTGTAAGTGGTGTAGCTAACTATCACTGCATAAAGCATGGGAGGAGATTGAAACTTGGCATCTCCAACAGTGCTGCTGTAATGCAACGTGTGTACAGGAGCTTTATTTCTGCCTGCAGTTCGTACGTACCCTGATATAAAACACTCTGATGTTGGCATATGGATATACCAAAAACCAGAGCGTTTGTTGAAAAATAAGAATTCCGGCATTTAGGAGAAAGTAAGTGAACAATCCTTCTAAAAATACAACAGTATGCTAAAATATTGCCAAAGCACTGCTGTAACGCTGTTGTAAGCTGTCATATTTTTTGACCATTATGAATAATTAGTATTATAAGGATTTTTTTCCTATTAGCAATAAGTTTTCCCCCCTGTTTTTTACATAAGAATTCTTGCATGTCCCCTGAATGGCAGAGCTGTGATCGCACTGAAGGTGGCACGAGTGTTGCTGGTGAGGAAGTGGGCAGCTGGGCCCTGCACTTTGGGAATGGTCCTTGTAAAGCCTTGAAATCTCCTGTACTGTAAACTCATTTTTTAATAATCTGCTTTGCTTATATTCTCCATTTCAAGACATTAGAGGTGGGTACAGTTAATAATTTCTGATAGATTATGTAGTCAAGTTCAGATCCAAATTTTGTTCAGACAGTGTACGAATTGAAGCCTGAAGCAAGAATGCACTCCTCTTTGGTGGCATGGACGTGTTGGGGGCTTTGGGGATTTTTCTTCCTTTTTCGTGGTGTGCTCAGACCCAATTAGGAGAATTTCCTTTCAGATCTGTGACCAAAGTGTAGGGCTAGGGGAATTTGAAGCCAGATCTGTTTCCCTTTGTGAAATTTAGTAACAGATACGAATATTCAGGTCAAGACCAAAACATCAGATTTGCATCCCACTGCTAGTTGTGCTACAGAAGTTACACCTTCTTTGGGCATTGTGTGGAGAGCAGAGGCTACAGGTAAAGTGGATTTCCAATGACTTGTGTCTAATCTGTTAAAGCAACTTGAGTCCATGTACTTCTTGCTCCACTGATGGACATCCTAGATAAGTGTAAGATGATCACTCTTGCAGTACGTTTCCCCATGTCTCCATCCTCTTCAAGGACATGGTGACACACAGGCACACACATGGTACATTCTGTATGTGTAAAGTGCGTCATCTGAACAAGTTTTTGTTGCTTACAGAGCGCACATCCTTTCTAGTTGCACACATTTCTAGGTGAGGAGACCATACACTTTATGGCAGCTTGAGGAGGGTCTCCTCTAATATTTCTGAAAGCTTTATTTTCTGTCTTCTCCAGCCTCTCTCTTTTCCTTTGAGCTGCAAGTGTAGATTGAAACTCAGGTAATACATAAGAGGATCCTTTAATATTGGCTATTTTCAGAGGCACAAAGGACAATTACTTTCTCTTCCTACTAACCTCCTGCTGGCTTACTAGCTGCTTGGCAGGCTGGTGATTTTAAGAATGCCACTTTACCCAGTGCATCAAATACAGAGTAAATCTTTGCTCACCAAGATCCCAGTTCCTACACCCTGTGGTAATACCAAAAATTGAACTTGAGTGGCCCAGAGCGCCAGATCCTACTGTGATGACTCATACAACCATCAGCACTTTTTAGAGTTAAATTTGATCCATTGGCCATGAGCAGTGCTGACAATTGCCAGCTAAAAGACCCTTCAGTGAATTGTCCTTTAACAGAAGTATTTTTTGTTCCCTCCTCCATTTCCTGTTGTTCTTTCAAATAAAAAGAAATCCTGGAGATAAAGCCAAAGTGTATTCTGTGATTATTGTTTAAAGAAAGAGTATTTACCTATATTTCAAGGAAATGGATTGCCTGAAAATTGCAGGTCAAAGTTATTTTATAAGGATAGTATTCTTCACTACTGCAAAACCTCAAGAAAAAAATCTCACACTATTTAAATTATATATTTATGTACAAGTATTTGATCCTTTGAATGGTTATAGCTCAAATACATGGGAGAATCTGTACTATATTACTATTGTACTAGTCTGATAAAGGACACTGAACACTTAAACCCATCTTTTTTGTTTATGAGCATGTCCTGAGAGAAACTGAGCAGGCTCAACTGGCCAGTGCGATTTGATGACATTTTGAACCTTTTGCAAGGAGCATAGTTTTACAGAACACAATCCAAATAAAACCACATCCTGTAGAGGAGTGATTTCCATTGTAGTCTCCTTGTCCCTAGCAGGGTGGTCCAGGCTTTATTTGAAATGAGTCTAAAAGGTCTGGCGAAAGCTGACATCTGTGTTCAGTGGGCTTGGATTTGCTACATAGGGTACTTGCCTTTGCTAGTCAGAGCCTAGGAAGATGCTTAAGGTGTATCGGAGTATTAGTAAAATTATATGTAAGGTTCTGCTCTTAGTGATGGTGATGTTCACGTACTTAATTTAAAACCAGATTTTCAGTACTGGCTTTTGGCTTAGGCAGGTTAGAAGGCTGGCTAGTATGGCAAAGAACTGGTGGGGTAGGGTGAAGCTGCTTACTTACTGCCTTATTGCCAGTAAGGGCTCCTCCTGCTCTAAGAAGTCGCTTTGCCCGCGTTTTTGAGGAGAGGGGGAAAAAACTTAAGCTCACTCTGCTCAGAAGCATTGGGCACCAGCTCTGAAACAGATGTTAATATGGTTTGCAGTATCTTCAGTGTCTGTATGGGGTAAGTGAATACAACAGGTTTAAATTTGACTGCCATACTGTGTTTTGTAGCAGTCAGTCTAAAGATACACTTAATTAAACTGGTTCAATTTCTAAACTAGGATTATGGACTCTGCCTTTTATACTGCTATAAAATCCTTGTGTATGAGTAAGCTTTTGATGTAGTGAAAAGGGCTGGGGGACACAGTTGTAATCCTCAGCTAACCAATTCAATATTTACTTGAAAAGAATCCAGAAGTTAATTTTACAATCCTTTTTAGAAAAAGAAAGCAAAATACCTGTTACATGGCTAAGTCAGTGCCTTTAGTCAGTGAATGGAAGAGTTGCTTTTCCTACTTGGGGACACCATTTTAATGTCAAAACTGACCTTCTAGCGGGAGATTAGTCCTAATGTACCAGGTTTATACTGAGAAAAATTCAGAAACCATTAAAAAAGAAAATAGAAAACGAATGGTTTTCAAGTGATTTCAGAGCGGACTGAATTAAAGGCAGATACTGACTTCTGTATTAAAGAGTTCTTTACAAACACAGAGAAAAATATCTATTCTGTAACAGTGATTCATCCACCAGATCACACTTTGCTGGAGTCTCCTTCTCCACTGATTCTGGAAGGAGCCTAGGGACATTGAGGTTCCCAGGGAAGGGCAGCTGTTGTGGCTTTTTGTGTGCTGTCCATATGTGTGCATCCAGTAACATGCAACTATGTTTCACTGAAATGAGATTGCTTTTTATGCCATGCTATTAAAGATCATGCTTGTCATGCTAGAATACAGGCAAATGCATAAATAATAACAAGAAATGCAATATGTGTGTAATTACACTTCTGTTTAATAATATATTGAATGCATCTGCTATGAATGGTATGCAAAATATTTAAGAAGAGTATTCAGTCACAGAAAAATGAATGTGTTAATGCAATATTCTGCTTTATAAATTCAAATCTGGAAGAAGAGTGTGTTTAGTAGGAGATACTCTGCTCTTTGCTTTGCTTCAGATTGATTTTATATTTGTAATTGTGTGCAGGTGGCCACCAGAAGCAGGATGGTCTGATTCTGAGAAAACTAAATGATTTGTTCTGATTCCTGCGAATGAGAGTTTGTTTAGAGGCACCATGGTGCATTAAGTGTGTTGTGGTTGAGATTAACAAATGTAGGACAATTAATTAGTTCAGGTTTGCAAGTCATGAATAGATTACTCGGTCAGTACGCGTACATGTAGGGTGAGCTTTTTAGTTCTTGCTGAAACTTGTTGCTGAGATTGGTTTTGTGCCTCCTGCCGACAGTCAGAAAAGACAGAGCTGGAGTACAAATAGTGAAGTACTTGTCATTTCTGTAAAACAGTTTCCAACTGAAACCTGAAATTATATTTAATGAGCCATTCCTATAAACAGGGTTGCCATAGGTAAGTAGCAGTTTGCATGGGATTATGGAAGTTCTGTGACTGTAGAGGAATAATATTAATTCTCATGAGAGGTTACAAATGAGTAAATGCTGATGAATATGTACAAATATGTATGTGTGAATTTAGTGCTTCTGAAAGGCAATTGACAGTTCTGGAAACTGAAGACCTCCCTCTGCCAGGAAAGTGCTGTAGAGGAAAGCAGCACTGTAAAGATGTGCATGGTGCATCCTCGGTGCCACCCTGGCTGTGCTCTGCGGGCAGCCCCTCCCGGGGTGAGGAGGGGGGTCAGGCCTGCACACATTGGGGCTCACTCGGTAAAACACCTGTGGATGCGATTCTAAGCAAGCGTGTGGTAGATTATAACACATTTCAAATGTGTGCTTGAGAACTTTTTGTGGATGCTTACCTCCTCCCCCAGTCGCAAAATGCCATTAGATCAGTATCTTGCTTTATATAAGATGCTATCTTTGAACGATAGAAATGTGTGTGTGAGAAGTAGTGGGGGGGAGGGAAGTAAGACAGTGTCTTGCACCTTCTGCTACATGTCCTGCTGTTTTTTTAATAACTCATGCATTGTGTTGGTACAGAAAGTGGCTCCTAGTGAGAAGTAACAAGCTGAAATGGGGTAGAAAATGGAGAAACCAAGAGATTCTAATCCTTAAAGGTGTATGGGAGGTAAAGATGTGGGTACAGCGGCAGGAATAGCAGCAGTTGCATACATATGCACCTCTGCCATGTCCACAAAGAAGTAGCAGGAAGAAGCAACGTGGAAGAAAAATGCTGTTGCACAATGGTGTAAAGTTTTCAGAATACAAGGTTTTTCTTATTGCTTTGTTTAGTTTTAAGTTCTGTGGTTTTATGTGTAAGAAAAATGAAAATATATACTTTTATAACTATACAGCTTCATGTAATTATTTTTACCTCAGGACTGTAAGTTTTTCTCCTTCTAAGGCTAAAGTGCTTAGAAATGTTTCTGTGTCTTCACTGTCCATTGTGATTAACTCAGGATATGGCATGTGAGTTGTAGAGGTGTGGTTTATAGCCCTGATTATGAACAATATTTGAGTATAGGCTTATCTTTAGGAATGTGGCTTTGTTCATTTAAATTCAGAAAAATGTGGGTGTTTGCACAAGTGCAGTGTTCAGTTAGAAAAGTGAGATTTCAATGCAGCCAAAGTCCCATTTTTGAAGGTAGCACAGACAGTGCCCTGGTGACCTTCAGGGTGATTTACGTGCCTGAGTCACTCCAATGAAGAAAAGAATAAAAAAAGGTTGGTTTCCTAAGTTACCTGCACTGTTAAACATTGGCTGTTCTTAAACCATGCAGGGACTGCGACAAGCGAGTGTGAGAAGTGTCTTCCAGGAGCTCCAGAGACTGCAGGATTTACATGGATTCCAGTTTTAAGGAGTGATATCAAGGGCATTTTAAAGGGTTAATAGTAGCAGAGATGGACTTCTCAAAGTCCTTGTGCAGTTTTGTTTTCTTTCATAGCACCAGGGGTGTTGGTCAGATTGGACCTCAGGAGGCCATCTGCGCGGGCAGACGGGTGTGCTAGCAGCAGATCGGGTCAGCCATGGTTTTTCCTAGTTGAGGCTTGAAAACCTTCATGATTGGAGGTGCCAAAACCTATCTGTGAAGCTTTTGGTTTTAGTGTGTTAACCTCTGATTATATTTTAGTTTGTGTTACATTGCTGCTAAGTACATCTGTGTTAATTTTTTGATACTTTCTGGTCTGTTTCCCTAGTTTCAAATGCTAGATCAATAATGTGAATATATATAGTATCTTTGTTTATAGTTTACATATGAAGGGTAACTTTAACCTACTGAAGCTTCAGATCCTTCACGGCTCCCTCTGTCAACAGAGAGGGGGAGGCTCCTGTGGGAAGTATTGCAGAGGCAGAATTTCCATCTCACCATTGACTGTAATGGGGACAACTCATCTCAAGAGGCCAAAGTTGCCGTGTGAGAGTAGAGCTTAAGACATGGGAGGTCAGCATTATGGGCCTGGTTTTGTACCTGCTGCCATCAGGGCAGACTTTGCTATTTGTTTTAGCCTGTTGATGCTAAAATCCTGAGGTGGTGAGCCTTTGGAAGCTATAGTCACTTAAGCATGCATCCACATGGGATTTCCAAAATTACAGAAAGAAGTTCAGCAGTCAGTATTTGCTAGTGTTTGATAGGCTTGGGAACACAGCTGTTTCCAAATCCAGCTGTTAAAAAACCCCACCAACAAACCCTTTCAAATAAACTGAAACTTTGAGAGGTTTTCTATCCATTTCCTCTAGTTAGTGAGACAAGATTTTGCCCTTTTTTTGCTGTTCAGAAACTGTGGAGCCTTTTGGGTCTTATATAGGTTTTGGTTCAGCCCCTTGTACAGTTTCCCATGTAGGGCTTTTGTTTGTTACAGCTCCGACTTTGGAGAGCAACGAGTAGGGTGTTTCATGTGGAGCTGTGGACTTATTTTTATTGACTCAAACACACAGTTTAAAGAAAATGGGGATTGGGGGGGCAAATGAAAGTATATTTTTTTAATAAAGTGTCACCTGCAACAGACTTTTAAATAAACCTCTATATAACCATGTATGGTTTTTTTCACTTGAAAGACACTATCTCCTTCTTCTAAACATTTGCACAGCAAAGTAATGCATTATTGCATTTTCATAAATAATTGAAAAGCAACTTAAAAGAAAGTAGGCCAACATAAAAAAAAAAAGTGTTGGTTTCAAATTTGAGAGAAGAAAAATATATTTCCTTCTTGATAGCAAGTCAGTTAAATGTTATTAAATCCCATTCTCCCACCCCAACATTACCAAAGACAAATCTGACAATTGACAGTTTCATTTAAAAGAGAAACAGGGAAGAAGGTTTGGAATGCTGAGTCTGGTTTGTTTTGTTTCTTCTCCTTAAAACAATGTATTTCCCCTTGGTAAGAAAGGAATTGTGACCCCTTATCAGTTTGCAAGTGTCTAAGGAGCAAGTCTCTGGAGGTCTGCATGTTGGCTTTTCAATGCCGTTCTCCGTGCTGGGCTGTAATAATGCAAGCTATTTTCGAACTGTGCATACGTTAGTGTTCTGGCGCGGCATGATACAATAATGTGTGAAAAAGCATAAGATCACACCTTGGTGAAACTTGCAGATTTCCTGCATAATCCGACAGTGAGCTCTTGTCAGGTTTTGACTATATGTAAAGTGAGAATAAAGTTTCCAGAAGCAAAGCGCAAGCCTTGGATGCATTTTGAATGACTGTGCAGGGATTTTGGCCCGGACGTGGTTATGAATGTGCCTGATTTTAAGCACTTTCGTCCCACTGTAGCCAGCAGGCCTCCTTCAACGTTTACGATTTGGCAAATGCTTTAAGCCTTTCGCTGAATTGGAGCCTTATTTTTGCTAGTGCTGAGAAAGATCAAAGAGCCAGTGTAAATAATTCCTTAAAAACCAATCAGTAACATGAACAGTTTTCATGTAACATGCAGTGTGATGTATCTGGCGACGGAATCAGGTGTCATCAGTGCAAATGGGTTATGGCCATGGGTCTCTTCACTGGGCTGCTGGCACATCGGTCCTGAGCTGGTGTGGCTGAGAGAAGACGGGCTGGCTGGAAGTGAAAACGTGTTTGGTTACAAATGCTCTGAATGCAAGATGAGGATCAGTGCCTTTATTTCAGCAGGGGCTGTGCTTGGGCTCTGGCCATTGATTTGTGCTGTACCAGAAGCAGCAGGCGCCGTGTGGGAATTGCTGGGTGAGGTTCTTGCATCAGGCAGGAGGCCTGACCAGCAGGTCCCAACAGCCCTTTCTGACCTGGGGACCAAGAGATCCATGGTTGTGCCGATATTAATGTGTTGCTTAATGTGCTCTAAGGATAGAGCTGCTCAAAGAGTAGATCCCAGTGAGGGGAAGCTTCAAGTGACTTATCTGTCCTGCAGAGTAAAAAATGTCAGCATGTGCATTCTCTCCCGCCTTCCTCCCAGATTTACTCCATCCTCTTTTATTTTTTATAACCAGTGCAGCTGTATTTTTAGTCACTGCCCACCATTTCCAAAATGTGTGATACATTTGTTAAGGATTTGAAATTTGGGATACTCTGATATAACTTCATGTAGGTTTTATAGAAACACCTGACGTGTGTGTTTAGTTGCTAAACACCTTCTGTGCTTGATTTATCCTCACAGGTTGTCAAGATATTCAGATGACCTGAAACTGAGGAAGTGAGAGGGAGCTCAGCTGGCAAAAGTCTGACATTGAGTCTCACTGCAGCTGAGATTTGTTTTGCAGAGTTGAGCCCTAGCTACGTAGGCGGTGAAGAAAGTCTTCTTCACCTTCACCATTGTATCCAAATAGCTCTGAGCAGCATCGTTTTTTGCAGGTGATGAATAACCTAGTTAGCTCACATTGTTTCAATCCAGCGACAGTTCTTCTCTGAGAAGGCATGGTGGTAATTTGTGATAGCATATTCGTGTTCAGGCTCAGTGGCAGAGATGCTCTGGTTCTTTGGTAGGTTTTCTCAGCCAGGGAAACCACCCTGTGAGCCAGCTACCATGGACCACTGTGCACTAGTGACTTTACATTAGCCACTACTGTTTTATATGGCTCATCATGTTGGCTTCTAGTGAAGCAGGTGCACACCTTTTAACCTAGCTGGGTATTTTCAAGGTTCTGTGGCAATTGTGGTCACCAGAGGCATGCAGATCTTGAGATTAAACACATGGAGGATGCTCATAAAGCGGTGTAATTTTCTGTTGTCGCAGAATTTCCTTTCCCTTTGGTTGTCCTGACCAGTGTCTCTTAGGTGTAAGGTCAGGCCTGTCTGCCTTGGGAGGTTTCCTGTAGAGGCTGAAGGAGGGCTTTCTGGGCAGAAGACAGAGTCATGTTGTTGACAGAGAACAGTGTGCATCATTGTTTGTGTTATTGCTGTTTTACATTTTTTTTGTATTTGTAAGAACAGCATATTGATGGCTGTGTGTTAAAACTCTGTCTTTTAGTGGCTCGTTTGTTTTCTGAAAAACGAGGAAAGCTACATTTTTTCTAAGAAAAACCCCAGAATTATATTGGAACAAGTACTAGCGCTGTGTTCGTACATGATCAAATTCAGGAAGATTAGGGCACTGTGTATAAATTGCCTTCATGTTAGCTGGGTTAGCAGCTGTCAAATGAGTGATTACAGACGTTGGCATAGCTTTCTTTTCCATAATCACTGTGAAACAGGGATGGAAATGTAACAGATGCCATTTAATATGGACCAGCACCTAGGTTCTGTTTCTGGGTCTGGCTCTTTGTTGCCTTGTGGCCAAAGTTTCCTAGCATCTTTTTTGCTTTAATTCCTCACTACTTATAAATGAGATAACAGTACTCCCTCACTTTACAGGAGGTATCTGAGGCTGTCTGTTAAATCATTTGAGATCCTTTGATGAAAGATGTGAAGTGTATGCAATAGCATTAATGATAAGATTAAATAGAATAATTCTGTTGAGATTGAGAAAAATTATTGCTCCTAGATGAGTTTTGCTTTGCTGGGTAGTGTTAACCTTCTGCAGGAAATAATTTGGTCTGAGACTGTGTTGGGGTTTCGGTTCCTGGGATTTTTTTATTTTTTAACTGACAAGGCTTTTTGATACCAGGCACTACAATTGAAGTCCTGTTGAAGAGCAAATGAAGTGTTGTGATGCTATTTTTTGCAGCATAGGAGTCTATGGTGACTCATTTAGTGTTCATAATGCCTGTGACAGATTAAAAAAAATCAAATCAGTTACTCCCAGTGAGACAGATACACTCAGCCAGACCCTATTTGAGAATTATTTGCTGTACTGTTAAGACGAAAGTACACATCTTCCCCCTCCCCCCCTGAAAGAATCCAGCTTATCATGAAATGTTTATCAGAGCCATATAAACATTTCTCGACTGCTGAATTTTGAAGGGAAATTCTTTTCGTCTAACATATGTATTGCAAGCAAAACTCTTCACAGATTTTAAAAAATAAATTAGCTTGGTTACAGCCCTACTTATTACCAAGCATGCCAGCATCTGGCAAGGGTATGGCGATCTGGGAATTCACTGCTTGTAGCCATGGAACAAAGTGTTCTGATCCGACCTCAGGCAGCGAGTCCAGGACTTGAACTGGAATCTTCAGGAGCAGAGAAGTCTTAAGTGTCTGGAAAACTGGCCTGTTGAGTCACCACGCAGGCACTAAAACAAAACTAATTTTAAGCAGGTCAGAGTTCAGTGATTCCCTCAGGAATCTAATTTTTTTTCCCTTAAAAAAAGAAGTCTCATGTTTTAAGTGAAAAGGGTCAAAGTTGATGCACTGCTACAATTTTTGAATGCTTTCCCTTAAGAACAGCCACCCAGGCTAGGATTAGCATGAAGGGCTGCTAGGCTGGCACTTCAGTGTCTGGGTTAAAAATATTTTAAAGCAGTAAATGCAGTCAGAACGGGGAGAGAGATCCCTGGGAGCCTTCCTATTCAAAAATGTGCGAGCTCAGGGCAGCAACTGCAATGTAATTTAGGGCAGTATATGCTTCATAGCTTTGGAGAATATTGCCTCTTGTTAATGTTACATTGGAGGACAGTGGGATAGTAGTAATTTTAGAAAGGTGGTATTCCTGATTTTTTTACATTGGAAGCTTCAGAATAAATAAAAAGAAGCATCAATTGAGGAAGAAATGTAACTGCCGAAGCCCAGCAATGAATCCACTTCTGAGCAGTCTATAGAAACGATAAGGGAAAGCGGGTATAGAAACATTTTCGTGGGAATGCAGCTGCAAAAGGAACTTAGCAGACAAAGACAAAACCAGGTACGTAATTTAAATGTGGGCAAACTTTTGCCTGAGAGCCCAGTGAGGAGCCTGCTCACATTAAATTACAAAGTGTTTTGGGGGATCAGTTGACAAAAAGCTTGTATTGCTTTTCTGTTGCTGAAGAAGTGGGACTGTTTATAAGCAGGGATGATTCAAATACCTGTTTTACAAAAAAAAGCGTGCAAGAGTGAAAGATTTTTCGTTCCTATTCCTTTATTATTTCCTTCTTTTTCCTTTTGGATCTTGCTGTTCCCTTTAACATTTGCAAGTGCAAAGGATGCGGTCCAGGCTACCTAGGGAAGCTTGAATCTGAGCTCTGTGTCAGTCATTGTGAGCTTGGTGATCTTTGTTTCTCTCTTAGGAAATAGTCATGCTTGCACAACAGGGCAAATGCAATGCGCAGATGTCAGAACTGCTAAAATAGAGAGGACTGTCTAGGAAAAGCAATGCCAAATCTAATGGCTAGAGTAGGGAAGTAGCAGCTAGGACTTGTGGCTTCTTTTCTTCCCTGTGCCTCTGCATGGCTGTAGGCATATCTCTAGGCTAAATGGAAAGCTCGTTCTTGGTAGTGAGTTGTAGCTCATGCAAACCATAGTTGATGGGAGGATGTTGGTGGGAATAGTTGCCCACGTATAGGTGCAAGATCTGTCTGGTCATCGGTGCAGTAGTCGGAATGGTCTATGACATAAGATCTGTTCCAGGAGACTTCCCCTTTGATGTGTAGTAATTGTTAGGTATGTGGCTTTTTGAGTGAATGAGCTGTAAAGCTTAAATTTGTTAGGAGAACCTTGGTCTGCCTTGCTAGTACACAAAGTTATTGGAATGCTTCTTCGTGTTCCCGCAGGTATACAATGCACAGGGATTTGAATGGCAGGATGTATGACGCTCTCAGATCCAATTTGTCTTCCAGGTTACGGCAAGGCTCCATTTTCCTCAGGCTTAACAAGTAGCGACCATAGTTTACTGAAATATTTATTCAAATTTAGGGTAAAACTTACTGACATGCATTTAAGATCACAGTTTATAGCCCTTTGAAGTCTGCATGTTTGAAGGAAAAAGAAGTGCTTAGGATAAGCTGAACTTGAATTAAATCGTGTAGGCAGATAACAGATTGAATTTGTGGTATGGCTCGTTTTGCTAAAGAAATAAGTCAAGCAATGAGTAATGCTGGGCCAACTTCTATCACAACAGGAGGTGGTGTAGCTTTAGTGCAAGGTGGTGTGGTTCACTGAATCTGAATTATGGACCAGTTCTCCTGACTTCAGGGATGATGGAGGTTCTGAAGAAAAAAAGTTCATTTATGAGTTGTATAACTTTATGATTCACAATTGTAAAGCTGGGATAAATGAAACAGAATTCCAGCCGCAGTACTTTCATCTGCAGTGATTTGAAACTTAAAAACTATGAATTGTTTAAAGGTTTGAATTTTTTTCCTTTTTGAAATATGCATGTATTTTCACTAACGTGACCCCGTGGAAACTTTGCAATAAGGAAGAACTTTAGGGAGATGAGGCACAATGTGTTTTGGGTAGTTCCCAAATATAGTGCTGAATTTTTAGTGTGATCTCTGCGTTAGTAATTCCACAGTTGTCCTTGTATCCAGCCCCTTTTAAATCTTCTCATAGCGCAAAAGGGTTGCAGCATGTGCATGCTGTGCTGATCTTTTTTGTTTAACTGGCAATGCTTTTGCACTCCAACTAGCTATCAGAATATGATGGGTCAACAGGATCGTTCTCTTTGTCATGAAGCACACCTGAAATATCTGCTTAGGTAGTGCCTGTGATTTCTCAGCAAATATTGAACCCAGTGGGGAGCTGCAGGACTCACCTCCATCTCCCAAGGGTTAACAGTAACCTATAATAATAATCTTGTGGCACAAAAATGCTTCTTTTTATGCATTACCTATTTCCAGAGGCCTAATTTAGGTTTTGTATCAAAATGGATATCACAAACGCTTGAGATTCCTGCTGAGAAGGAAAGTGCTACTGAGAGACTTCGTTCTCTGTTATTCTCAGGGTGTCCGGGAGGGGTGAGGAGGCAAGGAAACAATTGCTGGTATCTGTAGCATGATGGGTTACAAAGGTAAAGTAGTTTGACAGTATTGTTCCTGTGAAAGCTGGCCTTTGGTTACAATATATATATGTGTGTGTGTAAATACGTGTGTTTTCATGTATGGGGCAAATTTACGTATCAACAAGAAAAGAAAAGTTTTATTTGGTAACTGCACAAAAATTTCACCTGTGATTAAAAGAAAAGAAAATTGTCATGGAGTAAAATGAGATTGTGTTTTCATGCTTAAATATACAGACAGCTACGCTTGGAGATCCACACGCGTGTGTTCCTGCTCTCTCTGTGTACATTTCATGCCAAATTCTGCTGTAGATCCAGTTGAACTGTTTTCATTGGTTACTTTCCTTGAGGATCTGTTTGTTGAATGTTTTCACATAGAAAAATCATGTTTGGTTTTGTTGTTTTTGTGGTAAGAAGTCGAAACAAGGAAAACAAAAGCTGGATTTTAAACAAGAAGGGTTTTTTTGAGATGAGAAATGCTTACTGAACACCCAGATAGCTTCTTCCTCCCTGGTACTGATTTTCCATTGGAAGTGCATGTAGGGAGGAAAAGGAAGATTTTAATAAAACTTGACAAATACTTGTGTTTCTGAACTTCCTGGCAGTTGCTATTTTTCTCTGTTCTTTTGTACAAAACTTGGTCTTACTGAATTTGTCCCAAACCACCTTCCCTCCCTTTTCTGCCTGAGTAGATGCCGTCAGGGGTGGAGGAGGTGTCTCACAGCCTGCCTCCTGCCCAGCCCACCGGCACATGCCTCCTCCTCCTCTCCCCAGCCCCTGCTTTAGGTGGCCGGGCTGTTCCTCTTGGAGAAGCTGTTGCCTTTGCTCAGTCTCTGGAAAGAAGGGGTTCCTGGGGTTCCCTGTTGCTCTAGCCTGGCAGGTTCAGGTGCTGAGATGTGGATGGGGTCTCTTGACCTTTTGTTCCTCAGTTTTCTTGTATTTAAGGATGTACAGACTTACCATCACACATGAGCGTTGCAAGAATTAATTACCATTTGTATGGTTTTGAAGACTTACAACCTTAAACAAACAAGAACTTAATCAGGTTTTTTTTTTTTTTTCGTATTTATACTATAGGAAAAATCTACTAATTTATTTCCCAGCACATGACACACAAAAAACTATCTTCACACTTCTGAGTGGAGCTGGGGCTTGATGCCAACGCTTTTTTTTTTTCCGTAGTGAATATGGTATACTTGTACACACAGATAGAGTGGTACAACCTTACAGTTTCACTCGGGAGGTGGAAGTTTTTTTCTTACTGTGGTTTTGTACTTAATAAGCTGTAAATACCAGGCACTTCTGTTTGGCCAGATTCTTTGTCCTCATTACTGCACCCATTGCCAATGTCCTTTAGCATGTCAACTTCTTTGGAGTAGCTCTGACTAACTAGTAAACTCTATGTCTTTTTTTCCCCCATATGTTCTGCCATCTCCTTATACATTAATTATTGCACTTAAAGAATCTGGGGATTAGGGAAGGAGAATGGAGACAAAATATAATAGGGATGCTTGTCACCTCTTTCTTATCTTCTTTCCTCTGTGTGTGGAGAAGCCCTTTAGTAAATCAATTTGGGAGGGAGAAGTAATTCTTGTCCCACACCCGATGCAGCCCTACCAAAATGTCCTACGGTGTCCTGGTTAACATGGAACATCTAGGCACAATGTGGTGAAGGAAGTCGGAGTTTATGACTGTCTCTGCATTTGCCGTCACAAGGGAGTTAAATCAGAGCTAAGGGTTTTTTCTTTTGTGTTTTAATTTCCTTTGTTTTAAGAAAGTATTTTTTTAAATGAAGTGGGGGAGGAGAGTAATATGCCACTGACATGCTTTGGGATCTGAGGCTCCTGTGGACCCCATAGGATGTCAATGGACTCATTAAGATTTAGCCAAGTTTTATGCATTATTCATAATATACATTCACAGCATGCACCCTAAAGACTGTCTCCTGTGAATGCTTAGTCAGAATCATTTGCATTCTGTATTATGGATCCATAATATAGAATACATTTAGCTAGATTTTGTGTATTATCCTTTACACATATTTCTAGGCTTTACTGTTCTGGCATATGCAGCAAATGTGTTTAAACAATAGCATGCAGTTGTGTTTTGTTGCTCCATAAAAACTAATGCATAATAAGGACCCTGATGAAAAATAATTATTGCATAAGAGTAATGGACAGGCTTTTTCCTCTTTCTAGCTTCAGTGACAGTTTAAATTTACTTTTCTAACATGTTCAGGAGGTCTTTTAAATTCTGGGCTGATATTTTGTAAAGTTTTTGTTTCAAATACACACAAAAATAATTTTTGATGTGGAAGGTTGGCAGCTGATGAAATATCAAATTGAAGCTGAGATGCGTAATAATCATAAGAGTCATTTGCTGTGAGTTTAATCCTGTGAACATTATTTCTGCTGTACATGACAAGACGAAAGAGTCAACAAAACACATCAGAAAATTAATTCTCTTCCTGTCATCTGAAGCATTGAAGCTCCTCTGTTTTCTCTCTTCCTCAGCTGCCATTATGTCATGGTGATTGGTCTGATCTCACCTTTTCCACATATCAGCAGAGTGGCCGAGACATATTCTTTAGCACACCTCTCCCTTAGTTTCCCCACGGGAAATGGTGCTCCTTAAAATCCTCTGTAGTAGCTGTCTACTTAGATTCACTCCTTTAGCACCCCACCACCACTGTCGATAGAGAACATGCCTGTGGGTAATACTGCTCTTGTGAAAAAATGGTATTTATTTTGGGGCCAAATTGCAGTAGAGTAAAGTCAGGGAGATATGAGAATTATCTTCCCTCTGCAGAATCTGTTAAGGGATCATTTTTATGAAGTGTCTTCCAATTTGGGGATCATAAAAATATCTCTAGTTGTCAGTCCCTGTGCATGAAAACACCGGACAGGCAAAATTCAGGATCTTGTGGCATCTTTTGCAGATCCATTTTCTTTGGGGAGCAGCCCCCATATATCTTCAGAAAGACCTAGGGAATGTCAGCCTTTCACCCGTCAGCTTGTTCAGGGAAGCACTAAAAGATTGTACAGGTTACAAAAAACTGTTAATACGGCGATGTCCATGTCTCAGGAGCCTGGCTTATGGTGAGGAACCACTGTTCCTTGAGCCTAAATATACACAATATACACGAAGGATATCAAGTGACTTACAATGTCAACTTTTTTGCAAATGTTGTAATACTTGATTAAAAGCCAGTGCTTATCAAAATACTTAAAATAAAAAACAAGTCTTGATATCGTGTAAGATTGAAATGTTTTTTCCCATCGTAGGCTTCACAGAAGAATGTTTTGGCAAAGTAGTGTTGGGACGCAAATAGTTGGTATAAAATGAGTCCAGAATCCTAAGGATTATTTATATTTACTTTTTTCCACTAGTTCTTCAAGTTTACCTTTAGGCACCATCCATCTATACATACCCAGAAGGTACAATAGATAGTTAGGAAGGATTTTGCTGTGGCCTAAGCCAAGTGGAAACATGCTGTCCTTTGGTCCAAAATCAACTGTCGAGCTCCCAGTAGAGTAACATCTAAAATACAAATGTTTTATTGCCTTTCTGTTCAAAAAAGATTACTAGTTTTTCATGAGAATTTTTCACAAGTGAATTGAGAATTTCTAATTTGTAAATTTGTAAATACATGTATTTTGCATCATGCCATTGCTGTTTCTTGTTCCTTTTGCTTACACAGCAATTGACAGTTCTGATGTTTAAGTCTGATGCATAAAAGCAAAACATTTACATGGGACGGGGACAGGAAAGAAAGACAGCAAGTATGAGACTGAGATCCAGGTTTCCCCTCAGCTCTGTGTTGAAGTTTTTCTTATTATCTGCCTTGAATCTTGAGCTTTCCTTTCTTGTCCTCTCCTGTTCCCTCTCCTCCCCAGGTCTTGCTGCAGCCCTGGCAGTTCTTTGCTGCACCAGTTCCTCCTTGCTGTACCCTGAAAGCTCCAGCATAAAACCCAAGTAATACATGCATCAAAGATTACTAGCTTGGTCTCTGCCACCTGCTTACGGCAGTTACATTATTGTTCCACCTCACTAGTTGGACGTCAGCATCTGGGACCAGTGAAAACATTTTTTTTTTCCCATTGCAAATCAACAGAACAGGAACATAAACAATGCTTAAAAAACCAAGGCATCAAAATACCCCTTCCAGATTCATGAATATGCTATATATAAGCCTAACTTCTGAGATTTTCTTTTATTCTCATGAATACCATTTACATTTCAGCAAGTGCAAGTTCATTTCCATTTTTGATGGAAAGCTCTGGAAGCTGCTTCTGGAAAGTGGGTAGAATGTTCCTTTTAGTCCATCCCAGTTCATGCCCCAGCACTGCATGTACGACACCTGGATCTCCAGAGCATTTGGCAGGTTTGCGCCATCTGATGAATTTTCAGCAATCTAAATTCATACTGTAAAATGTGCAGTAGTGCAATAAGCATGGGTTTTGTAAGTGTTATTAGGCTTATGATGTGGAAAATAAAGAACTTGCTTCCTACTGTTTAGCAAAATTTCTAGGAAATTCCTAGCAGTTTTATTTAATATTTGCAATAGGTAGCTTTATCTTTCTAAATGATTTTAAACAGTCTTTCTTCAGTGAACAGCTGTTTAAATAGGAACCAGGATATGTAGAAAATGAGCATTTTACATTAGCTGGACTCATGAGGGATGGTAAGAGAAGGAGAGTTTTCTTTTTATGTAATAATCTCTGTACCTCCATAGTAGTATCTGGCCTAAAAGAGTACCTCTATGGCAGGTTTCAGTTCAAGACTCCTCAGATACTGTGTAACCGTGCTTTATAATTATACTATAGAGGCAATGGTTTGAATGGATCGTTTTTAAAGGGTTTTGGTGGGTCGCCTACTGTATTGTTATTCCATTGTAATTAAAAGGTTGTGGGTTTTTTATTTCTGACTCAGTTCATCAGAGGAAGGCCAGACTTTCCAGTTAGCTGATACTGTTGTATACTTTGTTCTCTTGGCGTTCTCTCTGTCCTTTGTCCAAAATCATCTGCATAGTATTTCTATCCATCTGTGGTGTTAAAAAATCTACTGTCAGAACCCTCATGCATCGTGGAGTTTTAAAAGTAATAGATTCTGATTTCCTTTTTATTAGTCCTGGTTCTCAGCCTTTATAGTTCAGGGTCTTTAACTTTGCAACAGTAAAATTCAATGCTTTAAAAAAAGAAGCTGAGGTATTTATATGATCACAAACACTGATGCTTTAAGGAAAGCACCAGGTATTCCAAGACAATAGAAAATGTTCATGGGTATTTGCAACCCTGGAACTTCCTGGAATACATGATTAAAAGGGGCCACAAAGACTCTCCAGTTGGTTGTGTGTGCCTCCCACACAGATCTTTCACCTTGTGGTTCTTCATAGGGTGCATAATATCCAAAGAAAAAAAGAGAGACTGTGTCTCTCATATCCCTGGTTCTCTATACAGTAGAGTTGAGACTGGAGGGATACTGAGGATGATGAACTGTGTTTAGTGGAGGTAACACCATGAGACTGTTCTTTCTGCTTAGGTAAATTTATCAGAAGAATAATTTCCCCAAAAATTTAATTGAAGGAGAAGTGCAAATTCACACAAATTTCTGTACTGGGCATTGCTCAGCTGCTCTGCCAGACCGAAGACCTGTGCCTTTGGAAGAAGTATTCCTCACTAGTGCTCTCAGTCTGACCCCTTCCACTGGTCTTTACTTTGTTGCTTGTATCATCAGGTGGGCAGGGAGCAGACCCTTCTCTCCTGCTTCCCTTTCTCCTTCCTTACAGGAGCTGCAGAAATGCTCATGTATCATGAGCCATGCTCAGCCAGCAGGACTCTTCACTTCCCAGTGTGGACAAGGCATCATCTGTGTTCTGGGTTTTGTTGCCCAGCTGCTTGGGTTTCTGATATGTGTCTATTCAGAAATAGTTGTCCCTGCTGTTTTTCTGTAACATTTTCTGTGTGTATACAAGTTTCTCCCAGGAATAACAACAAAATTCCCACCAGCCCTTTTCGGGTGGTTGCTAGTAAATCTTGAAGTCATGCTGGGGCTTGCTGTCCTTGCCAGGCTGTTCCTTTACCTCTGTTGCATCTCACCCTCAGCCCAATTAGCAAGATGTACAGTAGCCTGCCTGTTATTTGTTCCCGTGTTTAAAAACCTAAACTTGCTTTTCACCATTTTCTCACTTTTGCCAGTTTTGCAATAGTGGCACTGCTCTGATCCTAATGATTTGTCTTAGCACTGAGACCATTTTGTAGTGACGGATGAAAAAGCAAAGCAAAGAATTTAAAGCTACATTCATTCATCTCTGTTATTTTAATGCTAAATATCAATGATATATATTATTGCTATGTTACTGCTGATTAAAATGTGCAAGAAAGAGTTGTGTTTTGGAGGTCAGACTATTTTAATGAGTAGAGGGGATGAGAGCCCTGTTGAAAAGGGTAAAAGCTAAGGAGGTATGGGTAGGTATGTCCATTTGAAATGTGTGCCATGTGTGCTGAGGGTGACTTGGTTCACACAGAATATTTGCAGTCAAGTCAAAAATAGAACTCATAGCTTGCATGCTTGTGCTTCCTCAGTCCAATCCCTTCAGAAACAAATCTCCACGTTACTTAAAAAGAACAGAACTGAGACATGACCACTGGCGTTTGCATTGATTGCCTGGTAATCTAGAGTGAGACAGAGGAGGAAAGCAAGGGGCAAAAATTGGGACAATATATTGAGAGACTTATGCAGATGTTATGGGTGTTGTATTAGCCCTGCTGTGTAGTACTTTGGTCTTCATGAGTGTCAGTCCATCATCTCCTTTAAGCACTGGATTAATACAAATACTTCAAAACTGGTGCTAGTGCAGTAATAATATATGACTGTAGTTCACCAGGACTAGGGATGATACGTAGTAAATAAACTGCAGACAGTTGCAGTCTGTGTTGCAGCTGGCTTGTTTCCTAAATATTAATACTAATACCACACTGGAAAAGTAAAACAATGTAAAAGAATTGGTTGGAAAAATCTGTACAGGTGTAAAAGTTTAGCATACGGCAGAGCAGAGATTGCCAATGAAAATGACAGATGATTAACATTCATTAAAACTTTCAATTAACACCTTGAAAAGTTCCATGAAATAATACTGCATTTAAATAATGTGTGATCTCTCCAAGCGTTCTTCTACCTGTTTTTAAGGGAAGGAAGGAGAGAGAGTGAAGAGGGGAAGTGTATTCCAAAAGTACTTACTACAAGGATTTTTTTAGCCCTTGGTTTGTTTTGGAGTTCAGTGGTCTATGTGATGAATAAATCAAGTTTGAGCTGTCAGTGTGGGAAAAGATTTGGCCTGGATAAAAGTTAGTCATTTTTATATTCCCAAAGATGAGCAGATACTTTCTTATCCATATTTTTATTGTGAGCATGAGAGAGAACACACGAGAAACGGCAGGGCAATGTGAAAGATGTTCTGATCCATTAGCTAATTACAGAGATTAGTACATAACAGTAGTTGCAGTCCTGCCTCTCTCATTCCACGCTGCTCTCAGCTTCATCGGGCTCTCTCACATTACAGAGGATTCTAGGTCTGTGCCTTTTCCTGGTGGTGGATACACATGAACTAAGGCAGAAAGATTTGCCTCATCTAAGTAAGCTTTGTGACAGTAAATTAAGAAGTCAACGTTAAGAGCTAACTTAGATGTCAGTTCTTAACATCAGCTGTTAATTGTACCGAAAAAAAGCTTACAAAATCAGCTGTGCCCTGGCTGCTTTGACCCAAAGAATTGTGTTTCTGTAGGGAAAGAAGCATCTTGGTCTCTTAAGACTAGGTGTGTGGTTTAAACAATGCAAATAAATTAATGTGGATATTACCTATGGATTACTTGACCCTTGGAATTTGACTTGTTTATTTCAGAAAGCATCCATTGACCCTGGCACTTGCAATCTTTTTTCCGTTTTTTTATTACTGGGCCACTTCTGTGGTCCTGGCTAGACTCAAGTGCCACAGAGCTCTGGGATCCAGGGGATCCAGGCTTCAGGCTTGATTTCCCTTACTCTGCTCCTGTTGGAAGTTCTTGCATTAGTTCTTCATCGTCTTTATGTCCTCTTCATACTTGGATCCAATCAAGGCAAGAGTGTGGCTTTTTAAAATGTAAGCCCACCTTTTCCTTCATTCTTAAAATGCTATTTCATAGGTTTAGAGTTTATGTCTATATGTCATCATGTTTTCACACAGTGTCTTAGAGCTACCATATATTTGAGGTAGCTGAGGATTAATGAGGAGGATGTGGTGGCTTGTAAAAAATACTACAAAATAGCTTCATTTTTAAAGTTCTCTGCCTTTGGGGTTGTGGGGAAAGGATAGAGGAATAAATAAGAAGTCCTCTATCTAAAATACCAATTAAAATGCTCAGTACTTACTTGGGCCAGTATGTATAAATGTGATTAAGAACGGTTTTTTCCTGTTTTAAACTTGGCTGTCACGATGTTCCTCTTCACCACCACCTGTAATTATCGACTAGACTTTGCCATATCAAGACTGCAGCTCTTTCCCCACTTCACTGCATCTGCATTCCAGTGTGGGCTGTACCAGCCAGAGGGCTCTGGCCTTGACACCAGCTTCATGGGTTGGCGTATGTCTGTCATGCTTAGGGCTAGTGCCCTCTGCATTGAACTAACCGCCTCCATGTTGCAAAGCTCTGGGCTTGTAGTTTTTCTTGGTCCTTGAGGTGTCCCTGGGATGGTTTTGTGGCACGTTTTGAGTTCTGGCAATTCAAAATACCAGAATTACTGAGCAGATAGCATGGTAGAGTGGTGGCGAGGGGTGACTTTTCTATAACATACCATTGGGTTGTGTGCTTCATCTTCTGGGTTGTTGGTTTGTGGGTGTTAAGAGGATGAGAGGTCTGCCAGAAAGGTTGAAGGAGCCAAATTTGGCATTACATGTAGACATAGTCTTTGTGTAGCTTGCACGCTGGGATGGACTCCCATGTCAGAATATCCCCTTGAAGGGTCTTCACAGTTTGTTTCAGAAGGGAGCCAGGGAGAAAAATAGGGGGTTTTTTGCAGTGTGGACAAGCAGGGCACCTCAGTGCAGGAGTAAACTGAGAAGTGAACTAAATAAACCACGTGTGCACACTCAGCCTTCCAGTTGAAGGGTAAATGAGAAAGCAGGGTTGGAAAGACAGTATCAATTTAAGCATACTTGGAAAGGGCCTTGACCTCTCCATTTGGTTCTGGGGACCCCCACCCTGAAATAACATGCAGATGATGGGGTACAGTTAAGTAAAACTATAATTAGAAGCAACAGGAGGGAAGAGAAAAATCTGTCAGTCTGCTATCTTTTTGCATTTGACTGCTCTTGGATTGCTATTTTCAAAAGTGATCCACAGTGGCATCTCTTGGCTTCCAGGAAGGCAATGGGAATTTTATAGCTGACGTCAATGGGAGCAGAATGAGACTGATGTTAAGTGCTTTTTTTATAACCCTGTCCCTAGTGTACAGTCAGTTTCATTGTTTGCCCTGATATTTTTGTGGGTGTTACATAGATCAAGAACGAGAAAATAGTGCTTAAGATGGACAAGTTGTGATTGTGAAACCGCCAAACTGTCAGAGAGGCTCTGGGGGGACAGCTGTGGGGCTTGGGACTGCTGTTAATGATGTTACAGATTTGACTAGATTTTCATATGACACTGTTTGAGCACCTTTCCTTCCCAGAGGACATCAACAGTAAAGTCCACCCTCTCTGATACAAGAAAATCCAGGGCAGTTCTACTGATGAGCTCATGATTTGCTACAAATAAGAGGAGTTTGGCCCTTTAGATTTCAGTTTGTGTTGTCTGCCTGAAGCCTGACACCACGCATAAGTTCATGCATTTGACACAGGATGTAGGAAGAATACATATTTTCCTACAGCATTTTGACAGGCTGATCCATGGTGAGACCTTTACACTGTGATGTCTATTCTCCCTTGATCCGTGTCTGACATTCACTAACATGAATGGCCAATACATGTGTGTGTAGAAGGGCTATTTAGACCTAAGACTTGCTTATCCTAGCACGGAAGCTAATCTCTTTCACTCTGCTAAGGTCAAGGTTGAAAGATGACTCCAAAGAGGAAAGAAAAGGGAAGACAGGTTTGAAAATGGATACAAGGAGAACACACAAAATATGCCACTGTAAATGCTGATTTGTAATCTCTCCCTTCCTCTCTTGCCATACTTTTTTCTTTCACTGTCCCAGTTTATTCATTAAGTATTTATTGAAATATGTGGTAAAAGTATTTGTCTAACTAATGAACTAATTAGGCAATAGGTGATGGATTTAAATTTGTAGAATTCATATTCAGACAGATGCCTGAGAGTGGGGTCAGGGGTTACCCCAGCAAACTTCATCCGCCTTACAGTACATATTCTCACATGCTGCAATAGAGTGGTGTTCTCGTGGTATGGGGGGAAAAAATTGTGGTATGCAGGACAAAAAACTGATTAGGCTGATCAGCCTTTGCCCCTTCTCCAGGGGATTGCTTTTTAGGTCAATCAAGAGAAATCTGTGTGGAATGTAATGGCATTTGTTGAGCAATCAAAAACTTACCCTTGAGCCTACAAACTGCTCTTGTGGTATTTAACAAGAGGGGGAAAAATATAAAAAAAAAGATAACCTGTGTTGCTTTTCCCCCTCTCTTTTAAGGAAGGAATAATAGTTGCTTGACACTGGCAGGAGTCTGTCATCTTGTGATTATGTTGCTGTTTTTAATTGAGTTGTTTAAAAAAATTTGGTGAGGGATAGTCTTAGTACAGAGAAGTCAGGGGATGCAGTAAGCCGATTTTTCAGTAGCCCTGTACCATCATATGTAATACAGTATTTTTTTGAAATTACAAATGCAGTGTAACATATGGGAAGAAGCTAAGCCTTGCACCAAAAGCATTGATTTCATTGATCTGTGTTCTGTATATTTCTTTGGGTTTTATTCTTTTAAAAATACTAGCCAAAACAAACTGTCTCTTTACCTCAATTTCTTCTTCTAGTAGAAAGAAATGTTTCCATGTGTAGGTTTATCACCTTATCTGCTCTGAAAACCTTACATGAAAAGAGCACTAAAATTATGATGAAGTGCAGTAGATTTGTAAAAGTGCACTCTTTAAGATAGTGTTTAAGTGTGTAAGATGAGATAACTTCCTGCTCCAGAGCTCGTTTAATCATACATGTGACCTGCTGACATAAGAGTGGCAGAAGTCTGACTGCTGTACTGCAAAGATGGTAGTCATGTCAAACGTCTGCAGCCCCTCAGATGAGTGTTTCTGTCTACCTGTGGCAGGTTTTTCTTCAAAGTGAAATATGTGTTCATTAAAGCCTCAGTCATGCAAGTTGTTTTGCAAGATGAGGACCTTTACTGGTACCCTTGTAGCAGCATGGAAGTCAATGAGGCTTCACATGCAGCCTTCTACACATATGTCTGGCAGGACTTTGGCCTGAGTTCTCTGGCTCATGATCTGAGAAGAAAGCATTCACCCTTCAGTTGTGAAGAGGCTGTTTTTTCTGCTATTGTATATATAATGTCTTAGATTGTCTTTGAAAATAATTTTTGTATTTCTTTCGTTTGGAGCATACCATGTCATAGCATCGTCTGAGTTTAGCGCATCACCTGAGTTTAGCACATCATTTGCTTTCAATGTTGGAAAGCCAGAGCTCTTGTAAAGATTTAAATTTGTCTGATAATATTTAATCAGTTCACAGACGATGCGTGCCTGAACTGTAAGCACTCCTGAAGAGCTTGCACCTTTAAAAAAACCCTGAAGTACACTGATAATGTTGCAGAGTGTAGAGAGGTTTAAAATTATTGGAGCACTTAATTTTTTCTATAATTGCTTCAATTTGAAGGGAACTAGGCAAAATACCAAGCTGAAAATGAGTTGCATTAATCGAAAAATTCATCAGTCAGAAAGTAGGATTTAAACCAAAATGCCCAATTAGTACAAAAAAACACACTAAAAATGTTGGAGCTAAAGCCTTAAAGTGATGGGGCTCATATTCCTTTGTGTTGGCTGTTGACTTTAGAGGATATTAGAATAGCTTCACGTTCATTTCACTGAAAAAACACGAGGAATTAAGGTGGAGGCTGAGGCACATTGCTTAGAAGGGAAAGCAGTGCACAGGGAAACCCTGGCTCCTGGTGATGTACGACAGTGGGTATCAAATGTGCGGATAGATAAGCTAAAGTTCAATATCTTTTTATAGTAAGCTGACAATAAGATAAAATATTTAACACCACTGTGGATACCTTATGGTGGGTAAAGAGCTTTTTGGTACTATGTAATTATATTTCATAATGATTTAATGAGCCTTATTTAAAAAAAAAAATAATTGTATCGTTTCAAAGGTACCACAAAAACCAAAGCAAAAATGAGGTACATTGCTGCAGTTCAAGGCTCTTTTATAATGTTCAAGTCAACAAGTTCACCATTAAAAATCGTTTGTCTAATAAAGTCTGTTTTTCTGGCCTGACAAATTTAGCATAGGCACTGATTGTTACTAAACAAGGGAGAGCTAAAACGAATTTATTTTTGAAAAAGGATGAAATACTAAGTGTGCATATTAAATATCACTGGATCTTAGTAGGTCCTAATGAGTCTTGACCACATATGGTTTCACTACACCACATGGTAGATTGTCATATGCCAGGTTTCGCTGGGTGGTTGGTACTGATGTAGTCAAGCAGAGACAGACACCCAACTTTCAGTATGTAAGCAGTCATCTTTGAATCCATGGGACAGCTCATGGGCTGGAACTTCATTATGGACTTGCAGATTTTTCTGAACCTTGTTTACCCTTTCTTTCCCATCATGCAGAATATTTAATGAAACTGTACGTTGGTAGAATGTGCACAAGTGCTGTAATTTACTATTTTACCTTTTATTTTGCATTCTGTAGATGGTTGTGATATGCAGAGGCATAGCAAGTGAGTAGTGGCAAATGTCCAGGGGAAGGCACTTAGTGCACACTCTGTTCTGTGTGGATCCCGAGTGTTTGGTGTGTTGGTCCCCACTGGGTTGCTGTGAGGGAGGCACTGCTTGCATTTTGTCCGAGATCCCCGTGGTGGCAGCTGGCATCGCAGTAATGCTGGCAACAATTTCCTTGTCTCAGTTCACCACCTGCATAACTGCAGGGTTGCATGTTGGTTCTTCCTAAACCGCATGATAAGAAAGGTCGTGGGGAAGCTCTGTTGCTGTTGATCTTTTTGTCATCTCTCACACAAAAATGTGTTTGGACCAGAATGCATCACCAGTGGGTAAGTGGTGGTCAAATTTGTTATTTTGGTAAATCATGAGTGGAGAAAAACAATGCACTTCCTTTTTATTTCTAGTCTAATAATTTAATGACTACTTCCAAAGATTTGTACTCCTTTTGTTCATACAGGAAAATGCTGTGTTTTGTGTGTGGCACTGTTGACAGGATTGGGCTGGACCTACAGCCCTTTCCAAAAAGGTTTGAGGGAAGGAAACCTGTGTCCAAGTCCTTCTGTTTCTTAGCTGGGAAACAATAACCTGACCTGCAGTAAAAATATTGTTACTTGGGTTGAATGCAACGTGATGTCTCTCTCAGAATTTAAAATCAGGGAAAAAAATATTTGTAGCCCTGGTCCCCACACTTGTCTCACTGCGAGGTGCCTGGGGATGCCCAGTGTTGGCTGTAGCAGTAGCAGGAGCAGTGAGGCTGGAAGCAAGCAGCATGTGTGGGACTCATGTCAGAGCAGCAGATGAAGGGATATGTCTCGGCTGGTAAAACCAAGGGGCCTGGAAGAGTTGTAGCCTTCTCCTCATAGCTTCTTTGCTCCTCATCCTTGTAGTCATGGGAGGACTTGAGCTGCGCACCTTATGCAGAGCTCAGTGGAGCTGGGGTAAGGCGAGTGAGTAGATTGGGGGTGGGAGTGATGGAGCCACTGGGGAAGATGAGTGCTCAATTTTTTTGACCAGTTTTTGTTTCTGCTCTTCCAAAAGTACGTGCTGCTTTACAACTCATGTCACTATGTTCAAATAAGTTCAATATGGGCTTTCAGACCAAAGGTCCAATTTGTGAGGCAAATTAAAGGATAACACTTGTAGCTGCAAAAACAGCGTGTGGTCAGGCCTATTATTATTTTCTAAATATCCTGCCTTAATTACTTAAGAGATGATGACAGATAGAAAAATGCTACAAATTTTTAACTAAAGAAAGGAATGAAGGATCAGGTTTTTGAAGGAACTTGAGTGTTACTCTGGTCAGAGCTGTAAAAACTTCCCTGGACAACCATTGACATTATGTGTGAGTTTCTGTTGCACCTGTTTTGAAATATCAGCCTCCTCACCTAACCAGCCATACCTCACTGTGTCTTTTTCGGTGGTGCCCCCCTCTTGTGCCACATACACCTCAAGCTTTCCTCATTCTGATCTTTCAGCTGAGGTCTGGCCTGCTACAGATAACCAGCAACTATTGATCTAAGCTAATACTCTGAGAAATTGTTTTTACTATTTTTGTGTGCTTTTTTGCCCCAGAAATGTGCACAATAAATATTAATAATTTCAAATTCTAAAGTACTCGATTACTACTTCAGATGACCCAATTGCATGCCAGATTTTTACTGCTGATACTCTGCTTCCATTCTTTTCTTCCCCCTCTTTTTCATTTCCCCTCTTGTAGGTGGTAATACAAATCATCCTCAGGAACACAGATATTCTGCAAGTTTCTGTGCTGGAGGTTAATTCTTTAAATAGTCACAGATTTGGGTTTTTTTTCCCCTTTCTCACCTGTACGTAATTCTGTCTTCAGTGCAGAATGAAAAGAGGTGAGAGGAACAGCAGTGATGGTTAGCTCTATTGCAGTTCCACTGCATTTTGATTAGCCTGAGGCTCAGTTTGCTTGGGTTTGTAATCCACTCATCAGGGTGGATACAAACTAGGAGAAATGAAACCCCAACTGTGTTTTTTCAAAGGATTTAACTCTTCTCTTTTGTATTGGAAACCAAATTCACTCCATTAAGCAGTGATGATGCAGAAGGGGAGAAGAGAAACTGCTCCCTTTTGAAACTTTGAAATGTGTGCATACTTTTAGATTAATTTTTATTCTTCCACTGCTCTGTGTCTGGTAGTATTGAAAAGAATTGTTGTCAAATATCCTTATTTAAACAATAAAGGATATTCTTTTTTACTTCTCAGTGAATGTTACTTGCTCTTAAGAGCTGCAGAGCTGGCTTGTGTGTTCTCTTGCTGTCCCTCCTGTGTTATGTCTCTGTAACATATCTGTGAATACCTGTGAATGTTTCCTAAGATTATACCACTTCTGGAAATAAGTATTTTGGTGGAAATACAATAGTGAGTCACAAATATTTCAGTAATGAATCCTCTGTTACCCTGTTTTAACATGAACAATGCATTCAGTTTCCAGGTTTTGATAATCCTTATTTTGTTGGCTTCTTGATGCTCATAGAACCACAGAATATTTTAGGGACCTGCAGAGGGTGTGTGGCTCAACCCCACACTTAAAACAAGGCCACCTTTGAAGTTAGATCCTATTTTAAAGTGAAATCAAGTTACTGGGGTCACCAATCATGGCAAGCATCGCTGAGGATTAGGCACCAAACATAAAAATACGGTTGCACAGATTTTCTCCACGCAGCCTGGCCATGTGCACTCCAGCACTCACACCTCAGATGAGCACCCTGAAGGAGAGCTCCTCCGTTGCCAGAGACGTGCTGGCACACTCTCTGTCTGCTCCCTGTGAGGGCTCAAGGACCAAAGGCTTCCTGCATCTGGTCTCAGAAGTGCTCTACAGCTGATGGCAAGCAGCACCAGGCTCTTCAGTAGTGACTTTGTGGAGTAGAAACTCCACAGCTGAAATACATGGTCTAACTTACTTGTAGGAGGAGACTTTATTTTGAATGCAAGTACGAATGTTTTCATCCACACATGCATTAATCTTTTGAGTCCTGCCAAGCTCTTTTAGCCAGTTTCTCGAGTTAATTATATGTTAGAGTGGATCTTTTTTTATTTCTTGAAAAAGTGTTTTAATTTTAGATATATTATATGCCATTTTACTGTGGGTCTTGTGTTAAAGAAAGAGGTAAATAATGAGCAAATGATCTCTGCACCATTTACCATTTTTGCATTAATGCCCTCTGTGAACCACAGAGGGTTTTTTTCAGGTTGTCATATAAAAGTATCTCGTCCTTCTGAGTATGGCAGTAAGATGAAAGAGATGCTTTCCAATTTGCCTGTTTTAAGACACAGCAATCAGAACTAGTACCACTGGCAAACTTTTTTTTTTTTTTTAAATAGGGGGCTCAGTGCACAGAGGATTTGATGGGAAGTTCTGCCAATTCTTTTTATTTCAGCAAGGTACAATCTTGTTACCAGAGTCCTTTTTCCAGCCCTTTCAACGAATGCTGAATGATTGTGGACTACTTCAAAGTGCCTGTGAATGGCAGCTGGGAAAAGCAAGTGGTTCTCAATAGGCTTGAATTTGTTGTCCAGAGGCCTGAGTTTTTACTGGGAAGTTGTAAGGTTTCTACAGAGTAATGAAGGTCATAACATATTTTGCTATCTCCTAATCTGTCATAGAATCAATGGACTAAAAGTGAAAGACTCAAACTGTACCTGTGTAACCGCTTTAAAGTGGCACCAGAATGGGATGTCACAGTATGGGGCAGTCACACATCCTTTCTAGTGTTCAGCAGTTGTGTGGGAAGCCAGAGCAAGGGACTGATCTGACTGCAAAGTAACATTTGATTAGTTTGTTAATGGTGCACCCTGTCACATAAGCAGCAGCAACTGTCCTAATGATGTAGCAGGAACACTGGGCTGAAGGGCAAGGGGAGGAAGGCAAAACTCCCTTTTAGCAGACACTGGCTTTTGCATTGGTACCTGTGTGACCCTGCTTTGATCACAGCTGACCCTGCTTTGAGCAGGAGGTTGGGCAGAGGTCCCTCTGAACCTGAGTTTTTCTATAATCCTATGGAAGTGATTGTGGAACTGCAGCAGCTCTTTTAGATACCTCAGTTGGTTTTTTTGTTTGTTTGTTTGTTTCCCCCAAATGCAATGTCTAGAGTAGCTGGAGGAGGGTATTTTCTGTTTGGCAGTCAGTTGGATAAAAACACGGATTCTGCTTGCAGAGTTTCCTTCTTGGAGAAGGCAGCCATCCTGTATATGTGAACTGGCTTCGTGGATGCTGCATCACTGCCCTCACTGCAGCTTGGTGGTACATGGGGAATATACTGAGACTGTAGCTAGTGGTGGTGTTGGGAGCTGCTCAGGAGGAGCTGCAAATGCCTGCTTTGCATTGACAGACAAGGCAAAGACATTGGGGAGGTTTATTGTGTCTGGAATGGCACAGATATAGTTGGATCCATTTGGGGCCAAGTATGGCCTGATACACTTTTTTATAACTGTTCAACTCTTTGCCACAGGACGTTATGGGTGGTCTGAAGCATAGCTGTTAGAAAGCGATCAGATAAGTGAGTGGAAGAAAATTCCATTGGGGCTGTTGAATACAAAGATGTAGATAACAGCCTGGGGGCTGTCTTTGGGTGCTTGGGAAGTCTAGCTATAGCTATGTGCTATGAGCTACAGGTTGTTGTGAAGATACACCAGAGGAAGAGTCACTGTATCTGACTCTGCTGTAGTCTCTCCCTGGGTATATGTTCCTGATTATTACTAGAGAAGGGAATGGATGGACCTTTTTTCTGACTGTGTATGACTGTTCATACAATCCTTGAAGTCCTTTTGAAATCTGTTTTGTATGGTTGTGAGAACAGGGGAGTATAGCTCAACTGCTGATACTCTTCATGGTGAGAATTTGCTACTGGGAGTTGAAATAGCTTTGAACTACTTGATGGCTTGTACTGCCATTTAAAAAAACACCCCAATATGCTGAATATCGTTGTTATCTCTTATTCTTAGACTTATGTTTGCAGAACCAGCTGTCATTGTAAAGAAAATCTTGACTGCTTAAGTTAGAGCCCATAAAAATGGGCTGAAGGCTGAATATCCTACATCAGGCTGCTTATTGTTGGACTGAAGTGTGCTCGGACATGAGTGCTGTTCCTCTGAGACCTTAAAAAAAACCAGGTGACACTTCATGAGACTCTCCTACTGTGTAAAACTGGTGCAAAAAATGGACTGTGCAGCATGGAAATACTGATAAGGGATTAATGATTGTGCGGTTAGATGCCATTTGTAAACAACAGGAGAAAAAAAGCTAAACTAAATATTTGTATGAATTCTCCTTTATGATCCCTATTTAAAAATAGCTCTTACAGCATTTCTTAGGAATTAAGGGTCCAAATCTTAGAGTTAGGACTCTGCTTGTGCAGGACTAAAATCAGCAGGGCTGCACAGCAGCACAGGGGTTTGTCCTCTAGGATCCAGCTGCAAGCCTGGAAGCAGACTTTGTTTGTGTGTTGGTCTTAGTTGCTCTGGACTGGAGCCAGAGTTTCGCCTCTGCTTAAGGGCAAAATTGTACTTCGACAGGCCTTCTGCTGGTGCAGGGAGCTGCTGGGCTGTATGCTGATCCAGTAGGTTTTAAACATGTAGTGCAAATTAAGTTAGTATCCCTAACTTACTGTCAGTGCTTTGACTTCTCCTCCTGAAGCCTGGTCATACCCATATTAAAGTTTACACTCACATTGAAGTTAGTGACAAAGCTCATCCTCACTGTAAGACCTGGTTTTAAGAGGCATCATTAGAACTGTGTGTGCCTGTGTGCTTCTTTATGGGCTGTAGGATTTGCATAGCCTCGTTTGTTTAATCTTGTAGACTAGTTAAGGGCTTACATTCTTTTTCAATATCTGTCTGGTTTGTTTTCTCAAAGTGATGGGCAGGCCTTTCCCAAACAACTCTGATCCTCTAATTGATCTGGTTTTGGAGCTCCCATTGAATTAAATAGATGTTCTGAGCATGGAACAATTACAGGATCAGGACAATGTCTATTTAAGTTCAGTCAAGTCATATAAAAATGTCTTTTTTCCCCTGCCTTCCAGCAGGAAATTGATTTCATGCTTTTCAATCTCCCAGCATATTTATTAAACTATTATTTATTCATTTAGTTACTTTTATTATTTAATTTTATACCAAATTGTAGCTTTGGTTTCTAGAAGGAAGTGTGAAACTTTTCAATTTTTGTTTGCTTTCCCTCAAAAAGTACATATGTTCTTGCCTCTTTTTTAAGGTACAACACCACTGTGTACCTTGGAACAGCAGTGGCTAACAGCTCTTAACAATAGGAGCAGGAATAATGGCAGGGGTAGCAAAGACATGAAGAATTTTGAAAAGCAGTATTCTTCAGTGTTGGGAAAGTAATAAAAGGTCAGAACGAAGCTCAATAGAAGAGCCATTATGAAGGGAATGGGCAGAATTCTGTTTTTATGTTGATGTCAAGGCTTTGGATTTGTTTTCTTTCCATTCTGACAAATTTTATTTAGTTTAAATCAGGTTATTTTTATTTGCTTTAACTCATGCAGTTTTACTAGGTGTGATTTTAACGGTGCACAACTGTAAATGGCTATGTTTTAGAGACTTCTTTGTCGTTCCCTTTTTTATTTGGAACCTTCTATATAATGAATTCTTAACTGAGCATTATTGTTTAGTATTGTTTACTCAGAGCCAGGCTGTGCTACTGAAATACAGACTGAGTAGCACCATACTCTGCTCTTAGCTCTGCTAACTGCTGTAGGACTGCTTACAAAGGAGGGTGGGTGCTATTGAACGTATTTCATGTACTGTTCAAAAGTCCTTGCCGTTAATTGAATTCTGCTGTGTCTGCAGTCAGTGTTGAAATCTCCATTGACTTCTATGCCAGCAAAACTAAATTGGCTGTGACTGCTTTTGATAACATCATCCTAGAATTTACTTTCTTACCCCTAATTAATTAAAAGACACTCTGCTCCTATTAGTTATGGCAAAAGTATGTTTTCTGAAAATAGGATTGATAAAAGAAAATATGTACAGCTGAAAGAGGTATATAACTGATATCGATGCTGAAATATATCCTCAGTTCTTTCTGATTTTGACCTAAGAAAACAGTTCTGTATGATGGGGCGGCTCATGTAAAGCACAGTCCTCCTCTTCCCTTTTCCCTTCCCCCTATGTAAAAGCAGCAAAGTCGGCCAATACAATTTAAAATCAGCATCCTTCAGATAAATCTTTCTGCCAGATATATCATTGGTTGTTCAGCAGATGCTCAGTCAATATGTCCAGATAGCCAGTAATTTGGTCTATTTCAAACCTAAATAACGTGTAGTGACTACATGTGGGGAGAGCCTGCATAGCTCATATTTATTTCCTCTCTATTGCATTACATATTTTTTTCATCATTTTCATTTCTCCCAGCCATGTCAGATAATAAGATCCCACTGTAGATAGTGCTGGAAGTCTGGAAGGTCTGTAGAAATGTCCTCCCAGAACTGTTAGAGACACATTAGACATCCATTTCAGCAAGGAAATAGTCCAAACCGTGGACCAGTCCCTCTGAGTGCTTTTATGCAGACACCTTTTTTTCTGTGATTTTTTAGAGCAGTTATCAGAGGCTTTTTCTGGTCTTGTTTTGTAGTAGGGGGTGGTGATTTAGAAGTGCTCATGATTTCTCTCTGCTGCTATGGAATTAAATACTAAAGCTGTCGTTTACCTCAGAGGCAGATGAACTGTGCTGCAGGCTGAATGCCTGGAAATCCCCAGCCTGGAAGTATAATGATGAGCCCCATATGCAATCCACCACTGCCACGGTAGAGGTTAGTCTCAAATGTAAGCAGTGAGAGTACAACAGCTGTCAGACTGCTGCTCAGAAGATGCAGGTCCCCAAATAAACAACTTACTCCTTCACCATTTCCTCTTCCATTATGTATGGAGAGGAGTTCTATGCTTTCTTTTGTGTGTCTTCGTTTCTTTTTGCCAAATGCACTTAGCAGATGAGAGACTACCCTTCCTTGCCTTAGCTGGGTATTGGCATTCTAAAAAATGAACACAAAATGCGTTCAGACTCTCAGGTCCAGAAGCTGGAATTCCAAATAATTGTAATTGAAAATCCTGCTTACATTTTTAATTGTTTACCCTTTTTTAATTGTTTAACCTTTTCCTCTTGCCATTTTTTCATTCAAAATCGTTAGACTAACGTGTTTTTTGAAAATTGTTTGTCACTGGGAAAAAACATTTTCAATATTTAAATCTAATTGAAGACTGGCTTATCCTTTTTCTTTCCTTTTTTAACCTCTCCAAACAAGTACTTTTCAGATTCCTTCTTAGCTGTCTGAATTTCCCCTATGCCCTTTCTGGTTGACTTTGTTAGTGTCATACATTCCTTTTATGGAGTTCTACATTTTTCATTTTTTGTTCTTCAGTGGATTCTTCAGATGGGATTCTTGGCCGCCTACATCTGTCTCACTCTGGGTACTAGCGTGTACTGCCATCTCTTTTATGGGAAACTGGGCTTGCGTTCTGCTTCCCCTAGGGAGTAAATATGGAGAATCAAGGTACAAAGTTGTCACTTGCCTTAACCAGGGCTGATGAAAGTGTGTCAGAGGAGACTGCTTTATATGTTGTGGTACTTGATAATGTTGGACTTCTGTTCAAATTTCTCAGCTGAGTGGGTGATGTACCAGTTCCTAGGATTCTATACTTGTCACGTGCTTCTGGCTCTCAGAAGCTTTGTCTGCAGTGGTGCTTCTGTATGCACTTCTTACCTTTAAGAAAAGTGAAAGTATCCAAATTATCAAGGTGACCAATACTTGCTTTAAAATGTTTGATGAGCTTCGCAGGAAGAACAGTCCTTTTGATCTAATGGAGCAATGTGTAATGTTCTTGATTACAAAACTGGGAACCAAGCTACTAGCAAAAAGGGTGAAACCATAAAAGAAACCTCTAGATTATACTCAGAGCCTCCTCTTTTGTTCCAGAATGTCTGAGGAAATTCAGATTGGACATTAGGAAAAGGTTCTTCAGTGAGACAGTGGTCAGTCACTGGAACAGGCTTCTCAGGGAAGTGGTCACATCACCAAGCCTGTCAGTTCACAGAGCATCTGGACAATGCTCTTACTCATATGATTTAGTTTTAGGTAGTCCTGTGAGGAGCAGGAAGTTGGAATCGATGATCCTTGTGGGTCCCTTCTGGCTGGCGATATCTAATGATTCTCTGAATAGTTCCCAAGCTGATGTGAGGACTGACAGCTTAACCTCCACCTATACCACTAGCTCTAAAAAATTCTCTTGTACGTACATCTTTGCTTTGCCTTCAGGTCAAATGAGATTGCCTTTACCAGTCTTTCTGCAGAGGGCTCTGGATGGATCATACTGCTGTTCAGTGCAGATGAAGTGAGTGGGATCCGTGTTTTCCCTGTCCTGCAGGCTGCTTTGAGTTTATGGTCCCTCGGTGGTCTTTAACCAGCACACTGATCCCAGCTGGAGGAGTTTACTTGCTGTTTACAGCATGTTCCAGAAGAAGTATTCTTTGCACATATATGTTAGATCTTCATAGGGATCGTGTATTTCCTAATAAGATACAAATGGCAGACTTGGTACTCATAGTGTTTTGCCCCTCTGCCTTTCTTCAATCCGTCCTCCTTCCATATGTCTTTTTTCATTTCATTGCTATCACATGTCAACTGCATACTGTAGCCATTGCTGTCATAATGCAATGCACTGTTTCAAAGCAATTGTAACGGAGAGTGGGATAAAAAGCAATAAACAAATACCAAGCGTGTGGCCACTTGCTTGGTCAGATTTGAATGTGGTCCTACCAGTGTCGTGAAAGGGCAGGTTCCACAAAGTAACGCAACAGCAGAATCTACTTTGCTACAGGGAAACCCTTGCAAACAAAGCTGATCTACATGAAATATTCTTGATTGGTGTTTTTATGTTTTGGATTAAATTAATAGGCCAAGGTTGGAAACCTAATTCTGTGTTGTAAACATTTGTCATGGCAATGTCAGTTATGAATCGTCAGGAGCATTTTTTGTCTTTCAGTACAGCATAATTCACTGCAATGCACACAGAAGCCAAAAACATAGATATAATTGTAGAGCCACCAGTGAAAGCTAGAGTTACTTCTTTAATTTATGGTTTTGGTGTTGTCCCATCTGTGTCGTCCCCACCCCCCACCCCCCGAGATTATTCTGTTTTCTGTCTTTGTCTTTCTCTCTTACAGGTTTACTTTTACATTTAAGTAAATTGTTAATTTGCTCTGCCTACTTCAAGCATTAGAGGAAAACTTGGGGTTTTAATACATTGAAATGACTGATTTTTAATCTAATTGCGATTTGTTTAACTTTATGTCCAGTTTAGAGCTTTAAACTTCTTGTAAAACACCGTATAAAGTACTGAGTGTTCTTGCACTTCCTAATTCTGTCTGGCATTTACAACAATTCTTTCACTATCTGTGAGGGTATGGCTCCTAGCTCTGCCAAGACGGGTTTGGAGTCTGATCCACACCATTGCTATGAATAGGAGTCTGTCCATGGACTTTGGTGGGAGTTGATTCAGACTCTTTATTGCTTCACCTTTACAAACTGAATTCCAGGCTATTCTCCATGGTAAAAATCTTGGCAGTATTGAAGTGAATGGGATATTTGCTGTGGAATTCAAAGGAGCCAGGATTTCAGCTAGAATATGTAATATCTCTTGGATTTGACTTGGACATTCTGCTTTGAAACAGATGCAGGAGATTAAGGTAAAATAAAGTTTCCCTACTGAAGCTTGATTAAGGTCAGAGTGACTATTAGATACTTGGTGTTAACTACAGCTGTGTAGGACAGAATTTACTAAAGTCTGTAATTGGCCCATTAAATGAAATCTTGCGACATGTCTGAGTCAAGAGGATACCACCCAAGTGGTAACTCTGACTTTTAAATTTTGTTGTGTCAATACTTGCTTTTAACTAACAAAAGTGCATATATTCATTGCAAAAAGGAAACTCTGTGTGTGTGTAAATCTAATTGTAGGTTTATTTATGTATATGTATTTTATGGGGCAGTATTTCATACATTCGTGAGCCAGCCAACAAACACTGAAAAGTCTGATGATGACTGCTCTTGTAGAGGCTTCGTGGGAGCCCTGGGAGATTGTCCCTCTGTGAGCTGAGTATTTCTCTTGGAACATTAATATCCACTATCAAGTACAAAATCAAAACAAGGGTCACAACTATTCAGGACTTGATGCGGATATGGTATCCTGCTTAAATCTCCCACCCTCAACCATAGCACCTTTTTTTTTTATATTTATTTAAAGTGTATGGCTAGCATTAACTATAGTTGGATTTCCCATTGTCTTCCAAGGGGAACCTATTAGATAGCCAGGTAACTGGTTTGCTCTTGGATCCTTATATTAAGGAAAATAAATATTTGATTTGGAAGGAACCATCGTCAGGAACCATAATCTTGCCTGAGTTGTTACTGTATTTTTCTCTACAAGTCTTTCCAACCAACTGAAAAAGAAAAAAGGTATCCAGGAAACTCATTAACGTAGTTCATGCATCTAACATAGAAATTCACTCGTAAGATCTGTGTATAAAAATATGTATTAGAATATATGCTTGGGCATATTTTTATTTATTACATTGGTCTCCACATATGAAAGTCTCCACTTAGAATTTCAGAAAGGCCAAGGTTGCTCTATATTTCATAATGCTTTAATTTTTAATTTTTTAAAATCCTTTTCACAATTACCAAGTAACTAAACTCTTAAACTGTTTCTGTCTGCCCCAAGGGTTTTTTCTCTTCCTCTATGTGTTGAAGGGAAATCTGAGCCTAAGAACACTAAAGAGGAAAAACATGTCTCATCTACTTGTCACGGCATCTATACTTTGCCATTTTTTTGCCACCCAAATGTGACAGGGCAGCACATAAATGTGTGAAGTCTGTCACAAATGGCAGCCAGAGCTGGGAATTCAGGAAAATGAGCTTTGCCTTTTTGAGGCTTTTGCATTTAAATCCTGCAAAGTGCTGAGTGCCTTCTGAAAGGTTATGCTAAGCCTGCTCAGCGTTAGTTCACGGGAGTTGTTCACCTTGCGGGATTCAGCCTGGAAAAGGCATATCTTCTACATGGAGCACTGTGGGGGATGTGTGGGGTAGGAGAATGTGACATGCTGCTTGCACTCTTCATATGTCTCATATATGTGACGTATCATACGTCAGAATCACAGGTGTGGCTGAGAAGCATGGGAATGACAGCTGTGGAGACAGAAGGTCTCTCTTCACCAGCAGAAGAGAGCAGCAGCAGTGCAGGCAGCAGTGGTGCAGCCTCACCCAGTGCAGCAGGATTGTCTCCTTGGAAGTGAAAAGGTGTTTAGAGTTCCATGATGTGTATATCCTAGTTCTTTCTTCTGAAGTGCTGTTTAGTGTCTTTTTGTGTCCCACATCTGCAGGAGCTCACAGTATACTCAGACTAAAGAGACTTGATGATAATGTGACAACACTGAGCAGGAAGACCAGGCCACCACATAGATCTTGCACTAGCTCTTGAGAGAGCATCTGTGCACTAGTAAAGATGAGCTGTGTTTTAAATTATCGTGTGAGGCGCCAGGTGTTTTGCCAGTCTGCAACCATTCAGAGCCTTGAACTTCATATTCAAACCCATCTATGTATCTCTCTGCCTCTCTGTGCATCTATCATATGTGCATGTATTTTTTTTATTTCAGCAGCAGCACCTTAGCACTGATCCTCCCTGTTACAGCCAGACCCTTCTGAGAGAAGCAGCTAGATCTGACCCCAAGAGGCTTTTTTAATTTCTTATTTATTTAGGCAGGAAAATAGTATCATAGGTTTTCGAAACAAGAACTGACCATGCTACCATGCCCTACCTTCTAGAGCACATGGCAGCATGTGCTTTTTTCCTTCTGGGAGGCAAGGGTAGGTCTAGTCTGATCCCTTCCCCTCCCTTTTCTCTCTCTCACAAATGCACTACTGTTCACTTGGTCAGAGGGCAATTTGGGAACCAGGCACATCAACAAGCTTCTTGTCTTATCTGGCAAGGGATGAGCAGGACAAGGTGTGGTATGGGCACGTTAACTCGGCAGTCCGTGATGTCTTCTATGGTGAGGTATTTCATGTGAAAGGGAGGGGGGGTTAGAGTGAGAAGGGAGGGGGAGAGAGTGAAATGCAAACATCACCACTATCCTCAATAAGAGATTTAGATCTCTGTGTTGGCATAAAAAGGTCATTTTGGGCCTGAGGGTTTTGACATTGTTCCTTTAAGTTAGACCCACAACATAAACTATTTTCAACACTTGCCATGAAGAACAAATGACCTTTAGTAACTTGCCCAGAAGACAAATGGTATGTTAACACAATAAATATACTTTGCTAGGATCGTGCTTCTTGCTTTAATTTTCAATTAGAAATGTTACCTTTCCCTCTCCCTTTTCCACAAAGGACTGCACTTTCATGCTTTTGGTTTTGTAACAGAGATTTCTTTGCCCTCTCTGGGGTCAGTAATATTCACTGATAATTACTGGCTATACAGTAAATTTTCTTCTGTTCGGGGACAGCATTTTGTGCTCATTGCTCAAGAGTGGGCTGGATGGAGGGTATCTGTGGGGGAAGGAGGGGATAGTTAATGAACATCACCAGACAGGTCTGCAAGAGCAGAGGAAAAGGAGTCAAAGGGACAAACAGTTAAGAGCTGGTGCTGGTAAGTATACCTTTTGTTTGACTGAGCTTTGGTAGCATTTAAAGTGAGAAATGAGACTGGAAATTAAAAGTGAAATTATTTCAGTTTACATCAGTAAAGGTGGGAGGTATGGACGTTAGCATATTGACTTCTGTTCAGGGAAATGAAGGGCTGGCACTCTTCTCTGAGCTTATTTTTATTTCAGTGTAAGGTTTCCAGGCTGCATTGTTGCGAAGGTAGCTGCCAAAGCCCAAACCTGTTGAAGGATTTGAAGGTGCATGACTGGTCGGTTGAGCATGGGAACGCCGGGGCTTCTGCTGGGGATGCTGAGGCCATGGCTCGGCCAGCTGCTGCTCTCAGCCCCAGCTGAGGCAGCGTGGTGGAAGCAAGGGAGGTCTACAGTGTGCTGGTGTGGGAGGGGAGGACACCTGAGGGAGGAAAGGAGAAAAATTGAGTCGGGATTCACCAGCTCTCCTCCACACGGTGCTGTGGCTTCCCTGAAAAGATGGAGAAAGGATGTGGGCATTAGGAGATGCTTCCAGAGAGCCAGGTAAAGTGTTGTCAAGGGTATGACAGAAAAGGTGTCACCATTTCACAAGCAATAAATGCTTGGAAGAAGGGAGAGGGTGTTGGTGGTGGGAAGATAGTAGATCAAGGGTGGCACAATGGCAAGGAAATATTTAGAAAAAGGAGAGTGATTTGTCATCCATTGGAGTCACAGATACAGTTCCCTTAACATTAATAGTGTTTGGGAGGTAGGAAGATCTAATGCATAATGCAGAGGCTCATTTGGCATTCCTTAAATGTTGGTTAATTATTTCTAGGCTGATACAGTGCTCTTTATCCCAAGGGGATCCAGAACACTTTACACGAAAGTAGATTTTTCAATTTGCTGATTGGTTTGAGGATTACAGTTATTTCACATCAAACAGAAAAATTTTAGAGAAGGGTTTTTTCTTTGGGTGGGGGAAGATCTTTTGTTTCAGCTGAACAGAAGTTATTCTCCAGAACCAAAATTGAAAGTTTTTTTCTATGTTTAGGATCATAAATCCTTCAGAACCTTACTGAGGATGTGTTTAAGTAAAGAATTTTTAAGCAAAGCCTCTGGAAATGGAAAATTGAAATACTTTTAAGTTGAAATAACCCTTTTACATCTTCAGAAATGTTTGTTTCTTCTTTTGCATCACACTGCCAACTGAGTATGACATTATTTTATATATAAATTAGTAATCCTTTTTTTTAATCAGCTGTAATAGTCTCAATTTTTTTTCCCTAGCTATATGTTTTTGCCCTTTTATGATCATTAAAGTGGGACTTAAATAGAGCTGCAGAAGTGTTTTGCTCAGAGGCAGTTTTGTTAGGGAAAAGCTGAGCTGAGGAGAAGGAGCTTGAAGTGGAAGAAAGCAAGGGATGAATGAACTGAAAATGAGGGAAAACTGAAAAGAGTTGGACAATGTGAGTAATGGTGGCAGTTACTCCCCAGAGTAAAAATAGGAGTGAGGAAATGAGGGTTAGGAATACAAAGATTACACAGGGAGTCAAGAGAAGGAAAAAAGCTGACTAAAAAAAAGGCAAAAATATGGCACTCCACCTTTATTTTAGCAAATGCTTTAATTCTGCATTTTCCTGGGAAATGCTCTATATTTCTAAATTTGGATGGGAGGATAAGATGGCTATTTTTAGGAATTACTAATGTTTCTGGCTGCTTGCGATTCTGTAGTTAACCAGAGAAAAAAGAAAAATACAACAATGTAAAAGTTAGTGGAACTTAAGAAAGTACTTTTAAAAAGCAAGACCTTAGTAATACCTAAACTTTCAGGTCACTGTACTTCCAAAAGGACAGCACAAGGCCTATATTAATTAAATTTAATGTGAATGTTACAAGCGTAATGCTGCAAACACATATTTTTTCATTGGGATTTTTTTTCTCTTTAATGGAAACTGATATTCCTGTGCAATCAGGTGGCCTCAGAAACGAAGGACTTGAGAAAAAGACTCAATTTTGGTAGACTTGTTATAAGAAATCATGAAAGTGGGGTGTGTGTTTTTATGCTGGTCTTTAGCCCCAGGAGGGAATTCACCGTTAAAAGTTTTTTTTGAGAGATTTTTCTTCAGATATGGGCCTGGTTCCCAGCTTAGGGAGCCCAGTTTGCATGTATTTAGTAGACAAGACTACTGGAAACTGAAAATTCCTTCTGGCAATTCCTCAATCCCACTTTTTTTTTTTTTTTTTTTTTTAAATTTACTCAAAATTAATCAGTTAAAATGGGGTGCTCATCTTACTGGTCTTCCCTGAACCCCTAAGGTGGGTTTTGCTGATCTCTCTCTTTTGATTGTTCATCCTTTTATAGAACAACACTGGGAGCCTTGAGGATATGTTTGACTAGCAGCCACAGTCAAGCACTCACAATGTGAGAAGGGGGAAGGAGAAAAAAACACACCAAAACCCCTGGGTCAGCAGTACAAACGGGGAAATGACACCAGCATGATGGTGAGACTAAGGATTTCTGCTTCGCTGGTAATTTCTAACTTTCTTTTTAAATGGGTTTTAGATGTGGATTTTCAAATGAGCTCTTTGAAGTAGAGACAAGGCTATGCAAATTTTTTTTTTTTTACAAGAAAAAAAATACGAGGGAAAATCAAAATGATCCTTCCTCTCACTCCCCTCCACTCTGCCCTTCTCTTTCCCCACCATAGTATATATAGGGAGAGACACGGTTATTAATTAGTATGTCCACTGTCCAACTACATCCAAGCTACAGGGAAGGTATACTGCAGTTATTTGGGCAGGGAACACCATTTCAATCGTCTTAGTAGCACCCCCTTAGTACGTTGTTGGAGCCTCACGTGATACCTGCTGCTACTGTATTGCTCTGTTGTTTTTTAATGACATACTGGGTCACGATCCACATCCCATGTTGCTGATGTCAACAGGTGTTTTGTTACTTAGTGAAATTGGGTTTGGTGTCAGATACTTAATAGGTTATTCTGTGGATCTGTTCTTGCTTGGACAACACAAGGCACGTAAATGGTCGTGAGCGTTTTAATGGTCTCTGAGTCATGAGTTTTTGTTCTTAGGAATTGGTTTCTATACAGCACACGTTACTTTTGCATTTGAATGTCTTCGTTAAATTCAGCTTTCCATCTCTGTAATTTTACTTCAAAATCTGAAATTCCCACATTTCTTATAGGTCACTATTGAGTTATTTTAAGCCCTCAATTTCAGATGGTAATGCTGGGTAGCAATAACTCTAGTAAAAACAGTATTAATTTTGTGTTAAAGTTTTTGGAAGTTTTAAGCAGAGCTCAAGTCTTGCATATGAAAATTAATTTTCCTTCATGAGTAGGAAATTAAGAAACCTTGGGTGCAAGTATAATAGAAACATTTAGAAATTTGATTTATAGATGAAAATTCAGAAAAAAAGATGTCTGCTTTTGTTCATTGGTTTGGGGACCAGGTATCTCTTTAAAGTACCGTAGGAAATGGCAGTTTGGCAGCTCCACCTCTGAACCGACCTAGAGCAGCAGCATCTGCTGAAGTCAAAACTGAAGAAAGCTGACATGAGGCAGAGCACTGCCAGTGGAAGAACAGGATTTCATCAGAAATATCTGAGTGGCTGAGCGGGCAAACCCAAGCAGAGATAGCAAGAAGACTAAGGGGAAAAAAGGTGAGTATGGGCAGTGCCTGTGAATCAGACAAAAACCTGATGACACAGCCTCAACAGTGGAGTCTTAGGAGTTGTCTGAGCTCCAATGCTGCAGCGAGCCAATGCAAAGCTGAGAGAGGGCAGGAGAGGGACAGGACCTGAACGAAAATTCTGCTGGGGAAAACAGATCACCTGTTTGTGCTAGTGGCCAAGGAGCAGGTAGTGAAGCTTTATAAAGAGGCTCCTGGGGAGGCCTGATTCTCCATTGCTTCTGCACATTGCAGTCATTCAGAGTGCCGTGAAATGTATACGCAACAACAACTTTTAAATTCGCTGGAGTCCCAACGCGTGTTGGCACGTGTGTGTGAGGGTAGATATACCCTTGCTTTTGGTTGTCTAGTAGCAGTCCCCCTCTTGTGCCTGTCACCACCAGAAGCTGTGTGATTGCCTTGGCGTGACACTGTGCCCTGCACGGTGGCTGTGCTCACCAGCTGCATTGCCGTGAATGGGGGGCAGTGTGCATGCCCGTATTTTCTTTAAAGAGTCTGAATGCTTAATCTTAAAAAAATAATAATATAAAGGGTATATTAATGTGGGCGATGTTTCTCTTGGTTTATTCACCACCTAAGATGGCTACAAAAGGAGGGAACCAAAAGTACTATATAGATACCAGCAAGAGTGGCTGGACCTCATAATCTGTGACCTGCAGAGATTCTCTGTGTCATTTGGGAGTAAGCCAGGGTTTGGGGATAGCAGCAGCAGGAGGCTAAGTTGGAAGCTTGTGGGTCAGCAGAAGTTTTAGGTTAGTTGAGAGGCTATGGGTAGTTTCTTGGCGATGGGAAGAAACTGAAAGCTGGTGATGCTTGTTTAGTAGAAATACTGGAAGTGTGTTAGTATTTTGGGTCTGAGGAAAGGGAGGTCAGCGGCAGGAAAGTATATCCAGCGGAAACACTTAGGAGAAGTTGAAGCTCCGTTCTCCAGCGTGAGTTGACCTTCTGAGAAAAATGGGGCAAATCCAGTCCCCACAAACCTAATTTTGTAGTGTCAGCAGAGAAGAATAAAACAGAATGAGGATAGAAAGTAGGACTCCCACCTTGACTATAAGGGCTCAAAAGTGACACTGCTTTTCTGAGAGGAAGTCAATCATAATGTTAATTGGCCTAATATGTTTCCCAAGGCCTGTATTTTGTGTAACTTCAATAGAAAATATTTTTTTTAAGTTGCAATATTGGAAATAAATAACATGACAGTAGGGTTACTTAGTTTCATTGCCTGAATTATAAGTGTGGTGTCAAATCATAAAGGTAGTCGACAACAGCATGGAGATAAGCAGTGAGGACCTCCAAAAGACAGAAGTGTATGACAAGAGCTGCAAAGCCATCGAAGTGACCTTTCAGTGTAGGGTAGTGTCATCTTGGGGAGTGCCTATCAGTTTAAATAGAGTCACAGCAGAAAATTAATACTGTCAAAGCTAACTGTTGCTCTACTGTAGAAATTCATTACATTTTGGTTTAAAGTAGTCATTGCCCAAACAGCATGAAGATACTAGTTCAGTAAAAAATTCAATTTCCTCTGAAATAGAAACAGCTTAATTTTTTTCCAGATTTGTTTGCAAATTTGTTCTCCCATCCACCTGATTCTCCTTGGTGCATTAATTGTTAAGTTGTACAGACTATTTTTGTTTATGGCTTCTTTAGCTTTAATTCTTGCCTTTTGCTTGATTTTCTACTTGGAGGAGTTGTATAGTATGGCTCTTCAGCCCAGCTAGGCAAAACGCTATCATTGTCAATATTGCTGGAAGATCAAACACATACAGAAACTGGGCTGCTCTCACCCAGGTAAAGAAGAGTCTTAATATGAGCTGGTGCCATGGGCTAACAGCTGCTTTGCCTGCAAAAACATTTTCCATCCCTAAAACTTTTTAACAGTTGTGTAGCTTCATCAGTGGGAGTAATGGTAGGAGGAGGCCTAATGTAAACAAAGCACAGGTGGCTGTGTGGGGATTTTATTGCAAGGGCACCTGGACCTGTTCTGAAGAAAGCTTGTGCTCTCTCTCTCACTCTCTCGGCAATCCCATCACTTCTACCAGGGGGGAACCAATTTTGTTTTAATAATAGTGGGAAACAATAGAGAAAATGAACTAGTGCTGCGTGAGGGAGCAGTGGTTTCCCATCCTCTCCATGTGTCTCTGTAGACCTGTCTTTGCCTCAATTTCCCAGCTGGTGACATCAGGATATTCCTTACAGAGCTATAGGATTAGGTTCACAGGTAGTTAATATTTTTGAACTTGAAATATCCAAAAATGATGAAAATAGTAAGGATTGTTACTATTCCCCATTTAGCACAAAGCTGAAATATTTAGAGGCAAAAGCTCTCTCAACCACCCAGCCTCAAGCCCCAGTTTGACTGCAGAGGAAATCTATTACTCATTTCCTGCCTTTACTTAAAATAAAGAGCGCTGTGCTGCCCAGTACCGTGTCTAAGAAGACACATCATCACTAATTTTTTGCCAGAATAATAAAAGTGACAGAAGGGGATTCCCCTGAATGTTTGATGCTTTTCTGCTGCATGGCTCCGGCAGTCCCAGAATAGCTGTGCAGAATCTGCACTGAAACGGGAAGTAGAAGAATACGCGCTGGGCTCACACGTGCCTCCTCTCTGCTTTGGCCTTACTGGAAATGCTTGTCCTTGTTTCAAGAAATAACTGAAGGGGCATGGTAGGAGTAGACCAATGGACTTAAATCCGGAAAAAGGTGTCGTTAAGGAACAGAAGAGAAACCGCCTCTTTTCAAAGAAGAACTTGAGGGGAAGGCACTGAAATGGCCCAGCTACAAATTCACGCTGACTGCTTACGTGTAACACAGCCTTACTCTCTGACATGCTGAAGGCACACACGCATTTGTTGTCGTATTGCAGTTCTGGATAAGGATGTGACATCTCACTGAGGGGGTTAGGCAACACAAGTCCTAAGGTGAGTGCTGTCATCATGGACTCGGGGCGCATGTTCCTGTAGCACTATGGCGGGTTACATACAGAGCTTGCAGAAATGATACACTGGTTTGAAGATGGTTTTGTGAATAAAGCCATGTCTGCAGTTGTGCAGGGGTGAGCAATACATGCGTGGGCATACTGGCATGGATCTACGTAGCTTTAACTGTATCAATACAGATGATACAATTTTTATATGCTGACAAGATACGAACTTTGTCAGCATGTGCTAACTGCATTATGAAGTGAAGGCGTTCTGTTCGCCTTGGCTGATACTTGCAGTTCTTAGGTTTGGTCTCTTTGGAATGAATCTGGCATCTGCATGAGGCTAGATTTGAAAAACAGGTTTTTCATACGTGGAGATTTCAGCGTCCCAAGTAGGTAGGCAGATGTGCACAATGGGAGCTCTTAGGCAACTTGAAAATCCGTGCCTTGTTAAAAGTACCTGTGCAGGCCCCTCCAAGAACCCAGTTTAAAATATGAATGTTGAGCACCAAAACCCCTGAGCCCAATGTCAATTTTTGCAGTTACCTAAACTTTGGGTTTGAGTTACCAGAACTTTGCAGAGGGGATTACATGTCAGAGAAATACGGTGCTGAGGCTGGAGATCAGGAACATGCCTTCTAATAGGTCTCCATTGAACGTGGGGCCCTCCTAAGCAGCTGCTGACAGAGAAATAAATATACTGATTATCTGGTGTAAGTGGAAAGCTTTAAAATTCATTCAAAACTTGCAGTGTGCTCCAAAAGGGTGTTATTTCTACATCGTCATGTTAATTTACAGACAACAGGCCACCACTTAGTCAATTCTAAGAAGTAGAGTATATTAGCATTAGTGTTATCATCATGCTGACAACTTGAACATAATTTTCTAATAATTGAAATAAAAAAGCCAGACCCATAGCCAGCATAAATCATATTAATTCCACAGCCTTCAGTGAAACTCCAGTGCCATTCAGTAACTGCATGTCATACGCCCAGTGGTGATCTGTGGTTTGTGTTGGAAGCATTGTGGTGATCCTAGACTTAGCAGCATCTACAAGCCACAACGGTGTTTAGGAATACCTGTGAGCATCTAGGGCCATACTCTCCAAATATCTCAACTTAAAAGTATTGGGAAGAATCCCAAAGCGTCCCCCTGCAGCAGCACCACTCCACGCAGGAGAAGGGTGCTTTGCAGCAGAGCAGTTGTCACATCAGGTCACGGGGCCAGCACATACCATATGCATCTTCCTGCATTCCCCAGCGCTGAGCCGATGGGCTGTGCACAGAGAAAAGCCCCAGCTGCAGAGCTTTGTGTCGGTGAAGATGGGGCTTTGCTAGGGGACACCTTTGCTGGCTGCAGTGCAGTGCTGTGGTCTCCTGCCTGTTGCCTCTCTTCCAGGTCCACAGGCAGGGCTGTGCGTGGCTTCCCGGCGAGGGAGAGGCTGTGGCCCAGTGCTTCGGAGGTGGGAGGTACAGGCTAGTAGTGATGGGGGAGCATAAGGAGGGAACCAGTTGCACCTCTTGTCTTCACCACATAAAGCTTAACATTCTCATCTCCTGTGGGCTAAAATACCCTCACACGAGGGTATCACAACATCTGTTTTCTGTACCTGATGGGCCCTGCAGTTTTTCTTTGTCCTTGGGTGAGTCATAAGAGGTTACCATCCTCTTTGGCTTAAGTATAAAAGTAATAAATAAATAAATAAATACAGGAAATAAATAAATACAGTGTGAAACAGAAGCCAGAAGAATGACCTTTAGCTCTTCATTAGTATTTTTAATGAGAAGAGGAAAAAGCTGCTCTTTTTAGAAACCACACATTTTAATATTGCCTACAATAAATGGTGCTTGAAAGCTTAAAGGGTCTGCAATACAGCCTCTCCCACTTAGAAAAATACACCCATGCAGACATTCATATATGTATTCATATATAAGGCACAACACTACATATGATACTTTCTGAATATGAACTGCATGAGTACAGGATCGTTTGAGCCTTCTCTCTCGCAGAAGCACCAGTAAAGTGACTGAGAAGTGAGTTTTGCAGTTTTTGTTGGGGAGTCTCTCTCTTTTTGGGGAGGAACACTTGGGTGGTTTCAAGATTTGCTGAGTTTTCAAAAGAGCTGACTTCATCTTGCTGATAATGAGCGGTACATAAGGTTGAAATGTGCCCTCAGCTGTACAGATGCAGCTGCCATTGACTTCAGTGGGAGCTGCATGTACACGTTCAAGGGCAGAATGTGGACCAGAATTTTTGGGTGCATGTAAATACTGTTGGAGGCTGAAACGAGGTCACAAAATCTTGCTGGCATAGAGCCACGTAAGATAAAGTAGACTGTATTTTATCTTCCTCAGGATGCTTACTTTTAAAGCCCTTTGTGTTTTTTAGGGATAAAGACATAGAGTATCTTCAGTTGGTTAATTATTTTTTTAAATTATATCTAATGTGTTAATTTCTTGCTGTGAACTGTGCTGTAACAGTGTTGTGTGCTGTTGATCAGCTGCTGGATTCCTCTATAGAATTGGCTACGTTTTCAGTTGATGAGACACTATGAAAATTCTGCAACCTGGAAGATGAATATATAATTGTAACCAATACTTTCATTAGGTTAAAATATTTAATCTTTTCATGAGGATGGGATGAAAGCAGGAGAAAGAGAAGTATGTACAATTTTAGTGTTTTATATTAGAAATGTTTCCATGTGACCAGAAGTGCATTAAGGAAGCAATGCTTGTGCTTATGTGGCATGCCACCAAAAGGTATGTGCTTTTTTTATTGCTTCATGTATGCTGAAAGTATGGAAACTGAAGTAAGGTCAGCACTGATGAGTCGCTTTCCATGCTGCAGAGTCCTCCTATGTTACATGCTCAGGTTCGTTTGAAAGTGGGAGTTTGACACCTGTAGAAGGATCTGTCCTGAGACCTTTGAGATTGTGCTGAAGTGTTTTAAGAATGAATTTTAAATTTGCTTGTTTAAGTGCTGTTCAGGTGAGCTTTAGATCACTGTGATTAAGCCTATTTTAATAAATCTTTAAAATGTTATCAGCTTCTGAAGTTCTTGAACATCTCATGGAAGAAGGTGCAAGAAACCTGTGTGTATATAGTATATACGTGTATGTGAGTGCACATATATATATATGTATATACACACACTGACAAGAGACATGTATTATCTTGGTATTTGTAAAATTATTTAAGTTATTTTGTGTGAGGCAGAGATCCTGCAAATCTGTTGCATGATGGTGTGGTCCAAGGATATGAATCCTCTCACATGTTCAAGTTTTCTTAATTTTCTTAAATGAAGAATATCTGAAATGCCAAAATATTTAGGTATTCTAATCCAAATTATGTGAGTAAGAGGGATAAGTATTCTTCATTTAAGAAAAGATTACGTAGTTGCAATGAACAAAAGAACCCCCAAAGCTAAATCTGGTACTCTGCACAAAAAATAGTTTTGCTTCCAAAGTATCTCCTGAAGCTACCTGTGACATTTGCCCAGCCACTTAGAAGAGGCCCCAAAGATGTATTCCTGACAAAAACACTTCCTTGACTATGCTCTTCTGTTTGATTTTTTGTGTGTGTCTGTTTTCCTTCAGGAAAGAATGTCTTACAGGGGAAATTCTGTTTTCAGATATTTTTTTTTTTCACTTGGCTGAGTGGCAAGAACAGAAATTCCATACTGGATTGGATTTACTAGGAACTGCATCTCCAGAAAAACGGGAGGCCAATCCGGGTATATATTTGAGTAATTCAGACTGCTGGAGAGAACTGTAAAGTGGAAAGGACACTGTGAACAGAAGTGGCTATAGTGATGGTTTTTTTAGCAAGCTCAATGGAGAGGAACTGCTGGAGGGGAATCTAGTTAGTGTCTTACTAGGAATTCTGAGCACTAAAAATTAAACTTATTTTGAGGTATGGAGTTTGGGCTTGATTCAGTGATATACTTTCTGAATCCAGCTGTCAGGAATGGCATGTGTTTTCCCTTTTCTTTACATACGGTGTGTGAGCTTATGAAGTAAGTTTTGATAGGACACTGCTCCTTGGTGTAAGATAACATCTTCATCTTAAAAGGCGTTCACTCAGACTTGCTTTTGAATTGTTCCTTCCCCCAAAAAGCCTGCTCACAAAGCAATAGTTGCTCACTAAGCAACTCCAGTAGATGATTTACAGTGACATTCCCTCTTCCATAACTCTCTTATCTGAATGTCTTGGTTTGCAAATGAAACCTGCTGCTTCTGTTGCTGATCCTGCCACTGTTGTCATGAAAGAGTTTAGTATGTACACTTGAAGCTCACTGCTTCTTTCCTTTTGTCCTATGCCAAAAGCTCATGTTCAGTGGAAAATACAGTCTGAATGGTGTAACTGAAGAAATCATGTTTATGATAGCAAATACCACTAGTACACTAACGTAAACTTCCACTAACGCAAGTGGCACTGCAGTCCTGCAGTATTTGTGTTAGTGAGAAGATAATCAGAGCTATGGCAAAGTCCCCTTCAACTGGATCCATGTGTGATACTGACACGTGGTGCTTATGCAGTCCAACAGTGATGACTTGGCTTTTCCTTTTAATCTGGGCAGAGTTGTACTCTGCTGTAAAGCTGTAACTAGTGACAGTGCATGGCTTGGCTTTATGCCATACTGTTACTCAGGTATTTTCCCTTAATGAATTCAGAATACAGGATGTGCAAGCTGGATAGATGGGAGGTATTCTTCCTTCACTTGTCTCTTTGCACTAGCAATTTACATATTATAGATCATTGTGGTTCAATAAGTATCCAGCCATAGTTCTGATATGAAGATAGGTTTTCCTCATGACAGAAATCGGTGCACCCATTTAGATTGATTCTACTTTTTGAATTTTTTCTGTGATTGGTGTGTCACCCAGATGGATTTACTCAAGCACAGTATGAAAATGGCCATTACAGAAATAGGCATAGTCTCTCCAGTCACAATGTAAAACTTGACAGAAATAACACTGTAGTGTAATGTAATTTTATAAGATCACATGTAGTGATTCTGCATCAATAATGTCCTTTTATTTAGGTATTAGAATGAAAACATGTTTTACTGCTTTTGGATTTGGATGAAAACTAAACCCAAAGGTTTTCCCAATGGAAAACATTAAATATGAAAGATTCAGTGATACTCTATAGGACTTCCGAATTCCAGCATACAAAATTTCTGCAAAGTTCTAGGCATATGTTCTACTTTTTTAAGTAACCATAGAGTGTTTCTGCTGCTATGAGAATTCTTTTAAAACCTGCTGAATATAAAAAAAACCCACCACATTGCAGTATACAGTATTGTTTATTGATTGCCTCTAGTTTGTTTTACTCTTGTCCTACTTGTGATTATATTTCCAGTTATTGCCATACTTTTTAGTAAGATAAATTATGCATTTGATTTTAACAAGAATTCCTAACACAGAATTACAATAAAGTGTACTAATTACTTGAGTCTTCAATTCTAAATTCTTCAAATGAAAATATTTTTTGTTTTTCTTAATTTTTTTAATGCCTTGATTTGCCACACTTTTTTTCAGAACTTAGTTTTGAGGAATTCGCTTGTTGGGATGGATTATTTATATGTTTCCTTTGGAAGAAATGTGATAGTTAACAAGGGTAGTTGAATCTTCGGAGACAAATTGTTTTTTGTCGTTTCTTGTGCTGTATAAAATTGCTGCTGAAAGCCTTATAACCAATGCATCTGATAATAGTAGTAGATAGAATTTAACATCTGATTTTAATGCGGAGCTATCCCTTAAAACATCTCCTAGAAGAGAGAAGATTGGACACACACACATGCAGAAGAGAGAATGTGCAAGGTTGAGTGCTTATTTTGTGTTTATTTTATGGGCTTCGGTTATGTTTGCTGAGATTGCCCTTTTAAGGGCAATGGGTAAGATGAAATACTGTTTGTTTTGCAGAGCTAAAACTTGGTGGAGTTTTTTGTTGTGTGTGTTTTTTGGGTTTTTTTTCTCCTGACTTAGGCAGGAGGAACTAAAGTCAAATTGAAAATCGGTTCTAGATTCATAAGTCAAATAGCCACTTTGAAAGGGAAGAGTTGTGGTTGTAATGTTAGCTGTTTGAAACAATTTTCATACAGACCAGAAGCAAGCCAAATTTTTGTTTCCTTGTGTGGTCAATCTTTTGGGACAGAAATGGTGACAGATTTTACCAAGAGTGTTACTGAAGTAATTGGTGCCTTTAACATTCGGCATATAACCTGTTGATACTTAAATATGGTCTGAATTTGAAAGTATCACTTTGGCCATAGTGAGATGATAAACCAGCTGCACATATGTATCACTCATTGCTCTCCAATATGGTTGCTGATGTGATGCTAGTGGTAGGATAATGCTAATATTCAGCTTACTTTCTGACTTACTTTCTTTTTTGTGTCTTATTTTGCACAGTGTAATTCTTGTAGGCATATATTGGCAACCTTGGTTTGTGCTTCTTGGAAAGCTGCTGCATCTTTCTGCCTGTCCTTTTTCAGGCAACACCACCATTGCTGTTTTATGACTCTATGGGGCTTTAATGTTTGAAAACCAACAACATGGCCTCATCTAAATCGAATTATCCCAGCTGCAGTCTGTTCTGGCTGCTGATCTGAAAGCTGAAATCATTCAGTCTGAGATTCCCAGCCAGCAGTACAATACATTGTACTGTTTCAGTAGTGATGAAATTCCCCTACAATATATACTGATGCTTGTTTTTGATAGGGAATATGTCTGATGTTCAGAGTTATATTAACAAAATATTTGAAGGCCAGGGAGACTGCTCTTATGATGAAGTTCTGCTCTGATGTTGTTATCATTAAAGCTGGCTGAAAATGTTCTGTTTAGAACTGGTTTTGGAAAGCTGAGTTCTGAGAAATTTATGCAGGATCATTTTTACTTTGCAGTTCCAGCTGAAAGCAAAAATCTTTGTATGTGAATGCTACTGTGGTGCCTCATGGGAATTTTAGGTCAGCTGCACCCTGCAGATCTGTGTTCAGTGCCCTGGCTTTCCTGTGCATCCCAGCGCACCCAGCGTCACTTACTCCTGTACTCCCAGCAAGAAGGACTGCAAATGTTTGAGGAGATGTAATCTGTGCTGTCAGCTCTGTGCCACTTTTCTCACTGTAGTACCTAAATTTCTTGCAGCAGTGCATTTGTTAATGTGACTAACGCCTGTTGCAGTCATCCTTCTCTCTCCTGTTTCATCCAAGAGAAAACTGCATGTCCAGTACAAGACTTCAGATCCTTTTTTGAGTGGGGCTTCTTTTGTTGTTTTACATGTACAAACAGTGGTGTGTAGCACTGGGAAAAGCAAGTAGAAGTTAATCCACCAGATACAATGGGAAATGATGTGGTTTTTCACAGACCCTTATTCCAGTGAGAGCTGCTGCTGCGTCTTTGACCAGCTCCTGCAAAAACTCTGCCTCCTGCTGTACGATTACCGTAGAATCACAGAATCATTCAGGCTGGAAAAGACCTTTAAGAGTCCAACCATGAACCCAACGCTGCCCAGTCCATGATGGCATAAAAGCCTGCAGTGCCTAAGTGGAGCAAACCACTGTGCTTTTGGAACTTTAAATGATATTTTCAATATGCTGAAAACACTCAGTCAATGCAGTGTCCTGAAAATAAGGACCTTATGTATGAAGTAATGTGAAAGCCCGCGTAGATGAGTCAGAACATATGAGATACGCATGTGAATTTGTGACGCTGAGGAGGTATGCAGCGAGTTCCTGTACCAGAGGACTTCTTACTGAGATGAGTGTGGGGATGTTGCACATTTGAAGTGTGGGGAAGCATTTTTGAATGGTGATATTCTTTGTGTCCTAAAATTTACTAGGTGGTTTGGGTTTTTTTTTTCTTTTTTTTTTTTCTTTTCTTTTTTTTTTTTGGGGGGGGGGAGTTAGGAATTTCATTGGTGCGGGAAAAGGCAGGGGAAATTTTTCATGTAACTAGAATAATGTTTTTGCTTCATTGCTTTACTCTGTAATGTTACATGTTTTAATATACTTAAAAACCAACTTTGAAGCTATGTTTGAAAGGCGTTAAATGGAATTTGTCCTTACAAAAGTAACCAACATTGATGCAAAGAATGAAAAACTGAAAACTGTTGTTTTCACTGCAACTCCAGGCTGCACTTCAGGCTCACTGAAGTTAGCCACAAAACTAGACTGTGACCAAGCACTTGCCCTGCACGTTACTTCCCAGGACTTTTCAGGGACCTGAATGGTCTTTCTGTACACCCTCGAAGGCGGCAAACAGCAGTACAGTCCCTTCTAGCCCCTCTTCTGGTGCCAGAGTTAAGTGCAGGCACAGAGATCAAAGTGCCTTTTTCTTGTTTACTTCTTTGCACAACATTTTACTTGTCAGATTCTGTATAGAGATGCTAACCAGGCTTGTTGTGTCATATGAAGATTTCACAAAATCAGATGCCGCTGGTGCATACTTGGCCCTGCAGAAGATGAAACTCCTTGCAGTCAGGTGCTCAGAAGATGAGGAGACTAGAAAAAGCAAGTAGAAGAAGTAGGGATCTAAAGGACGACATTTTCCTGCTGAAAAGAACTATGGCTATGTCTTTCCACCTTTGGAAACCGTTCCTCCTTTTGCTTTGCTGTCTCCCTGCTGTCAATCCAGAGTGTCTCAAACTTCATTTGCGCTCATTTCACACAGAGTTTGCTTATCAGTCTGAAAGGCGACTGTCTGATCTTTCCTTTTGCATGCTTTCACTTTTAAGATCTTCCCTTTCTTATGTAAAAAAGGCAATTAGAGTCGTATCTGTTTATTTTAAACAAAATGGCTGTTAATTAGTGTGATCAAAAACCCTGCCATTGTAGACTATGGGTTTCACTTTGTAGTTGCACCAAATTGCATACAGTTTGGTGCCAGCTGACATGATAGCAACACAAAGTCTAGCTTTTTTTAACTTAATGAACAAACAGATTTATGAGGCTTTGTTATCTGCTGGTTTAGATCTATAGGTTCTGAATGCATTATTTAGAGTTCTTGTTTCTTAATGACTAATGTCATGTTGTTACTTATTAAGAATGCTTTAACTTGCTGAAGAAGTTTCCCTCTCTTTTGTATCCCCTTGTTTCCATTTTCCTTCATATTTTTTTGATGGCTTAATTAAACTGTACATCTGTGGTACACAAAACAGTTGAGACGTGTTTCTTTAGTTGTGTTCAGATGTTTCGGAACTAACTGTAATGCTGTCAGAGGACTGGATATTCTCTCATCCATTCAAGTCAGAATAAGGGTGGTTCCTTAATTTTTTCCTTGCCTCCATCACTGCCTGGTATTTGTTCATAATGTCTGGAAAAAAGTTGCCCACAACAATCCATCAGTGCAGTCTTGCTTTGTTTTGGAGAGAAAAAGATCTAGAGCATTGGTGATAAAGCTGTGATAGCTTGACTCAAGAGCATTGGTGATAAAGCTGTGATAGCTTGACTCCCATCAGTCTCAACTCATGGATGTAGACCTGCCATATTAATGTGATTAACAGTGTGTCCTTCTAAATGAAAAAGCATTTTAAATAATAGAAGACATTTTAACTAAGAAGTGAAAATTCCGTGTGCCTTGTTTTTTATTACTGTGACTTATTTTTGGAGGGAAGGCTCTCACTTCAGACATGTTAAAATTCTGGTTTTTGTATTTAGTGTGGTAACTTCTAATTGCCATTGAAACAGTGACTGGAACTAGCGAAGATGTAGAGCTGGACATTGATCAGAAGATCACCTACTTTAGTCACCACTGAAGAGCTGGGGACTGCAGTGTAGTTTCCAGAATTTACTTTCCTTTAAATGCATGTACCCCCATCACTTTAGTGTCTGCTGTGTCCTTAGCTAGCCATTTTGATATTACCTTCTTCTCTATGCTGATACAAGGCCTAATTGACCACATATTTCTAAAAGTAGCTGATTATTCAGGTATGTCATTATTTCTTTGCCTTTTTATCTGTTGGTCATTATTGAAGGATTCTAGTGAAATCCTTATTTGCATAGAGAAAATCAAAATTGAAGACAAGTCATAAGCAAAGTCAGTGAGCTGGCATAAATTTGATTAAAAGAAGGTGTGAACGCATCATTTTACAGGTTTTGCTTTTATATAAAACTGCATTTAGTGTAATTCTTTGTTATAATTATTCAACTACAGATTTAATTTAAATATATAAGAAAATGTATTATATTTCAGTATTAAATCATACGCAATTTCATATTAAAATATTGGAGAAAATTTACTTGCCATTATGGGAGATTTAGGTAATAATAATATTATTTTTGTTCCACATAATAAACAATCTGTGTAGACTCAAGGCAAGGAAAATAAAGCCAAAAAGACTGGAGAAAGTGAATGTGAAAACAAGTTGAAAGCCCTACAAGTTTTAGCAATGCTCTGATGAAGTCACAATTTTGTAACTGTTGAAATTGTAATTTCCAGATTAAAAAGAAATGGAAGTAATTTGAAATTTCCACTGGAGAAGCATTTTCAGAGGTTTTTTTTTTTTTATTTGTCACGACATTGTATTGAAATAAAATAAACGGTTTGTTTTCTGTTTTAACATCACAGAATAAAAAAGAAGCATCAGGTAAAAGAAGTTTTCAAGATAATAAAGCAAGCTTTTTCCCACTAATTATTAAAATGGAAATTTTTCAGTCTTATCAAGAGGTCTTTTCTGGGTTTTTCAAAATGAAATATAGTAACTGATTTATTTATTGAAAATGTTCAGTATAGATGAAGCAGCAGTTTACAGTGGAAATACTATTTGCTAGTTTTTTGAGTAGATCTGTTCTTTTAATGGTGAACATAAGAATAAGAAATGGTATACAGTTAAACAAAATAATTCTGGCGGCGGCTGGAAGTCATGCACTGTGGTCCATTTTGCTCTTAATTCAAGCACAAGGAATTGGTCAATTAAAAAAGCAATGAAGACATTTTGATAAAATAAGCTTAATAGGCACTAACTGCAAATAACTTGTAGATCTTATTAATAAAACTAAATCGATTTTCATAAAAGTGGAAGTTAACAAATCAAGCTTTTACATGGATTGTTTAAATCTGAAGATGAATGAGATCTGCTTTCAGTCTCTTTATTTTCTCCTTTTTGCCTCAGAACATGAACTGCTTAGAAGATGGTTTATGAAGGGAAGTCCCTTATGGCAAGTTACTTCTTAACTGTTAAGTTCCAGGAATTTCTTAACTTTTGATGAAATGGCTGATAGTAGTAGTTGTTCTTCATATTGGCTAACTGAAATATCCTCTTATTACAAATTGTATAGGGGTATAAACATTTATGCAAGTGCTATTTTCCATGTGCTAGTTAATTTACATGTACTTTATGTTTAATTAACATATATAATATTTTTTCTGTAGATGTAATAGAAATGGGGCTTTGATCCATCCAAGTCCTTCAGCAGATGCTTAACCTTAAGCACATAAATAATCCCATTGTTTTCAGTGTCTTTAATCTGTGCTCATAAGTGCTTTGTTGGATTGTGGCCTAGTATAATTATATGTTTGCAATAACAGTTGCTTATTAAAAACAGTTGTTAGATCTCATAAATAGTATAATAGAAATAACATGAAAAAATATGTATCAAACAGTTCTGCAAAAATACATAAAAATTGTTTCAGAATCCATATTTGCTTATTATTGCCCATCACATTACAAAGTCTGCTTTTTGGAATGCTCCTTTAATTTATGAGATCAGGACCAAGGTATATTAAGTAAGATCCCACAGATATTTATGTAAAAATCCAGGAAATTTTGATAAAGTTTTATTTGTTATTGATACTGAATTCTGTAACAAAGGTGAGATTTTATTAAATGGTTTTCTTACGTATCATTCTAAAGTGCTTAGAAGGACAATCACTGTCTGTTAGTTCCTACAGAACTTCGCTTCTCTCTTTAGTAAGAGCAACTGAGTAAAAGTGGTGTTCATATGTCAGAGATACTGGTTTCTCTTTCCAGCGTTTCATCTCGTGTAGTCAGCGTATTTCATATTTCCTCTCTCTTTTTGTCCCTGGGTCTGTTCTGTAATGTTCCGTGCTGTGTCAAACCCACTTTATTTCTTTTAACCCAAAGCAAAGATTAAAGACCTAAGGGTCAAATACTGTATTATACTGTGATGAAGTACTCTGATGGGATGTGAGTGATGCTTACCTGACTGCCACCCCAGCTGCATTTCACAGATCCTTGCTATGAGAGTGAGTAGATCTCTAGATTATAAATCTCTGAAATTTAGGGCTGATATTAAGAGAGGCACATGAGGTTTTGATTGACAAGTTTAAGAAACCACTTGCATGGGTAAAACACTGGTCTTATCATCCAGTGCTCATCCCTGCAGCTTTGCGCTGGTATCTCCCTTCTCCATAAACTAATTTACTGATTCCCTGATCTGCCTGGTCCTAAATATTTTTTTTCCATTTTTTTTCCATAGAAGCTCAAGAAAGACCACAATAGTGGTAATTTAAAGGCAATTTTCTTTGGCCTTTTTGTGTTTCTGAGTCAGAGCTTACATATATTTTGCAATGAGCTGTCCCTTCAACTCTTGCAGCACAAGCATCTTGCCTGGACTGCCAGCCAAATTTTTTGAGTGCATTTTCAACTAATGGGTGCGTGAGTGAGCAAGCACAAGCATGCAACAGCATTTAAAGGGTAAAAGAAATGTGAAATGATCTGTAAATGTCACTGTTGTATGTGATAAAAAGGAGGGCATGGCTATCCTAAGTCAGAATATCCAGCAGTATTTAGTGAATATCATACTTACCTGAATAAATTCAGAGTAAATTTATTTCCTTACATGTGACAGAGGTTCTCCTGTGGGTGTGATGGGGCATATGCATACTCTGAGTTGTTCCTTTGCAGAGGAACATATAGCGCAGTGTGCTGCTCTGTGATTTCATGTAAATATTGTAGGATGAGTCACACAGAGCTCCCAACTAGATGGCCTTGTCTGAAAATGCTGTGTAAAGCTGTGTGAAGTAGCAATGTTTGGGAAAAGTGAAAATACAGCAAAAGATCACAAGAAAACCAGAACCCTTCTGGCTGAAGTGGCAGCAGAGTTCTCTCCTCCCCCACCCGCTTGGGAAGTAACAATTTCCCCCCAGAAATTAGTTCATTAGTGTGTATTGCTATTCATGCAGGAAGGTGTGTGATGTCCTGCGACTGTATGTATTTGAGTAGAAAATGTCACCTCATATCAGATTTGCAATACTTCCAGCCCGTGCTGGCCCAGGGCATAACATCTCTTGAGATCTTCTGTAATGCACAGTGACTGCATCACTACAGCTGAATCAAAACTTCACCGTGTTCAAGGAGAGGATAATGGTTGCCACCTTATGCAGCTCAGATAAATGACAAGTTTGGGGAAGGTCACAGCTCAATGTGTAAAGTCTTCCACATCTTACAAGAAAAAGAAAAATCCCATACCTTGCTTGGTGCCTCCCCGCCTATCTCTTTGCTTGTACAGGTGGAAATGTTGAAATTAAATAGGCATTCAGCAGAGCAAGCATGAGTATGCAGCTGTTGTATTTTGATGTGGTTCTTAAATTGCCCTTCATTGTCAGAAGCTGTTAGGCTGAGGAGTGAAATATACTCCATGAGTGGCAGTAGGAACTGATAATTATCTTTAATTCTCTACAGGAGCAGGCAGAGGTGGGGTGTTTGCCTGTGTGTCACTCAGAGCTGATGCAGAGGGAATAGGGGCAAGGGTTGCCCGTGATATCGGAGTGCATAGGGAGCAAAATGGGTTGATGTAGTCCCCTTTCTCGGCAGCCCCTGTGCTCACAGGGGGCTGTGGGTAGGTCGTGGGGGCAGCTGGCTGGGAGCTTTTTAGTGGGGCTCCCACCCTGCTTCAGCCCCATTGCAAGAGGAGCCTTGGGGTTGTACAGTGGAAGGGCTGCATGCACAAAGATGGGAGCATCCCTGAATTTTTTAGCAGGTCTGATCAGCCCTTTGCCATCCCAAGCCCTCTAAGAAAGCCACCTTCTCACCCCAGGACAAGGCAGAAGGGTGAGGGAGGTACATGCTGAAGCTGGGTGGGATGATGTGAGCCATGGGCAATCTGCACTAGGAACTGCTCTCAGCCACGGTTAAATGCATTTGCAATGATAGGAGGAAGTTTTTGCAGTCACCAGCTCTTCAGTTGAAGGAAGACTGAAAAATCTAACACACCATGCCCTAATCTACTTAATATGGTCTCTGTCCATAGCTACCCACTTGCTGTCTTACAGTAAAGCTGTTCAGTTTCTCCATGTCCAAGCAGAAGAGAAAGATTAAGTACGCCGCTGCGCCGCGTAGTTTCTGGCAGAACTTCTTTTCTGCTACGCAGACTGTAAGATGTGCTTTGTTTTATTTTCTCCCTTTCTTGTGAAAGGTACAAAATACAGTGACAGGAACTATCACATTCAATTGGACATGCTTTCTACAGATTTGTTAAGGATTTACTCTACACATTTGTAGCATTTAGTTGCCATGGCAATGACCTCGGTGCAAGAGGGAACAGCCTTTAGGTTGGACCTCAGATTTTCCTTTCATTTCCATTTAATTTGATTTGACTGCAAAATGTCACTTCCATTGCATTGATTAAGCTTCATTGCGGCCACCAGCTCTGTTAGAAAGGTTAAAGGGCAGGCCAGTGGCTGTCATTTTTCTTCTCCCGCCCTTTTCTGATATCAATACAGATGGGTTTTTTTTCAGGGGAAGAATAAGGTTTTACCCCATGATGTTCCACAGTAAAAGCAAAACTAATGCAGCAACAGTTTGAAGCTGTGCTAACCTGCAGCTTCCTCATGATTTTGTAGCGCTTTAAAAACCAGGAATTGGTTTCTCTTTTTCTTCCTGACATATGCTCCCCCCAGATAAATAAAAGTGAACGTACCCTCCAACACTACCAACCATACTGGAAGGAGAACAGCCATCTCTTTTTCAAAATCTCTGTTATCCCCAGGGTTTATAATAACTGCCTGCTGGCTTCCACGAGGCCAGTAATTACTGTGAGCTGGGTGCAGACAGTTCCCCTTTGGAGGGGCTCGCTCTAGTTCGTTTGGTATTTGCCAATTATGCAACAGGTGTAAAATAGAGAATGGCAGCTCATTGGGGTGGGAGGCTCCAAAGACGAGCCAGACGAAAGTAAGGACCGTTTAAGCAGGTTTTATTAATGGTAAACAAAATAAAAGCACCACTGTGGAACTCTTCAGTAATAGTCAGAAGTGTTGTACCTTTGAAAGTGATGCTGCCCATCTGCGGAATGCAAAGGTACAAAAATTGTGCTGTGTTTATAAAGACTTCCCCCTCTTGGTGCCCTAAGACCTCTGCTTTGTACTGTGTGGGCTGTCAAGGACTTAGATAAATTAGGTCTGTTCATTTACGTATTGCACAACCTAGGATACCTCTTTTGTCTACATCTCTGCAATAGCAGGCACACAAGCCTTACCGGCAAGCTGGCTTTTTGCTGTAAGCCAGATTTTTCTGCCACATGCTTCAACATCAGCTAAAATATCATCTTGAAATTTGCATGTTGCATGATAACTGAAGTTAAGATTTCACTTGCATAGTTTGGTCAAAACTTAAGGTAAGGGTCTTACAGTTACTTGTTTTTTTATTTTTAAAAAATATCAGATGTTCATTTTGAAAACATTGAGAAACTTTGTTTAGATTTACTAGTACTGAAAATAATTCTGTCATTGGATTTCTAAGTTTGTTTAGTTGGCTGGAAATTAAAAAATGAATAAGCCAGAAATATTAAAACAGCTTGCTATGAAAGGAAGTGTATACAGAAGGCTCTTTAAAGCAGGCATGTGAGTACGAGCAAGTGGGTTGGTGAGGCAGAGGCCTGGAAAGGTCAAGGAAGAGAAAATGCTTGTCCAGCCACAGGGTAAATGATGCAAGGAAAAACTGGAAACCCAAAGTACTACATACGGCTTGAAAGACTTCGCAGCTGAAGGACTGATTTTCTTTCCTGACTGAACTGAGCTTCAAATTAAGCCTCTTTCTTTTTGGAAAGGAAGACTGAACTAGTGTGAAGAAAACTCCAATTCTGGAGCCTGTATATTGGCTGGCGTGGAGAAAAAACTTGCACATATGTGAGGAAGGCGGGGGGAATGTATTTTGTGTCTTTTTCTTTTTTTCTGCTCTCTCCTCTACAACACGCAGCATGTAATATCAGGGCCACCCTCTCACAGACATCTTCCCATTGCTGGTGGTCAGGGCCCAGCATGGAAGCGTGCAGATGTGTGGGGCTGCACACCTTTACCTCCACAGCGTCGTTTGCAGGTGGAGAGGGCTTGAACTGGAGAATGGGCTTCAGAGGGAAAACACTTTCTCATGTGTGCCTGTGTATCACGGAGGAGGGATACGAGCTGACCTGGCAGCCTTGAAGCTCAGAGCTTCTTTGGCAATTCAGTTGAAATGCACAAGCCACCTGGCTGTGAGCTGTGCCTCAGGTACCCGAGTTCTGCACGGCCGGTGGGCTGACCGCTGGTGGGGGGTCACAGCCTGCACAGTGGGTGCATCACCCACTCACCCTTCCTGCAAGCACCGGCTATGCAGACTGCCTGTTCTGCTTGCCTCCAAAAAGTTAAAGGAATAATTGGGAGGAGAAAGAAGGAAAGGAGGGAGAGAAGGAAGCAACTTCCTATGCCAAAGAGTAAGATGAAGAAAAAATAACTTAAAGCTGGAATAACTTGGAGCGGTCCAGCTGGTGGCCTGTGGGATGATGCTGTCTGACCTGCTTGCTTTTCTACTCTGGCTTTGCCTTGGGACTAGGTGTGAAGGGGGAGAGGTTGGACATAAAATCCAGCAGCTGTTATCACTTTTGCTTAGCCATGCAAATTGTCACTGTGCCCCTGGAATGGGAGGAGGAATTTGGCATTGCTTGAGCCCAGACTCCAGCCCATGGATGTGCCCCAAAAATCCTGCTCATGGCTTTAGAAGTACTCTGTCATTGTGGCCTGGGTTTGTAAAAAGCATAATGTTAGCTCTCAACTGTATGTGTGTTTCTGACGGTGTGTTACTATCACTTTTTCTGCTTTCTGTTGTTTGGAAAGGACACCAGTTTTAGGAAGGTGATAATTCTCCTTTTGAACAGAATAATGTTAATATTCTTGGAGTGTAAATGCAGGTGCTGTGGACTTCCACAGAAGGTGAGATCTTCTGCAGTAATGTTTCAGAAGCTCCAAAATTCAAAATTACTTAAATTCTGAGTCAGTATTTGGTGATGAAGAAAGTACGGGACCATGGATAAAACATCAGATTAACAGAAAAGACTTGACTTCTCTGTGCTCTTTAGGTTTTAGTTCTTTAATATGGGTCATGGATTTTGGTTCCCTATGCAAAAGCAATTTGAGGCCCTTATAGGTTTGTAAATGATTGATGTTGGTATTGCTAATTTTTGTTGTGATTTATCAAGTGGTTCTTTCTAGGAAAATAGTGTTTAAGACTAAATATTCAGTTTGGTGTGTGTTCTTCTTGGCAGTTATGCCATGTGGTAGGAATATCAGCTTTCTGAACTCTCAGCCACGATCTGTGACAGAGACAGGAGAACAAACGAACTGAAGTAGGTGCAGAAAGTTAAAAGCCAAATTCTGTAAATCCTATTTTATACTGTATCCTAAATCTTTGCTCAAAAATGAGACAAAGTGGATTTATTTGGTAATTCCTTAGGGCAGCCTTTTTTTTTATTTTTTTTTTTTTTGGGTGTAAAGCCAATTGCCCCTTCTGTCACCAAAAGCTAGTCTGAGCAATTGAGATGCTCCTCCGTGGAGGAGGTGCTGCACCTCCTTGCTAAGCCACGTGCAGAGGGGCTCACCACCTCACCACCTAGCACAGAGCAGTTTCTGTCTCCCTCGGATGCTGGTCATGGCAGTGGTGGAGTTGAATTGACACATCCTTTTCTACTTCAAACCCATGTAGTTTTATTTTGAGTATTTACGTTACACCATCAGTGAAAGACACTATGTCACCTAGGTAAACAAAATTTGCCCTATTTAGTCTGTGACGGGAGATGCAGTTTAATTCCTTTGCACGAAGTGAGCAGAATTCAGCAGTTCCAGCTCCGACACATTTTTTTTTTCTCTTCTCAGCAGGAGCTGAGTATTGGCGTTTCTCCTACAGTGTGATTCCTTGTTGTTTTCTCTCAAGCAAAAACAACAAAAAAGGAAGATTAAAAGGAAGAAGTAGACAGATTTGAAAGAGGATCATTAGCTCCAAGGTCTGATGGGAACCTCCTTGAACATGTTCACAACCCTGCGTCACCCATGCCAAAGTCATACTGCAGTTTTCAGAACCTTTCATAATCTCCAATATATGAACACTATCATTATCTTTTCTTTTTTTCTGTTTACTGTTTAACAGAAACAGTTCATAGTAGATTTTTTCTATTTACCTCTCATTTATAGAATTCAATAATTACTTCGTGACATTCACGTGTTCACGTCATAATATGCTATTGATGTCTTTGTTTTGTGTTGGCCTTCTCAAAGCATTTGTACGAAGGCATAAAAGGAGAGGAGTCTCCCCTAGTTTTAAGCTGAATTGCCAATTCAAATGTCAGGCCAGGTTTGCAAAAATTTCCAAAATAGGTGAAAGTGATAAATAAAACTGAATGTGTTACTGTTTTGGGGGAAAGCTGTGGAACTCAAGTTTTTTCTTCCAGCTCATCCCCAGAATAGAGATACACACTGTTGGTTTTTCACTTTGAGCTTTTAGATTCCAGCAGACCTCAAACTTAGCAAAAAGATAAGAATTTTGTGAACTGAAGAGTGAGTTTCATGCAGATATGAATCAGCACTGATATCTTGGCCACTGTCATCATGTGAGTATGCTGTCATTGCAGCATTTATGATAAATTTGGGAATCTTAAACTGAACACACTTGTCCACTGTGCCTGCAAGGCAAAGCAGGGGAGGAAAAATATTTCAAATGCCAGAAATAGTATTTTTAGAGAAAAATTATTTTACCTGTAGTGTCTTAATTCAGTCTGTAAGCTGCATTCGTGTTTTGAGAGGCAGGAGGATTTACTAGGGTTTTTGGGCACCAAGCCAATATAAATATTAAAAATAAGAGGAAATCATAGAGCTGTTTTCTTATTGTTAATAGCATAATGCATCTTTTGTTGGATTTCCTCTCTGCAGGACTCTCCCTGCTGCAGTAGGGCTGTTTACCTCTGTCTTCTCTTATAAACAGAGTTCCAAAGGCCCTGTTCTGCAGAGCTGCTTCCACAAACTGTACTAAATGCTCCGAATTCTTGCGGAGAATTGGACAGATTTGATTGACCAAGTAAACTTAATTCCCAGTGAGAACAGAAAAATTAATTCAAGCATTTAGAGATGAGATTTGGGGCAGTTCACGGTGTTAGTCTATCATATGAGTCTTTAATGTCTGAAGGCTTCGAGTCCATGTTTATAAAGAACCCTTTTCACTTTGCCCCTGTTTTGAAGCACTTATTTTCCTCTCTGCTTGCAAAGATCTTAAAAAGATCTCAAGTCTTTGTACTTGAGATTGCTTTTGTTCAGAGTTGTCCAGTGTTTTCTCCCCTTTCATGTTTTTCGCACTGTTTGCTTTGCTGTGTGTGAATGTGCAGCCTGGGCTGTGTGCGTATTTTGGGTTTTAATGTGAGATTCTGGTGGGTGAAATTGTGCATATCTCCTCCTGTTTTGCCATTTCTTTATACTACGTGAAGGAACCAGCAAGAGGGAAAATGCTGTTACTAAACATATAAATAAATCATAGAGTTGTACTTTCATAATCAGTTTAGCAGATTTTATTCTAGTTGATATATAATACTGCATGTTTGTATGTGAAAACAAAGAGAAAGTAAAAACAAAATTATATTTATCATCAATTTTGTTAATTGCAAGAAACTAATTCACAAATACACAGGACTACTATCTTCAGCAAATTCTCTGTCTTCTTGTTTGTTTAATAAATTAGATGGATGTACCAAAGAGCATGCTGCTGGGGAAACATTAATTTTATTATAGAATAAAAAGTAGAACTATTAGTCTCTGTTTCTGGCATGTTTGTAAGCTATCTGACCTATTTTCTTCTCCTGCCCTCCACAGTGCTTACCAAATTCCCCTCTCCTATGTCTAATGTACCAATGTCTTACAATTAAACCAGCTGATAGTCATCCCTGGAGACATTACTCAGTATCCTGGCAAATAGATAAGCTATATTGTTTTATATATTTGTGCAACAGGGAGAGACAGCTTCATCACTTCAAGCAAGGGAATAATCTGTTTACACTAGAGGAATAGGCCCACTTAGTTTTCAGTTGTGGAGATAATTTCAGGGGGCAATATTTACCTCATTTTTACCAATAGAAATATCTGGATGGTTTGCCTTAAATTTATTACATTTTAAGAGACGAGTAAGCTAGGAGACTACAGTTCCCAGCATCCTCAAGAAGCGTGTAATGCCTAACATAGACTTCTAAACTGAAGCACTGTGTACGTGATAGGTTTTTTGCTGCTGCTTGTCTTTAGGAGTTGAAGTATCTGGACTGGTCTTAAATTATGTTCCTTGCAAAAAAACCAACGGACCAGAAAAGATCTACTACTTAGTGTTGCGTTGTCACTGAGGATGAAAAGCAGGCCTTTAAGTTGAAAAAATGTTTGATTAACAGTATAGTCATTCCAGGTCTTCAAGAATCATGACTCTGATGTAAAAAATCTGTCTTGTGTCAAAAATCAGGAATCTTCTTTCCTCTGAACTACTGTCTTTCCTGCTTTATGTTTTGAGCAATTGTCAATGACTTTCAGATTTTGGCACATTGAATGAGGTATACATTATTTAACGTTTTATGTGTGAAAATAAAAATTACCAATTAGTATAGCACTTAATATAACACATATAACACAGCTTGGAATTTCTGGTATGACCTTGATCTATGAGTTTTTTCTGAGGGGCATTTCTACAGGGAAGGGCACGGTCAGACTAGTTTGGAAGTCAAGGAACTAAGTTAACGTATCCCAGCACTGCAGGTCGACAGAGCATCATGCTAAGGTGGCCGTATGGACAGGACAGATTCCAGTCAGACAGGTCAGAGTGCCAGTAAGTGTCTCTGTACGAGCGTGTGTATAGTCTGCAGCTTGGCCCGACTGCCTGCATGCTTGGCCCGAGGAAAAGAAGGGTTGCAGCAGCAGAGTTGAAATGCAGCCCCATGTGGCGTGATACCCAGTTCAATGCCTTAACCAGTAGACTGTGCTGTTTCCTCATTTCAGTCATCATCAACCCCTATTTCTCTATTTTGTCCAGAGGTTTGAGCCTTTTGTCACACATTAGCAAGGCCACTGTGAAATACTTGGATATTGAGGAATGCAAGCTCTCAGGGGTGATTCTGTTTTATTGGTTACAACTACAATAATATTTTCCCATGTCCTCTATAATTTTCCTGTTCAAAGCACATTGTAAACTTCATTTTACTAATAGTCAAGAATGCATGTATAGTGCATTTTTAATGGTAGTGGAAGGAACTGCCATTTAAGAAACCTCACAATGTGTTGGAATCCTAAAATACAACATTGTCTCCTTCTCCACCATCCCTTTGGTTCATACATCCTTTCAAGATGTGCCAAAAAAAGTCTTAATCTCTGTCTTCAATATACTGTATTGCAGTGTGTGTTTCAGCCTAGCTAAGCTATCTGGCATGACTTTTTATTACAGTGCAAGTTAGTACTATTGTTCATGTACAATAATAGCGAAAATACTGATTTTTCATTTGTATTCTTTGAGCTTTGTGTATACCCCAGAGGTAGATAAAGTGTTTATGAAGAAAGGTTATATTTAAGAGAAATGGGTATCAGTGCTATAAGATTATACCCATGACAGATGGTTGTAACTAAAGCTTCATCTTGGTGCTGAAAAGCTGAATGAAACAGTATTCAGATTTTGAAGTAATGTTGGCTTCATTTCAATGGGACTTTTGCCTGAGTAAGAACAGACTAAAAACTCACTAATGACTCTAATTTTTTGTGTCAGCTTTGAGTAGATTTAAAAAATTGAATTTCCTTTTTTCTTATTTTGGATTGATAAAATTCCAACAGAAAACATGGAGGGGTTGTTTGTTTGTTTAAAGAAATGTGTGCAACATTATGCCTTTGTTTGCTGGTATGACAAAATATAAAACAACATTGTTTTATTCACACTGAAAAGCAAAACATCTTAGTGGGAATTATGAAAGAGTTGTTAAAGTACTTTCTTTTGCTCTTAGTTTCAGAGTTGGTTGTGAACCTCAAAATTTCTGGAGGTTCAGTCTGATTAGTTACGTAAATGTTCAGATGCTAACCTTAAGTAAATCCAAATATCTTGAGGCTGGAAATATCTACAAGAACATATTTCCCCTTGACTTGTCTAATACAATGAGTTCAACAAGGCTACACCCTGGGGAGTTTTGGCCCACCATGTAATGTGTATGCTTTAAGTGCTTACACTTCAGCCATGAGGATATTTTTAATTTCATCTTGAGAAACTAAATGGAGGGACTTCACAAATGAAACCATCAGGAAGACAAGGTTAATTCTGGCCGCTGTTTGTAGGAGTATGGTGCCTTCAAACACCAACACATTTTTTTTTTTTCAGTGGTGGCATTTGGAAGAGTAAATGAAGTGTGACTCCCGGCATCTCTTTAGTTGCCCTGAAAATGGAATGTCAAACAGCATATAATCATCTTCCTTGTTTAAAGGAAGAGGAGCAAGTGAGAGACCTAGTTTTCTATTTGTGTCAGTTTTTGGATGTCTTAATATTCTATCTTGTCTAATTTTCCAGAGAGTGATAATAGAGTTCCTGTCAAATTAGAGGTTATGGACTTTTTAACCTATGTTACACCCCACCCACCCACCCCCCATTACTTGTTATTACCATGAATATAATCCGAATAAAAATTTAGGTTTTAATGCTGTTATGTGGAAGGTTGCATTGCAAGCATACAATTTTATTAATTATAAATATTAAAAATATTCAGCCAGGCGTTAGCCAGCTTGCTCCCCCCTCTCTTCCAAAAAAGGCTGAATTTGATGTGGAGCAAATGTTGCTGCCTGGTCTGGGGAGCAGAAGTTTGGCCTCAGCCCCCTGCACTGTCAGGACTGAGCAGGCATTGCCGCTGCGCTCCAAAGTGCAGTTCTGGGGTTTTGTGCATGTAGCAGAGAGGCTGTTTTTGGACGGGCCAGGCTGATGTAACCATCTTCTAGGAGGAAGTGGGGATGAGCCAGGAGGGTAAATTAAGTGAAGTAATTGTGCCCCGCATTGGGGCCTTGCTACAAGAGGACACCGATGTGGCAACACTAGATTTATAGCTAGCGTCGTGCTAAAGTGGTTCTTTCCTTTTAGCACTGAAGAAGTTGCAGTTGAAGCACTCGGAACTACAGGGAGTGGTGCAAAGGCTAAAGTTTCTTTAAAATTAAAAAGCCTCAGACCTCTTCAATGTAAGTAGAGCTGTGGCAAGGTTGACCTACTGTTTGGTCAAGTTTTACTCTCATTTACATGAATTCCAACAAATTTAGACTTGCCGTAAGAGGATCCTATTTCAAGCTTATAACAGATGTGTAACAAATAGAAGTATATCGTTATTATGTAGTTTTGGTTCAAAATCCAAGTTCCTCAGGACTTCTGCGCTGGTCTGTTGTGTGCAGTGTTCACAGAGATGCAAATCCAAGACTCTGGTTTTTGGTTTTGTTTTAAATCAGGTGAGTGTCACATGCTTTGGTTTTGTAATGAGAGTTTTTGTACTGTCCTAATTAATACAGTGTGCCTGTCCTGGTCCTTTGAAGTAAGTGGGAGTTCTGCCACCAATTTAAATAGGAGAAGGATTTGAGCCAATTTGAACAGAAGTTTTCACTTATCTTAGTGCCTAATCTTCTTTTTAAAGGGATGTGGGAGTATCAGCACCTCCTACGTAACGCTCAGCAGCGTGCAGAAGTAGACTAGTCTGGTCACTGATGGAGGCCCATTTAAAACTAGTAGGATTACTCAGGTGAGTGACAAGGCTTTGAGAACAGATTTTAGGGAAGTTAATTCAGAGTGCAAAATGACATTTAACCCATCTGTGTGAATATTACCAGTTGAAGCAGGCCAAAAAATTACTTAGAAATTGTAAGATAAAAAACCCCTGAACCCTCTCTGTATTTTTCTTGCTTTTGAGTTTTCAGGGTTCACACTTTCAAGGGTGGGTTTTTTTTAAGCATCAGAGCTAGTAGCTCCATTTTTTTGTTAAACTGGAACTGATACTCTCTAATAACCAGAGCAGATCTTTAAGAGAAATGCCTGTCATGAATCTCATGATAAAATCACATTATTTGACAACACTGGGTCCATGTACATATGTATGTAACTTTGCAGTGCTTTGTCCCTGGAGAAACACGGTTGTCTGGACTGTCTCCCTGAATTGCAATGTATAGCTCCAGAGAGGCTGACCAAGTATGGTTGATTTATCAGGAAACTAGCAGACTCTGACTGTTGCCTTCGGAGGGTATTGCAAAAACTAAGGCAAATTTACTGTAAGGTTTCTGCACTTCACTGGAATACTTCAAGTATCTGTAAATTGGAGAAGGTGGAAAACTGATTTTTCCCTTCATACCATGTCTCTTTTTCTTCACTGAGTGCAAAAGAAGCCCACAAATACTGACTTCCTGTAGTCTGCCCCATGGTCTTTTTAGATTAACCCTGATTTTTCCCAAACTGCCAGCAAAATGATGCATTGGAATTTGTATACATGAATGTCTCTTCAGTCTCCATACAACATTCACCTAACTAAAGCCTTGCAAATGGCAGCATTAAAAACTTGGTATGTTTTATTAGCTTTATGGAAAGACTTTTTGTCTTCCATTCCAAATGTCATGTTACACCACATAATTGAGAAAGTTTTATTCATTTTTAATTTAAAGGGAGTCTCTTTCCCTTAGATGTTAATTTTCAGACTGATAAGAATAAAGTAGCCATGACTGTAGGTACTGTTGTGTGAGGACCTAAGGCTGGATTTTTCAGTTCTTACTCATACGTAGCAAACCAGGATTGTGCTGAGGGTCTCACAGAAGACATGGAAGTCAGCTGGACCTTGTATTACTTAAGGTAAATGTACGTCAAGAAAACATGCCTTTAAGAACTATTAGTAACTATTCTAAGCAGTGCAAACAAGCTGATTAAAAAAAAATATATATAGATGATTATCTACTTAATTACTTGAAAATTTCATTCTTGTGTATGTCTCTAAGAAAGGAAGTTTGGCAACATGTTCAATGAGGTTGCCACAATGGAACATTTTGGTGTGATTTAGTGAGAAGGATGTAAAGCATCAGGTTTACATTAATAGATTAGCATGTAATTATGTATTTGGAAAACAGTGTTGTTTCTGGGTCACACAAGGATTTTGGTCTCTGCAAATATTACATTCTGAGAACCCAAGAAATTATGAGCAAAACTGGTTTGATTTTAGAATTGATAAATCTGATTTAGAAAGAAAGTAACGATTAGAAACTTGAAAGTAAAAGACTTTACCCTTTTAAATTTTTCAGCTTTTTAAGACTTCTGGAGTCCCTAGGAGATTAATAGTGGTTAAATTAATATCCACTTTAAATATGATAATTTATTCTTATTTACAAAAAGAACTCAGTGCAACAACTGAAACAAACTAAAAAATAATACTTCCAAGACTTAAATGCATTGTATTGCTGTCTGCTTATCACTGTGTTTGCTGAATCATCCCTATTAGGATAGAGCCACTCATCTTTTGAGGTTGTATGAATGAAGGCAGACTCAGGCTTTAGCACCACTATGGCTGCAGACTCCACAGTGGATTGTGTTTGACTTGTGTTAGGTAGCACGAAATAAGAACATGCAGAGACAGCTGTGGACCAGAAGCATCTCTTCATCAGTTAGGATGGTGTGCATAGATTGAGTCTAATTTGGGAGAGAGGGAAGGTCTGCCTGAATTCTTGGTGTTCCTACTGGCCACAGTAGCTAGGTTTTGGTGACAGGCGAATGCATTTTTGTACATGGCCTCATCAACTTGTAAATGGTGCCGTACCATCATGGCTGAATGCTCCCTGTGATGCTCCCGGTTCTTTTTGCACTCTCTAGTATCCAGCTATATCTTGAATTTTGGCACAGTGCTCACTCCATGAATATCTCTTAAGATTTTACTGTTGTTTATATTTAAGATATGAACTATTAAAACAGTATTTTTCTAGGTGATGAGAACATTTATAAGGTATTAGAACATTATTATCCATAAACTTGTAATGTAGATGCTATCCACAGGGACTAGCTACAGAGTAATACCAGCAAAGTAGCACTGAAATCTGGTTGTGGTAACTTCAGGTCAATTCTGATTTACCTTAAGTTGAAAGGATATATATGAGGACCTTAAATAAATATCAGTATCAGGAGTCCACAAGAATATTGACAAAATAAATCATAATATTCTGTGGGTGGATCCAAATTAATACCTCTCAAAGCTGAATACTTCTACTTTAAAGAGTTACTGAAGCATTTTTAATGGCAAGTCCAAATTAAATGTTAAAGTTGGGGAATATTTCAGTGGGATTTGGCGGGCAAAATTGAAGCACTCACAGTTCAAAATGAAACAATGCATTTTAAACCCTCTGGGGAAAGAGATAAAGTATATGGGAACGCTTTTGCAAACAGGTTATTCAGAAAGGCTACCTTAAGGCTTTCATCTGTTCTTCTCAGTGTGGAAGGATGTGGGTAGATGGTGGTGCAGAGACTGTTTAGCTTAGGTGCTCTGAATTATTCTTTGAGTAAGTTTTTATCTGTTTACTAGTTAAGAGTAACCAAAGAGGATTAGCTTCTTGGTGCTTGAAGTAACCTTTTTGAATATACTACTCATTATTATTGATTCCTGACTGATTTCTCTACAAGAACAGAAGTCTCCCACCTCTTACAGTTAAAAACACAGTAACAACAAAATGGAAGTCTTCCTACATAAAATACTGTTTGTCCTGTATTAAGATGTTATCCTTTTTCTGTACTTAATTAAACACTTTCAACACTGTCCTTATCAAATGTCTTTTATATACTCTCCAAGTAATTGTATCATATAGGAATTAGAACACAGCTAAGTGTATTCTAAACAGTTACATATATAATTTGTTGCCTCAACAGATAGGATAAACCTTGCAACAGGGTTTGTATTGGTAGGTAAAATGTCCTTTCAGATGGATAATAACTTGGAAGATAAAACATACCAGCAAAAAACTACGACAAATTATCAACACTAATATTTAAATACATTATTGTTGAGAAAATTAGTTTTGTAGTACAGACACTAAACCAAATAATTCTTCAATATAATATCACTGTATGAGTAAAGATACTGTGATAGGAACCATATCATGGAGTAAGACCTGACTGCAACTATCCCAAAAGATTGCTGTCTTAGACCAGTCCACACTACAGTGGGGAAACTCGTTTAAAGTATCTAGCACCAGACGTTTCTTTCTGCCTTTGCACCTAAATTATTTGCACTTTAACTTGTGCCATTGCAGCTGCTTTTGAGTCCACGTAAACTGCAGCTGGGAGCAGTCTTCATAGAGTGGCTTCACCACCAAAACCTTACATGGTGTAAAACTTGAACATATCATGAAGATTAAAAAAACAAACAGGATATGGATAAGGGGACAGAGGGAGTGCATAAAGAGAAATTATAGTGGTCAGCATTGGTTACACCAGTCTTAGCATTTTGGTTTGGAGCACTAGTGTGGTTTTGAAGAAAATCTCCTTGGTCTTTTTTACTTAGTACGTGTCATCTTGGTTTGAAGAATGGTTTTGGTTTGTGTTGAACTAGATTCCTCTGGAGGAAAATAAAGTGGAAGTTCCTTTCCAGAAACACACCACAGACAATCTAAGCGCTGATGGAAATACAAGGATCTAAACCGATGGTTGGTCCTTTGAAGCAAGGATTCAGTACAGAGGATAAGGCTGAATCTAGTCAATAGTAAACCTGAGCCTCAGATGATATAGATGTAGGTGCCCCAGTATCAACTGCTGTTATCTAGTGCTGTGCTTCTGTTGCACAGAATTGCTTGCTAATGTAGACATACTTATAATAGGCAGATATCTTAATACGCCAGCTGCCCAGCAGTCAAGATATCCTTTGTAGACATCAAGACAAAGAATGAGCCTTGACAGAAGATTTGCAGGACAGTGAGGTAGCCTTAGTTAATATAATTTAGTTAATTCATCTTGATAGCATGCTCGAGAGGAAAATACTACCATGCCATTAGCCATGAAAGGAACTGGTCTAAGAGATGGTACAGCTTAGCCAATTTGACATGGGCAGACTGGAATTAGAGCTAGGAGTTCTGTGTGCCCAGCTCTCTACTTTTAATTTTTTTAGTACCTTTGCTAAATGCTGGGCATAGACCTTCTCTATTTATTTGTAACTGAGTTCTTAAATTGATTTTAAAGTAACTGTAAATAGATTAGCCACGTCCATGTAAGACATCTCTTCTCATTTCTTTTAGCTGCTTTCTTCAAGAGTTTTTGTTTCTGCCTGTGCCCCAATTTTTCACACCTTGTTTAGACTTGTTTACTGTAACTACTGTTTCAAGTTTCCTACCTCCTTAAGACCACAAAGCACTTCAAGAAAGGATTTCCATGTATTATATTTTGTTCTGAAAGCCTTATCTCATACAGACATATTTGCCATTTTCTTTATTTTCTCGATATATAAAAAAATATGTTTCAAAACTGTTCTATATGCAGCATTCTGCTTCCATAGCCTAGGTTAAGATCTCTGTCTGAAACTGCAGACAATGAAGCATTTTCCCTAAGAAAAGTTAACAATGTGATAAATACTAATGCAGTGTTTCAGCACACTTAATTATTTCTTTTTTTATTGTTTTTCATCATTTTGTCAACTTTCCATATCATTCCCCACAATTCTTTGCACTAGATTTTCTTTGAAAATTCCTTTCCTCTGAACTTACTATGAACTTGTCTGTAAAATATGGCCATAAAATGCCACCGACAAAACAAAACAAAATCCTCTATTCACTAATAAAAGAACACCTCGTCTCCCTCTCGCCCATCACTAAAAGAAAAAAGACGGAATTTGTATAGAAAAATAAATTTCAATTGCAAGTATGAGGCAGAACCTGAATGCTGAGTATAAAACTGAAATAATAAGTCGAGAAGATGTGGTTTAAGCCATGTGCAGAGCTTGTGCTTCATTGCATTTGTTCGCACTGTACTGATGGCTATTTAGTGGGTAATGTCAGAAGTGTTGGGATTAGACTTGGTGTGATTGAGGGGGAGGAGGAGGATTGTGTTTCTTGAGATACTCTGTGGGAGGAGAAGGATTATGCATGTGCCTTATGTAATGAGGAATAGGCTGGAGAATTTGCATGTCTATGAGGAGGAGGTGGGAGGATTAGCTTTTGATGTAAAGGCGAGCACATGGTGCCCTGGTCCTGACTCCTGGAGAAGGAAATCAGAGATACATCACCATCCTGTACGTCCCATTTTGTGTATTAGAGGAGGGGGGGTTGTTTGGATTTTTTCTGAGTTGGAAAACAGCTGGAATATGGGAGAGGCAGGAAGGCAGGGGGCCACGTGGAGAGGCTGGATTGTGCCGGTGTGTTAGGTGAAGGTTTACAACAGAGACCTGGGAGAGGGCTGGAGTTGTGACTTGAGCTGCCTGGAATGCTAGTCTCTAAGGATGAGATGTCCTCATGATCCTCCAGAGGACCAGGGAGAGGGTGGGGAAGTCTCAAAGTCTTGGTTTAGGTGCGGTTCAGCTCCTGCAGCGATGCCCTCTGCTGAGGGGTGGCCAGCTGGCGGTGCGGGGAGCAGAGGTTGCTCTAGGAGACCCTGTGTGCCCTGACCCTTCCCAGCCCCTCTGCAGGGCTCAGTTAATGCAATGCCCTGCCCTTTGAGGGGGGGATAGAGAGGGGGAACCGAGGCACCGAGGGACTGAGCGATGGGGATTCGGGAAGGGTCATAGGGCTGACTCCATGCCCATGGTCTGAGACGAGATCCCAGGCCCTGCACGCTGCTGTCCTCGCTTTCACCGTGTTGGAGCAGGGCATGGAAGCATGGTTTTGGCCCAGGCCTTTACACCAGCAGGGCTCAGAGGTGGTTTAGAAGTTACGGGCCAGGCTCGATTCCCTGTCAGCTGTTTGAGTGTTCAGTGTGGGTGTGAGCAGTGTTGTGCCATTTGATTGAAGGCCTGTTCTGTTGAATAATGCTTATGTAGCCCCCAGTAGTTGGGCCTGTGCTAACAAACTGGGCAGGTCAAGGGCAGCGAGCTGGCACCAACAGCCCATGGCTTGTGGTGGTCGTTGGTGTGTGCCCCTGGTGTGGCTGTGGCCCATGGCAGCAGCCATCGTCCCAGGCAATATCTGAGCCTCATCTAGGGGACAGCAGCAAGCAAAGATGTCCTGTGAGGCAATGTGGTCAATCTGTCCTGTGTAGGGGGAGGAAGGAGCACTGAGCGATAGGGCTGCAAGCCCTGCGGTGCTGAAGAACAGGCCCAGGCCCACATTTGCTAGTCAGGGTGCAGCCGAGTCAAATGTCTTCTTCAGCATCCCTTGGAGGCCCTGTCCCTGCAGGCTTTCATCCTTCCTCCTTGGGGCTCTTGGTGGTTGGAAGAGCTGTTCGGGGGATCACCAAGGGGTCCCTTGTACTGCTCCATGGCCTTAGACGGGCCTCAGATTCACCCTGTGGTGGCAGTCAATGCCTTTCCCCCTGCTGGTGGCCGCTTTCTTTTCTGACTATGGGGAATCCAGTCTCAAGCAAATGTGAGAAGAGTCTTGGGAAGCCGCATGGGAAAACTGGGTAGGATTTTTGTTTTTAACTCTGCCCCTGCTTCATCAACCAAGAAAAAGTCTGTCGTTTTGAAGTACAAGTAAAGGCTGAGACACATCCATCCCAGCAGATGAATTATGAATTAAAACTCCACTGTCAATGCAGATTCTGGCTCTGAAAACTTGGGCAGAAGCTACTTTTTTGAAGTGATTGAGTTATCACAGCTTAAAAGATTTTCAGAGGCAGTTGCAACAGCCTAAGAGCATCCACACATAAAGTTATGGCTCAGCTGACATGTGGTAACCCATTACGTTGTGGTAAGTGTGTCTCACCATCATGTCTGCAAATGCTCATAGATGCATTTATCCTGAACATACTAACATTCCTTTTCTGTAATGTTGAGTTTACGCTTCATGCAGCTGAGTGAAGAAGGCAAAGCTAGTCTGAAAGACTACCCACAGGAACTAAGTAACAATAAATCAGAGCCTGGATGCTTTTATATTCTCTTTATTTTTGCCAAATGTTACTTAGACTATAATAACACTTAATTATGAAATTGAGCTGTTTCATAGTGCTTTTTACTCACAGATTTCAAAATACTTTACCAAAGAGGTAAGTTACTATTATTCCTGTTTTATGGGTGGAGAAGTGACAACAGAAGTGGTTAAGATCACCCACCCAAACAAGGATCAAGCTGGAATAATACATGTGTATGTTTTTACTCTGGGTCCAGTATGTTATCCATTGAATCCTGATATTGTTTTCATACATGTGAAATTATCAAGAGTTCCAAGGAAAGGACTAGGATCAGGATTTGCTGTTTGGGGGATGAGGGCTGAACCTAAAGACCAACAAGTGTCATTGTTGACTTGCAGATTCATAGGGGAGGAGATGATTAATAGGCCTATCACCTTGTGAAATCTGCCCTGTCCTCTCCCCTGCATCTACTAGTAAGCATGCCTATGGGAGCATATGCAATGCGTGGTTGAACAGTTTCTCTCTTTCTCTTGTACTTGGCCCTGCTTGTGATGTGAGAAAGGGAGAAAAGGAATCTCAAATTAGGCTCAGCCCCAATTCCTGATTTGGTCTGATTATTTAGCAAATTTCCACAAGACTCTATATGGGTGTTCGTGGAAGCCAAACAAAACTCTAAGAGACATGTTCATTATAAAAGGAAGTGTTTTTAGTGCTTTCAAGTGCCTGATTTTTTTGTGTTTGGACCCAGGTTTGGAATTTTTTTTATTTTCTGCATAAAACCAGCAATATTGATGGTTGAGAAGCTGTGGAAGATATTATCCATTTGGAGACTGGGACAATTTACCCCATTGCCTTTGTGAAGCAGCAACGATATTTTCTTTAAAGAAGTGGAATTATTTCTGGAGAGCTATCAAAAATAAATCAGACCTTATTGCATCATTTGTGCAAGACAGAGAAGATGCCTAATAAGTCAGGTCCAAGGTGAGGTCAGTGATAGAACAAAGAGATTATAAAGCCCACCACACGCCTTTTAATGCCTGTGGATTTACAGTAGCTTTTGTTTTCCTGTGCCATTTTTTTTCCCTTCCAGCATTATCATTTCTCTTTCTTTACCCACTATTGAAAAAAAAAATATTACAAAAGGTTTCAATGTAGAGTAGTTAATTACTATATTACAGCTCTAATTAAATTCTTGGAGACTCTGCACAGTATGATGTCCATGCCAAGAGGGACATATCCCATTCTTAAGTGAATACATATTCTTGTCAAGTTAACTTACTCGTATTTTACTCACATGAAATATTCCTCATCTCTTGCTTCTTGACACACGTGACTGATAAATGTTTTAAAGATACATTTAACATTGATATTTTTGTCATACGAAATGACAATGGCTTCAATAATTCCCAGATTTTATTTTATAGAAAGTGACACATTATGTGATGGCAGACTCCCTAGACTGTAACTTAAGCCACACACTGGTAGGAATATACATTGCATCAAAAATTGGTCTGTGTGATTCAGACCTAGACTTCTAATGTTTCAGCCACATGTAAGTAGTTAAACCTAAAGAATGTTAATATTACAGCACATCTTACAAATACATCGGACAGTCAGAATAGTCAGAGCTCAGGTTCCTCTGTCAGCAGTTCAGTTTTCTTTGAGACATTAAATGAAGAGGGATTTTTTTCTTACTTTTTTGTAACCAAGTCATCTGAGGAGGGATATACAGTAGAAAGATAGCCAGATTTTTATCAAGTCATTTGCAGATTTCAATGAACTATTATGTAGAATTTTATTAATTCTATAGTTTTTATCATACATCTGGCAGGGTCATAAGTGATTTTTTTGTTCAGCTTTTTAGATAAACTTTTAAGTCTTTGCTGTATGTGTGGACATGTCTGTCTCAAACAGCTTTACTCTTGAGAGAATTTTTGTATTCACAAACAAATAATTCTGCTTTCACATTGAAATAGATGGTAACGATCATTCTGCTTGTCCTCAGAGTTCCACTAGATCAGATGTCTCCAGGAATTGTGTGTGTGTGTAGTTTAATGACAGTGAATGAGCTTTGTATTGGCCTCAGTATTCATTCAATATTAAGCCTTTATATTATACCACATCAACACTTACTCTGACTTTGGCCCTGATTCAGCTTAGTGCTCAAACTCCTGGCTAACTTTAAGGACTTTTGTAAGCGCTTACTCAAATGCTTCAAAAGCACTTGCTGAATATGGGCCTGTTTATGTCACAGCTAAATACTAATGCAATATTTAACAAGTATGTTATGTTGGCAGCAAGCAGATGGACTCACATGTATGGTAGCTACATCTATATCATAATATGCATCTTCTTTTGGAAACACTACAAAGTACGGCAGAGCAGCCAAATACTGAGTCTTGATGGCCATGATAAGCAGGAAGAAATAGTTTATGCAGTTAGAGTAGCGTATTCCAGGCTTGGTTAAAAAGGTAGTCATGTGCTTTGATGCTTCAGTTTGAGTTTTTACATGAATTGTATGTAAGCTTTGGACTTAAATTGGTGTTCAAAACTGCCAGAAATTGCTTTGTTCAGTTTGTGATGGTGCATAGTGCTGACCAAAGCATCAGCAAGAACTGTGTACAATGGTTTGAGGGTTTATTTATTTATTTCGCTAAGCCTGTCTGTCTTTTCCTGTACTGTTAGTTGTGCATTTGTTTTGGTTTATTTTATATTTTCCTATATGGGCCAGTTCAAAAGGGACGAGTTCTACCTCTGAAGTTAATATTGATGAGAATGTCAATGTATAAAATAAATTGCCTTCCAAGCTGATGATATGAGGCCAAATAGGCTTACCTTACTACTCTGAGTAAACAAGTGGCAATTCTGTTATGAACAAGTGAGGCAGAGTTTGGCCTTTTTTATGTATGCAGTGTTTATGCAGTGAAATATCCTCATAGGTAAGGAAGAGCTAGCACAGACATCTCTCAGGAGCCAGTGAGAATTTAGCTAAGGATATGGGACTTGAGTCTATAGCTTTGCATGGACAAATGTTTTAAAGAATTTTCAAATGTTTAAAGAATTTAAAGAATATGCAGCATTTTTTTTTTCTTTTTCTTATCTTAGGCAAAAATTTTGGAGAAATTTATTGCTCTCTTTTGCTGGTCAGCTTCACTTCCTGGTTTTCATTGAACATAAAAAGCCTACATAATTTCTGTTTCTGTTGGGTCAAGCTGAAAACTAGTCAAGAGGGTTACACTGATTTAAATGCCACGATGTTGATTTGTGAAAGTTGAAGTGCTGGCCCATTGCACTTTTCAATAACCTTTCAAAAACCCCTCAGTTCTTGTCTTTTTCTGAATCAGAATGAAAAAGGAAGCTTTCAGGATTTTCACTAAAAAAAAAAAGCCCACTCTCCCAGAAGTCAAATTTAACCTTGAGAGAAAGACACCACTTCGGAGTAGTTCATAGCCCAGAGGTTAATGCACTCCCACAAGACATGTAGAATTGTGGTTCAGGGCTCTCATCTGAGGCAGGGGTTTGAACTCCCAGCTTGGGTGAGCATCCGTCCTGCTGGCCTGTGGGGTGTTTTTGGCGTGGGTTTTTTTCTGTTTTCTTCAACTCAGTTATTCTGGGCTGGAGAGTTTTGCTATTGAAACTAGCCAGTTTCCATTAAAAAACATTTTAAATTAAAATGCATTTATTTGAAAAAGTCAGAGTAAGTATTATTTCTGGCTAAATTCTGGTTAATGTACCCAATACAGCGCTCAGATGGGAGGTAGAAAACTTGCGGGAGCTGAACAAGTGAATTGTTTTAGCCTGTGAGGAATGGACTCTTATCTCCCTTAGGAATCCCTTGAGCTCCAGTAGAAGGGGAAGGGATCTGCACTAGCAAACTGCCTTGCAGGGCTGTCATCTGCAAATGACTTTTTGCTGTAGGGAAGAATCAGCAGTACAAACATGTAACTGGCGACCTTTGATTTTATTATTTCTTGTTACACTTCCATAGATCTTTTTGTAACTTATTTTATTTGAAAGAAGGTACTTTCCCTGGTTTTCCACTTCAAGTGATAATGTAACTTCACTGCAAATGTAGTATTGTCTCCAAGTCATGTAATTAATAGTTTTTTCCTTCCTTAAAATGGAAGTTATTTGCCCTGGCAGAATGAAATGCCACTTTCAGAACTGGAGATCCACAGTCTGCATTTTGCTGTACCAAAGCATAAAAGAGATCAATTCTCTTTGCTCAGAGTCATCTGTGTTGAAGAACTGTCCCACAGAGCCAGGTGAGATGGCTCGGAGGTTTCAGTGCAAGAGAATTACTTGTTTTTCCAGGAGCAATCTGCGGCTTTGCTTCTTCCATGAGTCAAAGCACACTGAAAGAGGAGAAAGATTTCCACTGACTTCTGTACTCCTTGTGTCAGATGCTCCATCCTGTGCTGTTGTCCTTTATGGGTGATGGTAATCCTGACTTAACAGCTGTATGTTGTGAATTGTCTGGGACTGGTAAAGGTGTTTCTTTACTGTTTGTGCAGTCGCACATGGTGAGGCCCTGGTTTTGGTTGAGGACTCCTAAGAAGTAATGGAATACAAATGATGTCCAGGAGTAGCGATTTACCCTCCTGTTATAATACCTGTGAAATTGCTGGACCAAACCGGGAGCTTTGACATAGCTGCCTTAAGTTATGACAGACTAAATCAGAAGCTTTTCCTTTCCTTTTTCTTTTATCCTGTCCTTCTTCCTTTCTCCCTTCACTTTCAGTGGTTTTTTATTGAAATAAATTATTGCCACACTTAACCTTTTCTAGTGTTAGTTTTTGAACCTATTGTTTCTTGTTTCAAGAGGAGCATTTCACATGAGGTCTGTATTCAAAGTGAGTATATATGATAAGACAAATTGTTTCAACACTTGCTTGCAAGGCCAATAAAAAGAGATGCTGTAGTGCAAATTACCCTTGCAAATGCTCTCTAAAAAGCTAATAACATTTTCCCCCCCAAAGGATAGTTCCTAGCCATAAGGAGAGTTTCTCTTTCATGTTCATTTGCCACACAGATTTATAAAATGATCCCAAATCCTTGCATAGGCTGTGAGGGATTGCAGCTTTGAACTGCTGAATTGGAAAAGCTATTAATGGAAGAGGAAAAGTTTTCAATTTCAGTCAGATTGGGTCAGGATGGTATAAACTCAGCCCTCCAAGTTTTGGTGTAAGATGGAAGGCTGTTTCTTCTTTGTTGATAATTTTCATAGTAAGATTCACAAGGTTTTCCGTTTAAAGGCATGAAATGAGATGATAAGAATGTAAGGAAAAATCATTAGCATATTCACTGCTTGCTTTTTTTTTTTCCAAGTAAAAACAGTCATTTTAATTTGCTTTCTGTGAAACATGGTATAATTGGAAACTTTTCAAAACCTGAACTGTTAGGCAAGTGGTCAAAATCTTCAGAGAAAAGGTCCAGCCGTTCTGCACTAGAACTTGTCCTCCATGCAGGCCTGTGGGCAGCGACAGGGATGGTCGTTTCGCTGTCGGCTTTGTGTGCTGGCACATGATATTTTCCCTTTCTGTAAAATCCAGGGCAGCATAAAGAGGCAGCCCTGCAGCTCTCAGTTGTGTTTAGCCCCATAGTGATTGGGGATGGGAGGTGGGCTGCTTAACCCCCAAGATCAGCAAGCTGTGTTCCCAAGCCTGCAAAAACCCTGGAATTCTTCCATCCAGGGACAGTTTGTAGCTACACATGCTCTTCCTTTTTAATCGGACCTGCAGTGGCTCAGTGATTGTAAAGGACTTTGAAAATCGGAACTTGGCCAAATTACTTCTCCTTCTTGCCATTTTGACAGAAGGCTTTCACAAAAATTAAACAGTAAATAACTCCTGTGAAATTGCATCTTGTATTTACTGCTTTTAGTGATGGTGGGATAAGCGATCAACTGAAAGCCAAGCAAGCTGAATTTGTGTGTTTATGCAAAGAATGGCTTCTACCAACTTTTCCAGCAGCACTGCTCTATATACCCCGGGTATATTGGGAGGGGGACTCTGTAAATACAGTGGCTGTTTGCAGTCCTTTTCTTCCCAGCCTCATTAAGTGACTGTGAAGTGCACTGTGTGCTAAGCCCTGGGCTTGAAGCACTGACTGATTTTGTATGGGCTCCACCAGGTACCTGGTAGTACCAACTTTTGGTTGTTTCCAGGCTTTCTTGCATTTGAAGCAGTGGTACAGAAGATTTGCCTGTAAAAGGCTCCCTAGCCTCACCTTGCATACACTGAGATAAATGAGACTGGGAAATAGTAGCTGCTGTTTCCAGTCTCGTAACTGTTCATGACATCTTTTTGACGCGGAACATGTGTGGTACTGTGTTCTTCTGATGGAGCCAGCCCTATCTCCTTCCCCTGCTTCCTTTCTGCTGTTAATCTGGTAACTGACCACTTATCGTATTTATTATCTTTGTAATTGAAACTGAGAAAGCCTGCGGCAGGTAAGTCCCGTGCCTCTATGCACTTGCTCTGATTTCTGCTCCCACAGCCCTAAAACCACGGCCCTTCCCCCTCTCCCAGTAACAGCAAGCCCTAAACGCAAATAAGTATCAGAAGCCTGATGCTACTATGTATTTGATTTTGTTTGCAGTCTTGTCTTATGACCAGCTCTCAGCGTGGGAAGAAGCAGGGAGTGGGGAAATGGAGAGAGAGTTGTTGCAACATATTTTAACATATGTGCTTTAGGCCTCTTGGTGGACTCCCTCTTGGGAAGAGGGGAGGGAGCGTGCCCCTAAGCAGTTGGTTGGCTTTGCTTGTTTCTATAGCAGCGTGAAAGAGGAAAATCATGTTTTAACACTAATATATTCAACCAAAACCCCCTAACAATTACAGGAAGAGTCTTTTTTATTATTATTAAAGAAATTGCATTAAAGATGAATGAGCATATATTGGAATAATTATGTTTTAAGGTGTGTAACATTAAAAGGTACTGAATGGAATATCAACTGTTTTGTAGGAACAGTAATAATGAGATTTCTGTCACCTAATCTTACAATAATTGGGTTATTACTATGCAAATTAAGGTATTACTTAAAAAAAAAGAGGAGGTAAGACAGATCCTTGAGGCAGCCATTTATCTATCCTTAAAGCTATGCTGTCTATTCTCTTAAGGCTGAAGATCCTTTTTTAAACAATTTGGAGATGCTAATTTCATTATTTTTTCACCTATGTTTCCTACTAGAATGTTTTTTATTCTCCCCAGGTAGCAGATCAGGAGTGGTAGTTTTTATATATTTCCTAGTCTCTTATGGATTCCTTTAGGAATACTTAGATCAAATAACTATGATTATTACCTTTTTGTCCCCTCTTTCTTTTAAATAAAATAATGATTTGTGTATTTTGCCTGAGATTTTTACAGCAGGATCACAGAGAATATACATAAATTATTTTTATCCTTCTTTCCCTTTAGCGAAGAATTATAGAGCAGCTTGTTATAGTTGTCTTGATTTCCATTAGTTACTAAAGTTTACTAACTGGCCAGTTACTGGCCTTGAGGAGGAATCGAGGAGTGCTCAGCATTTGCATTTTGAGTTTCAAAGTTTGAGACTTCGATAGCTTTTACTAGATCTGCCAGAGGCCTGATGGTATTTGCACTGTCCCTGATTGTTAGGAGTAGTATTTAAGATTGGGCTGTTGATGGGAATTTCCTTGTTTCCTTGTGAGTCTTAGTTCCTTTGTAATGCATAGCATTTGTAGTTTTGTTTGTGAGAGAAAAGGTGCTCATAAAGGCTTTCTGAAGCCTGTCTCTGTACTGTGTACACCATTGTTACCTGAGGTCGTTCAATTTGAACTTGCGTGGTTATGCCCAGGCATACTGCACTTACGCTTCTGATTGCAGAATACATATCCCCTAGGAGGTGCCGAGCACTTGCAACTCCCACTGACTTCAGCGTTCTCGATTTTGTTTGTATCAAGCGTACAGATGAGTTACTACACTAATCCGGAAGTTGACTTCCTCTGTCAGCTTCGCTCTGGAAAGCAAAGCAAGATGTAGTGGTTGGGTTTCAAGTAATTATAGTGTGTTACTCCATCTCCAACCGTCTTGTAGTGCCTCCCTTGGTCTTGTTTCTAGTGAGTTCATGGTGACTCTTGCATTCTCCCTTTCTAGTTCACTGCTCTCCCACTCTGTATTGAAGCCTGGTTTTGATTACACTTAGTTTTAACACTTTCACATCTTCCTTTTTTTTAATGCGTGACTCCCAAAAGAAGTGAAGGACTATGGTCAGCCAGAATGGGCACAGAATTACCAGTTGAGGTCTTACCCCATGACAAACAGCAGCTTCCACTGTGGCTTTCTGCAGGCAGCTTAACCTCTCCTCATTTTCTGCCTTTAGTACAAGTGGGATGTAAGTATATCTAAAATTCACCTACCCTGTGGGTAGTTACAGGAAGTGATATTACCTCACTTACCTGCTCATATTATGAGGTGAATAACAGCATACTTAGAGTACATATATTTATTAAAAACCTGAAATGAATCAGGGCTTTTAAGGTGAATTGTTTCATGAATTAGTAACAAGTTTATTAATGATGCTGAGTATTTTACAGAAATGTGCTTCGGTAACGCTCTAGATTTTGCAACACTGTGAGGTATTTTGTATTACTTGTGGCAGCTGTTGTGAGGTGCTGCCTGTGAAAGGGGAAGGCATTTATGTGTTATGTGTTACTGCCAGCCCATACGTCATGCCACCATAACACATACACCCAAAGTGTATGTTGCTAGTATCATTTGTAAAGGAGAAAGCTTGATAAAAGCTGTGAACTTCCCCAATGTCATTGAACATAAAAACAGCTAACTACACATGAAGAGTGATGAGGGGTCACACTTAACATGTTTCATGGTACCTGCCATCCATCCAAGAGAAAGCTGTTAAGCTATTAGGGATTCACAAAGAGATTAAGTCCTTTTATTGACTCTTAACTGACAATTTCTCCTATGCTCAGTGTATTAATTCTTGCTTGATTAACAGCTCTGGAACAAACTGAACCATTGACCTCATGGACCCCAGGTTGTTTGACTTAATAATCAGTTTAGCTGGGTGTGCCTGAAAAAATGACTTGTGATCTTGGTTTAGAAACACAATAGCATACAGTGTCAGAAAATCCACCATGGTAGAAATAACAAGATGTCCAGAAAAAAAGATCTGTGCAATTTCTTCCTAGAAGGGCCCTGTAAAACATTTATTTGGTAACCCCTACATCTTTGCTGCAGCATTGTTCCTAAGATGGGGCATGGTTGAACTAACTGCAGTGAAATAAAATAATACTAAACCATTTAAACCATTTTCCAGAATTCACAGTAAAAAAAAAAAAAAAAAAAAAGTTTAATGCTCAAAAAGATGATTTTGTTTAAGATTTCATTTTAACACATATGCATCCTGCCCTGGTGATTGCTGGTGGTTGCCAGGAAGTTCTCCAAGAAATCTGCAAAATGTCTAGTCTGTGTAACAGACGGGAGAGCTGGAAAAATTGTGTGAAAGTCCGGAGAATTTTAGATTTCTTTCTCTTTTTCTCTAGGAGTTTTGGACCGTTTAGATAAGATGTGTGAAGTTTAAACTCTCTTTACACCCATTAGAACAAAACCTTTGAGCCTTTATTGAGTATGTTCTTCCCTTGCAGTTACAGGTTGAGAACAGGGTGAACTTCTAAGCAAGCTGTGCATGGCGGAATTGGTGAGTGAAAAAAATAAGCATTCCTTAGGCAGGAACTGAAATTTGAGCAGCTACTTAGCATGTTTTGGTTAGTACTGCTGCTATATTCCACAGTGTGGAAAATGTATGGAATAACTAGCTAGGCAGGAATATTTGACTCTGCCATGGCATGTATGACATCCTGGGAGCACTGGCACACCTAATGGAGTGATGGCGATCCCATGATGGCACTAATTGATAAAACAAAAATTTCTACACCAAGGTCGCATTTCCTCTTTCCTGAGTGAGCCTTACTTCCCTGACTGGGGCCATGATTTCCCATGCTACAAAAGATCAGAACAATAGGGGAAAGCAGACCTAGTTTGATTTTATGTCTGCTCCAGGTTCCTCTTGCTTCACACGCCTCAACAGCAAGCTGTACCTTCACCACTTTTAACTCCACCTCTTCCAAGTTTCCTTTGACCAAACGCCAGCCTCCTGTCTGTGGTCCCAGGCTACCTCTGCAAGTCTGGGGGAATCAGAGCAGCAAGGACTACAGTTAAAAATTACTGATTTAGGTAAATGCCAAAAGCCAAATTGAGGGAATCAGTAAAAGCTGGCTCTGCAGCAGGTGAGCTCTTTCAGTGGGTGTGTGCACTGGGGTCATGGAGGGGAATGTGGATGGCAGCAGAGGAGGGAGCTGCAGGACCTATGCAGGTACTTAAGTTTATTGCTATTTTTCTTGGTTTAATTTACTGTTGGTCTCTTAAAGCTGTTATATACCATTTGATAACCATTACTAGGTAGGAGGTGTAAGTTTGGAGTTGGTCTGTAATGAACTGAACTTGTGGGTAGGTAGTTTTACCAGCCAGATGGAAGGAGTGGTGTTTCATTGTGGTTTTTTTTTTTTTTCCCTGTTTAAACCCATAATGATTTTTCTAAATCATTTGTTGAGTCTACATACTAAGCCTAGAAGCACTCTATGATCTTTTCTAATGCCTTTGACTTTAACTGTAGATATCTAGCAATTCCATTAAATATTTTATAGTCTGTCTCTTTTTAAAGTCAAGTGAAAAAAAGAAAAAGTGCTGTCCCATCAGTGTGTCTGAAGTTGCTGCTGTTGAGTCTTCAGTAACAGACGGAAAAAGGTTTTAACAGTTGTAAGATGAAACAAAACTGGCTGAAATGTGTTTAGATAGAACAAGATTGGTTGAGAGTGAAATGTGGGAATCATCAGCACAGAGGTGGTGAATTGAAGCTATCATTCCTCAGTGATGTGAAAATACAGAACTATAATGCATATAATTGCTCAGATGCTACAGGAACATGAAGAATACATTGTTTTATATAATACAGCAATTTATAAGAGTACAGCAGCAGTTAGTGTGAGGGTAGTGGGAAATGATAAATTACTTGGGATATGATGTTAATAAGTCCATAGTAAGCTGAGATGCAGCTCTAATTAATTTTTGTTTTACTTTTTGCTGGTTTTGCTGGCTTTCCTCTTTTCTCTCCCTTTCTATTTCTCATTTTAAACATTGTCATCTCTTTCCTTTCTTACTTACTGGTAGGTGATTTCACCCTCCTATGTGATGGCAGGCAGATGGCTCTCTCTGCAAATAATATTTAATGCTGTTCTGTCACTTGGCCACTGAGCAGTGTTGTAGCAGTAGGGCAGTTGAACTCATGGTGTGAAAAGTATTAACGCATTTGGCCTCTTCTGGTGTAAGGTTTGTGATTCCAGGCTTGCTCATGAATGTGCTTTTTCCCAGGAGACTGTGCAAAACACTTGCTGAGGCAGCAGGTCAGCTGTTAAAAGCTAATTCTCAAATGGGTTCAGCTCTCAGTCCATATGTGGATAACCTATAAGTGGGAGTAATTTAGACATTTAACCAGACAAAAATCCATGCTGCAAACCAAATTAAGGTGCTATTATAGATTCATGATGCATTGTTTTTGTGTGTAGTCAAGGGTGATGATACTGGCTACATATCAAAAGAATGATATATGTGGAGGTGTAAGTGTTCATAGGTTTAAACATGAATAAATAAAATGCTGTTATTTTATTCTTAACACCTGACTGAAAATATTAGTGGATGATATGGGGCAATATCCTTCCAACTAAAGATCTGGAAGGCTTCATAAATGAAAAGTAATTTCTCTTGACCTCAAATTTCTGAGTTGGGTGAAGTATGAAGAATGACTGCTTGGAGATAGCAGTACTGAAGATTAGAGTTATCATTATACGTATGGTGAGTTTTAAGCGCCAGGTCTATTTGTTGGTCGGGGCTTTTTCCTTTCTCCCCGCTTCATGAAACCTACTCCTTCTTTTCAGTGTTCATGCAAAACTTATTTCCGTTTCATGTTGCATGGTTTCATGTCCCTTTAGGTTCCCTTAGACTTCAGGCTTTGAATATAACCCAAACCTCAGAGCGAAACTCAGCTGAAACCACCACGTTTTGCATAGTTTCCACCAAAAACCATAAATTGACCCAGGTTCACTCTATACTTGGCCTGTATACACCATAAGTTACTGAAGCCTTACTGAAATGTTCTGTAAAGCTGGATTCCTTAGATTTCCTTAAATCCTAATACACTGCTTTCAGGCTTGAATGTAGTCACAAAATTTTGGAACTGTTCTTCAGGATCTGTGATGACTTTTGGGAGAATGGAATTTTGTTTTGACCTATAAAATTGCTTAAGCTGGCCTGAAACATCTGTATGAAGTGCCTCTCTTGTATGGTTTGCTGGTAATACAATAAGCAGAAAAACGCACCTTGTCATATTCCTGTGACAGGAAGGGTGCTAAGTGCAGGCTATTCTCAAGTGTCCCTCTGAATCACCCCAGATTTGGGCATAGCTGCGCTAGCTTTTGTGAGTTATTTTGGTTTTGTTTTTTTTTTTTCTCGTCCTCTTTTTAACAGGGGGAGAAACTGTTTTGAAGGTGTTAGTAGCATTAGCAGTAGTATAATTTCCTGGGAGCTCATTTTTTGTGTTAACAGTACTGTAATCTTCTGGGAATTAATTTTTATAATTTGGTAAGGGAGGATTGCTTTTGTGATATTTGATTTTTGACACCTCCTCCCTTACCCAATTTCTCCCTCAGAAAGTCAGCTGTAACCAGACTGCTTGTATTCTCAACTATGAGAAGTGTTGAACAAAGATGCACTCTCTGTGTGGGTAACCAGTTACTGCCTTATTTCTCACAAGTTATGTGAAATGCTTTGAATCCAGAAAGAGACGGACCTTTACCTTTAAACAGCTTCCAGAGTTTTCCCCTGTTAACAATGCTTCTGGGCCCAGGAGTTGCACTTCTGTTTGTGAGCATAGCTTCCCTTGATTTAATTTTGGCTAGGCTTGTGACCCCAATTGTCAAGGCCTCCACCTCTGAATTGGGAACCACTGGCTCAGGCAATTTGTGTTGTGTTCTGGCAAATTGCCATTTGGGTAATTACATACTGTTTACTTTTGATATCTTCTTTGACTTCAAATCTGGGAGCAATTCCACTTTATTTCTTCTTGTGAAGTGGTGATGTTGCTTGGTTGTTACAGTCTATTTTAGAAGAGGGCTGCGTCATGAGTAGCTGGGCTGGGGGGTGGGGGAAGCGATGCCTGCTCATAATCTGTAAATGATTGCTGGGTGCTTTGAATTGCAGGGGAGTTGATGTCTGTGTTCAAATATATATGTTTGTATGTAGTTGGATCTGGCCAAACAACAGTTGTAGTGAAGCTAATAACATCAGGGTGTAACAGCTATGATCTTTAAGATCAGTGAATTCAGATGGTGAGCTTGTCCTTTTGTATCTGTGTGTGATAGTGGGATGCTCTGTAGGGACACAAGATCTCTAGTTAGGTTGTAATGGAAAACTTCATTCATGATGCATGTTTTAGGTTGCTTTCATCCATTTGTGTTCTTTCAAAAACATTAGGTTAATTTATATTTTTACAGCGTCTTCCTGAGCAATGAGGATGCCATGCGTTCCCAGGTGCCTTTTTCTCTTTACTTTGGCTTTACAAATATTGCTGGGGGATTTCTTTGGCAGTAATTCAGTGGATGACAGTATTACAGTCCAAACTCAAAACTTTAATCCCAGACTATACCTAATATAATGAATTGGTACCGTTTTGATTTGAACTTTCTTAAGAGTTTGTTCCATGATTTTCTTCAAACAAGAGAAACAACTTACTCAGGTTTAGATTTGCACTTTTAAAAAGGTGAATATCACATTTATTCTTGCAAGACCTCAGTATCCGAACCTTGACCAATATTTGATGTTGGATAGAAAAACCAGCATGAATCAGTACTAAAATCTTCCTCCTGACCCATTTGCCCCTATTATATTAATAACTGTCATTTATGTAACGTTTTTCATCACACTGAATATCCAAGCAATTTACAAACACGTGCCTTGATTCCTCAGAGAAATCTGCAGTTAGTCAGGTTTAAATTTGTCTGAGGTCACAGAGGTTAATAACTCGATTCCTTCAAAAGGTGCCGCAGTTTTAATGACCACAGCCCTTAGGACCTCCGAGACTTTCAAGCCAAACCCAACACCTCTGTCTGCAGGGCGCCCACAGCACCATGCTGGCGTGCTGACTGACTTGAGCAGCCCAGTGGGGAGAGCATTGCCTCTTGAATTAGACATGCTTTCTGCAGGACCTTTGTTTTCTTGGATTTGTTTTATTTCCTCCCCTCTCTAGAGACCATCTGTCTCCATACTTGCCCATCCTGAGATATGGGTCTTTTGGAGATACAGGTGGGTCAGATATCAGGGTAACAGGATATGCTTATGTGTGTGACTTTTTTTTTTTTTTAATTTTATTTTATTTTTATTAAAGTAGGGGAAGAAGGGAAAATATGGAACCATAATACTTCCGACACTGAGTTTTGGGGGGTATCTTACGTGTTGGGCTTTTTCCTAATGTTTCAAAGGAGTGATGATTTTAAATTAGCAGAAAGCTGAGGGTGTTTGAGCCCTGCTGATTCTAAAAACAGATATTTATGCAGATGAGCATGTGTGCATGCTACAATTCAGCACTGTCTAACTCCAGATGTCAAGCACTTCACTGTTCCCAGTGCATAGGTCTAAAATATGTTTCTGCATAACATAAACTTGGTTTTACAACCACTCACATTTAGACTGATTATTGGAGCTGAGCTGCATCTGTGTACTTCTTGTGTAACTTCTTGTTCAGGAAAGTCTCAAAAGAGATCACTAAAAGGGGCATTTAATTTGTTGCTTCTGAGGTTTAAGATGTTAGTCTTTAAAGAAATGGTCTCATTATAACATGTAGGACTTGTTTCGTTATGACAGATGTATATTTTATATGGAGGTATTAAGAACCTTATGTTTTCAAACAGCATTCAAGGATCTTCTAGAATTAGGCCTTAAATTTTAAGCAGATACATAGAGTATTGGAGGCCAGTAAATATACTCTGCAAGATAACAAATGGGAAAAAAGTGCTAGTAATTAAACTGTTTGCAATAATTATACTCAAGATATCATGCTTAATGTTTCCATTCTCCTGTTGCCTTACTATTACCTACATTCATGAGCCATTCATAGATAGCTGCATATTTATCCAGATAACTAGTAAAGCAAACGTGCAATTGATGAGATTTTGACTCTTGAAATCATTACAATGAAGCTGGAATTTTATCCTATATATGCAAGTAGACAGTATTAGTGTAAGTGCTCTTACAGAATATTTTCATATGAACTATGCTGTAAAATGTCACAGTAAATTGTAGCTGCAAGGCTATTTGAAATTAGTCATTTAGGTACTATAAATATTATTTTATGAGGTTTATCCATTTATCAGTACCTCCCTGTTCTGTTGTATCCTAGAGAAAGGTCTTAGCAGGAGATAGAGACAAATATATATGTACAATTCTGTCTGTTTGCGGGGGGGGGGGGGGGGGGAGAAAGTTACGACTTCAACTGCTCCAGAGCAGTGTTACTTCGGGCTTCTGTCAGTATGACTGTAGGTATAACTACTGATATTTTCAATAGGTAAATTTTTTCTTTTGGGAATTTAGTACAAAATACAGATCAAAGGGAGAAATTGGTACAGTACTTGTCACTGTGTTTATACGAAAACTTGTCACCTGTGCTTGAGCTGTTGCTTAAAATACCAGAGAATCTCTCATTAAAAATAAAGTGCTATTACCCTCAATATTGCAGTTTATTATAGTGTTATAGTATTACTTTTCAGTATTTGGGGCTGTTGTTACCATTTTTGCCAAGAATATTCTGTCTTGTTTCTAATTCTGTCTTGGGCTAAGCAACCCAAGCCCTATGGTGGGAGCTTGTGCTGCTGAGCTCTCTGAAGCACGAGGCCCTTCAGTGTAGGGCAGTAAGTGACACAGCGCTTGATGCTGGCACAAGTGGAGCTTCATTTAAAAATGCATGTCATGAAACAGCGTTAGGCCTTTCTATAAATAGAAGCTTTGCAGTAAGTCAAGCCAAAGGAAGACCAGTTAATAATGCCCTTCTCTGGTGTTGGGACATCAGGCATTGCATGCTTGAGCATTTGCTATTTCTCCTATAACAACCATTCATCTTAGAAAACTGCTTAAGATTTTTCCCTGAGAGGAAAGACTGTGCTTGGCCCAGCACAGTGGTAATGCTGTGGTGAAGACATTTACAAAGTAGGTTTTGGGACAGCTGTAGGCGAGCAGCCCTGAGGCAGCAGTGTTTTAAGCCTTGGGCTGCAGTGCTCTGAAAAACCACAAACTGTCTGCACGTATCACAAGAGCTGAACACTTGCAGCAGTGTTAGCCATTGCTTTCTATTACCTAGATTTTGTGTTTATTTTGGCATATTATTTACTATCAACAGTTTCTGCAACAAAATAAAGTACTTAATTCTCCATAAGGAGAAGGTCATAAAATGCTTGGGGTTAACTCAAGGTTAGCAGGACTTTGACAGGTGTGAGGAATTAGGTGCCAAACTATGGTTAATGGGAGCTGTGTTCTTGCCTACATTAAGCATGGAGAATATCCTTGACCCTTACTAAGTACTGTTCTTTTTCTCATCTCTACAAAGTGGTGGGAGACTGAAGGGTTAATTTTCATTGTCCCTAAACTTCACTAATTGGGGAAAAAAATCAGCAAATATCATCTTGCTGACCTTTGAAATCTGCCTGACCATTCAGGGCCTCGGGTTTTGTGCAGGAGTGGAGAGACAGGGAGTGAGCAGTTGTTGTGGCGGCACCAGCAAAGGGTTAATCAGCCTTGCCAGCCTGAACAATGGAGACGGGGCAGCTTTAAACGAAATGAGCTGAATATTTCATTCGGCCACTCAGCTGCCTGCTCCAATTGCCTCCTTTGCTAAAATGAGAGCTTAATCTAAAGTGACAACAACATCAGTTTCTATGTGCTCCAGTCACACAGAACATGACTTCCTTAACATAAACACTATTTACATGGACCGTCTGGATATAGCAGGGAATCGGGAGCGTGCCCAGCTGAGACAGAGGCTACAATGAAGGACGAATACAGGCAGCTGAGAATTAACATTGGCAAATGAAAGCCTGACCCTCAGAGGGCATGTCCCTGATACATTTTAAAGCTAGAAAGCCTTGCACCGGTAACCTTACTTCCAGTAAAGACTATATAATTTGAAAGAAAATAGTACCTTTTCAGCCTAGATACTTAACCAAATGCATTATGTCTGACCCATTTTCCTACTCCATATGACATGAGATGAAGGACCCCCAGCTGCAATTACCAGTCGTTCAAACAGCTGTAACCGATAAGCCTCCCCCTTCCTTGTGCTCTCATCTCAAAGCAGCTCCTGCTTTTTGGAATGAAAGGGGGCACGCTGCTGGGCAGAGGCAGGGGTCCCAGCCCAGTGCCTGCCCTGTGGCCTCGGCCCCCATGCCACCAGGGTGAGACCTCTGTACCGCACGACACGCTGCTGTCTGAAGAAGCTGTTGCTGACCCTCAGAGCTGCTTGCTGCTTCTGGAGGAGCAGACTGCGCTCTGGCTTGCCTCAACAGGACACAAACAAGGAGTGGCTGTAGACCGGCTTCTTCCCCTGGGCTCTGTGGAGACTGGCTCCCTGAAGGAGTAAATGCTTATGGCCCCTCACTTGACTGGGGAGCTCTGCCCAGAGGAGGGGTCTGTGGAGGACAGGGTTGACCTCTTCTTCTTGCCCTGCTGTAACTGTAAGGCTACTTTTTTCATTCCAGCAGTATCCCAGACTTCTGAAATCTTTGTCTTTTGGGCTGTTTTGTGGGTTTTGTTTGTTTTGTGTGTGTGTAGGGATGTTGTTGTTTTTCTAAAAGGGGGGGTCAGGGTATTACTTATTTTTGCTAGGCCATGGAGGTTTTAGGCCCCTGGGAGATTTAGGCGTTCATATCCACTGTGTGTTGTCAATATTTTAAAAAGGCAAGGCCTCCTTCTTGGATGTAACTTGGATATAACTGCAGATAATTCACAGTGGGGGAAGGCAGAGCAGGAAGGATTTTGGGGTAGCATGGTGCTTACCACAGGTAAGCCCAGGAAAAGCTAATGGAACATATTGCACCCGGGTGCGAGTGCCATGAGGCCCTGACCTTGCTCCAAGAGAGAGATAACTGTGATTTTTCCCACCTCCCTTGTGATGGATGCTGGGGCTGCCCAGACAGCAGCATGGCCGTGGCTATAAACACCTTCGCCAGCCACTCTGGCAGCCTTGCTACTCCCTCCTTTTCTTATTCCTCCCCTCCCGCCCCCAGGCTTGCTGTTTGTACAGAGTCACTTGTTCAGCTGAGCAGGGAGGGCACTGTGCAACAGCAGGTGTAGGTTATCAATTCTCCTTTGGGTAGTATTGGGAGATTCACTTTTCTTGACAGCTGTGTTAAACTGACAATTGTTCAAGCAGACATTACTCACTAGTTGTTTTATAGGATGGCTTTTGAGCTGGTTTTGCTATCCTCAAAATAAAAGTTTATCTTAAAAAAAAAAAAAAAAGGTTGTGTGGGATAACTTGGTGGCATGTTGAGCTGAGTAGCATGATAGTAGGGTACCTAGATCTTAGCCAGACCCTGCAGTTAGTCTTGAGAAACAAGGCAGGATTGTTTGTTTCTGTGCCTTTTTATTCTCCATGTAGACAAAGACATGCCCTCCTTTTGCATAAAGTAAGGGCAGTAGTTCTGTCCTACTGAAGAAGAAACAATTTCTTTCTCATCATTGGGCTAACAGCAGAATTTACAAAAAATTACTGATCCTGAAAGAATTTTTTTAAATCTTGTTGGAACATTTGCTATTCTGAAAATTCAGAACGTGCTGATACTTCTAGCATCACTTAATATTTACTGTCTTTTATTACTGAATGTTAAAATATTAAAATTTAGGAGGTTTGTGAAGTGGAGAAATTGAATATTTGCATCAAAATACTAGAGGTCCAGTGACTATAATCCTGTAGCTGAAATCCTGAGTGGCTCCTTTTTCATATTAAAGAGTAATTACGTTGCCAAGTTAAGTGGACTTTTTTTAAACACACTGTAGTTAACTTTTAGCTGCTGTAGCTTCACTTTAAAGAAGGAGCACAGATCACTTATGGTGTCAATATGAGTCTTAAAATAGTAGTCAAAATATGTGCTTTTTGATTCTGTCTGACTACTGTCTTTCCTTTTTCCTCACTTTTGGTGCCAGAAGGCAGTGTAACCAGTCACAGATTTACAGCGTTACAGATGTATTCCCTACACCATCAGAAAACAATGTCTACTATTCTTAAGATGCAGTGCACTGGCATTGGTTCAAGAACTAACACCTCCTCAAAGAGAGCAGTCACTAAAATCAGCTCATCATTGAAGTGCAAGGGAAAAAGACAAGATGGAAATTGGACTATAGGGATGTTTAAGGGTCATCTGAAACACCATCTCGCAAGTCACCTTTGTAAGGTAATGATGCTGACCATCAGCTGGGAGTTACAGATTTCCAGAGGTGCAGGATATAAGTTATATTCTTACTGTTTCATCAGATAGCCCTTATAGCTTCAGCTGGGGGGTTGGCGATCATTTTATTAAACTTATTTCCTAAAAAGGCCACTCAGTGCTATTTATGCTATAAATAGCTCCCATAGTTCAATCCTAGAAATGGTCATTGTGCCCGTCTGCCTTTGGTTGATGCCTGACTGGAGTTAGGTACCAGATGAATAACAGGATGTGCCTTTGAAGAAGGTACTCCCCCACCGCCCCACCCCCCCAAAAAAAAAAAAAAAAGTAGGAGAGAGAAAATAGCAAGAAATGCATCTCTGTACAGCTGGATATGCATTTAGCCCTATTCCAAATAACTGAAAGCCCCAGTGAGTTCTTTGTTTTTAGAGATTAATCTTGTTGAATCTGCTTATCCCTTTCAGATTAAGTCCTCTGTCTTGAAATCAAGAATACTATTTGGCCATGTCATACAGTTGATGTTAGCAAATGCTGCACTCCTTTCTGGAGAGGTGTGACTCCAGGTGCTTCAAGGGAATGTAAGAGTTGTAGGCAGGTGAACTTCAGGCTCCTCTGTCCTCATCCTGGGGTCCAAAAAGAGTGTGGATCAAGACAGGGAAGATGTAACATACTGGCCTTCATGTTGGAGAGTAGCTCTTGGATGCTAATACAAGTGATTATTAAAAAAATCTCCTTTTCTGAGGATTACTAATCTGTCTATTAGATGTATGCTTATTACATAGTTATTAAACCTAATGAATGTATTTTTTAATATGCAATAATTATCTAATTAAATATAAAGCATTAGATTAAGTAGGCTAGCTCTCATACTAAAATGCTGTCTGTTGCAAGTAGATTTATTGAGGATTAACAACTACATAATAGAACTGTATCTATTTCATGATTGTTAATCCTAAATGAATGTTTTTAATAATTAATTGGCACTTAACTGAAGGATTATGTTCATTGTGATGGAGTTTATGAAGCAATAGAACATTTTTTGTGGATGATTAAGTGCCAAAGAGAATATTCCTATGATACTGCTAAAGAACTGGTAAGGGTTGGACAGGGGACAGGACACCACAAAAAAACCCCAAACAAACAGAAACAACCAACCAAAACCCACAAGAAATTGGGGAGGGATGAGAAAATCACATGTAGTAGCAAAACTTTTGTTTCTTTTGTTACGTGATAAGAGCTTGAAGGTTTTGTTTGGTTTCTTATGTATTATGTAGGGGAAGAAGTAACTGGCTACTTAGACAGCAAGATATTTAATACTGGAAAATAAATGAGAGTGTTTTCGTTAAAAATGGTAAAATATTTCAATGTGACAATGAGGATCCTTCAATATTTAAGTTTAATTCTTGGAATATTTATTGTACATGTGAATTAGTGAACTAGAACATAAATGCAATATACATTTTGACTAAATGGGTTCCAGGAATGTATCCCTGTGCCAGCTGTTAGAGAATACAGAAGAAAGTTGCATATTTTACTTGAGCACAAAGAAGCACTGTGAATATTTCATAGAGTCAATTATGGAAGCAAACAGGAGAAAACACATATTCTGTTGGTTTAGCTGACCCCAAGAGAAGACACCAGTCCTGACATCCAGTTAAGGTTTCAAGCTGTTAACAACTAGAAAGGCTGAGTCAGTGGGATTAAGCATCAACTGTTACTTGGAACACTTTAAATTTTTTTGTAGATAGAAAAATGCTAATGCAACCACTAGAAGCTTTCTAGTGAGTATTTGGTGAATTCCTGTAGTTAAGGTATGTACACAGATCCATACAAATTCCTGTAGTTAAGGTATGTACACAGATCCATACACGGGTATACATAGTGGGTTGCTTCAGAAGGAAGTCATTCCATATCGCATATTTTCAAGTGGAAACTGATAAATCGAAATAATTGGCAAATATTTTGTCTAATATTGAAGCATACTGAAAGTAAATATTCTGTTGACATTAACAAACTTAACCAGCTTTACTGTTTGAAGACCTTTAAGAAAAATTGTTAACTTCATGAAAAATGCAAAACCTTTTCAGGTGAATTGTATGGGGGAAAAGGGAGAGCAATTTTATGTCTATGCATGTGAACATATATGTGTACATATTTTTCTATTTGCACAGCATATATTAGACTTCCCTTCTTTTTAGAATCATAGAATTGTTTAGGCAGGAAAAGACCTTTAAGATCATCAAGTCCAACTGTTAATTTAGCACTGCCAAGTCCACCACTAAACCGTGTCCTTAAGAACTGCATGTACATGTCTTTGAAATACCTCCAGGGATGGTGACTCAGCCACTACCCTGGGCAGCCTGTTCCAGTGCTTGACCACCCTTTCAGTGGAGAAATTTTTCCTAACATCCAATCTAAACCTCCCCTGGTGCACCTTGAGGCTGTTTCTTCTCATCCTGTTGCTTGTTACTTGGGAGAAGAGACCTATCCCAACCTACCTACATCCTCCTTTGAGGTAGTTGTAGAGGACCATAAGGTCTCCCCTGAGCCTCATTTTCTTCAGGTTAGACAACCCCACTTCCCTCAGTCACTTCTTATCAGACTTATGCTCCAGACCCATCGCCAGCTTTGTTGCCCTTCTCTGTTTGAGCACCTCAATGCCTTTCTTGTAGTGAGGGGCCCAAAACTGAACACAGCATTCAAGGTGTGGCCTCACCATTGCAGGACCTGACACTTGGTCTTGTTGAACCTCATACAATTGGCCCATTGATCCAGCAGGTCCAGATCCCTCTGGAGGGCCTTCCTACCCTCATGCAGATCGACACTCTCAGCCAACTTGGTGTCATCTGCAGACTTACTGAGAGTGCACTCAATTCCCTCATCCAGATCATCAATAAAGATATTAAACAGAACTGGCCCCAATATTGAGCCCTGGGGAATGTGACTTGTGACTGGTCGCCAGCCAGATGTAACTCCATTCACCACCACTCTTTGAGCTTGGCCATCCAGCCAGCTTTTAACCCCGCATAAAGTACGCCTGTTCAAACCATGAGCAGCCAGTTTCTACAGGAGAACACTGTGGGAAACAGTGTCACAGTGTCAAAGATTTTGCTAAGGTCCAGGCAGACAACATCCACAGTCCTTCCCTCATCCACTAGGTGGGTCATCTTGTTGTAGAAGGAGATCAGGTTTCTCAAGCAGGACCTGCCCTTCATAAACCCCAGCTGGCTGGGCCTGATCCCCTGGTTGTCCTGCATGTCCTGCATGATGGCACTCAGGGTGATCTGCTCCGTAACCTTCCCTGGCACCAAGGTCAGGCTGACAGGCCTGTAGTTTCCCAGATCCTCCTTCCTGCTCTTCTTATAGATGACCATCACACTGTCTAACCTCCAGTCCTCTGGGACCTCCCCAGTTAGCTAGGACTGTTGATAAATGATTGAAAGTGGCTTGGCGAGTGCTTCTGCCAACTCCCTCAGTACCCTCGGGTGGATCCCATCCAGCCCCATAGGCTTGTGTGTGTCCAGTTGGTGTAAAAAGTCACTAACCATTTCCCCTTGGATTACAGGGGGCTTCATTCTGCTCTCCACCCTTGTCGGGGGGCCGGGTACCCAGAGAACAACGTCTTACTATTGAAGGCTGAGGCAAAAAAGACATGAAGTACCTTAGCCTTTTCCGCAGCCTGAATGTTTCCCCCCGACCCCAATGAAGGATGGTTATTCTTCTTAGCCCTCCTTTTGTTGTTAATGTATTCGTACAACCATTTTTTATTGTCTTTTATGGCAGTAGCACGATTAAGTTCTAGTGGGGCTTTGGCCTTTCTAATTTTCTCCATGCATAACCTCATGACATCCTTGTAGTCCTCCTGAGTTGCCTGCTCCTTCTTCCAAAGGTCGTAAACTCCAAAAGTGAAGTTGTAGGTATCAAAATTTGCAAACTGAGGGTGTTTGCTGGGATACTTCATAACCCAGACTTCTTGCAACAAATGATTTGCCATGATTTGTGTTGAGTGCTGTTGCAATATTATTTTTTTTTTTCTGGATAGGAATGTGTTTGAATCGGGTAATTTTTCTGATCAGTTTTGGAAGTGAAGGTAATGATGCTGTGTCTTTTTGGCAGTGTTGTGAGTGCCAGTACTATATGGGGCTCAGAACAGTTTTGGGGCAGGGGAGAAGTGAGGTGTGTTAGATATCCAAAATTATTCTTTATTTTTGAGAATCGTGGTTTGTAGTCACTTTGAGAGAAACTTCAGCAGTAATTAGGAAAGTGGAGTGTAAAGCCGCATCTCAGTCTGAGGAGGAGCTCTGGTGTACCCTTTCAAGCTTAAGGTTTCTGAACTCAGACTTTAATGGGAGAGACCCTGATAGCTGGGAAGGCCCTGAAGGTGCAAATTCTGCAGGTTCCTAAGACTTCAGTGTGCCATGCAGGTGACCGTCACCTTAATACACAGCTCTGCAGGCTTTTTAAAAATAAAAATTAAGCAACAACAAAAAAATCTTGTTATCAGGTTAGTTATCAGGCTAATTGTGCTTTCCAAAAGGTGGCAACCCTGACTGCCCACAGGATTTGGCAAACTATAAGACAAAGCCAGGCTTTCCCCCTAAAGCTTAACAGCAGTTGTGTTGCAGCAGCAGCTGCTGCAGAAGGTGGATGTAGTGACGATATTGATGAGATTACTAATTTGTTTAGTAGACAGGGAATGAGGATTCGTCTGTTGGCTGTCATCATCCATCAGCCGTATGTTGCCCCAGGCAGTGGGTATATGCTGTTAGCCTGTTACTAATTTTACTTTGTTTTTTCTCAGCTTAGTTCTTTTCTTTGGTTCATTTCATTCATTTGTTGTGACTGAAAACTAAACAAGAAGGAGGAAAAAAGCCCGTTGCTACCTCTCTTTGTTTGTCAGAGCAGGTACCCTACAGCTGCTGCCTGCAGCCTCTTCCATTTGATTTGGCTGAAAGCTGTCGATGAGAAGTGCGGTGGCCTATAAGGGAAATGCCTTTCAGGGCATAAGAAGTTTTCTCTAGAAACCGGGGTCTTAGCCATATTTACCCTTCAAAAACAGTAGGTGAGAGCTACTTCATAATTATGTAGTATTGTACCAGCCTGTGAATGAATTGGTGATGCCCTGACATTGTCATACCTGTGCTGATTTGTTGCATTGCTGCATGTACATGACTGTTACTTTTGTTTAATGTCTGAGACATTTTAGATGGTGCTAATCAAACTTTCACTTCAGCAACAGGCAGGAAGTTTGTGCAAAGGAATTTGGGGGTCAGCCGTATTAATTGGAAACTCATTCAGGGTTTTGTCTCATACTGATTATAATTTCCCATTAGGCCAATTCTAAAGGGGAAGGTCTAAGTTGTAGCTGCAGATTATTTGACTTGGATTAAGCTTTCCAAATTCAGCATCCCTGTCAGAAATAATGTTTAATATTGTACCTAAGGGGTCAGTTCCCACTGTTGTCATTAAATCTGTATCATAATGTTGTCACACTCTTCTCATTCAAAATGTGCTTAATAATGTAGTGATTAATATTTTCAGGATCTTTTCCAGGTGGAGATGAGAAAGGCTGGAAGGTAGTCTGAGTTTCCAGGCTTCATTGCAATGTCTTGTTTTTTTCTACAGTACTTCGAGTACTGATTTTTAGTGGCCCTGGCCACAGCTTTAGGTATTTGCTGAGCTTTGAGAAGTACTTAGGATCCATCCACAGGGAAGTGAAGTTGGTGGTACAATTATTATAGAAGACATCATGTGTGAATTTGAAAAAATGTAGTTAAAATCTTAACAGGAGATAGGTGTTGGTAGGCAGTGGGGAAAACGTATTGTTCTGTGGCTGTACTTTTTTTCTCCTTTTCCTCTATCTTTTCTTGTGTCTATTTTTTCTCCCAGTAAAAAGTAAATTTATGGCCCTCCTCCTTCAGCCTTCGCTTATTCAGAGTGAGCACATCTTGATGATGACTATACTGTTAAATAGGATTGGTCTCGTGGTCAGCATGGAGTACATAACTGCTTCCTACGTGGATGGCAGTGGTGGAAAGCCTGTAGTAACCTACTATTGGTGGCTTTGCTGGGCCGTGTTGAGCTTCTGGATCTGAGGTCAGTCTCTTCTGCTCCCTTCCCAGACTCACCAGCCCACTGCAGGGCCTTGAGTGACAGCTCCAAGACCCCCTCATGGCTTTCTGCCTGTTAGTGTGTCCCAGGAGAGGTGAGGTGTCCCTCATACCAGGTCTTGGAAGAGTTTGCAAATGAAGCGTTGGGTGTGGGTAGCTTTCGGTAGTGCCTCCTGGGTACGGTGACTGGCTGATGAGGAATCTCTTAAGTATCAGTGCAGACGTGTTTTCCTTACAATCCCTGCCCTCCTCCAAAAATGCCTGAGGTTATTTACAGTACAGACATGACACAGAGCAAGTGCTTAGTATGATCTTGTGATGGCAACTTCTTTATGAAATTACAGGTTGTATAAGCAGAGTAGGATTGGACAAGCTCTATGGGATTTCAGGGAATAGACAGGTGACTCGAGATAACTGGTTTTTTTTAATTAATTTTCTTAAGATGTGATAATCTTCCTGCGAAACAAAGGAATCATATTAATCTTCTCAAAACAGTGCAGTTTCCTAATCAGATCTTTGTATCAGGCTGGTGGCTTGGTAAGTCATGAGCTGAGGGGTGACTTTGGGCACACTTGAGAATCCAGAGATCTCAACTTTGAAAGCTTGTTAGTTTAATTAGCTCCCCATGTGTAAACAATTTCAGCATGCTTTCTGGATGAATTTTAAAATTTATATATTTTTTTAAAAATACAGTTGTTGATGCATATCTAGCATAGTTTTATTTTGCTATTTTTAACTACTTTCTTTTGCTTGCATGAGCATTGCATGATGCTTTATTCTAGATTATATTGAACCCCAGAAAGGGGGAAAATAGCTGCAGAAAATGTTTCAGGTAGCAGTGAAGCAGCAAATCCTCTCAAGGATCAGTGGGGCATAGAGGGAGAGCAGAGAATAGCCAGAAGAACTAGGTTATAGCTCATAGGTTAGCATTGGTGGTCACTGAGAATTCCCTCCTTGTTGAAGCTGTTAGTAGCAAGTTACAGGGGATGAGAAATGCAACATGGTCCTCCTTGAGCAAAGAACTTTCCTGTATGTCCCTTGGCCCTGTATTTCTGAAAGTTGGATGCAGTTTTCAAGCTCAGTGTAACCACTGCAATGCCTTGAGGTGTATCTGTATGTGTGTGTGTGTGTGTGCGTGTGTTTGGTTTTTTTTAATGGGTAGCAGAAGAAAGTCTTACACATTGTATTTTAGATTTGCCTGTTTGTAATGTTGGAACTAGAGCTGGAGAAGCACTTTCAAAGAATCATAGAATCGTTTAGGTTGGAAAAGACCTTTAAGATTGAGTCCAACTATAAAACTTTTCAACATGCCAGAAGGATAAACAGCATTCTTGGACTCTGGGGGGGAAACTGCTGGCTATTGGATTTGCCCTTATCTTTTATAGTCATGAAAATGTCCAGGTGCATTGTGATTTTCTTGTCTAAAGCTTCAAATGGGAGCTTTTTCAGCTGACGTGTGGTGATGATTATGATGAGATCCTTTGTGGTATCTCTTAAATTCCTGAGCTGAAAAGAGTTTTTGCTGTCTAGGAATTCATCATGATAGTTTGCTTTTAAATAGGCAGGAGTAAAGTTAAGTGTGTTTTCCTTCTTTCTTTTTGACTGACTTCTGTGGGGGAAAAAAAACTATCAAGAAGTGATGAGAAATGTGAGAACCCTTTCTGTGAAATACCACCGTTAAAAGATGGCAATATTTTGAGTACTTCCAGCTAGTTACAAGTCTTTGATAAAAGTGTTGTTTTTGCAAATTGTTTCTGTGCTCTGCATATGTGTCTGTGTACTTAGAGCAAATTACAACAGCAAGAAAAGAAAGGAATCCTTCTGCAGGTAGTAGCACAGCGCTGGCTGCGTGTACACGCTGGGGACTGCAGGGTCACATCCTGGGCCATTCGGAGGCAAGGGGAGAGGAAGGCAAGGGGGCAAATCAGTAGAAGGAGGAAAAAGTAAAAACAAAGGAAGGGAAGCAATGGGTGTGGGGGGGTTGCTTCTGTTAGCAATGCAAGGAACAGCAGTGCTTGTACCCAGAGGATCCTGAGTAGGGGCAGTGTCTCTTTAAAAGCAGTAGGGGGTTGGAGCTGGGGGAGTGCTCACAGCAGTAAGTATAACACAGCTGTGCTCTGTTTATGCTTAGGCTACAATAAAAAAGCTATAAAATGTGAGATGTCATAGCTCCACTTTGCTTTATTTATACTATTTCCTCTGAGCTCTGTCACACTGCACATTCATCTGCTAAGTTGCAGCAAGAATGGAGATTAAAATATCACAGCTCAAAATAGGAGTCAAGCGGAAGGAGATTCATCATAGCCCTATTAAAAAATATGTAAATATGGGAATGAAGTCATTTTAAAGCTGTATGGCTCTCCTCCTCAGTGGGCTGGGGAAAGCTTTGAGTGATGTGCTATGCGAGTGACAGATTTATGGGACTTGTTCTTCTATTTTTCACTCCATTCCACCAAAATACTTCTAAGATTAAAAATATCAATTTGAATTGCAAATTTTCTCTATGCTATATATATATATATACATTTAAAAGCTTTTCTTCTTAACCATTGCCTAAACTAATAATGGAAAGAAATATTATTCCTGATTAAAAGAGGTTGGAAGCATGGTCTGATGTCGAACTTGCATAGGCAAGCTTTGCCCTTCTAGAGTGCTTTTCATCCGGGGTCCTCTGAGCACTCCGCAGGCGTTATGTCAAACCTCTCGTGCCCTCAGAGATAGAGGCCTGCCTTACCCTCCATACATGAAAGTACACTGAATACTTGCAGCTGAAGTTCTCAGAAATGCCCTGTGGCACCCAAACCACAGTATTTCTAATGGAGGTTTGTTCCATTTCTCCCCTGCAGCTATTTTGAAAATGGAGCTGGGATAGGAACTATGAAGTCCCAATTTCTGATTGCTTTTCAAAAGTGCTGTGCAAAGAGAGCTGCCTCCACTAGCAGGAGCAATGCTCTTTTGAACTTTGCAGTGAGTCTGTGGTCTTTGATGTGGTCAAATTTGGGTATGAGTTTTCCCCTGGAAGAACAAAGCACAGATGTTACAAGACATTTGAGAAATGAGGGATTTTAATTCCCTGAAGATTCAAGAAAGCCACCAAGATACTTCACCCACGTTTAGTTCTGAAGCCTAGTTTTGAATAAAGGAGGTGAAATGTGCTGCCACTAAATGGAGCTGTGTTTTGTAGGTCAGTGTGGGTAGAGTGCAGTGAGAGGAGAGCCAAGGGAGAGGGCTGCTGTGCTTCCCTGCGACTGTAGTGTGAGCTGAGGGGCTGTAAGAAAAACTGGAAACTTCTTGATGCAAAGTGACCCAAGGCAAAGCAGTGATTGTGTCTGCATGACCTTTGCAGCCATTCAGTTGGCCTGCCCTTGAAGAATTTTGTGTCAATCCAAGTAGGATCACTGTTCAGCTTTTGATCAGCAACTAAACAATACAGAGAAATTCCATCCAAAGGAAGAATTAAAATTTACCATTGAAGGTGGTTAAGATATTCTAGCTTTCCTCTTCATTTTTTCTTAAATGGTCGTATAAATACATCAGAAATTAACCAAAACTTAATTGGCTGACTCCTTGAAAGTGGGTGCTTTGTGAATAAACAAAGATTTAGCTGAGGAAGACCAGGCCACCCATCTGTAACCATGTCAGATGCAGCGCTGAGAACTGAAGGAGTCAAGACTGCAGTTTAGTCTGGGATTGCCAACATGCCTCCTAGTTTATGCAGACTGAAGTGCTAGTGCAAGTGGAATGTCCACTGAGAATGGGGCTAAACCAACCTACTTCTCATGGCACTTGAAGTGGTGTCATTCCTGATCACGACTTTCACCCTGTCTTCTTCAGTGTGTTGGCAGGAGTAAGGAGGAGTGCCCATGGGTTTGGGTGTGTGGTTTTTGGTTTTGTTTTTCTGGTTTTTGTTTTTGTTTTTGTTTTTTTTCCTTTTATCCTATGAAATTCAGGAAAAGTCAGTGATTTTTGTTACTCCAGTATGTGATTCTGGAGTAGTCCTGGGATATATTGATTTATTCGTTAAGCGTTTATTGGCAGCAGAAAAGCAGAGATTTCCTTGGTAAGCTACTTTTGTGCCATGCCTGTTTAAGCATTGCTGCTTCTGGCTGAGTGTAGTGCTCTTGGTGCTTTTGAGTCCTTTAACCTGGGAAGAGCTGTGGATACAGGATGCTAATGTCCTTCAAGCAGAAGAATGACTTGTGTCTTTAAGAAGGTGCTATACTCAATCAAGTTATGGTATTGAGTATCCAGGAAATGCTTTGCATTTACGAACATGCAGCCTTCTGTGTACTGGGTGCGTTGGTAACCTGCCATGTTCACCAGTGTGGTGTTTATCCCAGAGCATCTTGTTTAGTATGTGATGAGAGTAACATGGACTTGTGCAGGGTTGGGTGGTGTTTTTTTTCTGGGGGGGTGGGGGAAGAGTTTGTGTGTGCTGTTTTGGCACGCCAGTATAAGCCTATTGACCTGATAACACTAGTGTGTATCCGTGTATTTTTCTTAATGCAGCTATAGTCCTGTAAGATATAAAAATGTAATTGAGCTTGACATTCACAACTTCTTGAAGCACATGTAGTTTGTAGTATACTCAGAAATACTGATGCTCCTTCTCCCAGGTCCCTTGTCCTTTTTTCTTTTTCTTCTGTTTCATTTTGCTTCAATCAAATGATGAATTATTTGACAAAGGAACTAAAAATGACATTTTTTCAGATGCAATATGATTTATAAGCCCAAATTCACTTCCAAAATTGTTTGGGAATAATTTAGGAACCTAATGCTTGTTGGGAAACAATGGATTTGAACAAAAAAGTGCTTTCTAATATATTTTTTTTTGGTAAAATTTATTGCTTAAGCTACGAATGTTCAGGATGTATGTGTTATTTAGGTAATGTTTTACTTGATCTACATTTATTGTAACAAAGGTATTGATATATCATGACACAAGGAAGTAATTTCAATATTGTAATATCTATACAACAGGGCGTCTTTTGATGGTGACCTAGTAACTCCTGTTGTGTTTCAAGGTCCAGACATGTTTGGAGAAAAATCTATCCGTTCATTAAAATGGTGGTGGGGAGAAAACTCATGAATCAAAATTGTGTCTCAGCAGCCTCTGAAAACCAGACTCAACTCATGCTTTCTCAAGTCAATTGAATTCTTGGTCCTTCCAAAATCTTATCCCTTGCATTTCTAAAGAACATATCTGGCTATGTATGTAAATTGAAGTATTTGTTTTGTATGCAGTGCTGTGAACTTTGATGTTTAAGAACTGTAACTTTTTTTCTTGTAATCAATTAGTTTCATTTATATAAATGACAATTTTTAAAGAAGAAAATACTGGTGTTACATTAACATAGCTAATAAATTTTATTGCAAAATTCTAAGAATAAAAGTCTTAACAAGTTGAGATTATAAATATACATTGTAAATATCAGTGAGTTCTGACTTACATAGTAGTATGTGACTTAAATCTACATATATAGCTTCATAGGGCTGTCCTGTTGATTGAATGGATTTACATATGAAATCATCAAAGTATTATGCAAAGTTTAAGAATTGCAGCTATGATACATTTGGTTAAAATTGAAAATTAACTTTGGAGTTATTTCCTAAAATTTAACATCTTAGCCTGGTCAAAAATGTGACTTAATTATTTGGGAGTCTTTTAAGAAAATCTTAGAACCGTGAATTCAGTTGATTATGAGAACCTAATTTGAGACTAAGCTATATTGACGTCTTTGATATAACTGAGTTCTTGGTTGCCCACAGTAATCTGTCCAGTTGATATGACCTGCAGCTGTTTTCTTCTTTCTTTGAATCCAGGCAAGGAAATATTAGGTAAGAAGTTAGCATTGTTGCATATCTCTTCCTTGCTAACAATGTCAATTTTCAGCCAAATGCAGTACAGCTGGACTGTGCAAAATAATAAAATACAGGTAATCCACTAAAGGATTAATATTTACAAAACATAAGGCTCATCCAGATATACTGTATCAGTTTGGCTCAATGTGGAAGACTATTAAAGCTTGACAGTACAACAGGGTAAGTAATTCACTATCAGTTACATTTTAACAAAGTTGTTTCCGAATGCCAGTTTGTTGACACTGATGCTTCACAGGCTTTATAACATTTATTCAGTGTATCTAGTAACAGTCTTAATACTTGATAGATAGAATCACAAAATTGCTACTCATGCTGTGCTGATTAGTTTTTTTGAAAAAAGCAACAGGAAGAATACTTTTTGAGATATTTTTACAGTAAATTTTAAATTTTCTTCCAAAGCAGCATATTCATACGGTATTGTTGATCCTTTGGATGTTTTTTAACTGGAAAAAATTGCAATGTTTTTGCCCATTTCAGTGGTTTCTCTCTCTAAAGGAATAAGCCTTTAAAACTATCTACACTATCATTAGGTTAATGATTTTCAAAATGGCTGAACTGTTAACATGTGTATACAACTTTAAACCACAAAAATAAAATGATAAAACCTTCATTCTTTATAAACTTTTTTGAGACAATTGCTAAACCTGATGGTTTTGCTTATAAATACAGTTGTATCAAAAGATGTGGAAGAAATTAATGAAACAGGTTTTACGATAATTTTGAAATAGGTACTTTAGCAATTGAAAGGTCAAAATTTGTTTTTTGACTTTCCCAAAATAAGCTCCAGTCAGTTATGCCTATAATACTGCTGTGTTTTGACAGCACCAGAAGATTTGATTCCCTCCTCTGTTGTGTTTTGAAGGCTGTGAGGTTTCTTGTTACTGTCCTGTTACTGTTCATGACTTCTCTGAACCAGTCGTATAAAGCATAAGGCTGTTCTGACTGTGGACATACATCGTGCTTGGAAGAACTAGAGCACCAGTGTTTGCTGGTTAATGTTTTATTCTTGTTGCTGAATTAAGTGTAAGGTTGAAACCATCTGTTTTCCTTTGATTCACTAGCATTTGTGACTCCTTGGAGAAGAGGAAGGAGGGTTGTCTTTTGACATCTCATTTTCTGTCTCTATGAATACAGGTATTTTTGTTTCGGTAGATTGTATATTTGGCTCCAGTTAATCTGCATTTCTTCCATGACAGGTTGCAGGTCAGCAGGTCTTTGTTCCTTCCCGGAGTCTTCTGTGGTATCAAAGGTGGCCTCCTGTACTTGAAGTCATTAGCTCAGTCCTTCACAGAATGATAGTTTCTTGCAGTCTCTTCTCTTTGGTTCACCTTTGGTTATATTAATTAGTAGTTTACATCTGTCATCATGTTTGCTTATTTGCACTGGGATCTCTTCCCTCTTCTATTCTGCCAGCCTGTGTAGAAACAGGCAGCACTCAATGTGCAGTTTCTGTTTCCTCCCAGCCCTCTTTTGTGTGGCTTAGATGTGGACAGGTCATATGAGGGACTGTAAGTCCTTCCCAAGCCGCTAGACGTGATCCAGCCCTGTATATTTCTGTGTCGTGTGCTCTAATGCCATAATTACTTCCATATTGTATTATTTAATGTGGGTCTCTGCTGGCTACCCACAAAAATTAATTGAATAATACAAGCAAGCAAAGAAGCTGAACTGGAAGCTTCAGGCTTAACGTGGAGCTGGTATCTGAGTCAATAAAAGGGTCAGTTTTCTTTTTTTGATGTATTTGCAGCTCCTATAAGCAGGAAAGAACATGCCTCCCTCGTTAGCTTTTGAGGTAAGGCTTGCTAGCCATAATTGAGGAACTGCAGGCAGTGGTGGAGCAACTGGTAATAAAAGTGGATCGAATAAATTCCCCTGCTGCCTGAAGCTGACTGGCCACTGTCCCACCACTGCCCAGGAGCACCCTCGTTTAAATTATGAGATCCTGTAGTGGCCACACATCATTTTTGGGACCACACAGATGTGGATTCCTTGAATGCAGCAAGTGATCTTTCTGGTCAAACCAGAAGGGTTACAGAATGGATCCAAACAGTCAGCAGTTAGTGAGGATGATTTGGGGGGAGAAGAATCTTTTAAAAATACAGTTCTACAAAATTCAGTGGAGAAAACGGAGTAAATGACATTACGTGCTACTCACCTGCAACCCCTGCAGAGACAATGAGTTTACACTTAAATTTACAGCTTCCAAGGATAATGAGGAGCAGTAACTACATGACTATGCCCTGGAGAAAGAAAGAAAACCAAAGATAATGTACTACTTACTAGCTAGCCTAATGATGGCTATGAGACAGTACACTATTAGTCCTACCACGTGCAACAGTTTATTGAGAGGCTCTCTGCCTCTCTTGCTCTCAGTGGACTCACAGTTAAATTTTCTCATTAACTAAAACAGATAGATAAGATGATAGATCCTTCTTTTAGATATGATGGGTTTATTTCTTCATTGTCCAGCAAACATCACAGGTATGTTTCAGGGAGTAAATAGAGTGAGGGTAAATCTCAACTGAATTTATTTAGCTGGAGAAGTTTTCACTAGCAACATGGGAACACAATGTGAGGCTGTAAAAATAAGCAAATAAATAAAAATAAAGCTGCTATTCTAGTTCAGCAATCATATTAAAAAAATTGACTGTGTTTAAACTTTAAATATTTATTGACTTCTTTCCTACTGCAATTTTTTTGTTATAAAAAGATGAATAGGAAAACATTATGTAAATAACCGGGACAACTTTCTAGTGTTGCAAAAGATTATTGACAGAATATCATGATGCCAGACTACCACGTTACTGTATTTCTTAGATTACACTTGTTACTTGGTTTTAATACCTTTATTCAAATAATACTTAATGCACTTAATTTTTTTATTATTATTAGGAGTAGTAACATCAGTAATAAAATATTTATTTGAATTGCACTAATTACTCTAAGTCATTGTCTCTTATTAATTGAAATCCAAAGACTTTTAGCACCAGTGGGAATCTTTTCACCAACTTCAAAGATTTGGACCCTGACCTATGAGGATATTCAGATATATTCTTAATGTTACTGGTTATGCTACTGTTCACTTTGATAATCATCATAATTTACAGATTCATCACACTTGCCTATAATTAAACTTTATTTTCAGAAGTATGATGATAATTGAATTTCTCAGTTAAGACAACTGCTGACATCAGTGCAAGAATAACAACACAGAGTGAGGATCCTTGAAGTCAGATAACGCAAGTTAGGAGCTAAATTTCAAAAAAGGTCTGAAATGTGGCAAGTGTGGTGGTACCCACAACCCTGAGGAAAACATGGAGGGAGTGGATTGCCTTAAAATGGAGCTGCAAGAGAGACCTGCTGAGCAGGGAGCACTCTGCAGTGAATTGATGCTGAGGATGTGGGATGTTACTGTCCCTCGGTTGGGTGGTCTCTTTTATGGGGGCAAAAGCCATGAGTCATTGTGATAGAATAAAAAAATTGAAGCAGCACTGGGGTTTAATGGAAATAGTCATATTTCAAAGATGGTGTATTACGTAGTGGTTTTCTTTTCCAAATTACAGGTTAAGCACCCAAAGGGCAACAACTAAGCGTATTGTGAAGGTACATGGGTGCTGGGGGTCACTGCTTCGTGCAGAAGCCAGATGCGATCCATCAGCTGCTTAGTGGTGCTTTGCTTTTTGTGTGACAGTGGCTTGCACTGAGCTGCAGCTCTGTGGCGCCCAGTGTCCCTTCTCAGGGGCCCTGTCTCCCGGCTCTGGGCTGGGCCTCCAGACAACTGCTCAAAGGGGTTCAAGCAGGTTTGCTAAAGAATGCTGACACTTTGCCTGGGGTGAACAGATACTGCAAATACTTTCCAGTCACTTGAGAAAGTAGCTCAGGACTTGGATGTTGTATTGTGTTTGTCCTGGTCCTGGGTTTTTTTTGGTGAACTATCCCGACTCTTTGCATGAATGAACTGTGGACAGAACTGTGGCCTCGATTCTGGTCACTGCTGCTTTTGTGAGGAAACAGGTGGCACCAAAGCTTGCTTTTCCTACTGGAACCATCAGCTTTAGGGGATAGTAAACTGCATTTGCTCAGAACTGCAGTAAACGGCTTCCTCAGCAGGGAGTGAAAAGCAGGAAAGAACTCAAAATATGTGAGTCAGGATTCCTCCTTCTTGGGTTTGCTGAGGTGAAGCAGATTTGTGCCACCTATAAAGACTAAAAATTCAGTGTAAAGGCATTGCTAAATGGGGGGAGGCTTATCAGTCAACTGGAAAAAGAGTGGAATGACTGAAGGAAGTTGTGTTGATCAAGGGAAATACATTGAAACCAAAGCTGTAATAACTGCTTAACTATTTTAAATAGAGATTTTATTACTAAGGGATAAAATACAATTGTTGTATTTTCTGTTCTACATGTATAGAAGAAACTGGTGTGTCCTGTACCAGTTTTATCATTGGCACAATAAGCACCTCAGGCTGCATTATATTTATGATGTTGCTACATCATGCAAAGTGTAGTTGAACATTTGGCACATTTCTTGTTTTTACAATAAGCAAGACTCTTCCCCCCCTCCCCCCCCCCCCCCCCCCCCCGCCCCCCCTGCCCTTTTTCATATAGATATAAAACACTTTAATAAAATGAGGTACGTGTAGACCAATACTGTATATCTAGGGGTAGACCAGATTAAGGCAGGATTAAACTTTCACATATATCATGTTAGATACAGATATCCAAGGTCTGTGTTTCATGGTGTATGCCAGCCACTAGTTGCCTACAGTCAGAAAGAAGTTTCCTGTATGATAGGCTGTGACATGACTGCAGTATATCTTGTCATACACTTCTGGGCTGCTGGGTTCTGGCTGCTGGTCTGGGAGCTACTTCACCGAGCACAGCAAGGATAGATAAGCATAGCACATCTTTACATTTTCTTTTAATTTTCTCAGTAACAATATGGTTTCATGAGTTGACATGAAAGTCTTTATTAGTATTAAGTTACCAAACATACAACAGTATTATTAGCACTAGCAGGTGGTTTTTTATCCTGGAGTTTCTTTTTGGTTTGTCTCTGCATCCATCTGCAATCAATCTCATACTAAAATACAAACGATGGTAGTGTCAAGTCCATTTACACTTGCCTGTATGGATGTGCCAAATATGTACTGAGGAGCAGTGCTTGTGCACATGCTTTTCTTGTATGTCTCATCTGGTGGCATCTGGGGTGACATGAACTTTTCTTCAATCTCCAGACGCTAATCATTTGCTTTTAAAAGAAGGATGAATATTACAGTCTGAGAAAGTAAAAGGTGTCCTGAGACAGACAGTGGCATCTGCGCATCTTAAGTCTGGCTGTAAATATCTAACCTGACTCCTAATTCTCTCCAGCTCTTTTTGAAAATCATACCACTAACTTTTTATAAAAATTCAAAGCCTACAAATGGTAGGTGTGTAATAGCAGTGGTTATTAAGCTTCCAGATAGTAGTCTACTACAGTTCACAGGCAGTCCTCAGGATGTCCTTGCTTTCTGATTATGGCCACTATTAAGTGTACAGAGGTACCAACTAGGCTGCATTTTTGGCTGTTCCCTCGGCAGGCTGAGTCAGCAGTGTGCATTGACAAATGATGTGATAGGGAGGGGAAGTGACAGAGAAATATCTTCAGTAAGGGTGCTGAGGGACCAGTTCTGCTTACTGAGGCACAGTCGTTGGAGAAGTGGTAGCCTGACCCCAGCCTGTATTTCACAGCTCCTGGTCCTTTACCACTTGATGCTTCTCAAAACTTGACTCTTGTGCATTGCCATTCACCCCATTCTTGAACAAGACCACAAGCATGATCTTAGTGTTTGATCATGGTTTGAACATGACCACGTGTCTGATCTTAGAGGATGCATGTACCACCATTGCAACACTTTGCCTTCACTGATATAGCACATATTGATCTGCTACAGAGAAGTACAGTGCAAAACCAGAAGTGGGTAAACTTGTCAGGTTAAACCAACATCTTGAATCTTTATGATGTGGTCAAAATATAGATGAGGTTAAGAACAAAACTCAGAACCTTTCACTTAAACATATATCCATTTGGAACTCTTCAGGAACAGAAGAAAAGGTGCCAATGTTAAAACTGATCAATGTGGTAACTAGTACAACCCAGTGGCAAGTTTATGTTTTAAGTCCCACCCTCTCTGCTGATCAGGGAAGACAGGAGTTCTTACAGCCTCCAAGCAAGTGAGTCTTTGCTCTTTGCTTTAAGCTGTATCTGTTTATGCTTTCAGTTTTGAACTCCCTGGTCCAGTCCCCAGCGTGTTGGCCAAGAGGGTAGCTGTCATACTAACATGAGGCAAGAACAGCCTCTCTTGCAATGTTTCTGGCCTGGAAACAGAGAGAGAATATTTAAAATCTCATGAGAGAGAACTTGTTCTGGTAAGCTGTCCTGTGTTAACAAGATGTGATGGTCAAGCAAGCTATGGGAATAGATGGGCAGCTTTCTGCAGGAAGTCTTGGAACAGAAAATGTCTGTGGCCAGCAGTGAATTTGAGTTTCTAAGCAAAGTGCTCACATAAGACTTGAATTTCTCAGAAGAATGCGACCAGCCCCTTAAAATAAGTACTAAGATTGTGTAATGAGAAAATATCAGGAAGCAGCCATGGTGGAGAGAAATACCTTCCTGACTACAGCTACTAGTAATGGAGAGATAGGCTGTCATTGAGTGCCCAAAGTTTTTCATCCTGGCCTCTGTTGCTGCCAGACCATTGCTTCTCTGTGAGCAATCCCCCAGGAGGATCAACTTTCCTAGGTGGTGGCCTGGTCCCGATGGTTAGATCAGTACCATTGCAGGCTGAGTTGAAATGACTTGCATTTGGACCAAATGCTGCAATTTTATTATTTTTTTTAAAACATGCATACACTATGGCTGTGTATTTGCTAAAGGTGGGATGAGTTGGTGGCTTTTGGATGCCTCGCTGAGGAGCAGAAATAGAAGCAGCTAATCTGTATGAATTTGGTGAAAGCAGAAGCTGGTTGTGCATAACAACATCCAGGTACTCCAGGCAGCATGGAGACAAATCTGCATGTTTGGATATGCAGTCCTCTGGCTGTACATGTTTCCCAAGACTTTCTTCCCCAAAGTTGTTAATCCAGGGTGACGGATAAGGACAAGAACGTATTCTTATCACTGACCTACCTTTCCTGTCAGTAGAGCAAGAGACAGGCAAGAAATGTGCAGTGGGATTCTCCCTAGCATGGGATACTCCCCCCACTATTAGTTCTTCTGTAATTAATTAAAGTGTAATGTTAAAAATGGTAAAATTTCTGGATAGGTGCCATCCTTTCAGGTTAATTTAAGAATATCTTTTCATTATGAGAAAAGATTAAATTTCTTAGAGATTTTCTGCTGTCACCAGTACCCAGCACCAGTAAATAGCTGAATTCAGAGGAACCTTCTCTTGCAGCTGCCTTTTCTTTAAAAGCATGGTAAGTTCAGCATGCCAAATATTGTGGGAAAGCTGGCTTTCATCCATTCACACTGTTTAGCATTCAGGATTTATGATAGTTCCTTGTGTGTAAACACAATAGGCATTTTATAAATTGGATTGTTCGTACAGTAATATAAGATGTAAATAATATTGTTCCTACTGGTTACATTATATAAAATATATAACCAGCTGCTGAATTTGTGGCACAGAGGCCTGTCATACTATTTTTCTTTTATGTGCTGTGGGCTAGGTGCATCACTTATGTAACTTCATTTACTCTATCAGCTTATTTTTGGAAATATTATTGCATATAGTGGTTATGAAAAGGAGTACCTACATTGTGCAGCACCAAAGGCTGTAATGGAACTTTTCCAGAAGCCTTGTGATCTGCATGTGATTTGCATAAAATATAGCATATTTGGATGTTTTTTCATCTCAGATAAATGTATGCTAATAAGGTATGTATTAACTAGATGGATGTATACTAATATTATTCATTTCATCAATAATAATTCTGTGACTTGTGCTTTCTATCCAGTGTGCCAGCATTGGTAATCGTGTAGTAATGTTTAATTCACAATTATCTGGGGGGGACACGGGGTGGTGATGTTATGTTTTTTCTTAGGTATGTTAAAAAATAAGCAGCAAATACATATTTGACTGAGCAAGAAAAATTTGATCTACAGCATTCCACTGTGCGTGAGGAGCACATTAGTAAAAAGATGATGACGATGTAGCTGACACCAGTATCTGTGAAAGAATCTCTTTTCGGTAGTACAAACCAGAAATGGCATTATCTGGCCTTTCTAAAGGGCATTTTAGCACTATCCGTGTGTTTCAAATCCTGGCTGAAGAGTGGATCAGCGAACAGTAATCAGCAGACGTGGATTCCAGGGAATGGGCAAAGTGTCTAATGACTAAATGCAGTGATTAGTGAAGGTAGGATCAAGACAGAACCGTAATCCCCAGAACAACCAATATAAGTTTTTTTCTTTCCAAAGCTAGTTAATACCTTGCCCTTTTAATTATCCTAGCATCAGAAGGAAGTGCCATCTTCTACCTGGCTCTCATTACTCCATCAGACACATTAATTTAAATACTTGTGAACATATAAAAGAGGCTTCTGAAGAAGAGATTTCTTTATTTTTTATACACATTTTTATGACTTTGTTTTTTTTATCCATCTTATAACCAGTTCTAAAATTTGCAGCTGTCTTCAGCTGCATGGTATGCAGAGATGGAGTCTGTTCAGGATGTGCAGGGTGGACTTCCCAGCTCTTGTGACAGTAGGGCTGACAGCCCTGCCCCAGCTAGCATATCCATAGAGGCACCAGCTTGAAAGTGGATCCCTATCACTGGCTGCTGTGATTTCCAAGGTCTGGTAAACTAAGCGGCTTCACCTAGGAGAGGTTTGCTTCTTCCCTCCATCCAAAACTTTTATCACTGAAGAAAGTAGGAAGGAGCTAACTGGTTGGTCCTACCATTTTTTTTTTTAATTTTTTTTTTTTCCAAATCCTGACCAGCAAGTTGAACAGTCTTGGGATAAAGAAGTGGAAGGAAGAGAGAAGTAGAGAAGCAGCAAGCATAAGCTGTGGAAAGAGGGAGTTAAAGCAGCTGAGACAAGTCCTAGAGAATAAGTGAAAGAAATACATATACTTGTTAAGCTCCTGAAGTTTCAGAGACTTTGTCTAAGACTCATCTTACCTTTGAGCACTGATATATGTTTTTAATTATTATTTTTATTCCACCACCCACCCCAGCTCTATGGGTTTTATCCTCCCAGGTCTTTTGGGGGGATTATGGTAGTTGTGATTAATACTGTGAATTGTTGCTGTTTGCTGCAAAAAGTAATGCTGATTTCAATGGGGATTGTAAAGCCCTGTTTCATCTCACCATTTTTGACTTGGAAAATTCATTTGGCATTGATATTATGAGCAGAGCAGTTTTGCAGGGGTAAGAATACTGACCTTTTTTGCATTACTGGCTGTGAGGAATAGTTCTTTCTAAATTTAATATTTGATTTGTCAAAATAACTTCGTACTGCAAAGGTTACTCGTGGCTCTTCCTAATCAAACCTTAAATGGATAACTATAATGGTTTTAGTTATTTTTGATGACCTGTCTTTTGTTCTTATTGATGTAAAGGTAAAACTGGCAAAGAAAATGAAACAGAGCTCTTCTAAAAGCCATGAACAATGCAAACATAACAAGATTTTGATGTGTTGTGGAAGGTGTGGTCTATCTAAGGATCCCAGCCCTTAAAGGAAGGGGAAGGGATGAGGTATACAAGCAACGCTTTTGCTGAGACACTATAGAACTGTGTTCAAGTTTAATTTTTTTTGGCTTTCTGCCATTTGGAGGATGGGAAGGGCAGTAATTTCTGTTTCTAGAGGCCTTTTCTTTGTAAAGAACCCCCTGTTTCTAACACTAAAATACCTGGCTAGTTTTTTACCATAAACCTTCTTCCATAAATAATTTGAAGTAGTAACTTCCTTTGCAGGCAGTGGGGGCTGGTACACTCATGGAGGCGGACTACCACTTCATGCTTATCTTGACTGCTGGATGATGCTGTTAACATCATGTCTCAGGTTAAGAGGAAGGTGTTGGTATAAAGAAGACCTTTGTATGGAATACAAAACTGTTGCTCTTTAAATGCCCTTATTGATAAGGTTTCCTTTTTTCACACAGCGGTTATATTTTAAATAGTTAACTTCTGGAGAGGTTGAAATAAGCTAAGACAGCTAGTAAATGGTCTTACCCATTCTACCTGTGCCTGTTTGCGATCCTCTGCATACTGATACAGACATAGTCTGAAAGAACTTCCTTGACCACAAGATCAAATGGGGAGAAGTCAATTTTATGCTTTTTTTTTTTTCTTAGTGTGTGCTGTAAATATTGCGCTTAAGGGGACAACTGCACAATGGCTTTTGATGTGCAGTGCCTGCCTAGTGGCACTGAACCATGCTGACCTTGTGGAAGATCACTTACTCTGGTCAGCTGTAATCTTTTTCCCACCCATGACACTGCCCTGAACCATAGTCTCAGCTCAGCTCTCAAGAGCTCCCTGCTACTTTCTACCTTCTTGCACTCGCCTTTATTTTACATTTCTGCATTATCTTTGAAACATAGGGGTAGCAATTGCTCACCCTTGAGCTCAGGTTCATTAATTTATAGGTGAATGAAGAGCTGCTGTATCAGACTTGTTTGCCTCTGAAGATACTTTCCTAAAATAAGAACGTGAGAAGCATGTATCTTTTCCTCTGTGGCTGACCCAATGTCTGGTATTTTTCTCCAGTCTCATATTTTTCTCTATTTACTGCTCAATATTTCCTTGCAGTTTCCACTTTAGATAATAATATATTGACATATAGTATGTAAATTTGAATTTGAACATGGAGGATTTTATATCATTTTTACAAGCCGTGTGTGCACCTCACACTCTGACTTTTGAAGTTTTCATACCAGTGGGTATGACACTTGAGAAACCTTGGGCAAAAATAAATGTCAGGCTAAAATCTAAGGTCAGCAAGTTTTAGAGAGTCCTGCAGAAGGATCTAAGAGTTGGTTTTGTTTTTGTTTTGTTTTGTTTTGTTTTTTGCTACAAGTAGGTGGAAGAACCCTGGTAACCATAATCAGATGCAGTACCTACTACAAAGGTAGCAACCTGCAATTTCTTTAACATGCTGACAGTCAACTCTGTTTCTGGGAAAGTGCCATGATTGCACATGCAAACACACACAGGCACACATACATGCACACACAGTTATCACGTAAACTTTGAAGAGGAAATTCTGCCCTAGTAAGAAGAATGTTCTAATATTCATAGAGGGCAAGGAAGTTGTGCACAAGTCCCGCAGGGGACCCTCCTTGCAGTGTATGTGCAGACCTTGCTTTGTATGTAGTGAAAGGTGGACTCTTCTGGAAGTCTGGATGTTGAAGTCTGAAGGTGGCAGCAAGGCACGTAACCTGCAGAATAGAATCACTAACTTAAGACTCAACCTCCATGTCCAGTAGGTAGGCTGTTGCTTTCACACCAAAACTTATCAATGGTTGCCATTTATTTTTCGTTGGGTCTCAGGCTTTACAGCACCATTTCCAAACTTGCCTGATGGACCTCTCTTGGTCACCAAAAAGTCACTTTCGTTATGAGGAAAGGAGCATGAGGTCATGAGGTGTGTGCAGAGGAACAGGAAGCTGCAGGGCACCCCTATGAGTGCTGCCTTAGCCACGATGTGAGTGCACTGCTTGGATAAAGTAGGTAATAGTTCTTGAGAAGTTCAGACTTTTCTCTTCTGGATGCTAGTTCGGGTTACTATGATAACCACACATTTGCTACTTCCATCTTAGGCAACAGTCTGCTGTTCCAAACCAATATTGTCTATGGTATACAGTCCTATAGTATACAGGTTTTAAGTATTTCCAGGTTCAGTGCTAGTAGCAGGCATTCTTTCTATAAGTAAGGTACAAAGAGCAAACCTTGGAGGAGATGACAAGTTAGTTCAGGAAAATGGAATAACAATATTCTACTATTCCACAATAAGAAAGAAAAAATATGGTGAGGCAAATTAATAATGTTAGTTGTTCCTATAAAAACTATGGAAGGAAATTAAACTCTTTTACTGACATTTCAATGTTGGGTTTTGTTGACTTCCTATATATTTTTTGGTTAATTTAATTTCAGTATAATATATGTCTTCTCATTTGTGGGTTGTTTTTGTTTTTGTCATTTAAAAAAAATTATTTACTGGGGAATAGTAAGAAGAGACCTTTTGTAAATGAAGAGAGGGTAGAATAGCTATTCAGAAAAATAAAATTGAATACTGTCTGAACTTCACCAAATGTAGACAGCTTTCATACAATGTGAAAAGCTAAAGTTGCAAAACCAGCCTTGTTTTACCTTTTTTCCACCCTTGCTCTTCTGGACTATTTTTTTTTACCTAGCAGTAAGCAGGAATGCAAGGCTGTTGGTAGGATAAGTGAGTCTGTGCCACGAGCTGTGGGATGGCAACGTATGTGTCTGAAACATCAGAGAAAATTTCAGAGAGTAGTAGATAACTGAACTGAAAATTCACCAATATGCAATAATCAGTAGCTGATAACTCTTGAAAAATATTATGGGATTTGCACTGATCTCAAGTAGGCGTGATCTCTTTTTCTCTGGCAGTATGAAATAAAGACAGAAGAAAAAGGTTCGTGCACCCTGACAGTGTGCTGGGAACTCTTTATGATTTGCAGTGATAAAAAGAAAGTCAATCTTAGATATTTTTAGGAAGTTTTGTGCATATTGTCGGCAAAGAGTTAACAGTAGTTTTTTGGTTGACCGCCTCCTTTACATGCTTCTGTGGAGGAAGTAGTAAGGCAGTGGAGTTTCCTCTTGCTTTATTGATGTTTTCTTTCATTTTCATTCATGAAATTCAAAACCTCTCAGTTAAATAACAGCACATAACAGGCTGCTACTTTTATTAATATGTCTTTGGAGGATAATGAAAGGAATGGGTGGAACCAGTTGAAATCTGCTGTTGGACAGTCAATATCGGAAGGCAGTGGCAAAGCCCTTACTGTTTCTAGATGAGCAAATGGATTACTTTTCCACTCAGGCTCTGCTAGATTTTTAGGGTGATTGACTTTGGATCTTTTCCGCTGTTTAATAGCAACTCTTACAAACAGAAAAATATGTTTAGAGAGAGTGAAACCTCAACAGCATCACTTATATGGACTTTTCCTTGTGGAAGTTTTTGTTGGGTTTGTGGGTTTTTTCATCCTACCTACAATTAAATCTACATGTCAGTGGGATTACAGTTACTTCAAAGACTGCTTCTTTGGGTCATGATAAGAGATATCTGAAACAATGAGAAAGTAGGAGGCAAGGAAGAGAGCAAAGTTGTGCAAGGATTTATAGAATCAGGGTGTAAAGAAAGGTCTTTGGACATTTGAAACAAATTAACAAAATGTACCACCCTACTTCTGCTACATTTCCACCTGCTAGCTGAAACCTGATCTAATTTTCCCCATCAGTCAGGGGAAAAAAGTGACAGTGTATCCCGAGCTATTGATAGAGTTCTGTTTGTTACACTCATAATTTTTCAGATACGTGTCACGTATCTGGGATTTTGGTACCCTGTTTGTCACAACCCCTTGGCCATTTTGGGATGGTGATGACGTCAGGTTGGTCTGTTCTGTGACGGATGCTGGCCATCAGGCATTCCTGAGAGGCCACAGCCGCAGCACTGTGCTGCTCTACATAGACCTTGGGAGCTCCTGAAATCACAAAAAGGAAGACTTGGCTCCATTGTAGCCTTACACCAGCACAGCAGATAAAGGACAAAATGCTTGTGTTTATCTGATTGGTATGGAAGACTGTCATAAATGGCAAAGTAGTAAAATGATTTAGTTTCTTACCAGGCATTCATTTCTTTTTGGTTATATGGATCAGGCAAACTTTCCGGATGTGGGACATGTTTATGAGCTTCTGTAATACTTTTTTTTCTTTCTTTTTTTTTTTTTTTTTTCCCTCTTCTTTTCCCTGCATTTTTCCCATAGGCTTGTTCACAGCAACACCCACTGGAGGTAATGAGCAGTGACAGTATCACTGCATCTTTCCCCCGGGGAGCTGAACAACATTGGCTCCTGTAAGCCAGCGCTGTAAGCAGTGGTTTTTTATATAAAGGGTGGGATGCCTCTAGTCTCCAGCAGCATGTTTTCTGTCAACCAGGAGAAAATACTTAAATAAAAGAGTCTAATAAACCTGGTCAAAAGAGAAGCTGGGTTTTAGTTTACTCAGCTGCTGCAATGGGTTATGAGAATGACACAAAGTTTAATGCGATGTAGTTTGTTCTATTTCTGAAGTAGTTTCGTCATAATCCAAGCAAGAAGTGGAGCTGTCATGATAATGTGAGTGTGTTCAGCAGAAGAAGCATGAGATTCTGTTTTTAACAGGAATTCAACCTTAGGCATACAAAAATGTGGTATTAAGAGTATAAATATAAGACGCCCCTGCTAAAGACATCAGAAGGCCATGCAAGGGCCATTTCCATAGGAAGACAGATCAAGTGAATGTACGAGACCTGAGAGTTGTGTTGCTGTGAGAGCTGGGCTATAATTTAGCGAGCTGACAGGAGGAGTGAAGTATCTCCTCAATATCTGTGTTTGGCAGAGGAGATGAATGCATACGTCAGGAAACAATGTTTAAGTGTTTTATTTCCTTATTTCAGCCTGTCAAACTGTCAGCGTAGTTAATGGCCACCAAGAGAGAGTGAGGGGAAGGGAGGGAGGGGAGGGGGAGGATAAATGGAAGGAAACAAAGGTGCTGTGGAGCCTGGAAGAAAGGAAAACTGGGAAAGATTAGCAGGGTGCTGAGGCATAATGGTCCCTTGGACACAAACATCCAAACTCCCTCCATTGGCTCGAACCTCCTCTCCCTTCCAGCCCTCCAAGGAAATGTGTAGAGATAATGAATGTCCTGGTACACTGCACAAGGTAACTTTATTTTACTTATATTAATTCTGCTGCAGTAATATCTAGGTCCACAGTCAGCAAGGCACTTCAGCAGGACTTCATATCATATATAAGTTGGGTTGTTTGCTGCAGTGGGATCCAAACTGAACAAGAATGAATTAGCTTGTCTGGACTTTGAGTTCTTGGGATTCAGGCAATTTCTTTGTGGTGCTTTGCAAGCTGTCTGTAGCTGGACTTTTTCTTTTAAACGAACAAGGTTTGAATTATTACTTTATTAAGTATACAGGGAGATATAAGTGTCCAGGACTTAGTTCTTCTTTCTGACACACCCATGCACCTTCCACTAAAGTCAATACAAATGGAATGCTTTTCATAAGAAAAGTATTTTTAAGGCGAAGCCAATATTATGTATTATTTTCATTGCATGGAAACAGAATGAGAGCAAAAAAAAAAGTAATACATCAAAGACTCTGGTTCAGTAACTGCAGAGAGGAGGATAATGCAAACTATTCTTGTACTTCAGTCAAAGATGACACTTTGTTTTCGCTGCCTTGTTAATCATGAGGGTTGGCAGGAAAAGCATTTTAGGGTTCTGCTATGGGAGGTGGAGTTGGCTCGCACACACCCAGATGAAGCACCTTCCAAACTCTGTTTCAGAGGTGCAGAGCCCAGATAGTATGTGCCCCAAACTGGATAAATGACAAAGCTGAAGCTTTCCTGGCTCCGTGGGAAATATGCGGCTCAGTTGTGGCTTGACTGGAGCAACATAAAAGCCCTCCCCTTATGCATCAAGGCAGAGAGCAGAGCCCACAAGGAGATGGGGGGTGGCTGTTGGGATTAACCTTTAGGATATGTCGTTTTGATTCAAAAGAAACCTTTGGGCATTGCCTGTTCATGTCAGTAGAGTTATGGGTCCACAGCCTTTCATGTGAAGGCACTATCGCACTGTGCAGTATCATAAGGTATGAATTTGAACTGGGTATACTGATAATGGCTTTTCCTTTGGCATAACATTGTTGTGGTAGTTGTGGGTTGTCTGCGTTCTACCCAAATATGCAGTTGTTACTGTTCCAGTGAAAGCTGCCTGAATCCTGTAGTTCTTGGGTTTACCTATCTATTACTTCTTTAAATATTTCCTTAAGTCAAACAAACAAATGGGTAAAATAAGGAAAGAGCCATATAATGGTATTCAGCATGATTTAGTGTTTTTATTATATTAATAGTCAAAGTTGTCAATTTTTCTGTAGTCATCTCAATGGAGGAGGGTATTAAGAGGAGTTTTGAAAGAGAATATAGTAGTAGCTTTGTGAACAGGATGGTTTTGGTTATGGGGGGAGCTATGGGAAATACCTGGTGTACATTTTTGAAAATATGGTTAATAAGTGTTGGAGGGTGGTTCAGCCAGATGGCTTGAGTGATGATTCAGCCTGGCTGTGCAGAATTGAAGAGAATGAAGTAAGATGACATTAGGCTGAGAGGAGCACTGGAAGTCAGGACAGCAGCAGATACCTGCTGTGACGGAGAAGGGAAGCCAAAAGAATATTGCAAAGGCAGGTGTATAATGAGGAAAGCAAGGGATAAGAAGGATGATTTTTGCTGTGGTAAGAGGGGGATGAGACTGCTTTTGTGGACACTGAATCAGCTGTGTCCTTAGAACAAGTTCTTAATGGCTTTATAGTGGAACTCAAGCTGACGTCTTCATGGTATTAGAAGTGCTCTGGTTTAGCACCCTTAGAAGGAGGTGTTACTCATTTGTCTCTGTCATCATAGGAGCAACTGAGAGGATAAAACCTGAACCAAGTCCATGAACTTCAGAAACATTATGTCTGTAGAATACAGTCCTGCTTTTTTAAATGCAAATTTAATCAAACCCATGGACCCTATTTGTTGTATGTACAATCGTGTCCCCAGGCTCTGTGGTCTCAGGAGATGCTGCAAGTTAAGGGAACAGTGTCTGCTCAAAACCTGACTTAGGGATTTCCAGTGAGTCAGGCCAGGCAGAGCTGGTGATTGAGTGATTTGTGAACTGAATGAGCCATCTATTGCCATGCTGGGGAGAACTGAACCGCCAGTGAGCCTTTCTTTCCAGTAAGATGTGAAATCCATGGTTCATTGAAAAAGCACATGCTTCATTTCAGACCTGTAGCAGCATTACTAATGTCTGTCTGAATACAGAGACAAGTAACTGTATCTGCATATTTGAATTTTACATATGATTGTGATGCAGATTTGAGTTACCTTGCTATGCTAAGCTATGGTAGGAGCTCAGTATTAAATGATAACTGTGTTTCACCCCTGAATTGAGGCTCTTTGCTAGAGTGGACAAATGAGCCCAATGTGCAGGCTTGCATGGCTGGAAAGACTGAAGAGCTGAAGCAGAACTCAGAAAGGAAGCGACTTTGTTAGTCAGCCAGTTTTTCAAAAGGAAAAAGAGTTTACATGAATCACTGGAAACTACTTCACATTGTTCTCATTCAGGAATATACATAGGAGACACTTTTTGCCAATAAAAGCATTAATTCATGGGTAATGAGGAGTCCTTGCCATTCCCATGTGAAAGCTCTGCCAGATTGGGTCAGATGACTCCACCTACGAAAACTATGTATGTTTATGACATGCACTGCTTTAAACCATAAATAAATCTGTGGCATTGTGCCTGTAATAATCTTTCTGCAGAGCTGTACAGCCTACTACCCATTAGCTGATGTATTTATCATGCTTACTGTTCTTTTCCATTATTTCTGTAGTATGAGTATGATGGTATCTGGTAAAGTAATTTTAAAAGTATTGTTAAAGGTACAAAAATACAGATCGTATGAGGTACCCCTGAACGTAATGGAGCTCTGTGTGGGCACAGAAGTAATTACTGTGTACCAGCTTGTTGCTCACAGCAGTGAAGTTCTTCATCCAGATATATATATATATATACACACACACGTTGTCTCTGTGTGTGTATGCACAGATACATTTATTTGTGATACAAACTCTTATGCTTGTGCATACTTGACTATTACAAAAACAAAGTGAATGTAAATACATGAGATTGTAAGATCTGACATGTGGAGATGTTTGTAGGGAGATGCTGTTTTAGTATGTAGGAGGTGATCATGTAATTAAAGACCTTTACAGTTTCCAGGAAGGGGCGGATGTAATCTTTATACCTACATAATGGTAAGCATTGAGATGTAAGGAAATACCAGTTGTGCAAGACTCTTCCATTGCTCTTAATTATTTGCTTTTTATAGAAGTTAAAGAAGAATTCTGCAATAATTTTTTTATATTTTTGTTTTATGTTTTGTTTTATATTACATTTTATATTTGTTTTATATTTATATATTTATATTATGTTTTAAAGTCATATTGTTTAACTATTACATATTTTTTAAAAAAGGAAAAGAGGGAGTTCATTAAATGCAAGTGACTGTCATCAGCGCAAGACTCGCATCACAAACCCCATTTTTCAATGTGGCTGTTTACAGGTTTTCTTCTAGCATTTCTGCTGGTTCCTAGGGTAAAAAAAAAAAAAAAAAAAAGTCCTAACTACTAACTCCCCCTTGAAATTCAAAACTATCTTAAAGCCTTACAATTTTAGAAAGCCTGTTAGTTCTGATTTTAATTAGGAGCCAAAATATCTTGTGTCACTTTCATGGTGTTACATACTCCTAAGGCAGCATTTTGGGTGGGTTGTTTTTTTTTTTTTTGGTTTTAAATCAGATTTTTATGATTATATCACTCCAAAATTAAATATTCTCTGAAATGTAACTAAAATTTCAGTTTTCTCAATAGACATTGTGAATACATTTCACTATGATTGTTCTGGGAAATGCAGGCTGAATATTTTGTTCATCATTCAACTAAGTTAGCTGAGGGGTTGTTTGTATCAGTGCAGGCATATGTGGGGGGGAAAAAAAAAGACAAATTTAAGAGTGTTCATGAAAGGGCAGTAAATGAAGATTTGTGAGCTGAGGATGTATGTTAACATGCACTGGATGTATGTGACTGCTGGAGACATTATGAACAATTGCTGGGTTTCTGAAAGGCTTCACAGTCTTCCTAGAGGTAAGCGTTGGCCTGTGTAGTAATATTCAATTATATGGTCTCAAAATGGAAGAAACAAGAGTTTTTAAGTATTACAGTGTATGTGTAGAGTGTGGCATTTTGGCATCTCCATTCTGTCAGCAGTTGAATACTATTCATTCCAAAATAAAGAAAGGTTTCAGAGCTCACATGGGACTTCCCTGGAGGAGGAGCGGTTCATCAGCACAGTAAGGAAGCTCTGGAAGGCTTTACTGGAGGAGGCTCCTGTCAGATGTCTAACATCACACTCCACACTGGCAGCTCTTGACAAATATTGTGAGGCTGTGCCCACATTCCCAAAGTTGCTAATGTAGAAGACTTAAAAGTTTGCCAAGAAAATACCTTTTGTTTGGAGACATTCTTCTATGGATTTAAGAAAAAGGCACAGTTGATGGAAACCTTTTAGAATTTGATATAGATACATCTGGGGATAATCTTGTGCAATATGAAATTGCTAAGGTATCAGTGATAAATCCAGTAGAGGTGACACTTTCTGTGGGATCCCAAATATGAAAAATAACATTCAAATTAAAGGCTATTTTTTCTTCCACCAAAAGCAATGGAAGTATTTGAAGAAGGGCTATATGCTTTACATTATGGTGGCTATCCTGTAGGCATTTTAGAATCATTTAGGCTGGAAAAGACCATTAAGGTCATAGAGTCCAACTGTAAACCTATCACTGCCAAGTCTACCACTAAACCATGTTCCTAAGCACTATGTCAGGGTAAGAAATGGCCATCTGTAAGATGTGTTAGAGGAAAAGGGGATACCAATGCAAGAGTTTAAAAGACTTTCAAACAAACTTAACTTTATGTCTTTTTATTTGGATTTTCAGGTTTTGTCTGTTGCTGTAGGAATTAAGTTCGCTGGTTGTGCTTCAAACACAGTGCTTTATATCCAAAAAGAAAAGTGTATCACAATACAGGAAAATTAACACCTTTTTTTAATGTTGCACTTACTAAAACATGTCTCATTTCTTGGGAACTTTTATATTCATTGTCTGTCATTCTGAGACCTTAACACCATTTCACTTTTGCAGTTCACCATAATACTTTATTGGTCAAAATTTAGGAGGGGGAGGGGAGTATCATAGTATATTCAGAGAGTAATAATTTTTACAGTTACCATCCTTTCTGGAAAGACTGTAATGCTAGGTTTCAGCTGTGCCCACTGTTTTTAAGCCTGTTCTGTATGTTTGCTCTTCTCTCACAGGTATTGCTGAACAAGTGTGTGCTGCATCTGCTGCACTATCACCGTGTTATTTATTAGTCCTTTGATTTACCTAGCTGTAAAATGATGATGATACTTATCTTGAAATTTGCTGGAGACTTACAGCCTGATCCAAACTCTGCCCAAGTCAATGGGAGCTTTCCATCTCCATGCACATTTCTGAACCAGACCTTTAGTTCACCAGTGTTTGCTGAGTTCTGTGAGATCCTTAGATGAAACTAGCTATGAAATATGAAAAAATACTGATATTCACACAGTTAGGGTGATAAGATAAGTGCAATTGAAGTGTCCTTGACTCTGACTGAACAGTCTGAATTAGACATAACACAACAAAAATATGGGGTGGTTTTTTAAGTGTGGATAGGGAAGTCATAAAATATATGCATTGTTTCATATGTCTTCTGAAAGCACAGCAATAAGACGTTTCTTAGTCTTTTCTACCTTGTTCATAACTTTACAACATTCTGTTCATTTCTGAGACTGAAAAAGCCCCAAAGATCAAAAGATCTCTTGATAGCTCTGTGTGGTGCTCTGGTTTGCTGGAATGACTGTGAGCACTGAGCTGGATTTCTGCACTAGAGGCTGGACACTGCAACCCCACGGCTAGTATTTGTGCAGTAAACATATATGAGTAGCACAAAGCTTCCCACTCGCTAGCTTTAGGTTTGGCCTCGTTACAACATTAAAAAAAAAAAAGGGTGGGGGTGGGGGGTGCGGGAGATGGTGTTAAAAAAAAAATAAATTAACTGCCACAAGAAGCTTCCTTTCTGATCATTAAGACAACAATGAATTATCCCTGTTTAGCATACGTTTTGAGATTGCTTTGGTGCCAGGAGTTCTGCCACCTGTTCCCAGCAGGACAAGGTGGGGATAAGAAGAAAACTAGTAATCTTTGAGAAATAAAATATACATGTGCACTTACAAAGTTAAATTTGATAATCTTTTTAGTGAAGGAGATAAACCTTTTCAGTCTTACACGTCACTCAGAGGATAGGCTTCTTCAATGCAGCCCAGACAGCTGGGGACTATTTGTTTTCATTTATTTAAAGGAACCTCAGTAGGCAGTTTTGAACAGTAAGTCTTGGGTTTTCGGGTTTTTTTGTGTAAAAAACCAAAAACAACAAAACAAAACAACAAGAACCAACTAACAAAACGAGCAAAAAACCCCAACAACTCCACCATGTTAAAATGTCTGTATAATATTCTCTCCTTTCTTCTGTATTTTTCATCTTCTGCTTTTCCTAATGCTTGCAAATGAGACAGTGAAAATAATTCTAAACCAGAAGTGATGCTGATAACCAGAAGTTAGAGTAGAAGTCATACAGGTTGCATGCTTGTGCAAATCAGCATAACACCATGCACCTCACTAGCCTTGAGTATCTGACCTGTTAGGTGGTCCGGAGGCAGAACCAAATGTTTATAACCATTAATAAACTGGAAGGTGCCCTAAGCAAAACTCAGTGCAAAAAAATTACCTTTTTAGGCTGGGGTTGGGCAGGGTCCTCAGCAGGAAGGCCTACTTTCCCAAAAGCATTTTCCCATCCTTGCTTCCCCCAGCAGCTGTTCAGACAGAACCTCTCTCCAGCAAGAGAAGGGACAAGAGGAAGCAAGGAATTAACCCCTTGTTTCCAGGAGACTATGTTCTTTCTTGTGTTTGGCAAATAACAATTGGAAGGCACTACCTCAAAAAAAAATAAAATAATCTGCACTTGCTGTAATTAGAGAGGTCAGAGGTAACAGATAAGAACATACTGCTGTTGAAAATAAATATTTTAAAATATTTCCCGCTAGATGGACGCTGTTAAAATGGTGACAGTAAGGTCTTAGATTCTGATATCAGTGAAGGGGTTAAATAATTTTTGGCAGCCCATTGATCATGTAAAACCATAAAGCTGTTCCAGTAGAAAGAGATGTGTAGAGGTAGAAAATATCGGACTGAGTGCATGCTCTCTGTGGATAATAAAAATTACCCACTTTCTCACAGATGTCGAATCTGGCAGTTTTCCACTAAAAATTTGGATTGCATATCAACTATCCAAATTATTTTAGTGTCTGTTGAAGAGTGTGTTTGGCAGGTTTTCCAGCAGGAAAATAGGAAGTCGATTTGAAAACATTAATACTATTTGAATACAACTGCTTAAGCTGATTGTTCCTTAGATGAACTCTAGTGGAAACACGTTCTGCCCTGCAAGTCCCCAGCATGTCTCCAGGTGGAGAAGGTGGAGATGTGAAATTGCTGCTCCAGAGAGCAGGGAGAGGTCTACCTCCAGGGGACTGACCTTATTCCCTTTTTTTTTTTTTTTTTTTTTCTTCTTCTCCCCCCTTTCCTCCTGCCTTTCTCAGTTATATATAGCCTGGTTGAATAAGAGTGGAACATAATAGCTGGACAAGCAATTGAGAGGAACAAGAACCAAAAAGGAGGGGTATGGTCATTGAAGAGAGCAAATATGCAAAGTACCTGTATAGCTTTTTGGGTTCTGCATGAACATCAGAGATTTGGGAAAGGGGAGTGAAATCACTGAGGCCTCAGCTAAGGATGTATGTGCAGTGGGTGGATGCCATCAAAGAAGTAACTGAGGGATTAGATGGACCAAAACTGGGAAAAGAGGACAGCATAGAAAGCAGGCAGATGTACATCTGTATTTAAAACAACGCATACGGCACTAGTCTGCTCCTTCCAGAAGAGCACAGGACTTTTGGGTTACAACTGGACCTTGTAAGAGGATGGACAAACGTTCAGGTGTTTAGCATAGGGCTTCTTGCATCTTTCAAGCAGAGACAGGATAGTAAATCAGAGGAGTGGTGATACTGCTATTCTTGGGCTGTAAGTGAGACGCAATAGGATGAAGTCAAGACAGGGAAATATCAGAAGAATAAATTGAAAATTTCCTGATGCTGAGTTTGGCTAGAAATGAACTTGTAACTATAGGTCATGGATATCATAAAATACTTGAAAACTAAATAACAGGACATTGATGTACTTCTGAAAGGAAGCGATGTTCTGGCAGGCACTTCCACTGGCTTTGATGGAGTATTTTAATGCCAGCAGAAGTTAGGATTTCTAACTGGGGATATAATCAGAGCAATTTTTTACTGAGTTTTTTTACAGAAAAAAAATTAATAGGAAAAAAATGCACTGTGATGGTCCTGGTGTTCTGGACACTTTCTGTCAGATCATGAAAACTTCATTCCACTGAGTGTCATGAGGGATGTGGGTCTGATATCTTGGGCCAGGAGAAGTACTAGAATGGAGCTGTTGCACTAACGTTACTAATACTTATTGAAGTTGCATCTATTTGAAGCCGCTGTAGTGTTAACAGGGCTGCAGAGAGAGTGGCAGAGTATTTATCTTTTTAAATCCTGAGGCTCTTCTATTTTCCTCTCCTATCTTTGTCCCCTTCCTGGACTCAAACATGCTTTGGCAGAAGAGCTCAGTCCTGCCTCCCTGCTTACTGTTGTTACTACACTGCCAGGAAGATTGGCATATTGCTGTGGTATGAAGCATGGGTGTGAGAGAGGGAGATCCTGCTGCAGAGAGCTCATGCTCTGTGGAGGTCAGAGTCAAGTGCTTCTCCTGTCTGTGATCTGTCAGTACACTGATACACTTCTAAAAACACTCCTCATAAAAATTCTTAGGCTTTATCACATTTAATCTTTTGTTCTGGTGCTCGAAGAGTTATTGTTAAGCCCTACTGGGTATCTGAAGGATAACAATGGAAACTGGATGATTTTTTTGTCGGGTGAAACTCTTGACATAGTGAAATTGTTAGTTTTAGAATTTTTTATTCTATTAGAATTTTATTATTCTATTAGAATTTATTACTCGTATTTCAGAGAGGAAATCAGAATTTAATTTTTCAGAGAGCTTTCAGAGCTCCTCCAGTAGGTGGTCTGGTCTGGTGTTCCTGTTTGCCTCGGGTCAAATCAGGTTCCCAGAGGTTGTGTCCAATTGATGTGTTGTCTCCTGGGCAATATTGTGCAGTGTAGGAGGAACAGACTGTACGTCTGATGGCATTTGCTCTGAGGGTGGAGAACACAGCAGGGTCCTTCCACTGGAGTGGAGCATAGGTACGTTGTAGAGGATAGTAAATATACTTGAACTATTAGTCTGGAAGAGTCAAGAGGAGGGAGGAGAAAAAAGAAAAAGAGAGATATTTGAGAAAGTTATTTGGTTTTGTTTGAATGGAAAAGTGTATCTAACAGGTCATGATTAATTGTTTTTTTTTTTAAATATCTTTTGTTCATCTTTTGAGTGAGGAAATGTGTTCCCAGATACTTAAACGGTCTACTGGAAATGCTCATTTGATCTGTGGACTATTTGAAAGATTTTGACATGTCTTGTGAAATGGCCACTGTACCTCTGTGAATAGGTGCAATTTCTTGTATATATGTGTTAGGGCATTGTCTGTCTTCAGTAGTAGTGGCCTATGAGATGGTGACCATAGGATCCCTGCATGCACACCTGTGACAGTAAGTGTTCAATTTTTACTGCACTGTCTGTGGTAGGGAATGCCACCACCTGAAATGTCAGGTTCCAGTTGAGGGGTTTTTCCCCTTTTTGCCAAGGCATAACACAGAACAGGTGAGCTAATTCAGTATGTGTATGTGAGACTTGTCAGCTTGCTGAAATGCTGTCTTAACCGTTTTGATATTTTAATACGACTAAGAGAAATTTAGGTCAATCCTGAAGCAAAGCTATGCAACCGTTGAATAGGAAAAGATTTATTTTTATTATCAAGGAGGACATCTGATAAAATAGCTTTTGGGTCTCCTAATCTGTGTCCATGGTATCAAAACCTCAACAAATCTCAGTTCTGCCTTATGTAATAAAGCTTGTTTGTGCATAAGTTCAGACTGTTTGGTATGTATCTTATGGTGTTTGTCCATCATGAAATGGTAGGTGAGTCTGTATGAATAAAAAAGTCTCTACTTCTTCCTGTTCATTAGTGTCAAAATGGGATGCCAGCTCTGCATTAGGCCTTTTTGTCTAGATGGTTTACTTGGACGTGCCCTTATGATTGGATTTATCAGTTAAAGGCCTGTATTACGTACTTATTTGTTTATTTTTAGGTTTGAGAGAAGGTTTTCAATATTTCCGCTGCCTTCTAAGTTTTCTACAACTGGGAATTGAAAAAGTAAGAAAGTGAGTCAAGTCCTGATGCTGTGTTGGAGTCTAGGTCCAAATCCAATTTCTGTGGCTTCAGCCCAGGTCCCCTCCAAAGATTATACGGGAAGCTGCTTTTGTCATTCCTGTCACATGAAAACAGGAAGCTCCAGGAGTTTCATGAGACAGCCAGTTTTTGTGGTATTTGAACCACAGTTACAGGTAAATAATTTTTTTTTTTTAATCATTTACTTAAGATTGTAATAAGACTTTGATTATCTTTTTATTTTTCCCAGTGATTCGACAGAACCAAGTTTAGTGTTTTGCTTACACTGCCAACTTTCCAGTGCTCAGACTTACACAGTCCTTTAACTTTTGGGCATACTTTTGTATGTAAAATAGGATGATTTGATTGCAGAGGCTTCCCTGAAGCCAGAAGCACTTCCTCTTCTGGTTCTGTGGACAAGTATAGTTCTTCTAGCATGATAGGTATAAATGGCCTTGATCTTCACAAACATATAGCTGGTGGGCATTATAACAAGTCTCAGCTTGCTGGGAGAAGTCTGTAAAACTAAGAATGTTTTCCGATGTGGATAATAAAATTCTTTCCTGCTCCTTTATATATTTTTAACAGACGTTTGGGGTTCCAGTTCCTCTTAACCTGCTTTCCAGATTTCTTTGGAAATCAAACTTAAAGTTGTGAGAGCACAACTGACTTGGGTCCAGATTCTGCAGGTTGTAAGCGATCAAAGCTGGTTGTTCGCTGAGTTAAAGTATATGGAAGCCTATTATTTGAGATACTTTTGCCATCAAAGCTTGGATTCATCTCTCTAGGACTAGTAATAGAAATTTCATTAAATGTTCCCTTTTGATCTCACTTTGTGAGATCTGTGGCTCAGCCAGTGATCCAGTTGTTAGGATTTTCAGTTTGTTTCATTTTTCCTTTTAAAATGGGTTGGTGTATCTTATTTTCTTTCTATTGACCTCCATTGTCAGATAAAGCTAATGCTAGTCAGTCTTAACATAAGAAAATAACATGAATGTAAATAAAGCATTGAGAAGTGTATAAAGACAATATGTAATTTTCTGATTCTTCTCTCACTCCCCATCCTTAATACAGCTTTAGGTGAAGGTGATGATAAGACATGGACTTATTTGAAACTAAGACTTTCTCTCTTAGGTCTTCCTGTAGTTATTTGATTCAATTTTTCTGTATTTGGGTACTATAGTCTCAGGTAGAGTGTTTGTCTTGGTGGCTACCTGATATTTTAGCAGGAATTTCTTCTTGCTTTTGTCACTTAAGCATTATTCAGAATACTTTGGTGGGTCAGTGTTTTTCAAGCTTTGCTGCATTTTTCTAGCTTGGAGGATTAAAAAAATTTCTTCCACACAGTTCTACCTTGAATGGTGACTTGTAGGACCACAATTTATTAGTTTCATATGTATTCTTAGCGATTGGGATGAAGCCTGCCCCATTAATCATTAGGAATGGCTTTCGCCATCTTTTCATTTGCAACTTGGAATTTAAAAAAGCTCATCTACAACCATTTTGCATTTGAAAATTAATTAACTATGTTAGTGTTGATGAATCTGTCAATTTGATACCCTTAGTATGGGAAAGGGGCTTTGTAGGAGTCAAAAGAATAAAATTCAGGAAAAGATTTGTGGTTTGTGGTTACTGAGTCTGAAAATCATCACTCGCAGGATTGTGCTGAACCCCGGAGCACCAGTGTGGAGGGACGAGTGCAGGAGTGAGCATCATCCAGATACTTGTAGGCTTGTACCCCCGGCTCAGCCAGGCAATAGTCTGACGAAGCTGTGTGAGTGGATGGGTGCCTCTGTATGAAGTAATAGTGAAGCAAATACAAACCTGCTTCAGCTCTCAGAACTGTTTATGCAGTTCCATGGTGAAACCAGGTCTATATCAGGCTGGTGAGTAGCAGCCAGGTCTGTGGAGCTTTCTGGAGCCTGTTTGGTTGACTTACCATTTTTACATACATATTTTTAAAAACAATACCTATTTTGAAAAAATAGTATCCTGCTGAAGTGAAGTCAACATAAGGATGATGTCTACAGCTCTCCAGCTACCCTGAAAGGAAATGTTTGCCAGCTCCTTTGTTGGTTGTTCCTTGTAACTGGAAAGCATAACTAAATTTTCATTTATGAATTTTCCCTTTTTTTGCAGGTAATTTTTAGAAGTTGATTTAAATACCTATTGGATTTTAGCCCTTTCTTAGGTAAGGTGATCCTGACTAGCTTTTGAACAAGTTGTGTCCAAGAAAATTAAGCAACTTAGCAGAAGAAAATAAATGAAGCAGCACAGAAACAGAAAAAAACCCCAGAAATTATTTTAAGCAAACTGCATTCTAAAAGACAATGTTTTTTACCCACACCACCCACATATATGTTAACATACAGAATTAGTCCTAACCTGCCAAAAGAAGAAAATACACAACACCTTTCAAAGATGCAAATTGACAATTAACAAAACAATAGAGTTCTAGCCTTCCTTTACTGAGGTGCAAATTGATAATCAGATTGCAAGGAAAAACTGGTGGCTTCTATTTAAGATTTAGTTTGAGACGAAGGCTCCCTACGGAAGAAGGAGAGGGAAAGGGACAAAGTAATGCAACCAGTTTTACACTGGAAAAAACCTGCATAAGGAGCACTGGGATTTCAGGCTGACAACAACTGTATAGTTTGTATGTTGTTAATTGTGACAACAGTAACAAGAAAGGAATGGTAAAATGTGGTTATGTTCTGGAATTGCAGAGGGCAGAATCTGAGGGGTAACAACCTCTTTTTGTTTCCATACGTATCTGATGCCCTACAGTGGCATTGATGAGAGAAACTGCAAACCCTGTGTGATAAATTTTTCCACTTATCTTTGGCAGTCTCACCTTCACTCTGCCCATTAGACTCCACATCTTGTATTTATCCTAATGTTTTGTGTACCCCTGGATTACTGCAGGTAACTACCAGTTTATTTTATCCTGAATTGCTTCAGATATCTTTTAATCTTTCCAAATATCAAGTTTTAAATAATGATTTCTACTTGACTTTTAAGATGAAATAATAAGAACCACAATCAGCTTTTCTAATAGTAAGTTTTAGTGCCCTGCATTTAGAAGATGGCAAAACAGGCTTTTGTACTGTGGGAAGTTTCCAAGTTATACTTTAAAGAGGATATGAGGAATTGGAGATTTTTTTGGAAGTTGTAATTTGGGTGCAAATTTTGAAGAAAAGGTCATAAACTTTGTTTTGTATGTTCTTGCCATGACTTGTGTTTTGTTCTATGCTTTTGGCAAACTCCTATTAAATTGGTGCCTTAAGTCACGGCCTTTTGTGGCCTGTACTATTTCTGCTGCTACGTACTCATGAATGTTGCTGGGTTTTAATGGGATTTTTGCTTACTTTGATTTTAATTTACCAGTGAGTGGTTCCCAATGCTATTTACTTTTTAACATCTAATCTCTCTTGAAAGATCTGCATTATAGCATGTATACGTTCATTTTAATTCAGTTCTTCTGAATTCTTTTCATTTGAAGTTTTCTTAACATGGGAGCAGAATTTTAGAAGTAGAAGAGTAATTTAAGGATAAGACCTTTTTAATAATCTGAATAATTTGTGGCATTTGACAAACATATAGATGTATAGTCTGGGATTTTTAAGACTGGTTGGAGTATCTGAGACTGTTAATTTGAATCTAAGCTGTATGATTAAATGTCCTAGATATCTTGGAAAGTTTCAGCCATAATTATACAATTTTAATGAATTTGTTGCTCTTGAAAATGTTGAGTTGACAGCTGCTTAGGATGAAGTCCTGGATAGTTGCAGCACATGATAGGTAGGGGATTGCAGAGCTCTGAGTGTGCTGTGCATTACTCAGTGCTCTCAAAATAAAGTTGAAGATCACTCTGTAAACAAGCAGCTGAACCATCCCTTCCCGTCAACAGAGCAACTAGCGGACAGCTGGCTAGTAGCAAATACTTAACATCTTCCTCTCATTGGTGGTCAGTGTGTCACTACATGTCAGTCCACCAGGATGGCTGTCACAGCCCACATCATGCAAGGAGGAATGGAAAAATTTTGGGTGCTGACACTGACAGTGACAGTACCCTTGAGCCTGTATTCAGGGAATGTATTAATCCCCCTTTCAGGTGTCAAGATTTAGCATCTCTCATGTGTTTTGATTAGCACTGAATAGGAGATTTTTATCCTTAGTGGTGTAGTGGCTTGTTGCATTTAGATACCATTTATTATGAACTAGATCCTGACATCGAATGTTATCTGACTTCTCTGAAAGCCAGCCACTCTCGAGTTGAACGTGGTGTTTGACAAGTAAATAATAGTGTGTGGTGCCCTATGAATGTGTTTTAACCAGCTCCACATAAGTTTTCTTAGGCTTGATGCATGTATTTAAAGAGTGTAGTATGCAAGACATGTAGGGATGAAAAAGTTTGTTTATGCATTCAGTGATTTCTTCTTGGGCAGGATTCATGTTGATATCACTTTACGCAGCATTTTATTATCCTGCCTCTGGTACAAAGGGGTATGTAATCTGAAGTTTGGGGGGTGGACTTATTTTTCAAATAAAAGCCACTAAGGCCAGCACTTTTGTCCCTTTTCATGTCTTGTGAAGTCTGTGTGATTTCTAACCTTTTATTTCTTTTTTTTCCAGGCTATTCATGTTTGCTGTTGGGCAGGGCAAATCAATCTTTTCTAAGTACTCTTTAATCATAAATCTAGATGTATTAAGCTTGCTATTACCTAGCCAGTGGTAGTCAGAAACAGAAAAAGGCAGGGGGGAATATCTAGTCAGTATGGCTGAACTGTGATTGGGATCACAGGGCTTCTTGCTCTGTGCACCTTGACTCTTGACTGCAGTGATGCTTTTGGTTTTGTTCGTGAGCTGCTTTTTTATCTTTTTATTTTTTTTTAATAGAGGCTACTTTAGTATTCTGTCTAATTAATGTACTTTGCAGTGTCTGTTTTGTGTGCTCTGAATGTTCATTTCCCTTAGCTTACATTTCCCCTCTGGTTTTCAATAAATCTTGGTGGACCTTTGTATCCTGCCGTCTTTTCTGCTCTTTTTCCCTAGAGTGTTAATTCCCACCCCCTGAATATCTGTAAAATCAGCATTTTATTTTTTTCCCTCCCGAGCAGCTATTGCCATCAGCTGTTATAAAATAATGGCTTTAGATGTGTCCCTTATAGTACATTGACCCCTCAGTCTGATTTATCATTAATTTCCAGAGATTTGTTCCAGGCTTGAACTAATTCCTTCCCCCCAGGGTCTTGAGTTAAAAACCACACTGAAACCCACTTCCTTGTTCTTTTGTACCTGGGATGTTAATCATATTGCCACCAGCATCCCTGGCACATGGAAGCATCCCACTACGGTTAATGATATTCTTAGTGTCTTCCATTGGCTTCTGTTACAACAAAATTCAAGCTTCTTAAACTTGTTTCTGAGTTTGTATCATATCTTGCTACTGTTTATTTCTTGCAATTTCCCCACCCAACACCCACGCTCTTAATGAAAAAGTAGTATTTGTCTCCCCCAGGTTCTTGCCCATTTACTTCTTTCGGCTTCTGCTTTGCACAGTTAAAAGGGGGTGTGCTGACAGTCTGGGCAGAAGATATGGCCATCTGCAATGGAATTTGGGCTCTGCCTAACAGTGTAGGAACATTTGTAGGTTATGGTTTCATGTGGCTTGGAAGAGTTTCTTTGTGTAATTAAGAACACTGAAGGAGGATAGTCTTACGAGTGCTGCAGCATGGTCACTTGGCAGAAGCGTTGTATCTTGGGTTCTAAGTTTTCTTCATTTGAATGTATTGGTCTTACTGGGATGTGTTTGGAACTAACAGGAAGAAGACACGGTCCCTGACAAGGCAGTGGACAGTACCTGCTTGGCCATACTGAGCGTAGGACACCTGAGTATTGGTGTGTTTACCATAGGATTGTTGGGAATTGAGGTAAAGGAGCGTTAAGACTTGTGACCCATCACAGTGACATCTCCTAAATTACATTTCCTAGATGCTGTGAAAATTATGTTGCCTCTTGAAGCTTGAGATCATAGATACCAACTAGTCTTTGGGAGATAATTCCGATGCCTGGGTGTATTTATTAATGTCCTGTTTCTCCTTAAAACTGCAGTCAGCAATTTGTAGAAAAGGATCGAAAAGGTTGCTGTGAGGAACCTGTTCCTTTGTAGCTAAGGCTCACCGATACACTCTATTATTTTCCTGTTGCTGCAGTGCAGCCTGGCAAGCAGTTACAAACCACTGCTTAGGGTACGCTTGCAAATGTGGTGTACGCATTTATCTCCCACTCAAGACAATAGGAGCTGTCAGTGCTCGCTACTTCTGAAAATTAACACCCCAGAAAACTAATCCACCCTGACCCATTTTGAATTTTAGCCCTCCTGATATTAAAAAAGGAAAAAAAGTTATTCTGACAACGTGAGAATCTTGCTACTGAATTGCTTGATTCAGAATGGCTTTGTACAGCTACTGGAGTGGTTTAGTAACCTTTGGTCATATAAATAAAGTGTGTGAACATCTATGTATATGAAGCAAAGAATAATGAAATGTATGCTTTATGTTGCTTCTTGGTTGTAAACCTGATGCTAATCAGTTGTAATCTACGAGGCTCATTAGCTGGCAGAGCTAATATGTAACAACAATTCAGACAAACATTTTGAAAGGAAAGTATCAAGTCCTCACTCATCACAGTATTTATTGAATGAGAGACTTGAAACACTGGGGCTGTAGCATAGCGTACAGCTTGCCTCCTGCCTCTGCCCTGTGTGGGAAGGACACGCTGCTTCAGGTGCTTGGAGTAAATTTTCCCAAGACCAGAGTATGTCTTGAAAGTTTTGTTTCTTGCAGGGATCTGTGTATAAAGACAGAGGCAGAAGCTACAAATAGTATGTTGCAGTATGGTTAACAGATGATATCGAGAGCCATGAGAAAGTCATACTGCCACATTTTCAGGTCTGCTTGCCAGATTGGGGGCATATGTGGGGATAAGACACTGCTAGTCATCCCTTTGCACTCATGCCTGGTATCCTTGGTTGTTTATGCCTGAAGTTTCAAATATCTGGAGACATCTTATAGTAATATTAGGCCAGAATTAAAAAACCCCACAATAAATGCCTAGGCTAAATTTTTTTTTCTAAGAGTGATTTATAAATGTTAGGATGAAAAGCAAATACATCCTGATGTTTTTGTTATACTTCAGGCCTTAAGTCTGTAAGTAGTGCTTATACCAGCTTTCCCCAGAAACAGAAGGGATAGACACCTAATAAAAAACATAATGTAAGCTGAATTCTCATGTATTCACAGATGTCTAGGAGATGGAGCTTTAAGAGAAGTGCAGATGCAATGGCTTGTGTGCTAACAACATCCACAGTAGTCTTGTGGTATGTATGACATTTACCTACCATTGGTGTGTGATAAAGCTGCCAAAGTGACAGCAGCCACTTAGCCATATGCTATCTGCCCTTAAGTATCATTAATAGCCTGGCTGTCCCTGCTTGGGCTAATTTACCCTGTGTTGCTGAGCTCCATGTTATGGAGCATCTTTTGGTACAGGGTGATGGACCTGGTTTAGCGTTTGTGTGGCTTTCTGGGGTTTTGTTGTTTTTTGTTTTGTTTTGGTTTGTTTGTTTGTTTGTTTGGGTTTTATTTTTTAATATACCTGGCAGGTTTCTGTGCTGCTTATCACTGTGGACTCCTGCCTTTTCTGGCTCATGGCTGACGATACCAAACAAGTATCATGCTGTGAGCAGCATCTCACACTGTTGTCTCTGGGACAGGAAGGTCAATCCTGGTGGTGAAGCATGGTTGCTATGGGTGACTCCTGGTTTCACTGATGACATCTTGCCTTCAGATCCCTCACTGGGGATCACTGCATTGAAACCATGACAAGGTGTGTGGTGGTAGTATGGAAACCAGATACTGTGATGATGGTTTCTGACATGGAACCAGTATTTCAGCTGTCCTTTCAGGTCAGCATTCAGTTGCTGCTAGCAGGAGGGGTATGATGGGCAGCAGCTCTATACTGGTGGAGCAGCACACACAGTGTTGCTACTACGGGAAAATATCCCGAGATGCTCTATTACTACAAATCCTTCAGTGAAAAGCGTCATTTGAGGTTTTGGAGGGCTGGGTAGCTGTTCTCTCTTTTCCTCTGTGCATTAACTGCTTCCTGTTTGATCTCAGCTTGTGGGAACACCCATGGTTAGGCATCGGAGTATCCGAGTTCTCTCCTTCCTCATCACAGTTCCTTGTTTTCTCTCCTGGAAACCTCACCCACCGCATTTCTGCTTTGAAACAATTGTCTCCTGGGCAGACGGAGTGCAGCACTGCCAGCTGGCTTGTCACCCCTCCTGCCCACCCATGCTGTTGCAGGCACCTTGCAGAGCGCGGGGAGAGGTGTGGGTGGCGTGATGCTGAGCCGGGCCAGCTCCAAGTCTGCATCCCTGAAGCAGGACCCCGATACGTCGGCCAGAATGGCTCAGGGCAGGCTGAGGGAACAGTGTTTCTGACCCCACAGTGGCACTGACACCTAGTTACTTTAGCATTGTTTATGACTACATACATTTATAATTGGAGTCTTACTGCAGGATCTGCTCTGCAAAGAGAGGGATTTACAAATAACTTTAAGGGAGGGAACGTCTACTGAAAAGCTACAGTTTCTGCCTATTTTGGATAACTGATTCAGCCTTTCAAGGTCATTTAGGGTGGATTGATATGTTCTCATTCTCCGTATGTGCGGCAGTGCAAGGATCTTGCAGATTGCAATAAATGGGGAAAGGGAAGGAGCAGATTGTCCTACCGGAAAGTAAAAGGCTCTTTCAGGATTGTGTAGGTTGTGTAATTTGAAGATCAACATTGCTTATGGTGAACAGATGGAGAGGATGATTAGAAGCTACAAGTGCCCTCCTGTGCTATAGGCCCAATGTCAGATAAACTACCTCTACAGAAAATTATCACTTTCTGAAATTCTGGGACAACTGTAGGTTGCATTCTATGAAATTGAGAGAGAAAACTGGTGTGAGGAGGAGTAAAGGATCTAGACTGTTAACTGTGTGAGGCTGCAAACTGCCTCTCGGGAAGCTCAGATTCAAGGTGGTTTTAGTGTCTGTGAGTGCTCAGCATCGTTTTTATAAAACCATGCAAGAGGAAATTCCCATTATTTCAGTCCCGGAGTTTGCTGTGGCTATTAGTACAAACCAGGGTGGCTTTTCCCTCAGTGAGGGCACACTCACCTGCCTCGTCAGGTCTAACAATGTAGTATTTATTGTACGCTAGAGCACACATGCTAAAACCTGACCAAACTGCATTGTCACACATGGCTGTAGCAAAAGCGTGTCTGAGAACTTGTGGTTGAGAGCTGTGCATGTATATTGCAACATAGCATGTAGTTAGTATTTAAGGGTGGTTCTGTGAGTTTTTTTGTTTTGTTCTAGAGAGATGGGTTTAAGGTATTAGTGAACAACAGTGTTGTAAAAAAATGGACAGTGATTGGGAAATAAATGGTGTGTATGTACTGAGCTGACACATCTTTTTCCAGCTGGCAATGAAGCATTTTCCTCTGAGCTTAGCTGGCAAACTACATGTGTGCTACAAGGATCCCAGTTAGAGTCAGTACTCGTAAGAACGGGGAGGGCATACAATGGCAGGCTGGAAAATCCAGTAACTGGGTAAACACTAGTGTCTGACCAGAACTGAGCAGACAGAACAGTGTCAGAGCAAGAAAGCACAGCAAAGTGTCTTAATGGAGCTCTTTCTGATGGTTCTGTAAGGGCTGGGATGAAAGTTCTGCTCAGTAAGTAGGAAAAATACTGAAATCGGAAGAGGGGGAGAAAAAAGTATATTTTCCCAAGGATAAACCAAACTGAACTACAACATGTAAAAAAGAAGAATTTGGCCATACTCATGGTTAAATCAATGGAAGTTATGCCAAGTAAGGAGGGAAGGTGGTCAAGCCATTCATCTACCTCTCTGGTGCCGATGGAGAGCAGGCCTTTCTCCAGCCCTAGAAGCCAGTCTTCTCAGGCACCCACAGCAGGCTGATGAGCAGTGTGTAGCACAGGGCCACAAACAATGTCTGCTCTAATCCTGCCTTCTTAAAACACCAAGGAGTGGTCATCTCTGCGGGCTCTTCTTAACAGAAGAGCCTCTGTTCAGGGCCCAGAATGAGAGCTTTGCATATTTGTGCACGTGTGCTGAGATCCACAAATGGCTCATACACAGTAGATGCTATTTAAAATGTTCTTTAGCAGCGAGTAAGAAGCTGGAAGTGTTGACACACATTCCATGTACTTAAAAGTAAAAGGTAAAAGAACATTTTAGCTGCTGGTGCCTCTGAGAAGCTTATTGCTGGTGGTGATAACTATGTTGGTGAGAATATGCTGCAGAAGGGGAAAAGTGCAGTGGCCAGAGTAGGACTCTGTATTGTTCTGCTTTTGCAGTATGTGTGTGTCCATATATATGTGAACGTACCTTACAGAGTCAGAATATGCAGCAATATGGAAGATGTTACTGACATGTGTATATAATGTATGGTATTACATACAGAAACTGTTTGTTAAATGAATGCTAAGATTGTGAAGTCAGGCGCTCAAAGCATAGGAAATGCCAGAATTAGATTTGCCTGCACAACCTTAATTCAGCCCCTTTGTGCATATGCATTATGATACAGTCTTTAATTACATGATCACATATCACACCACTGAAACGATGGTGCTGACAGAATAAGAGGATACTCTGACTTTTTTTTTTTTAATCCTTATTGTTTGTATGGCCCTATGGCAGGATTATTCTGCACACATTGAAACCCCATCTTAAAAACAGCAATTCCATAATATTTTTGGTATAATAAAAATACATGTGAAAATTAATAACTTTTTGTGGACTTCTCTGTGATGCTTATCAGCGTTTTACCTGTATATTGTAAAGATGTTAACTGATTCTCACCACATCCATCTTGTTGGTATTGTATCCATTTTACAGACAGGAGAAAATTTTTTTCATTTTTTTTCAAGGGGAAGAAAACCATCCAATTCAGTCAAATCCTACCAGCGTAGCTACAGTAGCTGGCAGCAATCCAGTTCATTTAAGTCTGCCTAATTCTGTATGATTATTTGTCTGGGGGTTTCCTGGAGCACCTGTAAGTATATGAACCCACATACCCCAGAAAAGTGCCCTTGCCACGTGGCTTAAGGAAACCCTGACAAAAAGCATTTTCCACCCTTCTTCCAAAGTGATGCTACTATGCATCCAGGAGGCAAGAGCCATGTGGCAAGCCAGGCACCAGGCTGCCCTGGGGGTAGGCTAGTAGAGGAACTGAGCTTTCAGTGGAGTGGTTGATCCTAGGTAGTTACAGGCACTTGATATTTTCTGTTACCTTCTCTTCAGTTATGATCATGGGAAACTATCTAGCTTAAGTAGAAAGGATCCTCTCTGAAGGCCACTGTTCCATCTGCGGAGAAAGGGAAATGCAGAGTTTTGTTGGACTAGACTTCTCTCTGGAAGTCTTCAGAGGTACCACTCTGTCTTCACTTGATGTGTAGGGAAGCTAAGTGATGTGATAAGCTTCTAAATGCATCTGGGTCAGATCTGACTTTTTTAAAGTGTTGCTTTCACTTTATTATAACTGTTTGTATCTTTAAAATATAGCATTAGTTGACTGCAAAATATGGCGTCCACAAGTATATGTTCAGGTGTAGCAGGTTAGAAAGTGGGGCAGGTGTAACTAAAGGCTTCCTGCAGATTTTGGATTCCTGCAAAACTGTCCTACTTTTGGGTTGCAAATCTGTGCTGCCTTCAATTCTCGTGTTCCGGTACCCAAAATGAATGAGTTAATGGTCTAGCAGGCAACTTTGTCTTTAAGTATGCAACTCATGTTCGTTCCCAGAGCTGGGTCTTCTGGAGTGATATCTTCTAGAAGAATTTGGAATGTGGTCGTGTAATTAGAGAGTATTGCAGTGTGTATGCACAAAGACTGGATCTTAGCTCATGCTTTCAATGGCTAGATTAGGAATGATTGTACAATCTTAAGTATAGTATTTTGTAGTTAAGTATGGTATTTTGTTGAATGTTCGCTTTTATTCAGCCTTTTTAACCAAAGAATTTTTATAATGTAAAGCTGAAAAATAAGAATGTTATCCTGTAGAGTTCCGCTGCCCTTTGCCTCTCACTTAGGTCATCAGAGAGCTGTTACTTACAGATGCTCAGTAGAGAGCACTGCCAGCTGAGCTGGTGGAGTAACTGCTGGTGTTGGACTGTTACTACTGCATGCACTGGCCACGAGAGGTGTTTCTGCTGACAGTTGTGAACAGCAGCAGGTGGGTTGAGTCCATCAGAAGTTCAGCAGTTACTCCAGGTTGTGGGGTTAGTGTCCTCTGGCAATGTTGATGCATTCTGCCAGGCATTCTCACGTATTTTTGTCGCTCATCTTCACCTGTGCGTCTTGCATCTCTGCTCCTGTTGCTCCTTTTTCTCATCAGTTCTGCTTTTCTGTGCTTTGGGTCTTTACATCAAGTCAGGTCTTCATATGTCTTTAGAATTTGGAAGCAGAGGGGTGTGAGGTTTCACTGTCTTTGTAGTGCTTTCCAGTGTTAACACCTGGGAGCTTTCTGATTGCTCAGAAGAGCTGCTGGAGGAGAGGCTTGTGAAGCAGGTTGGCACAATAGGGGGAGCATGCAGGAGGTGTGTAGGATGGAGCATGCCCAATGTACCAGGCTGCTCAGTCTGTTACGCTGATTTTCAGCAGGTCTTTTCTGCATACGTCCGAAATGAGAGCTCTCTTTCCCAGATCTGGACAAAGTTCAGGGGAATGATACCAAAGGGCAAGTCACAAGGGTCACATTCCCCCAGGCACATTTCAAGGTCATCTAAGAATGATTTAAGCAATGTCACTTGACAGCCGGAGTGACCTAAGAAAAGATGTGTGACTCAGGTCGTGAATAGTAATGCATTTAGCCACAGCAGTTCAGTCTTTCAATTTTTATTTTCACTGTTTTGGTGGTATTGGCAGTTGCATATATTTTCTTATAGATAATTTTCGTTGTGGTTGGTCTAATATAATATATATATTGTGGCACTGCTGATGAAGTAGTGGTAAAGGTTTGACCAGTAGTGGTGTGTGTCGTGGGGATACCTGGAGCAGGTATCTGGGGAGAAATGCAAGCTATGTAACAGAGCCTTACACTGCAGCTTGGTGGGGATTCCATGCTCTGAAGAGGACTAGTGCAGAAATGTAGTGAATCACTCAAAATTTAACTTCTACTGTGGGGTTGCTTGTGCTGACTGGTAGCAAGTACCACAGTTGCTAAAGTAAGAAGTACTGCTTTGCATTCAAGGAAGCAGATTTTCATGGTTGCATCTGAAAAAAATGTTATAGCTGGAATAAGCAACATTATCAGCAATATCAATTTTCAAAAATAATCTGTATTAAACCATTACAAATCAAATTTGGGGTATGTAAGGTGCAACTGAATTTGGAAGTTCTAGTCAGCCTGTTGTATTGGTGATTATATACTGTGAGGAGGGATGAGGATTTGCTGCTTTGCCAGTTTTAATAGAGGTGAGGTAACTAATTCGGTTCTGGATACTCTCATGATGAGTTGCTTGAAGGTGTTCAAATTTGCTTATGAAATAGTCCCTTCTGAGCTAAGGAGATGGAAATGAGACACTAAAAGGCTTTCTTGAAGTGCTTCCATGTTTTTCGGCTCAGAACATCACATTTGATATTAATATTAGGTACTGAGGCAAAGTCATCAGGTAGAAAAGGGAGGAAATGTAGAAATAGTCATTTTCTGGTGTGTTTCCTCAGGATGCTATTTTGAGGCTTTAAAAAAAATTCATGCTTTGCTGATGAGGCTGCTGTAAACCAGGGAAGTGGCAGATGTAATTTAAGTCCCAGGGCCCTGCCCTAGAAGAGGTCCAATACTGGCAGCATACATATTGCTTATATGAAAGCGAACAGATGGATACATTTGGTCAATTCTGCTGGGTTCATATGGAAACCTTCAGAATTTTTTCTTACTATTTTGAGTAGAATACTTAAATCTGTTATCTGCTGAGAGTCTGTAGTTGCCTGGGATGGGTGGTTTTGTAGCTTTGTGCTGGGAGCCTTGCCTTACTGTGGATGTCTTTATGTTTGTCTGATGGAAGTCTCCTCCCAACCCCCCCATATTCCAGGACCAATTCAGCTACTGGGGGAGTGAGCTGGATTTTTTTCAGCTTCTGTGGCATGAGAACTGTCAGCTGAGTCTTAATCATGGAGTTATTACTGGTAGTGAAAATGCAGGAAAGAGAAGAAATCCAGCTTGCTTTTCAGATGCTAGATTGATTGCAGAGGCACGTTTTGGTTATTGTTGGGGTGGGGAGGGAAGAGGAAGGAGGAGATGGGGAGAACAAAAACATCGTATTTTCTTTAATTAAGAAAAACACTAATTTTCTGATACTAATTCTTGCTGAATTCTTGCTGACAGTTTTCGATGTTTCACAATTCAAAACAACTGAAAGCAATCAAGTGAAGGGAGAAGAATGGAGAATCAGAGGGGTATAGCTGCATTAGAAGAACACAGCTTGAAGTGTTAATACTTTGGGGAGGGGCAGGCAGTAGGATTAATCCGTAATGCCTGAAATTAATCTATTTTGAGTGTCCTCATAAGTTTGTATGTATGCACACGCGTAATGATCTAATAACACATTATTTATAGCATCAAGAAAAGAATTGGCATATGACTAAATAATTCTAAAAGCCTATCATATGGACGTGCCAGCATCTGTATTGTCATCTAGCTATCTTTTTTGAAGCGTATCACATATCAAAATATATACATCAAATATTTAGACACTATCAGTGACAGCTTTGTTTAGTATTAAAGTCCTTAAAGAAACTTGCTCTTGCATTTGGAATCATGTAAGAAAGGGGATACCTTTGTTGGACAGGTTTAGCTTTAAATCTTTCCAGGAAAGCTGTAAACAAAGGGGGGGGGGGTAGAAAAAAAGATATCTCTGATATTAAAAGCATGCTTCTGTGAAGATGACAGTTGTGCTTATTTCTTTCTTTTCTTTTTTAAAAGAAAAAAAATTCTTTGAACCATTAGCAACAATAAATTTCATCAAAAATGGGGGTTAGAAGAGTAGAAGCTAAGCTCATTGGGGGAGAGAGAGAGGGCTTGAATTTGGCAGAATAATTTCTTCGCTATTCCTATCTCATCCTCTTGAGCTGCATACTTCTGAAAAAAACCCAAAACCCAACTCCACCCACTGTTATAGAAAATGGCCATCTCTTGGTATCTTCTTTGGAGGTTTTGTTTTGATAGTGCTAGTTTGGGGATTAACACAAATAACCCTATCAGATTTTGTTAAAACATGGTACCAATACAGAAAGATCCATGTATACTGTTTAAAATACACTTGTTAACAGAGATTTAACAGTCATTTCATTCTCCACTGTTCATCACATTCACACATGTGGGATGGGCATTAACAGATTGAGCTACATCTTTTCATTTCAATTCTGCAGCAGTGTCTCTTTGCAGGAATATTTTATGTAGTAATAATTTTCTTCCTATTACAGACTTTCTAACTATGTTAATGGCAGTAGACCGGCCACAGAGACATTCGTGAGAACTACCTTTGCAGTGACATTTAAACAATTTATTTGATCTTGCTTTAGCATACCTGCTCATGCCTTTTTTACTCTGTTGTCGACCTTAGGAGAACTTTGTGTATAATCACAGGCCTTTCAATCACAACTAACTTAACAAAATGGTATGCAAATTTCTGTGATATGTCATTTCAGATTTCTTTGGGATTTGCAGTGTGTATGCTGTCAGGTGGATACCCCTTGACTGCATAGGCATGTTTGAGTAGCAGCTGCCCAGCAGCTCCAAGGCCAGCTGCAAAAGGCAGTTTGTCTTCGCTGAGAATGTTCTCTTTTGTGGATATGCAATTGCTGGGTGTGCCTTGACTGACCCAGAGCGGGAGGTGCTATCCATATCCACTTTTTTTTTTTTTTTGTGTATGAAAATGGAAGAAGCAGAGCAGGGAAAGGCTGATGGCAAGGGAGGAGTTCTATCTCACATTTACCATGTTGTATTGATCATCGTACCATCATTTAGAGAAACTGAAAGTTACGGATTTGTGGCTGAAATGTGTAACTAGTGTGGGAGTGCTCTTGGCTAAAAGCCTAAAATGAGAACTTCTGCTTTGCGAGGAGGTATCTTGTCCTGTGCTTAATGTAGCTTCTCCCATACCAGACCACATGTAAGAGTGCTCTTAGGATGAGAACAGTTAAAACCAATTACTGCTGGCACTATAGTTAAAACTTGTATCAGTTTCTATCAGAATCAAAAGTCCTAGAATAAATTGATGGTACAAAACCATCTAAGCCAAAACTAGGGAAATTGAAAGGCAAGAAATAAACTGAATTAATTGGGAAAAATATATTTATCAGCTTGTTGATTTTTAGCATAATTCATGGAAATTAATTCTGTGAAACTTTCATTCAGTGACAGATGATTGGGTGGGAAAAACAGGATTGCTGCTGAATGTTTACATTGACAGGAACATTCCCATTTGTTAAAAATAAAAACCTTGGACACTGACATCATAGAAATGTTGTATGCGGGTTACCTGCTATGTTATGTCCCCTGTTGGGAAAACACTTGAAGAACATGATTAATCTCTTCAATTTCTGTTGAAACAATCTTTTCATTTTTGTAAACCAAAAGATAAGCACACATGTTTTAAGTTTGGCTTTTTCATAAACATTTGTAGAATGTGGTACAACTTATTCTGCTGGCTATATTTCATGCCTCTCCATTTCCCAATCCCGGTCATGAAAACAAAGTTACTACATTAGAAAGTTAGGTGAAAAGAAAGCTTGTTACTTGGATGGATCATACAGGTGGCCTTAGCATATGTTTGTGCACAATGTGTTATTGCTGCATTACTGAACTGGATTCTTTGTCTACACATAGACGAAGACATACACATAGTAGCCTGCCTACAAATGATAATAATCATGGTTCATGTCATGCTTGGTTCTGTAAAGCACTGCAGCTCCTCTGTTGAAGGGGAAAATTCAAAGCAATCATCAGTTCTCCTAAAACTGTCAGTTTTGGTTTCTGTGTGTGTACCAATTTGGTACCTGAGTCTGATTTTTTCCATTATCCTACATCTTGTATACAACTATGGCTTGCTATCGGAAATGAGTAGTCCTAGGATAAGACAAGGGAAAATCAAGCTTTCTCTCCGTGGAATGAAGGAAATGATATGTAGTTCAACTTTCTCAAGTGACAGCATTCACTAGCCTATTACTACAGACATCTTTATATAGGCACAGATAAGTTGGTATTTTCTGGGCACTTCTAGTAATAAAATCCTAAATCAATGTTTACAGAAAATGTTTAAGCTTTTTCCAGTGATTCCTTCACATGTAGCTTTTTTAAAAAAATCTTTGATGGAAGTGTGCAATCTCAGAAAGCTAAACCGAGAGTCTACTGTGAATGTCCTCAGACATCCTTCTTTTGCCTCCTTCCTTTGGACATAGGTGTGAGTCCTGCTTAACGTGTGATCAACCTGTGTGTATGTTCAGAGCACTCCCATCTGGGGTCCATGTTAGTACCAGCTCCGCTTTGCCGTGTGAAGAGCACCTTCTCTCTACCAAAAAGAAAAGTAGCAAATCCCAGAGCTGAAGATATGAGCATGGGGAGTGAAGAGAGAGTCCTTTCCATTTATTTATTTATTCTCTTGCATGATTTTTGTTTTGCATTTTTGGTTTAGTTTTATTTGTTTGGGCAAGTTTCTTGTCATTTACCTTTGCATTTGCATTTTCTATTGATTGGCAATTTTTAAACTGTTTATTGTGCTCTTTTGTTTAGCTGTTCAAGAGCTAAAACAAAAGCCACCAGGCCCTGTGAGGGACACATTTGCATGCGGCGAGCGTTGCCCGAGGAAAAAGTAATTGCTAATGCATATTTATGTGGCACAAATTTGCCATTTGTTTATGCATAAAATTATCAATAGTGCAGGGCGGCCCAGCCGTAGAAAATGGTGACCTTTTTAGCTTAATAAATAGAAATCAGCTGTTATTGTGAAGAGATCAGCCATTTATTCTGTGTTGAGGGACAGTGTTGGGAAAATGTAGATTGGTGCCGGCAATATCATTAAATGGAAGGCCAGTGACCCTTTCGGTATAGTCTATTATACTTTATCTAATAGGGGATAAATGACTCTGGTTGGCAAATAGATTAAAAAAAAAAAAAAAAAAGGAGAAAAAAACCCCCAGAACAAACAAAAACCCCCACTACCTCTCTGGACTTCTCTGGTAATGCTCAGCTATATGAACAGGTAGATTTTGAGGAGGTAATTTGCACAAGCTGTCTGGTCTTTTCCTAGCAGAATAGTGACTTCAAAACCAACCAACCACCACACCAAAACCCCCGACCCCAAGTCAGCCCCAAAGACCAGTCTGTTTAGACTGGTTTTGGCTGTTTTTGAGTGGGAAAAACAATCCGAGCCAGCCTGTGATTCTTCCTAGCTCATGCCAACAAAAGCAGTGCTCTGAAAGACTCATACATGGATCTAATTTTGGCTTGTGAAAGGAGAACACATTGTTTGAAGGTAGGAGGTAGGGCCTTTTCTGAAGGCAACAGGTTTTCAAAAACAGTTACACTTTTTTCTTATATGCACTCAATTTTTTAAGAGTGGATAAAAATTTGCCAGACTACACCCTGAGACACTGAAGACTTTGTCTGCAGAAGATGCATCAATACAGTTTTCTTTATGCTGCTCCATTAACTCACCTCAACCTTAATGGGCAGGCTTAAGACTTGAAGAGCTAAAAACTAGCAGCTATAAACCTCAGGAAGTTCTTGTGAAAATGAAAGTATATGCAGAAAACCTCCTGTTTCTGTGTTTCTCTCATTTCTGTTCTCTCTAGTGCATTGCACTTGCATAACTGGAAGCAGCTTTAACCACACCACAGGTGAAATGCAGAGAGATGTGAGTCATAGTGACTGTAAATGGTTGTGTTTTCTGTGCAGTAGTAGGCTGGGCGTTGGATTTTTTTTTTCTTTTTTATTTAATCCCTGAGAAAGATCCAGCAGATGTTTATGGTGACAGTATTTTACTTTGCAAAGGCTGTGTTAGATTGAGATAGCCTTATCAGCATGCCCAGCCTGGTTAGGTGAGATGAGATCCCACCCACCACCACTGTGGGACTGCCTACCTTCAGAAGATGGAGGCTGGCCTCTGCCCACCCTTCTCCCTTGTGCCTTCAGAAAATCTGGCTATTATTCTGTGTTGGGGAAGGGTGGATCAGAGTAATTTTGGGACTTTAATCTGTTTGCTTCCTAAAAAATCTAGCACAAGATAATGTCATCATCATCACAGAGAAGCCACCACAGCTTTTATCACTGAGTGACATCTTCCTGGTGGCCTCAGTAAAGAGGCAAAAAGTTGAAAGGAGCTTGTAGAGAATGCATCAGTAAAGGCTCTGAGGCAGGGTTGTGTGGGGATGATGGTGTTGAGGTTGTGGTCAGAAGTAGGACTTCTGTCTTGAACACAACTGATATGTTTTCACCACTATTAATAGTCAGGGAAAGTTTTTTTTAAAAAATCATTTTAGTAAAATATCATACAATACATAAAACTTAATATAGTGTGTATTATACGATATATGGTGTATTACTCTCTAATAATGTTGTAAAAGCCTTTGTAAAAATGTGTGCTACAGTTTGAAACTTCTTCATAATTAAAATTTTCTCTCATCTTGGGACGCTTTTTGGAAATGGTTTCTTCACTCTCCTGTTTGTGGTTTTTTATGCATTACTCTTCTGTGGAAAGAGCTCTTCCCCGCTTCTGGAATGCTGCCCTTGAAGTCCTCCTAAATAATGGTCCCCAAACCATCTTACTGTAGAAACAAAACCACCATAGGACGTGTTATCGAAATAAAGAGAGAATCAAAGAAGTAGCTAAAAGTATAAATTTTCTTAGGTACATCCTGTGGAAACCACAGAGAAGAGTGAATTGAATTGCAGAGTAGGATCTAGGTTTCTTTATATGGCAACAGGTCCCTTTTTTGCTTGTTCTGTCAACTCCACTGAAGACCATAGCCAAAGACCACAATTTCTGAAGTCTATTAATGTTTGGGGATTGCCTCATCTCATTAAGAAGTTTTTTTACCTTTACAAACACATCTTTTTTTTTTTTTTTTTTTTACTTCAACAAATTAATTAAACGTCACTTATTCCAAGTAGGTCTGATTTTTCCAGAGGGTCTTTTACCATACAGATATCTCCAGCCCTGCTCCTGGAAAAAAAAAAAAAAAAATCTTCCCCTACATACGGAAGCTCACAGCCGGTTGTTATCCTAAATTTGCTGCTTCTTTTCTAACAGTCATAAATCAACCCTTTTGAAGTATGCTGTTTGACACCAGCTAGAAAGTTTTATGTAGAAAAAATAAGTAGAAAATGCTTCAGTCTATTGTGTCGGAATAAACTGAGGGCCATGCTGTTGCTGTTGAAAACTAACCTGGATCCAGCTGAGATGCTACCTCAGGATATTGTTGTTAATAATACTAATACCAATAATAATAATAATAATAACAGTCCCTGTAGTTATTACTACATTTTTTTTTTTTTTGTATCTCTACCTGCCCAGGCCTGGTTGTCGAGGATACTATGCTAAGTGCAAAGAAATAGAAAGCAAAGCTTCTCCAAAAATCTGGAAATATCTAGGTTTTCTTTCAAACGTTTTGTGAAGAGGAATTTGTTAAGGGAGGAGCTGGTCCAGAGGCAAGACAAGGATGAGCAAGTATTGCTGATCAAAGTTTGTATCAGAAAGCACAAGAATGAGCAAAATGAGTATTACTTTTTCCTTATATTCTGCTTACACAGAGGACAAGGGGTAGCACCATGCCCCAGTTCCAGGTTGCTGGGAAAGATAAAAACGTGGTGGGGAATATTTGTTTGCTGTAGACAAGCATTAGAGATCTGATTGTCCTGTGACCTGTCTTCATTGTCCTGGGATCTCATCCTAATTAGGAGTGAATTGAGTGGGGCTTTTTCTTTTCTCAGCTCCTAGTGCATGTGTGCTGTATTAATAATGTGTTGGTTGGAGAAGGAAGATGAAGAACAAATTTTATATTATGTTAAATAGTTGATGAATGTTTAACAAGATAACCAAGTAACAACAGTTAAGCTATTTATATTTTCTGGTTCTTTGCGATGCTGGTGACCAGGTAGTCTGATAGGTCCTACAGATCTTGAACTTTCTTTGTAAAAGGAAATGTTGATGACTTACCTTCACTGAAGACTGACTTTTTTCCTCTGCTTCTTCAACATAGGTTTATTTAAAAGGCCCACAGAGGTATTAATCTTTCGAAGAGCAGGAATTAATGTTTAAGGAAATGTCTGCACAAAATATATAAAACATTTTTCTGTTTGCTTATCTGATTGCTCAAAAATAATATCAGAAATTGAGGTGTATCTTCACATTTGCCTGCATGCAGAGCTCAGTATGAACCAGGGGTGGTTGTCTTTACCACCAAGCTGGTGCATGAGGTTTCAAGTCTTACTTGCTGCTGCTTTTCATGGAGTGCTCTCAGAGCTGTAGGGCTGGCAAAGCAATTCCATTGAGTTATACCAGTGGAGAAAGTGCCTGTTTTCTATATCGAGGTTATTAATTTCAGAATTTGGTTGGGGGTGTGTTTTGTAGTTTAAAAATAAAATAAATTCCTATTTATTTTTTATTCATGTGTATGTTTCATACTACAAATTATTTGTTTTGGTTAGACTAGATTGATATTAATAGATGGTAATACAGCTTAGGGATACAAAACCTGACTGAAAGGACCGCTTCACAGTTGAGATGGCGTGGACTTTGGGCGTGTGTGACCTTGGCATGTCATATCACAAGTGTGGTCTCAGACTTGATTGTGCAACTGTGTCATGTGATCCAGCTAAATAACAGTAGTACTAGAGAGTTTTTGTTTTCAAATCACTGCTTTGATGAACACTTGTCACACAAAATTTATTTTCCCAGTTTTGCAGTCAGGTAAACTGAGGTTCAAAGCATGTAACGGGGAGCCTATGGGTAGGCAGAGCCACCTGGGTCATACAGCGCAGTTGCATTCTTCCATTGAACAGTATCATGGGCCTCTGCAGAGAATTTCCAGCTCCTACCTCATGAGTCCCATACATGTATGCCTTGTGAACAGAACATTTCCCTCTCTGCTGGAGGCTTGGGGGTAAATCAGCAGCAGTTGGAACTGTAGTAGGTGCCCAGAGATCTGGTGTGCATCGCACTCCTGAACTGTGAAGGACAAGGTGGGGTTTGGGAAGTCACACTGTCTAATGTTAGTCGTTGAAGTTCTGGGCTTTGTCACACCTGTGGGAGATGCCACTGTGTCACCCGTGCGTGAAGCTTAAGTGCAGCTCAGAGAACCCTGAGGAAGGGGTCTCAGTCACAGAGTAAATGTGTGAGTAACCCTCCTACTCACAGAGTGGCAGCTGAGAGTGGGGGCAAATGCAGAGGACTTCTTGCTCCCAGTGCCATACTTGCACTGCTAACCATGCTAAAAGGGCCTATCATGGAAGCACGTTGGGCTGGGGATATAAAAACAGAATTGGTATGGGTAGGTTAGCTGTTTAAACACTCAAGAGGAACAGGAATATATAGTGATATCTTTCTCCTAGTTCAATCTTTGTATTGATTTATCATGGGAAGAGGTGTCACTTTAGTTCTAATAATAATTTTTTTTTTTTTTTTTTTTTTTTTTGCTATTACATATTTCTGTGGCAGCTTTTCCATGTGATGTATTTTGGGTCACACATTAATTTACACCAGCCTCTCTTCTGTAAAAAAGAGTTCATGAACTAAACGAAAAGGAACAAGGAGGGGGATGTCTAGCAGAGCCCAGGCTTTTGTTTCATGTTTTGGATGTATTTTCTTTTAAAATAAAATTGTTGATATGCATTTGCTTTTATTTTTCTAGCCTTCCTCTTGCTGATGACCGGGTTCCTGTTTGATCCTGTTTACAAGCTTCCGAAGATTGAAAATAACCCCAACTCCTCTGCATTGGGTAGGAAAACAAAACCATATAAAGACATACAGCAATTACTCTGGAGGGCTAGCAGTATGGAAGAGTGTGGTGTGAAGGAAGAGCTTGTGGAGAAAAAGAAGGTTACTAGGTTACCACAAAAGACATTAGTGTACACAGTTTTTCTCACCCACTCTTCTGGACTGGGGAGGAGGGGGAGGAGTGGGCATATCAGCAAGTAAATAAGGATATTCTCCGGTGTTTGTGTTCCCAGTGTAAATGTTTTAAGTTTATCTACACTTTCTGTTACTTACATCCAAGCTGCTTTGCAGTTCTGTTTCAATGTATTCAAAACCCCTAAAAAGATAACTGTAAAAAGAAGTTTGGCTTTTTTTTTCTTTAAAATTTATTGGCAAGGTAAAGAATTCTCCCTGAATTCCTATAAACTTGTGCATATATGTGCAATATTTTAATAGTATTGATGTGTAAGTATATCTATCCCAAGTAGTAAATTTTTATAAATACTTAATAAAATGACATTTCTTGCAGTTAGGGAGAGTGGATAGGGAACAATAAGGTTAAATGTTGTTGGCCTGATAGGACACTCAGGTACAGGTAGTCAATCCCACAGTTAATGTGTCTGCTCAGTCCTGTAGTAGTCTTTGTGTTTGACCTGACTGCCATGAATAGTAAATGTTTGCAGAATTAAGGTTTCAAAGAGAAGCACTTCCTTTTGGTGGGGTGGCTTTTATCTTGTTGTTGTGGACTTTAGGAACTAGAGATGAATATGTCAAATGCTATTGAGTGTGATGAATTAGTCCTAGGGTTAGAGCTTCATGTAGCTTGACCGGGTTCCTTTGATAGTCATGTATTCTGGTATAATTTTTGCCTTTGCAAAGGGAGTGGCAATTTCTAGCACATCAGGATTATAAATGCAGCCATAGTGACAGGTAACACTTATGTCTGGTTTGCATGGGTGGGAGTGAGGAAAAGGTGTGGAAGGTGGTAGAGAGCCAGAGCTGGTGTAACTGAGTATTTAGGGCCAACTCTCAGATGAAACCCTGGATCAGCCTTCTTGATTTTCAGTATGGTTTTGTCCATGTGCAGAGGGCTGTTCTAATGTTCTTGTTGGGACAAAATTTCTATTTAAGTTTGAATGCAGGGTTTATGATTGATAATATTCTAGTGTAAATCAGTGCTTTTCTTCTTTGTTAGTGAGGCCTTACGCCTCACTATGCATATGAGATGACAGTCTTAAGTTGTGGTATTTTAAAAGTATTAATTCAGATACAAAAAGGTTTTATGATTCACTTTTCTCTTTCTAACTGCCAGAAGTCAGTTGTGACTCTCTTGATTTTTTTAACTCTTCTAAGTAAGCTTATCAAAGAAGAAATCACTAATTTACCAGCCAGTGCTTAATAATCAAGGAAGTGAAACTTCTGCTTTAGAGAAAAAAAAGAAATCCTTTGCTGAGTTGCTTATTTGCTGAGTTTATTATTTAAAAATAATAAAAGCTTACCATGCACCGGGCAACTGATCTCTCTCTTTTTTTTTTTTTAATATTATTATTTTTTAAGGCTTTCATTCTGAGAGGGGTCACTAGCCTTTGAGAACTGAGCCACTTTGTTGACAAATCCATCCTCTAAATTGAACAGCATTAATTAGAACTTTATACTGCAGATTCTTACTTTTTAATGTGGGTAGCAGTATCAAAAAAAATGTCTAATGAATTTGATTGAAGATGATTTTAAAAGGTCTGCCACCTGTAGATAAAAATGTGCATTACTACACATGGTAATTATCAAGACTGAAGGCCGTGACATGATCCATTGACCTTTTGAAATCAAAACACTTACTGTAAAGAAAAAAAGGCACTGATTTCTCCATCTATGTTAATATAGGACATGTCTGTATATTCAACTATATCAATACACTGTAATATATCTAAGGGGGAAAAAAAAGATACTTTGGATTATGTTAGACCCAAATTTCCCATCTTTTCCTCCACAGGCTTATAAAGCTCTCGCTATTTTTTGAATGTGTTGAGGGATCTTTTTTTGATCTAATGAAATAGATTGCTAAAAATACTCAGGTGTCTGAGACAGCAGTAAAACATTTCTGAGCCACCCTACAAAAATGAACTAGTTTTGTGCACACAGGATGAAAAAGAAAGTGTACAGGAACAGATTTCAGCTTCAGGCTTTCTATAGGGGCATTTGCAATATGGGAGGGGAGCAATAACCCAGCAACTATCATTGTAAAAATTATGAAAAGCACTTTGATGGTCCTTTTTAAAGTCAGTTCACTAAACGGGGGACAAAGCAAAAGCCTGAAAGGCAACTCGTAGTTTGCGTTTAACAACCTCAGCCCCTTGCTGCTATTTGCAGTTGAAAATGAGTGCTTCTGCATACAGTAATGGTGAGAAAAACTAAAGGGAAATAAAGGATGCAAAGGAAAGATTTTCTGTTTTCGTATGAGTACTTGGAACACCAAGCAAGCGAAGAAGCAGCAATTTTAGCTAAGCTAATGTAATAGAAGACCATTGCACCCAAACTGTCTCAGCAGAACTTCCTGCATAATTAGATTGTAAATCTTCTCAACTGAGGAAGTTTTGCCCAGGGTCAGATTGTCTAAGTAATAATCCATTCTACATAAATTAGAAGATTTGAACTGCTGGGATACATTATTACATTAGTTTTGTTTTTTATTCCTAATATAGCTAAGGAGAACAAATGCAACAATTCTTTTTCTTTTCTTCTTAATTATGTTATGTCTCTTTAGCTTTCGATTACCTCAGAAGGCCTTTCCTGTAGGTTTTTGGATTTTTCCTGAGCAATGATGATGAAGTCGTTGTCTAGGCAAATTAATACATTTTTAATATACTTTAGAAAGTGATACCACAGAATCCTTTGGCCACCGGATTCTGTGATATCACTTCCTCAGTGAAGCATTTAGTCAGAGATGCTGCTGCTCTTTTTGCACTGCAGTCTTTTGTGATGCTGGCATGTTATCTCCCACTATGACCCCCTTGTTCTGCAAAGAATGGGATTGCCATCTTCAGGGTAAGAATTAATGGATGAAAATTTAATTAGTTTCAGTAAGCAGGCTTCTAAGTTTTTAATTCAGTTATTTTCTTTGAGAAAAAGAAGCTTGTGTGTACTTGGCATGCATATACAGCTATATGTAAAAGTGACAGGAGTAAATCCTGAAATCGTTTTTCAGGCAGAAATCACCCTTGAAATTTCAGTATTTGATCTGCTCGAAGGAAGCCACATTTGCAGTGTAGCGCAGATGAATTTGGATGGATGACTTGGTGGGGTTTTTTTGTTTGTTGTTATTGTTCTACACCTGACTTTTACTATGAAATAGAGGAGTCACCAACTTTCCAGGAGAGCCTTTTGGACTTACACCTTTCGGACTGGACTCTGAGTTCTCTGTGTATACTCTGCCAATGCTAAAAAGCAGAGAGGGGAGATGTTGAGGGGCTTGTGGAAGTGCTCGCAATGCTGCAGGCTCCCCATTCCTGGGGCTGTTTGGGGCATGCACCAACATCACGGTCTCTGTTATAAGCACATGTTAGAGATCTGGACTTGTGCAGTGGTAGTAACTGGTGGCAGGATTGGAAACCCAATTTGCTCTGACTCCATGATGGGTTGTGTTTTTGTTGCTGTTGTATCTGCAAGCATTGAAAAATATGAAATGTGAGGAAAGAGGTTGGCTTCTGCCTAGGAGGTTCCTGGTGTGTGTGTAGGGTAACTCCCTGACACAGCGGGCCAGGGAGCCATCCCGAGGAGACGCCCCACTGGACCTGCTGTTTACAAACAGGGAAGGACTGGTGGGTGATGTGGAGGTCAGAGCCCATCCTGGGCACAGCGATCACGGGATGATAAGAGTTTCCGATTCTTGGAGAAGTAAGGAGGGGGGTCAGCAGAACCGCTGCCTTGGCCTTCCGGGGGGCCGCCTTTGGCCTGTTGGGGAGCCTGGCCGACAGAGTCCCTGGGGAGGCGTCCTGAAGGGCCCAGGGGCCCGGGAAGGCCGGGCACTCGTCAGGAAGGAAGCCTGAAAGGCGCAGGGGCAGGCCGTCCCCATGTGCCGAAGGGTGAGCCAGCGGGGCAGGCGGCCGGCCTGGCTGAGCAGGGCTGGGGCTGGGGCTCAGGGCAAAAAGGAGAGTTTATGGCCTATGGAAGAAGGAGCAGGCAACTCAGGACTACAAGGATGTCGTGAGGTCAAGCAGGGAGAAGATTAGAGAGGCAAATGCCCAGCTAGAACTCAGGCTGGCCACTGTCGTAGAGGATAACAAAAACTGTTTTTACAAATACATTAGAAACAAAAGGAGGGCCAAAGATGATCTGCATCCTTTATTGGATATGGGGGTGGGGAACATTGCCACAAAGGATGAAGAAAAGGCTGACCTGCTGCTCCACTTAGACAACACTTAAACACACATAGATGGGATCCACCCAAGGGTAGTGAGGGAGCTGGCGGAGGAGCTTGCCAAGCCACTCTCCATCATTTATCAACAGTCCTGGATAACTGGGGAGGTCCCAGAGGACTGGAGGTTAGACAGTGTGATGGTCATCTACAAGAAGAGCAGGAAGGAGGATCTGGGAAACTACAGGCCTGTCAGCCTGACCTCGGTGCCAGGGAAGGTTATGGAGCAGATCACCCTGAGTGCCATCATGTGGTACAGGCAGGACAGCTGGGGAATCAGGCCCAGCCAGTGTGAGTTTATGAAGGGCAGGTCCTGCTTCAGAAACCTGATCTTCTACAACAAGATGACCCACCTAGTGGATGAGGGAAGGACTGTGGATGTTGTCTATCTGGACCTTAGCAAAGCCTTTGACACTTTCCCACAGTGTTCTGCTGTAGAAACTGGCTGCTCATGGTTTGGACATGTGTACTTGATGCGGGGTTAAAAGCTGGCTGGATGGCCAAGCTCAAAGAGTGGTGGTGAATGGAGTTACATCTGGCTGGCGACCGGTCACAAGTCACGTTCCCCAGGGCTCAATATTGGGGCCAGTTCTGTTTAATATCTTTATTGATGATCTGGATGAGGGAATTGAGTGCACTCTCAGTAAGTTTGCAGATGACACCAAACTGGTGGGGTTTGTTGATCTTCTTGAGGGTAGGAAGGCTCTGCAGAGGGATATGGACAGGCTGGATCGATAGGCCAAGGACAATTGTATGAGGTTCAGCAAGGCTGAGTGCCAGGTCATGCACTTGGGTCACAACAGCCCCATGCAACACCACAGGCTTGGGGAAGAGCAGCTGGAAATCTGCCTGGAAGAAAATTACCTGGAGGTGCTGATTTATGGCCAGCTGAACATGAGCCAGCAGTGTGCCCAGGTGGCCAAGAAGGCCAACAGCATCCTGGCTTTTATTGGAAACAGCGTGGCCAGCAGGACAAGGGAAGTGATAGTCCCCCTGTACTCAGCACTGGCCAGGCCGCACCTCAAATACTGTGTTCAGTTTTGAGCCCCTCACTACAAGAAAGACATGAGGTGCTGGAGCGTGTCCAAAGAAGAGCAATGACACTGCTGAAGGATCTGTAGCACAAATCTTACGAAGAGTGGCTGAGGGAACTGGGGTTCTTTAGTCTGAAGAGGAGGCAGCTCGGGGGACCTTATTGCCCTCTATAGCTACTTGAAAGGAGGTTGTAAACAGGTGGGGTAGGTCTCTTCTCCCAGATAACAGGCAGTAGGACAAGAGGAAACAGCCTCAAGCTGGGCCAGGGGAGATTTAGATTGGATTAGGAAAAATTTCTGCACTGAAAGGGTGGTCAAGCATTGGAATAGGCTGCCCAGGGAGGTGGTGGAGTCACCATATCCGGGAGTGTTTAAAAAAACATGGATGCATTGCTTAGGGACATGGTTTAGTGGTGGACTTGGCAGTCCTGGATTAATGGTTGGCCTTGATGGTCTTAAAGGTCTTTTCCAACCTAAATGATTCCTTGATTCTAATGATGTTTTTAAATATCTGCCTATTCTTACTGGAAATAATATGTTACATAATGATATTTTTTTTTTTTTTTTGAAAGAGAAGGAAACTATTTGGGGTGGGGAGGTACTGAGCTTCCTAGTTCCCATCCACTTCCTGTGTTAAAGGGTTGAAAAATTTAAAAAAATGAAAAAATAATTCCTTATTTTCAAACACTGGGGTGTTTTGTTTACCTGATACTGGTTCTGTGAGCTCAGCTGCCGGGTAAGTCTGTGGTCAGCCTGCTCTGCAGAGCACTGGCAGCTGAAGAGAAAGCATAAGGTCTGGTAAAAACAGCAAGTGCTCTCAAAGGTCCTGGAAACAGGGGTACTCCCAGACTCAAGGATGTGTGGTCATCCTCTCAACTGCTGCACAAGGAGCAGACTTCAGTGTACTTTTTTTTATTTTTCTCTGTTGCTGTGAGACACCAATGGATGTGAAAAAGGAATAACACTTCTGAAGACATGAGGAAAAAAATGAAGATCTGTGAAAGCCCTTTGAAACTGGTGTTTTGGGGAAACACCAAAGCATTCGGGTACCCTTGGAAACGTACAAGAGCACTGGAAGTCAGGAGATAAAATATAATTTTTTATTTCCACTTAAAATCCAAACTTGATCTCATTACTGCCGTTATACTCCTTATAATACTACTTTTATGTATTTAAAATTTTCATTATTGCTGTTATTTATTTAAGAGCAAGTAGCTGTGTCTTTTCTCAGGAACATCAGATATAAAGAAAATCAGAAATCAGACCTCAAGACTATTTTTGAGGCAGAAATAATCCAACTATTATTTCTGGTGTAAAAGGTTTGTGAATAGCATCATTTGCCTAGAAGCTGTTTTCCAACCTAATAACTCCCGGAATAATGACCTAAAACTGTTTCCAAGAGGATTAAGGCCCATATAACTATTAGAAAGTATAAGTTTTTTTTTGAAAAAGCTTCTCTCTGATTGGTGGAGAGGTGAGTTCTGATTTAGGTTAAAACTGCTGGCTTAGGAGAATCAGTTACAATCTCTCTGAAGTCAAAAGTGTTGAAGTAATCCTCTGGAGATGAATTGTCGGAGGGTGTTTTTTTCTTTGTGTATAATATATATGTGTATATATATGTATTACTTATTGCTATAATGACCTCAAATATGGTCATTTAACTGGGTTTTAAATCCATTTGGGGAGGGTTTTTTAATCTTCTACTTTAGTTTGCCTTGGGCAAAATGCCTTCAAAAGGGGCTGAGATTTCAGCTGAACACTTAGCTTGTTGGTTAATCATCACTTGAACATTCATCATTAGAGAGACTCTGGAACAGAGAATTTATCTGTAATGATATCAGTGTGTTGTTAAGGTTGTACACATGTTGTATGTGCTTTACTCATGTTATTTGCTTTGTTAGCTAGTGTGATCTGTAAAGGGGAGGGAGGAGAAAATGTGGGCTTGGGAGACTGGAATATCCACTGTATGAAGGTCAGGCATTAAGGGTTAGAAGAATGCATGGATTTGCAGCTGAATCCATTTGATAAAGAGCTGCTCACTGAGTTGCACTTTCAAATTGGCAAAACTTCCCAACCGTGCATCAAAATACTGGTGACAGAAGTTCACTGCAGAAAGCATGTGAATTCACACTGAAATGGCTGTTAACCACCTATTGTTTTTCACCTTCTTCAAATAACTGGAGCTAATGCCATAGCTTCTGGCCAAATCCCAGAAATGTCTCAGTAGATCACACCAAAGACTTGATATCATCAGTGAGTTCAGCCAGATTTATCCTAGGGTGCCTTCATTGCCAGCAGTCAGGATTGGTTTACATCTGCCCCAAGAGCATACTCGTGTAAGAAGGTGAAATAAACATCTGGCATTAGCAGAGTAAAATATAATTACTTGTTTTATTTACCTGAGGAACTAGTATCACTGGCCATTCAGAAATTTGTAATAGGCATATACTGTATTAATAATCTGCTCTTTAGGTAAGTTAAGCCTTGGGTGCAATTTAAAGATGGTTTAGCAGACCTCACTAATAAGGTGACAATAAGTTTTGGCTGTCAACTGAGTTGTTGTAAAAGACAGCCACTGTTGTGGGACACTGAAATCCATCTTTTAAAAAATGCAGAAGGAATTTAATCAGTGATGGTAATTCCATTGATTAACTATAGCCACAATAGAGAAAAGCAAAGGATTTGCTGATCAGATCTATGGCCAAATTCTTATTTCTGATACAGGATGCACAGTGCCAAAAATGTGATGCATATGCTTATGAAAGATTTTTCTGGTTCTGTATGTACTATAAATACATTCCGCATGGCTTTATACAAAGCTCTCTGTTATTTCAGTAAGTCAGAAGCTACTAAGCCAGATCCAAAGAAGGTGAAGCTCTGAATAAAGTTCTTTAACATTTTATGACTTTGCAACCCTCTTTTAGTGTATATTTGCTTCATTAATTTGTGGCTTTGATCTCAGTTGGGTAAGCATTGAAAAGATAGGCAAAATTTAATGGGAAAAAATATTTTCACAAAGTTCTCTTGTTGCAGTTAAGCTAGCAGACTGAAGAAAATTCCTTTTAATTTTTAGTATTCTAAGTTTTGATTTTAAACCAGGAATATATAGTTTTATTTAAAATAGATTGTTTAAGGAGTACTGTTGCCGAAGATGTTATTTGATGTGACCAAGTTTGGCAGAGCTGCTTGCCTAGTGTGAATATGAGTCTTTCCTGGGGTTTTAGGGGAAGAAAATCTGTGCTCCCTCTACTCCCAGCTGTGGAACTGAGGGTGCAATTGTGCAGAATGGTCTTCCCAAGCCCCCCAACAGATCTGTCCAGTGGCCTGGCAGCTCCATGGAGTGTCCCCAAGCAACAGTAAAATGAAGTCTGGCTACTGCCTAGCTGGTTCCCTTTTTTAGATAAGAACTTTGAGTTCCAGCACTATAATGAAGAAGATGAGAGTGGCTTAGCTGCAGAGGTAAACCAAAGAGTTTGGTAAACCTAAGCAGTAAACTAAGAGTAGAACTACAGATATTTTCCCTGTTGCAGCAACATGTTGCTGTATTTCCTCCCCATTTGTTTTTTTAAACCACCATTGTATAGTCAGGCACCAGAGTAAACTGAAGTAACTGAAGTTAAGAGTGAACACTTTACCCCCCACCTTTATTTTCCCCCAGCAGCAGTTAATGTTTCCAATGGAAAGTTTTGTTCTCAAGATTGGTGATACAAATACAGTATCATCCTGTTTGATTGCTTTGTTCCTTGCTCACAGACTCATAACTGTACCTTCTCCATGTACGTGAGCTTTCATGCTTTCTAGCTTTGCAACTCTGGGAGAATAAACAGGGTCCATTCCCTGCCATACATCGTCTGCACAGCCGCCAAGTGAATGTCAAGCATAAGGCAGATTGTGGTTGTTGCTTATACCTGTATAACAGCAGCGGAGATTACAGGGTTTGGGAATTGAGAATTTCAGGACAGCTGTAGTGCGTTAGTAGTCATGGGAAGCATATTGTGGGGGGTCTCCCGAGGGTGGCTAGTGCAGGGGGCAGTGACAGGGAAGCTGGGCTTCGGGATCTTGCACCAGGTACTTGGCAGCCACAGTCAGAACTGGTATTCTGCACTCCTTTCCTCGAGTACGGGGGGACACGAGTGTCAAAGAATACTGACAACCCACAGCTGCTTTTTGGTGAACTTCTGTAAACATAGATGAAAGAGGTAAAACACGACGATGATAATTTTAAAACATTCTGATGTTTTGTGTCTCCTTTTTCAGTCGGGCACAAGATGTCTTGACTAAACATCTGGGGAGTGCTGAGTTCCCACCCTTGGAAAATTAGACCTCGCAGCATCTCAAGTGGGGTGCCCCAGGCTGAAGCACCTATAGCCTCCAGCTGCTCCCAAGTCTTCAGATGGGAGCCCTCATAAGGAAAAGGGAAACAGGGGTCCAGCAACTGGAAGTTGTGAGACAGGGAAGCCAATGTCTTCCAATTTCTACACCTTTGAAAGGGTTAATGCTGAGGTGCTCTATTGTATTAATGATGGTTGTCTCTTTGCAGAGCCCGTTGGGCTCTATCAGGGGCCTCTCAAAACAATGAGTGCAGTGAGGCTGTTCTGTCTAATTACTCCAAGACAGGGATGCTAAAGAGGAATTAATGATAGTTGACAAGTGCAATTAATAATTATAGCAAAGCTGGGAGTTATGCAGCAGGCAGATGACAATAACAGGGTAACTGTACATGACAGCTTTCATCCGTCCCGTCCTCCTCCCCCCCCCCCCCCCGCGTCGGCCCCCCCCCCCCCCCCCCCCCCCTTCTTTCTTTCACCCTTTAATGCGAGGCAGCCAGGCCGCACCATGTGCGGACAAGGAATAAGAAGACGCTGAGATCTAGTCGCTCAGGTTTGTCCAATTCTAACCTGCCCCCCCTGCCCCAGTCTCTCCCTCCTAAAAAAATAAAACTAAGAAAAAAATTTACAAAATTACCAACAGCACCAACTTAGCAGCACAGGCTTCTGTTAGCTTTCATGGTCAGGTGTTGACAAGGCTACTTAAAATTCATGTTGGGAGATTGGAAGGAGAAGGGGACAGGGAAAGGCAGCAGCAAGCTGGAGTTGAAGTGGGATTTCCATATCAAAGGCCAGGCCTTTGGCTCTGAATGGTAATTAAAGTACCCAGATTTCATCTCCTTGGTCAGCTCATGAAAAGGAAAAAAAAATTAGAGAGAGGATTTTTTCACTCCCTTTAGACTACAGTACAGCAAGCAGTAAATTAAATGAAAGTTGAGCTAAAAGGTGCCTAACGCTTCAATCTTTTGCATCTAATAGAATCTATGATGTTTTTAAAGCATTTATTCAGTTCACATCTTCATCTTGCTGTGATTATAAAGGATATCATGTCTGCTTACATTTATTGGGCACACATCTTGGCCTTCCCAGGGTTGTAAAAGGATTTCACTTTCCATTATGTTGCTGTTGTGTTATGGCCTTTGGGTTTAAAAAAAAAAAAAAAAAAAAAGGAAGGGGGGCGAGTGTGAAAAGGAAGAAAAAAGGCACATTTGTGTAATTTCTAACTGGTCATTGTAGAAGCCACTAGCAGTGAGAACCAAATAAATGCAAATTTAATGAGGCATGGGGAACTAGTAATGAGATACAACAGCCTCTCACCTTGAGGTTGCTGGTTCAAACCTAGACCATAGCACTATTGAAAGTGGTCTCTGGAGCTATCGGTCTGGCCTTTCACCAGCAGTGGGTGAACACCCAAAGCCTGAGAGTTTCACTAATATCGTTGGTGTCCTGATGTGCCCTTCAGTTTCTTTCTAGATCTTAACAACTTGGGCTCCTGCCTCTGGGTTTGCACCTCAGTAGATCTATGGTTGCACCCTCTTTGGCTGAATGCCCTGAGGGAAAAACCCATTTAGCTCTTTCCAATTTGCTTCATAGCTAGGAAAGATTGAAACCTTAAGACTCAGAGCCCAAGGCGTATAATTAATGGTGACCAGGCTGGTCTCGCTTACCTTGGGGACTGAGTTAGAACCTGCTACAGGTCGCTGAAAATCTCTCTCCTGACCCCACTGGATGTTGGATCAGTTCCTTGAACTGAAAGTCTGAAGTCTGTATGTTTTGGTACATTTTCCTATGGTTACATCTTCACTATAGCAAATGTATATCTTTTGACATCACCGTTTTTGTATGAGACATTATAGATGTGGGCAGTGCTGGTGGCTTCCTGTTTGTATTAGTACAGCTGCTGTGATGGAAGGGGTAAGAACTGCTCCTTGAAACAGAACAAAAAATCATTAAGATCAGAATTTAAAAAGAAGGGGAAGGGGGAAAAAAAGGCAAATTAGCGTTGCTGTAACAAATAGCAAGAACATAGAAATGATCCAAGCTAAATACTCACTGAACATAAAACCACTGAGCTTCAGAGGTTTGCAAATCTAGACTTGTATCCTAAATGCTGAGGTTATTTTTCTTCCTCCCCTTTTTTCTTATTCTCTTCCTTTCTTGCTCTTTTCCTTTTCTTTTCCTCTCTAAGCCATGCTCTCCTTCCCCCCACCCCGGCTCAAGTGCATCATTTTCTGCTATTGTGTTTAAAAAAACTCTGCTGCAGGGGCTCTGAAATGAATAAAAATGTAATCCTCAATGTGCCCATTGTGTGGTCTCATTTGTTTTTGCTGTATCGATTTATCAGCGGAGGGAAATTACTCGCTGGAAGAGAGGATGCCAGTCAGAATGACATTTATTTCATAGTACAAGGAGGCTCTCCAGCGTGTTTCCATGTAACCCAGATATTGGAGCTGTAAAAGGGCTTGTAACAAGGTTTAGTGCTATGATTAGATCGTGTGGAGCACCTTGCTTTCATAACAACAGGCACTTGGCTGGAGCCAAGGCCTCAGGTTATGGTCAACTTTTTTTTTTTTTAATTCCTTTTTCCTTAATGCAGACTGTTTGGCTTACACCCCAAAATATTCCTCTGTTCGAAACTCAACCATGCAAACTTGTGAAATCTCATCTGGCATTTATAAGGGTCTTGAGCTTTCACGTCATTGAGTTAAAAAGAGATAAAAAAGATAAAATATTTACTTGTTAATCTTTTTAGCTTTGTGCTTTCTTGCATTCCTAGTGAAATAACCCCATGGTTTTAATTCACCAAAGCAATTTTTTTCCTCCAGTGACTGCAAACTACATTTGCTCAAGGCAAACAATTACCTGTAAAAATGAAGCATATTCTTTACCCAAAACGTGTAATAGGTGTATACATGTTGCAAATAAAGGTGTGATTCAGGAGGCTGAATCCTCGCCCTGGGGTTTATGTTTGGCTGCTGTTGCTAGATAGTGTGCACTGAGGGCTTTGCTGTACTGACATATCTGGTGTCTGTCAAGCTCAGCAGCCCCTTTTCAACAGCGTCGAAGGTCAGGTGGTTCAAAGGAAGAACCCCAGAATCTGTCTTATTCCGTGGGATTCCTCTTTAGCAGATGGATGTTGGCTTATTCTCCACTGCATTTTATATGCCTTTGGAAATGCCCTGTTAGGAGGTCTTCTTAAAACTATTTAAGAACCTGTATCTGGAAATAACAGTTTGGATTGTCAAGCTTTTCCTCCTAGCATGGATGTTGGTAGCATATAAACTTCATTTATTTCCTCTGATTTTATTTATTGCCATAGATAAAAAGTTGTTGCTAACTTCCGTACATCTGCAATTATCCGTCTTTGATTTACCTGGTCATGAGCTTCAGTGTCATTGTATAGCAGGGAGCTGTGGGGCGAAACCTGCCCCATAAGCTGGGAACTACTCCTACCCTATGCAGAAGCACAAATGCTGGAGGGGAGCCCACCACTCCTGACCATTGCAGGAATGTGGGGAAATAGGCAGGAGGAGCTATGGGAAGTTATGTCTGTGTTGAAGATTACTTGATGCTTTCCATCCTAAAATTCTCCTCAGCTGTTTATATCTTTGCCAAATGATTTCAGCTTTGGCTGATATTTTCCATTTTGGGTGTTTGCCTCAGACATTTTAAAAAAATAAATTTAAAAGCATTTTTCAGCCAAAATGGCTCAGCTGTCCCCAAGCTGAGAGAAGAAGTAAGTTGTTTTGCTTTTATTAAAAATATTCTTCTCACTGTCTTGATGGAAAGCTCAGCTTCCAAGTTACAAGCCTCTGAAATGCTGCGTTTCTTGTATCCAGTAGTAACTTTTTTGAGTGATAAAATTAACCAGGTTTAACTAACCTGTGGAGTTCTTTGCCAGACTGTGAACCCACTGGTTCATGTGTCTCTGTTGCTGCCTTTCTCTTTGGGGTGGTGGCTGGGGAGAAATGGTTACGGTGAGCTTAACCAGAACTAGTTAGCCCATCTGCCTACATCGCTCTGAAACTGGATAATCCTGTTGCTGCAACTGTATCCAGCTGAGCCATAGCTCAGGCTGCAGTTGAGCCACAAAGTTAGCTGAGGGTCTTGCTAGTTAAGCTTGACCTGAACTGAACTGTTCCTTTTTAGTCTAGGTGAGGTGTTATTTTCCTCCTAAAGTTCAGGTCAGAAATACAAAGAAAGCAAAAGGGAAAGAGTAGTACTGAATTGTGGAAGAGAAATAAAATGTAAGTGCTTGGCAGAAGTGGAGGACAGCCCTGCTGCTTTTGGTAAATTTGGGAGCATACAGACAGGTAGGTCTGATTGAACTTGTCACAGCAGCGGGAGCGTAGCTCTTCCCTGTGGTGACAGGCACCACTTATTTGAGATATCAGCTTCTGTGGGCAGGCACTGAACCTTTCAGGAGAGAATAAATTAGAGATTTCCTTTTTCTGCCTTACTGAGGTAGCAAGTGGCCAGTGTAAGGAGACAGGAATGTTAATTTGGGGAGTAAGAAATAGATTCTGTGAATATGTGGACCTGAGGAAAGGAGATCTCAGCCCACCAAAGATTGAGGAGGATGTGAGGTGGGTTGAAGTAACCAGAAAATCTCTAGGCAGCTATGATGGCCTGCATTCTTGAAGCCCCATATCGTTTAGGCATTATCTGTCTTGTCAATACATTGGATGATGGGAAGGTTGATTAATATTTTTTTTCCAATTTTTAAAATTTTTCTGCATACCCAAACATCTAGACTTGGAATGGAATAGGAATTCTGATAACAACAAGATAAATGGAAAAAACTAAGTTTAAATGGTGTTGTTATCCTAAAATAAATGCTTCAGTAACATGCAGGCTAAAGCTATTTAAGCATATGGAAATGTATGTAAAATCAATATACTACTATGTCATTTTTTGCGTCAGAATCAGCGTGTGTCTGTGCTGACAAAATGGCATGCATTACCTTTCCCCATCTGTTCAGAGCACATTTAGTAGTGCCTTGAAAAGCTTCTGCAAGTCATGACATAAATACACAACTGGATGGTGCAGTACAGATAGAGCAGCATTCTAGTGAAACTCCTATAAAGGCATATTATTTTAGTCCTTCTCAGGCAATAAATTAATTTTTTAAAAAATATTGGTTTTAGCATAAAAGTGTAGTAGCTTTTACGAGTCATATTCATGTTAAACATTTCTCCTTGCCACTATGCCAGAAAATAGCTTCTAACATGGATAAAATCCAAAATCAATTAGTTCAGTTTAAGTTATTTCGAATTTCATTGTTAGTTTTTTAAGAACATCTTCCAGATTGTCTCTAAACTTTGCATGAAAATTAATTTAGTTAGAAGTTTCTTCCCACTTGCATATTCCAGCCTAGAGGAGCTGAATATTTGCAGAGATCACCAGTAAAAATAGTACCATTAATTCCCATACAGTAGTACCTGAGCAGTTCTTCAAATGTCACTTTTTTTGTAATTGACTTTTTATTTGCTTTTAAGCAGAGCTTCTTATACTATGATATGTAGGGAAACGACACCACTGTCACTTATATGATGAGCGTAGGTGTCCATCCACCTGACTTTATTGATGATTTTATATAAAAAATTTATTTTAAGAAGTTTCTTTGGCTCATAGATACTCTGAAGGCTCAGAGGTAGCTCACTGTCTATCTGCTATCCTAAAATACAAGACTGTCCTTCCATGCCCCAGGTGACTGCCATTTCAAGGGCAGACTAGCCTCAATCTTTTAGACAGACCTGCAGGACCACACAATTTTGAGCTGCTTATCTATGGCTTCCTCCTTATCTGTGTAACCTCATTGTAATTCCACCCATCAACTCATAGTTTTCCTGTAGTACAACCCCTGCTAAATCTCAATGTAAAGCAGTATGCAATCATCGTGTGCATCTGTATAATCAGAAGGAACTGTAGATAGGTGGAAGTGAATGCCTGAAGTGAGACCTGGTCAGAGAATTTAAAATGACCATTCATTTGTGGGTTGGTTGGTTGATAGACTGCAAGACTGTAGGAGTTGTGGAGCAAGAAACCTCAGGTACTAGATAGATTTAATGCTTATGGAATTACTGTTCCTGTTTCCGTGGCACCTAGTGAAAGACTAGGAGAAAACAATGGAAACATGAACAAGTAAATTATTTTGGAAGGTTTCTCTTTAAAATAACAATGTGGTTTGAGAACCTTTGAACTATTAACAGAGTTGGGGCCAACAGGAATCAGAGGAGTGTGTGTCTAATCCAGTTCCTCCTACAGCCTTAGACTAGACCTTGCTAATTTTCTGCATCAAAACTAATGAAATGGAAAGTTTTATACAGGTGCAAATTGGTAGTAGCTATTATTGTGACTTTTATATTCTTACTGTTTGCTTATTACAAAGTTATACTTGGAAAGTATTTGGAACAAAAGACAAAAGCAATGGAAAGACCTTCCTTTTGAAGTAAAATTAGAACCATTAGTTGGAAAATCTCGCACTGTGATGTTTGTTCATCTCTTCACCATTGCTGAATTTTGCTTTCACTTGCAAGTGTGAACCAGCAGATTAGACACTTCCAAGGGCTCATTCACTGTGAGGTTTTGCAGGTGATTTCAGTTTAATGCAACCAGATAATTGTAGCCCTGGGGCTTGGCTAGGTTATAAAGCTGCTAATCCAGACAATATTATCCGATCACATGTTGTGCTTATATGAGAGACCTCTGCCTTTAATAGTCTCTCCGCGTGCTCGTAAGTGGGTTTTTTCTTTCTTTTTTTTTTTTTTTTTTTTCCCCCCAGTTTCAGCAACCCTATAAAAATGAGACACAGGCTAAGATTAAGCTCCTGAACAAGTCACTACAGTCACTAGAGTTATGCAGAACTATATTATATGTACCCCATACATGAAATACACATACAGCATACATCAGCTGGTTCACGATGCTAATGTGTATATTATGTTATCACCTTTGCGTTTAAAAGAGAGTAAGGTCATGGGCACTGACGCCTCTGGAGACTAAAGTTTGTATTTAGCTCTAGGCTTACATGCAGTTGAAGCAAATGTATGGCAATGTTTTATATGCGGTATTGTCAAGTAATCAGAAAACGGATTATTTTTTTTAAATAATTGTATATTTGTCAAAGCAAAAACTTTTCATGGCAGTACACTGGTTTGAAAGAAGTTTTTTGGGGGCGAGAAAGGAGAGTGATGTTGCATGTCAGCCTGAAATCTGGTCTTCTTTCTTTTGGCAATGGTGTTTGCTCATCTCTAATTAAATTTGCATTATTTAGTTTCAAGAAGGACAATTCCTGTAAATTTGTCATCCAGCTCTTTGAAACAAGAGCTTGATACAGGTCATATGAAAACTTAGATGAAAGCTCAGGCCTATTGCTGTCTGCTATGGGAAAATAAAGCACACTATCTTGATACTGCCACCTTTATAGTATTGCTTTGGCACAAGGTATAAAGTGGAAGGAGGGGCTGTCTTCTGAACCAGCCAGGAAAAAGATACCGATTAGGTTTGGGTGAGCTCCTGTGGTAGGAATAAATAATTAGGAAACTGGGAGTAGCATTGGTAAGACTTACATCATAGTGATTTGGCCTGTTACAGATGGAAAGAGATCTCTATACTGCTAATTCTATAAAGTGTGATTTCTTCCGATTACTCCTTTGCATGCCGCTCTTTTGTCTGTGTGTTGCTTGAGTAAATGCGTAGTCTGGCTGTGCAGGTCCGTATGTCGAGTGATGAGGCAGAGTCCTCAACTTCTTGGAGGATGTCATTGGGCTGAGGTTCATGCCCTTAAGGATAGGAGTGCTGGGTTTTTCCCTGGAAAAGTTGTTTGTACCATTGTTCTCTTCTGTGTTGTATTACTATGACTAGACATTACACACTTTATATACCTAATTTCAACTCTTTATCAACAAGTGTTTGTAAGAGACACACTATCAGAGTAAAAGGAATTGGTCAGGTTTAATCCATTTACACTTGTCCTGCTTGGGAAAAAGAAAAATAACTGCCACTCAGAGCTGCAGAGCTGCGCCTCTCACTTGAGCCTGCTCTGGTGCTTTTTTGACCATGCTCTGATCTGAGTCACCTTGCTGAACTTCAGCCCTTGACCTAGCATCAATCTTGTTCTCCCTCTTCCTGCTTCCAGAATAAACTGGAGCGTGAAGTGCCTGCTTCAAAATGGATTGTATCGGGACGCTGTTGTCTCAAGAGTTCATGATGGCAGCAGAGTTACTGGGGTGTAGGAGAAGTCAAGCCACTTGGCTTTTTGTGATTACTTCCAGGCTTAAACCAACTTCAAGGAAGGGTGAGATATATAAAACTAGAGGGGCTGTGCAGTACTAAATCTTTGGGTATCTATTTTGAGACTTTTTTTATAGAAGAAGTGGAGAGACGCCCAACAATTTACCCATAGAATTTCTTTTAAATATATATCTTTAAGAGATTAATTGAATTTCAGGCAGTTGTGACAAGGTCTATGGTGTTCACTGTGATACAGTCTGGCTCAGATTTTGCAAAGGCTTGGCAAGTTCACGTATTAGTGAATCCCTCTGACTTCAACAAGACTATTGATGCATGCAGAGTTTACAGGCTTGCTGAAGTCTCTGTAAGATGCGAGCCTAACAAATAACATAGATTTTACACTGGGGAACACTGATGTCAAATGTGTAATTAAAAATCTTCAGGACAGGCAAATTTCTGAGCATGTGCAGTATCCTTTTTGTGAACCTCAGGATCTCAGCTGGTTTTGGTGAAAAACACAGAAAGCAATTAGCTTGCATCTTAGAGGCTAATAATAACTGAACCTTTTGGCAGATTTTGTGATGGGATGATTTCCTCTCAGTGATATAAGCCAAATGAATTAATAAAACAGATTTTTTAAAAATCACTTATTCTAACACAGTCATTTTGCTGTCAGAGGTGCATAAAAGCAAAAAATTCGCAACCTGGACTCCGTTACTTTGCACTTTAAACCTTTTTGTAAGGATTAATCTCATGTATTTATGCCATGTTAAAGCAGTTTTCCCTTTGGAGTTATGATCTTGTGTTTTCTGCTTGAGATCTGAACAATTTTCATAAACTGCGTTTCCTTTATTCTGTCTCTTTTTATAAATTTTGAAGAGTTTTCTTCCGTTTCAAAAGTAAAGGTCCAAACAGATCTGCCTGGATAAACAAGATGAGCAAGGTTTGGTTTTAAGTTGGGCAGCGGGGGGTGGTAGTGCTTGCCTTTGAAATCAATAATGTCTGTTTTCCCCAAAAAGACAATGATTGTAAGCAGGTTTGCTGCCAACTGCCACCTTAATGTGCTTCGGCTCTGACCCGAAGTGACCTCCTTGCTGCTGCACCAGTTCATTCAATCCCTATGATCACTTGGTCTTTGTGGTCTCTCGGAGTATCACTGGAGATTCAGCAATGCAAGAAGAATGGAGAAAATGGTGCCTACATACATAAAAATGTTAGTCACCTGTATAGCTAAGTCCGATAGCTTTAAACAAGGGAAATACCGGTTTGTAAATGTAGGCACAGGAACCCTGTTAGTGAAGAGGAATAACACTGATTATACTGGTAATACAGATCTGGAGCTGAGGCTCAGTTCCAAGCTTTGCCATAAGCTTTCCTGCCTGACCAAAGGCAAGACAAATCACGTGTGTGTTTAAATGCAAAATGTAAATAGCACCATTACTTAAAAGGAGAGCAGTGAAGATGGGGGTGTTAAGTGGTGGCGTAGTGCTTGTGGCCAGCATCACTGGAGCCGTCATCAGGGCCCAAGACACAAATGATACAGTCATCCCTGGGGTGCCAGTGTGGGTATCTGGACCTCATCAGATCAGTGCAGGACAATGTAATCACACACAGAAGTCAGTATGGCAGTGTTTTCCAAACAGTGAGAGGCAGTCCTTGGGGGAAGAAGCAAGAGCAGCTGGAAGAGAAAAGAGTGAAAAAGCAATGAGATTTATTCCCAGATATTTTAGTTCAATTCAGTTAGGACTGAGTGATATGTAGGCAATGCTGAAGAATGGTGCCTGTTACATCAAAACTTAACTATCTGGCACAGGAATGAGATGCTTCTGAAAAAAAGAGACATCACTTTCCCCTTTGAAAATGTAGCTGGCTTTATAATGCATCTGAACAGAATATAAAATCCTCCAACTCTCTGTTCATCTTATATTTAATTCCCATCTCTGGAGTTAGCTAATGTAGGACAGTGCTGAGACACTAGCTACAGTGTCAAAGGACATTCCCTCACTGTCCCCTGCCCCCACTCTGGTGAGTCAGGCTTGGTGCCCTGGACTGAATGTCAGGGACGTTTTCTGTGCTCTTCTCCTACATAGCCAAATATGCCTGATGTGCAATGGGCTTTTTAACTGCTGGTTTGCTCTTGTTAACTGTAAGCCTAGAAGGTTTTGTCTCTTTTGCTGAACTGTGAAACACATGTTGATTCTTCTGAATGGGTAGCCTAGAAACCAGAAGTTTATGCCTCTTAGTTTTAAAACATATTTAATGGTATCATTTGATCTTACCTTTGAAAAAGGCTGACACCCCCCCCCCCCCCACCACCACCATTCTTCTGAGCAACTAGAAAGTACTGTAAATGCTTCTATCTTCACCTGAGGCTCATGCTCCTGTTCCCGTTCCCTATCAAAAGCAGTGATGTGCAAAATACAGACTGAAACCATTGCTGCCTAAGTCCACTGTCTAGGCTGAGAATAAATCTGATCAGCTGCAGACTTGTATTATTTTTAAGTGGAGCCTCCATTTCTTCTTCTCCTTTCCCAAGGGAGACAAAAGCCCAAGCAAACGTTCACAAAGCACCTACTAGGAGAATTGCTCTGTTCCCTTCAGCTTCTCATGCTGCACCCATTGCCATACTGTCTAAGGTCTGGTGGTTTTGTAGGTGGAGCTGCAGAGTCTTAATGCGCAGCTCTCCCCACAGTGTGACTTCTCTGTGCCTTTTCCTCTAGGCTACCAATGGAAATGCAGTGCTGCTTTGCATCCTGGGGCTTAGGCTTCATGAAAATAGCCATCTGACAAACTTGGGGTTTTTTCTAAATGCAAGATAAGATGAAGCAAATTATCATTTGCTACTCAGTCACTCAAGCTGGCATCGTAAGCCTATGTTTAGGTGTTTTACCGTATCCTGTCTTGCATCCAGTTGCCTTTTGAGAAAGGTCCCAGTCTGGTGCCATGCCCTGGCATCCAAGGAGTAGGCACAGTTTGGCTGTAGCTGGATTTTCCTCTCAGTTAAGTCAAGGGCAGTATTTACCAGTGGAACTGCAGAAGAAGCTAACTACTAGTGCCGTCACGGCAGTGCAGCGCTCTGCCTGGCCCAATTAGCCTTGCTGCGAGGCCAGCCTTATTAGCTCAGGGCGAGTGCTTTGGAAATACAGTGAAGTGAGGCTGGGTATCTCTGCAGAGCACTGTGTTTGGCTGTAGGTCTCCACCCTGAGATCTTCTCCCTTGCTCTGAGGGCACTGGAGGAAGCCCATTAAACTTGGCCCTTCAGATTCTGATGAGCCGTTGGTGTAGTGCTTGCTGTCACCTCACCTGGGTGTCCCTGTCCTAGTGCCCTCCCTTTTCATTTCAGTTCCCAGTGCAAGTCTTGCCCACAGTGCTCTGCCCTACCTGGAGCTCTTTTAAAGAATAACAGCCTGCATGGAAGTGGGTTCATAGAAGCTAGAGATCAGCATAACCTTTTGTTCATCTCTGCCCGTCTCTTTCAAGTGGCTGTGAAGAGGGAAGAGCTACTCTCCTCCTTCCCCACTGCCCCTCTGCCCCAACGCCTTCTCCTTCCTGCCTGGGAGTAAACAGTAGATGTTACATGTATTAACACCGCGCTTTAACACAATGCTCCTGGGCGTGCTCTGTGTGCAAGTCCCTGGCAGCCGTAAATTAATTAAAAGTAGACAGAAACCCTAGGAAAAAAGCAAGTTCCCTTCCCCCTCCCCCCCCCCCCCCCCCCCGCCCCTCTTTTCCTTTCTCTCTCTGTGGGTAAATAGCTAATTCCTTTGTTCCTTGCTGCACTATTTCATTTCTGCCATCATTGTCCTCATTGTTCTCTGAAACAGGAGGGGTCTGGGCCAGGAGCAGCCAAGGTCTTGGCTAATGACGGGAAGTCTTTAAAGTTTGCGCTGCATTTCATCTTCTCTGTGGGAGTTTTAGGACGCATCCAGTGTTTGATCCCCACCGTGCAACTTTGCTTCTAGTTAATTAACAGATCCCCATTACACTCTCTCATCTGCAAGCACATGGGAGGCCTATCAGGAGGTAATTCAAGGCCAATCTGAGTGATGGCAGAAATTAGAGAAAACGGTTGTTTTAGGGTTCTAACATTCAGGAATAAAGCTCTCCCTTTGCAGAGTTGCCCTGTAAATTTGGGCTTGTTTCGTTGTATCATTTTAAGGTTTTCTAAGTGAACTCCTTTGCAATCAGGTCTGCTTTGGGAGTTCATTTTTTTAGGAAGTATAGATGGGAAGGCAGTTTATTTCTTTTGCTGCTGCTTTGCTGTGCTGGCAGCCTGCATGGTGTATGGTTTTGAGGGCCAGTTGAAACTAAACCGCAGTGTTATTAGCAAGATGTTTTCACCTTCCTTTCATTCTCAGCTTCCCTGTTCCCACCAAGCCTATTATACAGGTTACAAGTATCTTATGGCAACTTTTTTAGTGTTGTGTAAAACCACCACAGGCCTCCCAGCTGCAGAGCTTTGTCAGGCTTTCAGCTAAATACTGCATCTCTCAGGAGTGCAACCTTCTGTCGACTTTGAATGTTTAGAGTTTGTCTGATATTTCCCCCCTTCTTTCCTCTTACCCTCCCTCTTCCCCACCCTATGAGCAATGACCCCCTTTAACTAACGAATTAGGAACTGCTCCTGCAGTTGCAATTCTCAGTTCAGCACTTGGCAATGAGAATCAAACCAGGGCTATTTAGTGCAGCGTTAAATGGCCCACCACATTAGCCCCCTGGCATGCTAAGCTATTAGGTTGTTTTACTGTTGTTAAAGTTACATTTGTTAGGTGGAGTTGCTGCTCCAACAGAAACTTGTAATGTGGGAAGAGACAGACAGCTCGGTGTCTTGTGGATGTGTTGTGTGGCCACAGGAGACCACAATTTTCCCCTCTCTCCATGAGGCTATTACAGAGGAAAGTTTTTAGCTTTGTTGTGATGGAGTGATATCAATTGACCATTACGCAGTGGCATGGAGTAATCAAATAATTTGTTGTTGCTTACCTGTTCTTTGGTCAGCTCTCTGCTGGGTTGCAGGAAGGTGGCGTACTCTGGCAGGGAGCCTCCAGCACTTTGGGAGCTCCAGGTGTTACCAAACTTTGCAGACCATGTCCTCAGCATCATGGGCTCGGGCTGGTATGCTCACGTGGTTCTCAGGGCTCCTCACTGCGTCTCAAGGGAAGAGCAGTGCATGGAGTCATTCCTTGTTTGCAGATGCTGGCCTGATGTAAGGACTTCTGAACAACTGTGGCTGCACAGCATGCCCCCAGAAGCTCCTCTAGCCGGTGTACTGCAGCACAATGCAGCCCAAGAAATGGATCTTTCTCAGAAATCCTCCAAAACTCCCTTAAAACAGGCTATCATGGATGAAGGATTCACAATTATCTGCTATGAGTGAAAAAGGGGTATTATTTTGATCTTGCCATCAAGGCCATCTTGAAGATCCTGAGCACAGTTCCTATGGTTGTAGAGGATCCTTATCACACTGGGAGGAAGGATTCACCCTGGCCATGAACTTAATTTACAAAATGAACTAGAAGTTATATGCACCTTTGGTTCAGTAAAGCGCGCTTGACTTTCCAATGCTTCTTCTGGGTCTTTGTCTAAAAATAGTATTGCTGGTCTGCTTATTTAAGGAGCCTGCTGTCTTATACTCTGAATGAATATCTAGCTAAAATATTTAAATATATGTATAAAAAAATAAAAACTGAGTTAGAGTGGAATGCATAGCAGAAAAACCAGAGGCAGGGCAGCAAAGGGAATGATTTAGCATTTGAGCCTCAAATACTAGTTTGGGTCCTGACAGGGTCAGCAAAGTCTTCCATGATCCTAATTTCCCTCCAGCTCACTAAGGGTTTTATAGAGGCAAAGGAGTGACATCCTTTTTGCTCTGCTTAGGCATCTGTGTTCTGTGGAGCCAACTGTAGGTGCAGGAGTTTGCTCAGCTTGCCTGAGTGATGTGTGTGTGCATTAGTTTTTCAGTTTTTTGGTTTTGTTTATGTTGCAGCGATTTTCATCCTCTCTGCAGCAGCAATACTTCTCCATTGCTGGATACAAAGACCTTATAAAGCACTGAGTGATTCTTTGGGGCAGGAGGGGGAACCAATGCACCGATGTGAAGTCTCATTGTTTTATTTGATTTAAGCGTAATAAAACGGGCAGAGCATTCACAGTTAAGGCACCCTGTTGCTGATGTGACTGGGGTAGACAGGGTCCTCAGCTGCTATGCAGGGATGCTAGGATGTGCCACAGTGTTTCAGAGAGAATTCCCCTGCAAAAGGAAGCATGTGCCAGTATTATAGAGTGCTTGTGCCAGCCAGCTTGCAGGGTTGATATGGCACTTGGCGTATTGGTAGTGGCTGCCAGTGTGTATGGTGGAAGAGAAGGGAATAGACAAGAAAAACACATAGGGATTTAAAATAAAAATGTAAAATTATTTGCTTTGTGCCATATGGACTCCAATATTTTGACAAAACTAAGGCCAAAATTAATCATGCCAGGTTAGAGTTTTAGTTCAAAAACATATGTATAACTGTCCCCCTGAGTGTTATTTGAGATACCGTTTTCATACAGAAAAACCTTAACCTTTTCAGTTTCTTGTTCGCTGCTCCACCCGGATGAACTTTTGGTATTGTATGAAAGTTTAATATAGCTTTTGCATTTTTTTTTTCTTCCCCCTTTTTTTTTTTTTTTTTGTAGTTTCTTAGGTAAATGTCAAAGATTTTGTTCATTTGCTTCTCAAAATTTGGTTTGGAGGAGTTTATATTCTTTTTCTTTGCATGGAACGAAATGGATTTTAACAAAGCTTTCTTGTGCCCAGGCTGGACCATTTGGTCAGAAATAAAGGGGGAAGGGATGATAGGATGAGAGAGAAGGAGTAACCAGGACTTCTAGTAATGGTTGGAGAGCCGTTATATGAAAAGTGGAAGTCCATCATGCCTATCCTGCTTGTCCTGACTGAAATGCTGTCCCCACTGCACCTGTAGCATAGGGATTTTAAAGTCTGGGATTTAAGTTTTGAAATATGGAATGTGGCCAATCTGCGGATTTTAATTTAAATTAACCCTTTTGAATATCTACAGTAATATGACCTTTAGCACAACGAAAACCACCAATTTTTTCACTATAAGTTTTTCATCAAGCACCCAGCATCTTGTTATACCCGAGAATATTATTCAGGCTTACCCTGTATTAGGTCATTATTGAACAGGTTTGGCTATGCACTGAAGCACAATACTGCGCTGCGCTAGTTCCTGTTGTGGGCACTCTGCTTCACCACTAAATGTGCCGTATGGAGTCTAGCTTAATCCACTTCAAAAGCAAAGCTAAACCTTACAAAGGCACTCCTGAACAGGAATAAGGATGAGTGTGGAGTGGAGCTATTCTGCATTAGTTTTTCAGGGCTGGTTTGTTATGTACACAAGTCCACAGAATGACATCAAATCTTGAAAGATCCAGTTTTTATAGAGTTCGGGTGTGATTGAATCGGGTATTTTTGTTCATCCCACTATATAGAGATGAGATGGATATGAAATTCAAATATAGATCCCTATCTTTTTAAAGTTTGGAAATGTTCAGAGGCAGGATTTAGGCAATCTTTAATTCATGTGAATGTAAGCAATACTATGACTATCTGAGGACAGTAAATATATCTCTATCTGTGATTGATCTCAAGATCAGCCTATGTATTATCATAAAGCCCCTTCTTCGAGAGCAGGAGGAGGTGGGTGGAAATTTGAAAGAACAAATTTAAGCGACTGGTTTCCTTCACTCTTAAAACCAAATAGTGAGAGAGGAATAAAAGAGGCCCAGTTTGGACGATAACGAAACATTGCTTTGAAGTTCTAACTAGATTGCATTTCTTGTTCTCTGCTGTCGCCTGTAAGACTAAAAAAAAATTGGGCAAGCAATTATTAGTATATAATAATGTATGTTCAAATAGCTTAAGGTATTATGAAAACAAAAATTCAAAAGGCCAATATACTGACAGTTAAAATTGAAGGGGCAATAGGGGGGAACCTTCACAAAAACAGTATGCTGATTGCATGCATCTACCCTGCTGAGTCAAATCTTAAATAAGTTATACATGCATAGCTGTACCAGAGCTGAGAAATAAAGCAGTTTAAAATGTTCCTGGTTCTGTGCTTTAGGCAAAGCTTATATCCAGTCTGTGTTCTTAATGCATCAGACATTTGGTCTGCTGGTTTGGGTACCCTGCTACAGCAACTGGGCAGTACTAGATGCTTCAGAGTGCAGTGGAAAAATCCATCTTCGTCCTGTATCAGATATAGGGAGAAGTGTGGATGATAAACAATCTCTTTTGATTCTTTGATAAGGAATCCCTTTCGCTCAACAGCACCCTCCCCTCCCCCCCAGTCCCCTCCACCCACTTGTAAGAAAACCTGATGAAGTATTGAAATGTTGCATATTTGGGTAGAGTTTTTTTTTCCACAGAAACAAATTTATCCATCCAAAAATTCAGTTTCTAAGCAGCTGAAGTTCTTCAGAAATTTGGGTCAAATCCGATAAGCAATTTCAGCCAAAATAAAGATGAAAATAAAATTCTGAACTTAAAATGGTTCATTTCAATACATATGAAACAAAGCATTTTGATTTTTTGGGATTTCCAAGAAGACTCAGTAACTTACGTAGCTTAGTGATGAGGACCGATCACAGGCACATAGGAGATCCATGTTCTTATCTTTTTTCTTCCTAAATTGAGGAAAGGTCTTGAATGTAGTTTTTCCTCTTCTCAATTTCCATTCTTAGACTATATATACATACATGCATGCATACGTGTTCATGGATGGAGATACAGAATAATTCTGTAGGTTTGTGAACAGGGTGATTTCTGTGAAAACAGGTAGCTGGCATCCACTCCCTGTACCAAGCAATATTTAAGTGCTTATGCAGAGCTTTGACTGGAAAGACTGGTAAGTAGATGCTGATGTACCACTGGTTAGGGCAGATATTAGGATATGGTGCACACACAGATCCTTGCTCTAAATCACATTTAATTTGAATTCAGGTCCTCCTGATCTTTGTGAACACTTTAATCCCTAAGATACAACGGCAAGGAGAGTTTGGCAGCATCATCTTGTTCACAGGTTCTACTCTTAAACTGCAGGCAGCACCTTCTTTTGCCTAGCAAAAGTACCCTTAAGCCATAGTTGTTTGTACAACTCCACTTTCTACAGTGGAAACTAAGGTTTGGACATAAGCTGGTGGAAATAGCTCAGAAACATTAAATGAACATTAACAGATTTTGTGAGTTTCTGGGGATCAAATCCCACTTCCTAAACATCAACCATCCAATACCCACATTAAGCAAATGAACGAAGAAATTTTTATATACTACTCAGGAGGTAATGCAGCTTTGGTCTTTGGCTAACAGAATCAGTCAAATGACTAATTGTAAACCTAGCACAAGAGGATGTGAGTGAAGCACACTGTTGTTCTAACTCTTAACTATACTGTCATGAAACCCTTGTTCCACCAAATCCCCTTCTAAAGCTTCAGAGTTGAATCACAATGAATAAGAGCAAAATCTGGCCCTTGCTTTTGGCATAGTATTGCTTGCTTGCTATCTTTTTATTGGTTTTCTTTGCTGGAATAACTACTATTTGAACATATTTTAAAAAGTGTATTTCAGCATTACTTAGGTACAGAGGCTAATGTGTCTAGCTTCCAGATAGCATATTACCATTCAAATACTCTGTAGATAAATTATATTTAAAAAAAGGGAAAAAAAGAAAAAAAAAAACCAATCCAAAAACATTTCAGCTTCTGACTCATTCTAAATGGAGACTTAGCTCTTAAGTAATCAAAATTGCTTTGGTTGTGCATAGCAGCATTAAAAGCCTTGTCCACTAATTGAGTGAAGCGGCTCCAGTGAAGCAGCCTTGCCCCCTCATTATGTGATCTTGCAAGTGCTGTTTGTCATCGTCGCTTGCTGGTCTCAATCTAACTGTACTGCTGGTGCAAATTAACAGTAATTCGTTATGACACGCTGTGTCTTTCCAGTGAAACAACAGTATGGATCTTGTACCACCCCACCCTTCTCTCCTCCCCACACCTCCCAGATCCTTTTCCCACCTCAAGGTATCACCCCGACCTAGCCTTCTAACTCCTTCTAAATAACTGGTGTGTCTGGGTGTATTGTGGTTTGACTGATGGATAGCACCCAGTGCTCTTCTGCTGACACATTACAGAGAAATATGTCAAACAAAAGGCAGTGCTTGCTTGTGGCTCAGGCAGTCTCAGTGCTACTGGAGGACTTGTACTTCAGGGGAAAGCTGCGTGTGCGTATGGGTATGATCATTCACCACCTTCTGCAGCTGAAGAATCCTACTGCCAGCATGCTTCAGCAAGCAGGAAAGATCAGTGGGTAACACTTTAAAGTCAAAGTTGGCTGATATATGTGGAGTTTTGATGTGTGATTACTGTACTTAAACACTATTGGTTATTATTAATTTAGTAATTTTTTACTCCCATCCTGATTGCAAGAAATGGCCTTAAGAAAGGAAGCATTAGTTGGGAGCTCAGAACTGAAGAAATTCACGCCAGGTTTCTGTGTCACTTTGTGACAGACACTTATGCTCCCTTTAATAATAATCTCTACTTCCTTTTACATTACAAACTGTATTATGAGGGCTGTCTCTTGCTTTACATGTACAGAGAGGTTCCTACAAGGCAGTCCTGATTTCATCTGGGGCTTTAGTCCCAGATTCTCAGCTGGTGGAAGTTGGCTGTGCGCCACTGAAGTCATTAACTGTGTGTGAAAGGTCTATGGCATATCATCGTCGTTGTTTGCATTGCTGGAGAGAGGGATCTTCAGCTGGTGTGATCTTAGCACATATCTTAGAGAATTAATGTCTGATTCTCAAAGATACGCGGTCTTTTCTCAGTTCCATTATTTTAATTTAAAACATTTTAAAAATTATTTTTATATATTTATTTTCATAAAAAATAATTTCATTTATATTATCCATATAAAAATATTTATACATCTAGTGGGGGAAATTGTTGAAGTTATTTTCTGAACGGTTTTTAGTAGATTTTTCAGTTTAAAATCATCCCACTGTAATTTCTCATTTTAAAAAAATTGGGGAGGAAAAAAAAAAAGGGAAGTTCAGCTCAAACCTTAGATTTTTTTTTTTCCAAAAAAAAATTTTTTTCAAAGAATCCAGAATGTATTAAAGTCAAGGTGGTGGCTCCAGGTTCATCTGAACTAATGTCAGGCACTTTTCTGAGGTCACTAGATTTTGAACATTGTCATCTGAGCCTGCCCTTGTAGTCAGCACAGAGATGCTTTTCAGCGGAAACATTTCAGCCCCCATTAGGCCTTTACGACCCTTAGGGCAGTCTGTCCATCTCTGCTGGAGGGATCCTGGGCTGACTGTGTTCTTAACCCACGGAGCTGAATTTAAGTTGGGTTAGTCATCACTTGCCGACAGGTCATTGACTCTGGAATGAATTTTTTTTTTTATTGATACTAAAAGGTCCACAAGATAATCTATTATCGTTGAAATATAATGTAGGCTCATCTACAATGCTATTCATCAGTAACGAGGTTAATGTCATTACCGCTGTTCCACAGATGAGAAACCTGAAGCAAGGGAAATGACTTGGCAGAGGTCAACCAGAAAAGACGTGTTTCCACCCACACCCCACTCCCCCAGTCTTGTGGTATTTATTAGGAGAGACAAAAAACAAGGCTTTCTCTAACCTTAAGTCCTGTAGTCATGTTTTCTATGTTTGACTTTCAGCTAAATGAGTTCTTTCCCCAGTGGATTCAAAGCTTGAAGATGTGATTTCTAACAGTTCAAAGCCAAGTAAATAATCTCCTACAAGACCTGGTGTATAAAATGTTGCTGTACCTTACTGCTGATTACATGATTTTGGAGTTTTGGAGTATGCCTGACAACAGCACTTCCAGAATCTACTGCATCCGAAAATATCTGTCATGGTTATATGGACTATTTCATGCACAAGATTAAGGGTAAATATTTTGGAGGCTCTGTCCCAGTGGCAATATCATAGAAGAGGAGGAGGTCAGACTTCTGACCACGGAGAGGAAGGGCCAGTTGCCGCCTTCATGTTCCACACTGCACCCAGTTGGCAGCACCAACACTTAGTTAATGGGTTTAGTGTAAGCTCAGGGATCTCTGTGTTGTATCGAAATAATTTCTCAGCCATACAGCATATATGTAACTGGTGATACAACCAAAATGACTGTTAGAGATTCTCCAGGATCAATACTAGAGGTAAAAATGAATAGTCTATCAAATGATTTTGGGAAACAAAATAAATCTTAATCTTGCTGCTTCAGAAAGGTAGAATTGTTGAGATATTTAACTCTTTGCCAAGTGTCTTACCACCTCTCCAATGAAAGCAACAGCAAAAGTCCTAACTGATTTCAGAACTGCAGGATCAAGCTCCAGGTGTTGCAGGGCACTTGAATACTCAATACAAGAACTTTGGGTTCTTTGAGCTGGGGAAAAATATCTTTAATTTCAATTATCTATAATCATTTTTTATTAGAGCTTTAACTTGCTTAAGTATAATCAGGTAGCTATTGTAAAATTTAAATGGACGATGATTGTTATTTGATAATAACAACTTATATTTATATAGTGCTGTATATCCCAAAGGGATCCCAGAGGACTTTAAAGACTCAACAGTAAAACACCCAACAAAGTAAACATTAATTACAATTACACTATTACTAGAAAATATGAGGATATTAAAAAAACCTGGCAGTCTGTGGCTTGCTTCTGCTCTCATTTGAATTCATTAGCCAAGCTCACCCAGAGTGCAAATGGATTATTAGTGGTTCTGCCATATCTGATTTAAGAAATTTTCTAAGTATTGCAGTGAGAGCAAAGCAGGGTAGAAAAGGGTATAAATACCCTTCTGAGTTTGCTTAAAAATTCAGCTTCACTCGTGCAGGTTGCTTAAGTGGCATGTTATTTTTGAACTCTGTTGAGCCACTTGAATTCATCATCCCTGTCTTGTTATGGTGGTTGTTGCAGTGTGTTAGGCTCTGTGGGGCTGGTTCCTTGTTAGACAGGAGGAAGCTAATCAGGTTATCTTCCAAATGCCATGTGCCTACAAGATCAGAGTGGGAAGTCATATAGTGCTTTGTACGATCGGTTCTTTTTTCATACATAAGCCTTGAAATAGTTTAAACTTCAACCCCGTTACTGCCATTCTTGGGTTATCAATGTTAATAAGTCAGAGGTGAACAAAGCAGTTTATACCTCTCAAGCTGCTCTTCCAGGCTTTTGTAGATTCAGGTTCAAATTTCTTCACTGAAAGGGTTGTCAAGCCTTAGAACAGGCTGCCCAGGGAAGTGATTGAGTCACCATCCGTGGAGGCATTTAAAAGACACATAGACATGTAGCTTAGAGATATCTTTAGTGGTGGACTTGGTAGTGTTAGATCATTGAGTCCTACCCTTTAACATTAAGGGTCTTTTCCAACCTGAATGACTCTATGATTCTAAGTGTCTAGCTTGGTACTTTCTTTCCTTAAATGCATATTGTCAATGCTGAAGAAAAAGATGAAAGCTTGAGGGATGTTAATGTGTTCTACTGTAGCATCTCAGATAACGGTACCCTGAGACTGCAGGTGGGAAGTGGAAAACCAGCAGGGACTTCGTGGGCAAATTGTATGAATACAGTCCCTGCCTTTGAGAGGTCACTATCTAGGACCTGAAAAACATGAAAATGAGAATCCCAGTATTGTTTGGGAGGGGCATTGCTGAAGTGATGGGAGTGCATTCGGAGTAAAGTCTTGATGACCATGAAAATACAGCCAGGAAGCTGAATGCTGGTTTTGTGGATGATGAATATAGGTGGCTTTCTTTGTGTTGTTTCTTTTCTAATATGTAATAAATTCTAGCATAATTCTGAACTATTTCTAGAACCCCTGAAATCTTCTTGGACTATAAAGTTCTAACTGTTGAGACAAGTTGCTTGTTTGCACTTGAAGACAGATATACTGCTACTATAAATTTTGGGATGTCCGAGAGAGTGTGTAAATTACTTTTTCTTTTCTTTTTTTTTTTTTTTACTAGTTTGCAAGAGTTCTTGCCCATTGAGATGGTTCCATTTTTGGTTTCTGAAAATATTAATTTTTCCTGGCTTTTGGCCACAACATATGAAAGCAGTCTACTTCAAATAATTTCTTCTTAAAATCATAGTTCTCTGTCAGTCTCAGAGCTTTTCTTTAGTTTCTGTTTTTACAGTCTTAATCATTGTGTGAAAGTTGTTTGCCGACACTGTCTTGTTTTTCAGATTTGTAATGAAGCATGAGGGATTTTTACATTTTGTGGTGAAAGTTTTGCATGGGTTTTACTGTAAACCTTTCACAATGTCTTTAATTTATTTATTTTGGGGAGATGGAAGAAAGGGAAATGGTGACTTACAGTCAAGTTTCCTGCTCTGTTTCCTCTGTGCAGCAGATGATGACTCTGTGCCCAAGACACAGAGCTCTCATTTTTGATCATAGGTACATGCATTGGTGGCCTATTTACTAACCTGTAATCTGCAATAAATTTGTTGTAATATAGTTAAGAGCCTAATCTCTGAGCAAAGTTGGGAAAACTTGCTCAAATAAATATCCAGGTAGGACCTTCTGGAGTTCCCTTCCACAGTGTTTTGGATCATACCTTTCTGATCCTGCTACAGCCAAGCATTGGGAATCTGAACACATGTAACAGAGAAGTGCTGTAAAAATGTTGTTTCATTCTGAAACTGTATTTAAGAATAGGTTGAATAATAATAATAATTATAATAGTGCTTGTGATCATTAGGCTTGGAATAGGACCCAAGTATTTTCAGTCATCAGTGATATACAAACTAACAGAAGAATGCAAAGTTGGGCAGTCTTTGTGTGTCTGCTGTGTTTGACACAACCCTGTTATGAATGCACGTATATGATTCACCTTCCATATGGGAAAGGTGTAGCTTTCCTTTTCCTGCTCCACAGCATTTTAGGAAATCTTCCATTTGTTCTGGTTAAAGTTGCCTTATGTTTTGAAAATTCTGGATAGATCCTATTAGGAAAGAATCCAGCTACGGACATCATCTTCTCTGAAAGGAAATTGGTATTATCTCTTAAAGAGACTTTTTTAAAATGAACTTAAAAGGAAAACTAAACCTGCCTTTTTTTTTTTTTTAATAGATGGTCTGATTATTAGTTGGAATTTGAAGACTGAATTTAGTAGTTACTAATCAAAGTCTACCTGCGGGAGCAGGAACTAGGTAGAACCTCTTGTTTCACTTATTTAAACATAAATCTCTATAATTTGAGATAAATAGTATTTCCTCAGGTTATTAGTAGTGGTCTTCTCTCGTCTGTATCTGTAGGTCACCTACTAAAAAGTGAAAAAATGCATGCATATATGGGTGACAGATGTCACAAAACATGAATAGCTTTGCTGCAGATATCATTAGAAATGGGTGGATTTTCTGGACTAAATATGGAAGTGAAAGGTACAGTGGATAGATTTTTTTTTTTTTTTAACTTGTGATAAAACCAGGTAATGTTCAAGTAATTTGAAATCCCAGTGGAAAGGACTTAGGTACAATGTGATAATTGCAGTGATTTGTGAAAGTAATAAGAAGTAAATAGAAGGTAAGAAAGATTAGCTCAAGTCAGAACTTTAATTTTTATTAAGGTTTGTGTTTTTAGAACAGAGGCAGTGTGTACATAAAGAATAGCAATGCATTAGTGAAAGTAGGTGTCTGAAAGAAACGAGTCTGTGTTTGTGGGAGCATGAGACTGTTGAAAAGAAACTGCTACTTTCACACTGTCACATACAAAACTGACAGTGAGCCTAGCAATGAAGTGTAGAGAAAGTCTCTGTTGTTCATCCAAGAAAAATAGTGCATGTCTCATAGTATAAATGGCTCTGGCTTTAGTTGAATTTAGGTTTTGTAGCACTTGGTATCAGTCTGTAAGACTAAAAGGAGTCATGATCTAAATGAGAACATGAAAGTCCTGGTATTTCCTTCTGAAACCTTTTCTCAAATATCTCTTAAAAAACACTTTTAAAATGTTGAAGAGAAGAACTAATCTCAAGAGTGGGAAATAAGTAGGAATTATTACTGCAAATTCTATAAAGCGTCTCCTTTGTATGTTTATAGCATGCAGAAAAATATAAATAATAGCTGATTAGTAGTCTTGACTTAGAGCTCTCTGTTTCCTCCCCATATTGGATAAATCTCCTACTGATGGATCAAACATTTAATCAATCTACTAATGGGGCCTTCAGCACTATAGTATCTGAGTGCCTCCCAGTGTTGGAACGCTCAATAATGCTTGGTGTTTCTCCAGTTACTCTGTACTCCTTAATTTGATTTTGTTCTTAGTTACACTGATGTAAATCTAAAACTACTGCATTGATTTTGATGGAGCAAGCCAGCATTTAGGAGCCTGAGCAGCAGAATCTAACCCTCCTCTTGCAATTCCCCAGCTGTTCTTAAATTGTACTAATAATATTTCTTGGAGTTATTAATCTGCTCTCTCATTTATTCTCCCTGTTCCTGCTGCATCTTTTTTCTTCTGCTGCTTTGGGGATGATCCAAAGTCCACTGAAATTGCTGTCAGTCTTTCTATCAATTTCAGCTGACATTGGCTCACTTTCCCACTTGCCCTTCCCTCTCCATTTTTGCCCCTCTGCAGACCTTGAAGGTTCCTGTGTGAGCTTGTGTCCACCTGAGTAGAGACTTCTAATTAAAGTTACATGTATTTCTACAGTTCTGTGAATAAGCACCTTGCTGTACTGGGATCCTAATCCCCATATTTTCCTTAATATCCATTGCTTCGTTCAGTTTAGTTTTCCTCTAACGAGATTCTCCCTCTCCTCCTCATGCTGCAGACCTTGCTCTCAGGTACAGCATCTCGTATTTTAGGGGGGAGCTTTGCCAAGGGCCTGACCTGGGTTCTTGGAGAAATGAGTGGATAAACCCCACTTATTTCCTTGGGATTTTTGCTCAGGATAAAACGTTGTAGTGAATATGAAGAGGTTTTGAATGAGATAGTTGTGGTTTTTCCTTTGATATATATATTTTTTTCTTTTCTTTTCCCTGCCTGCCTTCAGTGTTGGAAGCAGAAGAAAGTAAAAAGAGGAGGAGTTGAGAATTTAAGCTGGGAGACTTGGCAGGTAAGAGGTGTGTTTTCTTACTTGCTGGTGAGGCGTTTCTGGAAGTGCTAATGTGAACTGGCGGCAGGTTGGCTCAGCTCTGGGAGACAAGGTTGGCCCAGGACCTGTACAGTCAGGTTGAGCTCCCTGTTCCTCTGCAGTCTTTCTGTGTAATCGCAGGTGAAAGCTTCGCTTTGCTGGTTCCTCACCTGTGATGGGGCAGAACTGCTTCCCTGCTGCCGGAGGGCAGCTTGTGGAGAAATGCAGGAAAGGCTGGGAAATAATGGTCTGGTATAATATGTGGCAGCGTATGTGAACTACTTGGACAAAGTTGCCTGGTTCACGGGTGACAACCATGTTGTGTGGACAGCTGGGCTGCTGTTTGCGTTATTTCAAGGAATGTTTTACTGAGGTACTTCTGTGATACCTGTAATTTCACTGCGTTCTTTTCTTTGAAGGCTTGTTTGATTACTTTAGTCTCATTTCCTGTTCTACAGAGTTTTTAAATGGGGTGGAGGTGAAATACAGTATAATCAAGATGCAACACTTGCTTTCATATAAAAACTGTGCTGAAAGCACAATAAATAACAACTTTGGAAAGCCAAGCACTTGTTGGCAGAGAACTGCAGTTCCTGAAGACGGTTCCTAAGGGCTTACTTGAGGCATATCTGAGGACAAAAGGCTTTTCTTGGGGACAAAAGTCACATTCAGGCTGCCAGATTTCAAACCATCTTCCAAAGCTTGAAACACTGGAGTTTGTTTTCAGAGGAAGAGCTCGAAGAATTTTAAGTGTAATATTCTTTAACCTTGTTCCTGGAAAAAGATGTACCATTTCCAAAACACTCAGCCTGAGGCAGTCGTGCATCATAGATAAATCAGCCAAAATGGCAAAATATTGGCAGTGTATGAACAACTGCAGGTAGTTGTTTAATCGCTTGTGTCAAGTAATCTTAATCATGGGTGAAGCTACTGATCCAGTCAATTATATAAACTGTCCTGCAGTCTTTCATGGGTTCCTACTGAGGCAAAGTTATTGATACATAAGATGTGCCTGAGTGAGACTGAGTGAGACCTGGCCCTGTGACCCTGTCTTAAAAGATGTAGCTCACCCAGACAGGGAGTGACTGTTGTATTTCTGCTTCTCTGCCTTTCCTTCATAGCACACTGTAGCAAGAATCCTTGATTCTTCTACCCCTCTTACAAATCTGTGAGAATACATTTAAAATTTAATATTCAGAGATAGAGCAAATGTAAATAACATCAAAATAAATTTCCCTGTTTGAAATTCTCTGCTAGGTCCACCTATTGTCCTTTGTCTGACATAGGGATAATAAGCTCCGTGGGGCAGCAGGTACCTCCCTTACTCACCTGCACAGCCCTGAGCATGGCAGCATTGTGTGGCTTTTTGGAGGGAGCTTCTAGCAACATATCACAGAAGAAATACCTAACCCCTATGACTGAGAGTTTGCAGGCACATGGAGCAAGGTTGTCTCAAACTCTGAAGTCAAAAGAAGTTCCTGTCTGATAAAAGAATAAATAATTTTCTAATCTGAAGTAATTTGGTCCCTAGCGCTTATGAGAAGACTCATCAATGCAAACTAAATAGCAGCATTGTAAAAATAGAATTTTAGTTGCAAAATTCTTAGTCTGAGATTAAAGTATTTGTGTTTTCACTGTGTATGTCACTAATAGACCTCTAACAAGCTGTACATGATGATGATTAGGGATATGTTGTTTGGTTTGGAAGCATTTTTTTTCTGGGTTTGGATGTTTGTTGTTTTTTTTAATTTGTGAGTGCTTGCTTAGTTTCTTGAAATTTTCAAAACCATATAATGGCATCTGTTTTTTGCTGTGAAGTTACATCATCTCCGAGCAAACCAGTGTGATACATCAGGCTGTTTCCTTATGTGTGCTGGGTCATGTGTTTAGAATTAAAGCTTAGTTTCTGTGCTTTTTCATTACAGTTTAGTTGTCTGCTAGGAACTGGTAGTTAAAGTATGGCAGAATTGAAGTAATTCTTCAGCCTCAGCCTCTTGTTTCCACTGTCTTTGATCAGGATACATTCAGCTTTCAAATATTTATAAATTATTTTTTCATGTGCTCCTTTTGATTTTAATAGCTGTGCCCTTGCACACAATAGGAATAGTGAGTGATTTCTTATTATAGTTCCTTAGCATATAAACATTGTTGCTATAAACTCTGATCAAATTTGGACTGTAAGTCCAAGTAATTATAGAAAGACATGGATCCCACTACAAAGAGTTTGCAGTTAAAGTTGTAACAAGTGACATGGAAAAGGTGGAGAAGACAGCTGTCAAATATAGAATGTTCATGTATATACAAACATAGGTATAGACATATATGCCCTTGTTTATCCCTGCAGTTTATTTTAACATCATATTAAAAAAAAAGACAGTAGAAAGATTAATCTATAAAAAAAATTTGAACCATGTGGCAGAACTTGTTTTACTGATGAAAATGAAAAGCAGCCAGAGATTGAAAGAAGGGGGATGCTGGTATTTTTTCTGGATAGGTTGTCTTAAAGTAATTAAAAACAAATTGTTCAACCTTTTCCCAAATAAAGTATAAGTTTTTATTACTTTTTCCTCTATATGATTTTGATGAGAAAGAGTGGGTATTGGTACAGTTGCAGAAACTTCCTCCACACATATGTGGTAAAGCACGATAAATCTGTAGTCTGCGATTTGGACACGCATTGTAGGCTGGAGAGTATAGCTCTATGAAACAACGAAAAGGAGTTTGTCTGAGGTTGTATGCTTACCTCAGATATTGTTTCTGGTTTGGTAAATAATATAAATGTTCAGGCATATTCTCGTGATAATCCCATTTTCTGTTGCAGATATAGTTTTTGGTCAACCTGAGAGTTTGAGCCTGTTTGTGTGGCAACAGTGGGAAGTGAGTTGGGAGGAATTGCTGTTACTGTATTACTTCCCCTCCAAAAAGGTCTCAAAATGAAACCAGCTGCTAAATTGGTAATCTGCAAGCTCACAATATTTGCATGCATTTCTGAGTGTGGCTGTGAGAGGGAGAAAGCCCTCGCTCCTGCACACCATTTGTTTTCTGTGTCATCCTGAACTTTGAGATCTGAATCTTTTATCTGCATGGCTCGCTTTAGTTCTGGTTTGTTTTATGCTGGTTTTTATAAAAATCCATCACTGAGCCTTGTTTGCAAGAGTGGCTGGTGAGTAGGTACTTCTGTGTGATTGATCATTAGACCCACCAGGTCTAAAGTGTATCATAATTTTGTCAAAGGAGCAAGTCCAAATCATACTGTGATGTTTTATTGGAGTGTTCACATGCGAGGGTGCCTACTGTTATGTCTTTGTGGATTTCAACTGCAAGAACTGTCGCCTAAGAAGGAATTAGGATGATTTTATAGCACTGAAGAGTGGGATAAGGTTCTTTCGTATCCCTTCATATTACACCCAGCAGTTGCTCAGGTAACCAAGAATCAGTGGATGACTATTCCCAGATGGCAGAAGTTAAAATCACGCACATCCTTCACTGATATATCCATGAAAATGGGACCAAACAGGAAATGATAACTAAGGGAGCTGAGTGCACCAGAAAACATGTGTGAAATGTCCTGTTTTGACAAGCAGAAACTTTTTTTTTTTTTTTGAGTTTCAATGCAACCAAAACCAGATTTTTTAAAGTCATCTTCATGGGTGTGGGTGTTACATTAGGTAGGATAGGTGGCAATCTCTTGTCTAAATATCACAAGCAATGAAAATCATGTGGCTCTAAGAAATATGAGAGTAGGTAACTGATCAAATGTGACCTCTTGCTAAAATCAGTGTTGCTAGGGCAGCTGAGATGAGATTGGGAAAGAGAAGGTGGCACTAGAGTCTTGGAGAAATTTCATAAACCTAGAAATACCTTGGGTCAGTCTGCTTGGGATCTGAAATTATAATCCAGTCATTTACATGCTTGATTCTGACTTTCTCTGTGAGCAAATCTTATATGTGCATGGCTGGGTTCTTGTTACTTCTTTAGGTCAGAATGCTCCTAGTATTTTTTCTGCTAATGCTTTTGCTTACTCTTTAGAAACATGCTTTTAAATCAAAAACACATTTAAAAAGCATTGCTAAATTGCTCCTGAAGATAAGTGATTCCTCTGCCTCCCTCCTATGAACAAGTTGGTTTTTATATTTCTTGCACATGGGTGGTGCACTTTGTGTCAGGTGCATCATTTTCTTTCTGAACACTGGATGATGGGAGTAAGGGATTCAGTAGTTAAAAGCTCAAGCAATTCATTCATGCTTCCCTGTGGGAAGTCTCGTTGCTGTTTCCAATCCTGATCCATGGGATCTAGCCAGCCCTGGTGTAGCTGGGCCAGCTGAAGGGCAGGGTTTCTGAAAAGCTTTGCCTTTCTTTGGCTTTGAGTCTTATGTGTGGGTGTTAACTTCTTGTTCTTTTTTTTCTGAAAGGGGAAATGCTCTTTATTTAGGAAAAAAAGTTCAAGGGCTTTATCTGGCTTCCCTGCTTTCTGTGCATGTTTAATAACGTTGCTTTCCACTGGGAGTGTTGGTCCATCTTACCTGGAAGCAGTGTGCACCTGGGCTGTTTTTCAGAGGTGACGAGCAAGTCATCTTCTGAAGCTGACATGGTGGTGTGGGTACTTCAGAACCTGTGAAAATCAGATAGTTACCATTTTTCATGGCTTTCCTTAAACACCATTTAAAAGTTAGTTAAAACTCAAAGAGTTCCAAAGAGCAGATCTATGGAGCTGTTAAGCTTCTCCAAAATACAGGGTCAATGCAGCAGACAAATCCTGCTTTCTGTCTTTGGCCAGTGTTGTGATCACTTACAAAACTCCAGGAAGTTTTTGTGTCCTTTTCTGCTTCCAGTCAGATACCAGTTCAACAAAGAGACCATCTCATTTAGCAAATTCAGTTCTGAAGTGCAAGTAGCATTTCTGGTGTTTGCTCATTTGAAAAACCATAGTTTTACATTTCTAGAGTTTTAATCGCTTTAAAGCAAAAGATGTTAAACACAGATTAACTTAACCATGTGAATAAGTAAGCATATATAGACAGAGATCAAGCAAATTAACTTACTTAATGTAAGGATGTCAGAGTGTAGAAGTGCATGTTTTTCATGTGAAAGGCTTGGTGGTGATGGAAAGGAGTCACCAAACCAAGCTGGACCCCGTGTTCCCGTGGGGCAGCTAAAACCTGCGCCCAGGGCATGTAACTGTGGCCGTGGGTGCAGAATGTGTTTGCTCCGTGGCTTTCCCAGGGGGAGGACTTCAGGTTTCAGTGCCTATGCTTTGTGGATCAAAGTGCATTTTGACTGTGGCTTCCTCTGAGAGGAAACAAGATCTGACAGAAAGTTATCTGGATGATTTGTGTTGGTTATCTGCCACATAAACTCACCACAGTGTAACTCAGCAGTTTTTATACCATTTCCTGATATGGCACAGGGAATGTCCAAGGTTGAGCGTGAGAGAAAGAGAATGAAGAAATATTGGGCAAGAACTTACAAAATAATTTCCTGTTGGGTGACTTGATACCAAGTGAAACGTCAGTGAAAGAGATTTCAGATTTGGTGGTGGTTGCTGCTGCGGTGCTTGTAAGCACAATTACAAGCTTCCCAGTTTGCCTGACCCATCGTCCTGAAATGCTGTTGCCAGTTATCATTAGGAAGCCAAGTGTTGCTAACATACTAAAATGAACAGCAGACTTCTGGCTCTTCAGTATCTGGACCAGCTCCCAATATTAGGAGCAGGAGTCAAATGGCCATCCTTTCTCCTGTGCTAACACACATCCCGCCATTAACAGTCTGAAGGCAATTTTAATAAAATACGTAGCCCTGCTGAGCTGGTCTCAGAAGATAAATAAGCAATGTAGAAAAGAAGCTTTTGTTTAAAAGTAATTATTTAAACTATGCATTACAGGTAATTTTCCTTTACCAGTAAAGCAAATGCTATCAGAATTTCAATAATAGCTTTGTGTTATTTATCTAGATAACATGATATTGTAATTTCCAGGAGCTTAAAATGCTGTTTTATTTTCATTTGTGTCAAATATAAGGGTAAATGAGACCTGAATATATATAAAAAAACCAACAACCATGGATTTTGTATAATCTTCTGAGAGCAGTATTTTGTTTTCCAACCTTTTCTAGTAAAATAACAATCTAATGATAGTTACATAAAGTGTGAACTTAAAACAGTAGGGTGAGGAGCATCTTATTTTCTGTTTTGTGTAAACATGCTGCATTTCACAGTTGACAGAAAACAGAATTCTTTGAAGAGGTTTGTCAATAATAACTGTAACAGCATGGTAACTTTATAATGTACATGCATGTGTAGCCAAACGCTAAGTGCTTCAACCCATATCTAGTTCAGAAAAAGGAGAGGTGTCATTTTTTACCCAAGAGATTTTTCACTTTCAAAAACTAAATAAAAATCTTAGCTTCTATGTTGCTTCCTCTTAGCATTATTTCTACAGTGTAAACCTCTCTAATGATCACAAAATAGTTTATTATGAGATAGACAAAGCAACTAAGGGAGGAAAGGTACTTTTTTTCTCTCTTTTTTTTTTTCTTCTTTTTTTTCCCTTGAAGTAACATCTCAGTATCAGGTCTTTAAGAGGATGGGCATTTTGTTTCAATGAAAACTTTTATTCCTATTACAGATATTTTAATAGTTTCCATTTCAGTTATGGATGAGGGATGGGTTGCTGCTTGGAGAGCTGACAGCTGGAAACCCTCCTGGTGCAGCTGAGCCCATGTGAGGTTGTCCCCTCTGACGCTTGCCTGCAGCCTCCGTTTCCAGCCTGGAGCCCCACAGTGTGCTTTGGCTCCAAGGACGTAAGGCAGGAAAGATGCCTGAGTGCATTAAGGGCAGTTTGCAACTCAGATTTAGACCTAAATTCTGCCCAACGTGTAATGTAGTGTTTTCTTACTGGATGTCTCTAGGCCTTTAGAAATGCCTAGCCAGTTGAAAGTGGAGGCCCAGGGATTAGGTGGATTTTTAGATCATTTACATCTGGCTGTAGTCTGTCTGCACCGGAGTTTCCAATTACCCAAAATGGAGAAAATAGCATTCCCCTACTTCAGAGAAGATTTGTGAGGATCAGTGTGTTTGAGATTGTGACAGTAGGATATATCTGTAACTCACATAGGTAATAGATCAACTTAAATACTTTTAATAAAAGTGGGCACAATAATTCATTGCTCTGTCACAGGAATATTGTGACGCTTAGTGTTTGTGATCTATGTGAAAGAGGTTGAGATCTTTTGATTAAAAAGTGATATTGATATAACTGTGTGAGTTATGAGCATGCCTGCTTCCACACTGAATTTACTTCTTGGCCTAGCCAGGCTGGAGTTTTAATCTGCAGTGAGCAAAAATGGTTGTCCCCCGTCCAGAACGTTTTGCCTGTTGCAGGCCGCGGCAACCCTCGCTCAGCTTTCTCCCGTTCCTGCTGTTTGTGGGGAAGGATGGCACCGAGGCAGAGGGCAGGGCAGGCAGCTGGTGCCAGGCGGGGGTCTTGCTGCTGAAGAGCCCGGACGATAGCAAGGACTTGGAGCTGGCAGGCAGAAATCAAAATGCCACCCCTTGGCTGCAGAAAGAGCTAAAGATTTGTCTCCAGCAAGTGACAGGCGCCAAGGTACTGTCGCCCGTTTTCTAATTTTAGCGGGAAGGCTGGCAGGGATCTTACCTAGACAGACAAGCGTTGTTTCTGCCCAGGCCGATCTGTTGGCGCGGGTCCTGTTCCAAATTGCTCGGCTTGGTGCCTCCCCAGCTTTCAGGAGGTGTTGTGCCGGCGAGAGGGAGAGGGGAAACCCCTACCCTTTTCTCAGAGGGCTCGTGAAACTTCTGAACCTGCTTGAAGACAGTAAAAATCATACCTTATACAGCTGTCTGTAGGAATGTTACTAGTTACACAGCGATTGATTTACAAAGCCCGTTTGAGGTGCCGGTGGTGGCAGGCGTGGTTGCAGGCGTATGAGAAAGTCCTGAGTGTCCTCTTGCCTGGTGACTTGGGTGCGGTTCCAGTCCAGAAGCAGAAGTGGCTGGGGAGTCCACTGAAGGGGAAAGAGGGTGGGTCTTCCCCCCTCCAAAGCGACTGGGGCTTGTGTGATTGTTGTACAGCGTTTTCTGTCAAGTTACTCTGTTTTTGACGTTTGGTTTTGGAAATAAGTGCCTAGAGAAAAGGTATGAAGGAGTCTGAAATAATTTTGTCTCCTCTTTTCCTTGATTCACAAGTCACCTTCAACGCTTAGAGGCTGTGCTCTGTGATGCATCCACCTCTGCCTCCTGCAGAGCGGTGTGATACTCACAGCATTGCTAGAAACTTCTGCAGTAGGGAGCTGGTTGGCCGTTTCCAGGATGGGCTTTATTGGCACTCTGAGTAGCCCTTTCAATGGTTTGAGAGCCCTTTAGAAAGGTCAGCGTGGCTCAGTATGGCTGTTTTGCCCTTGGAGAAGTCAAGGCACGAGGGAGGGACTGCAGAAGGTTTCAGTTGCAGAGCCAGAGGTCACTCCTGTTGTGTGGTCTGGTGGTGTGCTTACCTCTCGCAGCACTCTCCAAACTAGCCGGCGGCAACAAGGTCTTTTACCACCACATACCAGCATACTCTTCATGCCAGTCCTTCTGCTGCCTTCTCCTAGTCTCTCCTCATCCAGGGCATGTGTTTTCTCTCTCTCAGTATATTATCAATGTTAATTAACCCAGCTTCATTCCTCTACAATTCCTCCTTTTTTTTTTTTAACATTTCATACCTTATGTTTTTAACAATCATTACAATCTTTTTACAAATAAATTTTTTCATACAGTCCTCTATAATTCCTGTGTGCGTGCCCATGTCTGGTGGTGTACGTACCCATGCCTGCTGCTGGAGGTTGCTGGAAGAAAGGGGCCCTGCTCCTCTGGCTATCTGGCCCGGCCGTGCACTCCCACAGCTCTCCTTTGCCTGGCACTGGGCTCTTCTGCCCCACTATGAGCCCAGCCAGGAAGTTGAGCTGGCAGAAAAATTACATTAGGAAAAACTGAAACGTTTTCTGCTGGTTTAGCTCACTGAACTGGTTCCTTGTGGGCTCAGACAAATGCCAACAAGGCACTGTTTTTGTACAGTGTGTACAGATTAATTTGTCACATCTTGAAAATAATCTGTAAGGACCCTGCAGCTAGTAGTATAGCTGCGTTTTTGTTCAAATAGCCAATATTCAGATATAATCTTAAATTGAAGAGAACCTATTGGCATATATTATTACCATACTATTAACACTAGCTTTTATTGACGTGTTTTTCATTCTTGTAATAACATGGCCAGTATTTAGCTATTCTGGGCATTACGTAAATAATAATTGGGAGTATCCTTTTATCAAACGTGGCTGAAGATGGACAATACAGAAGAGTTGATATTTACCATATATTTCAAAAATCATTTTCACCATCTCCCCTAAAAGCTATACTTGCTCCAAGCACATCTTGCTTGATGGAGTATAAATTCTGCCATTTTGAGAGGGGTAGTTTTTATTTATAATTGTGAATGTGTTTAGCTGCATGAGGCTGTCAATCAGTGAGACGAAAGCCCAGTAGGATTATTTCTGTAAGTGGCCAATTTCCCCCACCCTTTCCCTCCAAATCAAGGACAGATGAAAGGTCATGATTAAAACAGTGATTTCTATTTTTTCCCCCTAAATTGTAAGTAACAGTTTGCAACTGTTTTTTACCAAGATGTCAAAACTGTATTTGATCTTAGGGAAAAGGGGGAGGAAGAAAATTATAAGTTCTTCAAAATGTTGGCAATTTTCCAAATGATTGTGTTGAAATTTATTTTAATTATTGTACTTGTGTCAATTCCTAGCAGGGGTAAAAGGGGGGGAAATAATTCAGTACAGTATTATGCAGCTATGGATTAAACAATTAATGGTGAACCTCTGTATCCTATTAGTATATTTGAATTCATTATTTCAAAGAATTGTTTTATGAGCCAGTGTCTAGTGGAGTTAACCATTTATTTTATAGTCAAAACAGAACTGAAGAATAATTGTCTTGCTGAAGCACATCTCTATGTATATGAATCTATCCAAGGAATTAACCTGAGACAGCCAGATAACTCAGAATGTCATTAGGAACTTATTTTGTCCCAAAAGTTTGGTTTTCTTATCTGTGGTCAAAGAGCTCTGTGTCTGGGAGGATTTTGGCAGCTGTTTGGTGATCAGTGCAACAGCTACCATCCCTAAAAGTGTTGAGGATTTTGGCGCAATCAGCATTTCCCTGGAAAATATCTCAGTTGGCATTGTATGTGGTGTTCTTCTTTTGAATATGTGCTAACCGCTCACAAGTCAGAAATAACACTTCTTGACTGATTGTGGCATGTAGATAATTGCCAAAGTAAATACTTCTGTGAACGATCTGTGGGGTTGATCTTGTGTGTAAGATCTATTAACAATGGCCAAATAAAAAGACATTTTCAAGAAGTACCACAGGACAAAATATCTAAGCACGTGAGGATGTCACTGGTGCTTCTTCTTGCAATTCACATTAGAAGTGTGCTAAGACCCTCATGATACCCTCATGGAAATTGGGCCAGATGAATCTTCATAAATATTATTTATGTTAAGCATTTTCTTCTCAAATTAGGCATGAAACCAAGATGCTGTCTTCAATTTTGTTAGGTAATATGTTTATCTTGATAAAGAAGGTAAAATGGGTAATACTCTAATCTCAATGACTTCTGGTTTTCCATTTAGTGTTTTTTCTGTCATGGTATGATTTCCTTTCTGCCTTGAGGAATCCGGTGCCTTTGTAATGTGTAATAAAAAGTGTGTCAGCTTCCACCACCACAAGGGATGTGTAATAGGATACTTACTCTATCCCTGGTGATGTGAGTGGTACAAGTAATACTGGGTGACTTCAGCCTTCTTTGCACTACTACACAGTTAATCCACAAACGTGCATTGGGTGGACTTGACTATTTAAAGGATGGACAGTGAAGTGAGTTATTTCTGGGTGTATTTTATAAGTGCTGAAGTCCTTTCCAAAAAGGGTTCTGTGTTTCCTGTGTTTGATATGTATGTAGTTTTTATGACCTTTTTTTTTTTTTTTGCCATTTCCTTTCATTCTCCGATGCTGAGCTATTGTGAGTTTTAAATTGAAGAGCTTCCTTTTTTTCCCATTTTCATGTGAACAGATGAGCAGAAGGTGATGTTGCCACCTTCCTTACAGACTTCTAGGTTGGCTATGAAAATTGACTATTGTTTTTGGTTGTGGTTTGGCTTTTTTGTTGTTGTTGTTTTTTTTTTTAACTATGCAAATTCTTCATTGGTAGTCAGCTTAAATTACAGGCAAGATGCTGAAGCAACCTCCTAAGTGTCTGTGGTGCTCGGTGGAACCGACAGTGTATTCTGCTGCACTTCTGCTGCATGCTGTTCTCTTACTTTCCACTTCTGGGTGAGTCACATAAATATCTAGTGCCAAGCTGTAGGACTTAAGAGTGTAGCATGAGATAACTGTTCTCAGGATTTCTGTAAAACATCAAGGGTGTTGATGTTGCATAGATGTGTTGCTGTGAACTGTTTATCACTGGGTGCGTTGCTGGGGAGGAGGGGTAGAAGCAGAGGTGTTGCCCAGGCTGGTTATGAAGAAGGGTGCTCTGTCATTTTCTTCTACTTTGGTAGGCTGGATTCACTAAAAATAAGGCGTTTCTTGGCTTAGTTCTTTTAAACTTGATTTGTGTGTCAACCTCTTCTCAAATGACAGAATGGAATTAGGGGGATGTGGAAAGGGAGAAGTTTTGGGTGCCATCTGAGAAATACTATTTCAGGGGCCCTAATTTTCCATTGTACAAAGACAGTACAAGCCAAAGGTCAGCAAGACAATTGATGTCAAGAAAAATGTGAATATGGTGTTGGGAACACTTGCAGAGTGTGCCTGTATAAAAATATAAACAGTTAGCCATTTAAAGGGATGAAAAGAAGTGGAAAAAAGTAAATTTTTACATTAACAACCCTTCCCTTCCCTTTCACTACAGGAGAGGGGAGGCGGGGGGTGGGGGTGCGGAAGATTTGTTTCAGAACCTTTTCTGGAACTCTGTGAATTGATTTATAGATGAGGTGTGCTATATACAAGAGCTTTTACTGGCTGCCTTGCCAATGAATTAGTGCCCTATTCTCAAAAAAAAAAAAAAAAAAAAAAAAAAGTTGGCACTTTCTTTGCAGCCATCCTAGGCTTCCCTGGTGCGGAAGTCAAATGTAAATTCTGGCTGAATTGGACCCTTATGGAGGTGGTGTTCAGACAGCCTGCGAGGAGAAGAGAAACCATTCAGGTCGTGGGCCTCTTCATGCTTCAGAGTCCTTCAATCATTGCTATAATTCTCTGAAAGCAAACTAATAAAACTTCCTATTGACTTGCACTTGTGTGTGCTTTGAGCAGTTATTTACAGTCTACCATCAGCAGATTAAAAATCAATTAAAATCCATAGAAACAGCTGAAGTTACATACTCCTCTTTGCCGGTAAAGATTTTTTAAAAAGGTTCTACATTAATACTTGCTGCTTGGTATTACTGAAGATAATGAATCAGATTTAGGCAAAGTCTAAGCATCTTTCACTCTACAGGTCTGTATATCTTTAACTTTACAGAAGACCTGCTAAAAACCTCTTATCCTCTGTGCCTCTTGCCCTCTGTAGAAATAGGAGAATTTATGCAATTCATTTAACTGAAATGGAGATGTTGAAAGCTCTCCAATACTATCATGATGGATGCTATTGCAAATGTGTAGGGAAAACAATAATCTTAATGATAAAATGATAAGTTTAACACCAGTACATTAGAATGAAAAGTGAATTTTAGTACTGCTAATACATTAAAATAAAGGAGACTTTTATTTGTGTTCCTGATTTTCCACAGAAGCCCCGCAGATTAATTTGGTTCCAGCCCACAATTCAGGGGGAGGCTGTGTGGTCTCAGGGAGGCGGCGCTGGCTGGGACTGCAGAGACCCGGTTCTGCCAGCGACCTGCTCTGGGGGATTTTGGAGTGTGTGGTTTGCTGGTTTTTTTTTTCCTTGAGTTTCCTCTCCATCTGTTTGCCTCCCATTCTTTGCGAGTCTAATCTGTTTATACCATTAAATTCTCAAACATAGTGCTTCTTTTTCATTTCTTTATAGGTATGTGCTTCGAAGACTATTATGCCATTGAATAGTCATGATACTTGTTCTAATATGTTATTCATGTGTAGATTGGAAGGATATAATCTACATTTCTAATTACTGGTTTTATTCATCCTTTCTGTTCCATGTCTTAATGCAAATTTTATCTTAAAATTTATAGTAACTAAATAAGCCATGACTTAAGTGCATTGCCATGATATTCGGGTATCGACCACAAAAGTCAGTGCCAATTATACTAGTAAGACAGAAAGCCTAAGCACTGCGAAACTGGGGGGGGGGGGGGGGGGGGGGGGCTGGGGGAGGGGGGAGTGTGTGTGTGTGTGTAAGGATGCATAATTAAGATAACTTGTGCAACCTTAGTATAGTCCTCTTGTGGGTATGGATGTTGACAGACTGCTGTATTTGGTATAACATCACAATTCTGTTGATGGGAGACTGCAAAAAAGCCAAAACCTAGTTGCTTTATCTGAAAGGAGTCTGAATAACATAGACTAAACAAGGCCAGGCTTTTACAACACATACTGAAAATAAATAAAATATGAAATAACTGTTTGTTAAGCAAGCAGAATCTATCCTGCGGGTGACATTCTATGAAAAAAAAAAGACTGGCATGATGTATTTATAGACTACCATAATATGTATGCACAAGACCACCCGAATTAAGATTGCACCGTCAACTTAAATCCTGCAGTTCTCTCTTTGAATTCTTTACTTTGCAACCTGAATAGTGTTTATGTATATGTGTGTGGGGAAAAACAGAAATGTCACCCTGTCCATCATACGTACACCTCATTGTTGTCCTTGTGAGAACCTTGCCTCCAGCTGCCCTGATTTCTGCCCCACTCTGCCTGTAAGAGTACAGCTATAGCCCTCTCATCACCCTGGAGAGAGGGAGAATTGTCAGGGCGTTGGGGAGAGAGAAAAATTTCTGTTTTCTCCTTAAGCTGTTTTCCCTGTTACCCATCTCCACCAGTCAAGTCATGGCTTGTCTATACTGTGTTAATGGTCTTCTTGCCTTAGTGCCTTTTTCCCCACTAACTGGTTCTTGTTTCCACTTTTTGGTGGATACTGGCAGTCTTCTCTTGTCTTCATCTTGCTCTTCCAGGCTCTCAGTTCAAGTTTTTCGTATTCTCCATTTGTCCTGTAACAGCCCCCAGTTACCTTCTCACATTATTCATCTCCCTGAGCTCCAGATGTCAGAAATCCTTTTCTGGTTCTGCAGTCTTCTCGCTTTCCTGATGGTATCCCCCAGTACCTCATTCCAATGTTGGTTTTAGTAATCTAGTAACTCCCTTGTTCCTCTCCCCCACTGCATTTAGCGGCTCAGAAAGCCACGTTCCCATTCTGCCTCGGTGTGGGCACTGACTGCAAAGGACAGCCCACCTCCCCACGGGTGCCTGGGGCTCAGCGTTGCTCAGGGCTCTGAGCCTTGGGCATTAGGAACAGCAAGCGTCTGCCCACTGAAGGTGGGATCTTAAAACTACTTTCTTTTTTTGAGCCAAGACTTTTTTTTCGAGTCTTGTCTGTATTTGTAAAGACTCAGACATTTTCTGCTGTGTTTGCCTAACTCCCTCTCCAGGTTTTTATTGTTAGCACTAACAAATTAATTTGCTAAAGTTATTATATTAAGATACTGAAGTTCTTCTGCTTTTCTTTTTGTTACTATGTATACCTCCTAAATCTGTCAAAAAATATGTCTTTTTGAAGCTATGCAAAAATACCATTACTTTGAATAGTTGCTACCATTTCATCCTTGGAACTTGATATTGCTTTACTGTAGGACTGATTCGTCTACCTTTTTTCTTACTGAGCCCTGACTCATAAAAATTAGCATTACATATGTGCTAAATTGTTTTCTCAGAGGAGATGCTTTTCTGAGAGGGATTTTACTTCCCAAGCATTCTCACCAACCAGGACTGCTCATGTGCTGGGTCAGAGTCTGTCCTCCAATCTGATCCCACTCAAAAAGAAACAAAACCTAACTGATGAGGTTTTTCAGTATTTTACTTGAATCCAAAGAGTTGTATTTCCAGATAAAGTTAAGTTTCCTACATTTCTGAGTTATTGTAACATAAAATATTAACTGCCCTCCTAGAGCTATATACTCTCAGTTCTTTCTCAGCATATCATTTCTCTTTTTAGATATCTGACCTTTCTGTAATTCTTCTAATTTATGGAATAGTGCAATTTATCTTTTCTTTACACATCATCTTACTTAGGGTGGCTGAGTGGAGGGATGCAGGGGATGCATATATCTTGTTACTTTTTTTGTGACTCAGTGTTTAGTCATTATTTTCAGTATCATTTAATATGTGAAAAGTTTCCCCATATGTCAGGTGTATTTTAAACACGCAGCTGAGATCTATACCACAGTAAGCCCTTTTCGATACGATGCTTATCAAAGGGCAGAGTTCAATATACAGCATTTATGGAAGTGAAGTTTTTCCAAATGCTGTTATTTAAACAAATACCAAAAGTGTGTATTCTCATTTTGTTAAATATGTAAATCAGGTTTCGCTACGTACCTCGTTTCCCTTAGAAGTCCATCTCTTTGTGTTGTCTAGAAGAAACACAGGTATTAGGCGAGCATACCTAAACTGTGGTATCCTTTGTTACAAGATATTCAAAGTACTAGAAGTTCTTGCAAGAATCCATTAAGAACTATTAAGCATATACATGCAACTTGTGGCTGAGGAAGTTCATGTCAGCTATCCCTCCATGCATGTAGATGGTATGTTGAGTGTTGTCCTCTCTTGTCCATGCTTGTCCTCTCTGACCATCCGCTGCCCAATGCTGTTCGAGGCAGGCCATGGGACTAGGCAGGCATTTGAGCTGACCCAGTGCGCTTGTTTATGACATCAATACCATTGGATGTGTCTACAATTATCAGATGGTTTTAATTCAATAATGTGGTTTTGTACCCACCTTTTGTTCTTCTGATGTATTTCTAATAAAAACTTCCATTTGGGTCTATTTTCTGGATTCCGTGTTTGTGTGTGTATGTGTACGTACAAGAATAAATGAGTGTTTCTATGAATGTTTAATACATTACAAGCCAATGAGGTCCTGATTCAGGGTGCACAGAATTCAAAATAGTCTTCCCCTAGATTTCAGTGCATACTGCATCTCAAACTTATCAATAATTGTTTTAAAGATGTGGCCCGAATGTCAAAAACTTTACATGAGTAGCATAAAAAAAATGCAGTAAGTAACTGAAGAATACTCTCAAAATGATCCTACAGAAGCTGTGATCATTAAGTTTGTTTCCTGCAGAAGCTTGCTATTAGTTTATTGAGAAAGTTTTGGACCTTTGGAGTGTTTAGTTTTCTTTAGCAAATATGGGTGTTTAATTGAATGTAGTGGGGCTTGTATGCTAATGGGATAGAGATCACGGGGAAAATAGATATTCCTTAACCTTCCGCTTTGTTGTAATTACTGAATAATGTTATTTATGGTAAGGTTGTGTATGTGTGCATGTCTTAGGAGAAGAATATGGGATTCCTTTTTGACAAAGAACTGGAATTCCTTTTCACAGGGAATTAGAATTGTGACTCGACTTGCTAATTTAAATAACTCACTGGCTAAACAGAGTTTTATAAAGCATTAAATGCTATTATGTTTTGTGAACATTAAACACATTTTCTGAAAGTATTAATTTCCCATTGGTTTTCTTGCCTCTTGCTTGTTGCTTTTATTTGAGACTGGGTGATAATCCATCCTCCACACACCAGAGGCTGGTGATTCCTGAGACTGTTCTGGTGCCTGGTTTTAGCAGTACTCTTCCCCTCTCCCTATGGCTTTTCCTCTGTCATGGTGAACAGTAGATGTTCCTCGTGTGGACTCATTCAGGATGAGGGAGCCAACTGGTACAAGTTTGCAGCAACCCCATAACCTTGGTGATAATATAGTCCCTGAGTGTGGTACCCTAGCAGCTGTGAGCCTAGGACTTTTTTTCCTGAATTTCAGAAAACCTGGTAGCTAGCTCTTTCTAAACTGTGAAGACCAGTGCAGGGAGATGATGAGAGAACGACAGATAATCTTGGAGTTTTAGAAAAAAATCATTAACAAATGTTCAGCTCCAGACTGATATTCCCTTTTTATAGCTACATCTTCGATACCTACAAGCTTGAAGAGTTTGATTCTGATCTTAGCTGTTAGTGTGTGGGGAGGTTTTATGACTGCCATTTTTCACAGACTCACAAAACAGCACAAGTTGGAAGGGACCTCGAAAAGTCATCTGGTCCCACCTTTCACATTAGAAAGTTTTAAGCTGAGACGTTTCTTGGGCAATCCACCATAGCAAGCAGTTTTGTGTATGAAGAGAAATATGCTTTAAAATTGAACACTACAGCTAGTGTTTATCCTTAAGTCAAACAGTACTGTAGGCCATGTTCCATCCTGACAGTTTTTAGAAAGTTTGAATGAAATATGAGTGTAATCTTGGACATTGGTTATATAGCTGCTATTGACTCGTGTTGGCTACTGATTATGCAATTTCTGTGCTGGTCACTTCGATTAGCCTTGATCGTTTGGAAAAAAAAAAATCAATTCACTCTCCTGGTTTTAATTTTGATAATTCAAATTCACAATGTTCTTCATCGCTTTGTTTGATGCTATACATAAATCAAGGTTATAGACGAAACCAATTCGTGAATGAAAAGTTTCAATTTTCTTTTCTTTTTGGCTACAACTATGCAAAGAAATCATCATTTGGGCAACTAATATGCCTAAGTATCCTTCGAAAGGAACTGTGATATATTAGAGCTGTTCAAACGTCCTCACAAATCATTTTGCCTTACAGCTTTGATCCTGAAATATGTGAAATGATGTCTGATTTATGCCACTGATCCTTCTTTTAGATAGTTAAGTGTTCTTGCTTAATGTTATTAAATAAGTTCAAAGCAGCAAATAGGCCATCCTGGGCTGAGGACATTTGAAAAATAGCATACTTGGCAGGCTGCATATACAATATATGTTCTTTAGTTATTTCCTTTGTGGGTTTTTTTTTTTTGTATACAGCAAGCTACTGGAACTTTCTTCTGCTCTTGTCTTCAGTTACAATGGCTTTGGTTTGGGATTTTTTTGTTTGGTCTCCCACCCCACCCCACCCCACCCCACCCCTTAATAGCTTTCTCTTGGGTTTTGTTTTCATGGGGATTTTTTTTTTGGGGGTGTTGGGGAGAGGTGGGCATAAACAACCTTGGGACAATATGGGAAAATGGGAAAGATACCACAGTCTCCCAACCTCCCAGTTATGGTAACATGTGCTAGCAATGGTATAAAACAGCTGTGTGACCAACCTTAAAACAGTATGAGCAAAAAAAGCCCCTCTGAGGGTGTAAATAAGTGGGTCAAATTCACACTCTAAGGAGCAGACTAAGTTTGACTATTTTTAATGAAAAACTATCGATATGTTGTGATTTCCATTTCAACAGGCAAAAGGAGAGATATTTAACAGCAGAAATACTGCAAACTTGCATCAGAATGCAGGAGCACAGTTCTCACCAGGCATAAGGGTTACATAGGAATCACATGAGCTCTAAATTTAGTAAACCTTTTAATGGAAATGTCACACAGTTCAGAGACAAGATTTAGGGATTTCAGTATGTTTTATGAGCTTCATAACAATATTATTCTTGTGAAATTTCAGTAGGAAATATTAAATCAGCATTTCCAGTCTGGTATGAGTCTTGTTGAAGCAACAAGAGCCATCTCAATCACCTGCTGCTGGAGAAGAGCTATTAGCTAGACAGAGCTTCTTCCCAACACTATGTCTTCAGCATTACCAACCCCTAAACATCAGGCTTCTAGATACAAGACTGAAAACAAAGCTTAAATTTGAACATGAGATATCATCCCAGTACCTCTCTAGACTTCCATGTCTAGATTTGGGAGTTGGAAGTTGATGATGTGATCTTGTCCTCACTTGCATGCCTCCCCAGCTTCTGAACTGGTTTTATGTCTTTCTGTCCTCACTTACATATTCCTGGAGTACAAATGCAAATGCATACAATGCTTCTCTGTAGTCAGCCCTCTCTGGTAGATAATGGTGGGTTTTGTTGTTCACAACTCATCGTACATGGATGGCATTAAATGATATAAGAAGCTGTTTCAGAGCTGTCTACATGGGACGCATCATGGTTATTTCCCCTGTGACCTTAGCAGACTAGCTGACTATTCCCATCCTAAACTGCTTTCTAGGGGTTCCTGATAGGTTTTTGTGAAATATTATTCTGGATGCTGGTTACACATACATTTATTTAAGCTTGTGGTTCCTGTTATCCTACAAGCTTTTCACAGAGACCACTGGCGGCAAGCCAGTAATACAAATGAGGTAGTTTTGGCCTCATTAAATTTGCCATCGGTTTTAGATAACCACTACTGTTGGCAGCATAGGTAAAAATACGTTTATGCTTTTTGTAATCTGGTTAGCCACTTCTGAGTTCTGGTTCTCTAGCTGGTCTGTTTACACAGGTTGGTCATCTCTGCAATAATGCTACCACGCTCCAGCAAAGTGTAACTTGAAAAATCATGTGTTGCTTGGTGTTACCTGCTGGGTCCACCTCCTTTTCCTCAGGAAACTAGGACCTTCCAAAAGTTGGCGTCAGTGTCAGTTTTGAGGTTTTGCTTTGTTTTGTAAGGTTACACTGCTACTAGCCCTTTTCCTTGTCAAGACAGCTGTGAAAAACACAGTGACAGCAATCTCTAGGAATGCTTTCTTCTGTGCTTTTCTCCGGTCCAGTCCTCAAAAATATGGCCATCAGATTGATTTGGAGAGAAGGCCAGACTGGTTGCTACTAGGTGTGGTGTTAAACCCACTATTTCTTAATGCTGACCTAAACCAAGATTACTCTGCTACCCAGATACAACATTGCGCTAGTGAATGAGAACCAGATTTCATGTAGAGCAAGAGAGAAGCTGGCTGAAGTCTATCAGTGTAATATTCTAATTTCCCAACTTTGTTTTGTTTAGCTTTTCTGACACGAGCACTTCTTCTAGAGATCTCAGTCGTCAAATTATTTGTCTAGTAAGCTTCCATTAAAAAAATGTGTGGGAAAATGGAAACAAAAGTAATAATATGAATATTTAAGTGTTATGAATACAAAAATATTTTAAATGAGTAATATGTATATTTATACTTGCTTTTCCCATGTTTTTATATAGCAACATGAAGAAATTGCGCAAACAGGATAGTGGGCAGAGGCTCACCGGTTGGTTGTTTTGGTGGCTGTATCTGCTCTTCTTCATGCCAGCGGTTTAATTTCCTTTCACACCTGCTTCAAAGAAGTTATTACCTTGTGATTTAGGATGTCTAGATTAATAGCAATTCTCTGCTATGAAAAATCATAATCATAGTTAAATCATTGGATGTATTCTATTAATTGGGGTCATGGGGTGGGAGTGTGTGGTAAAATCACTTCAAACTTTTCTGCTTGTACTCCTGTTAAAGGGTAGGAGGGGTTCAGGTACTACTGTGGCTATAAAGACCAGTGGAAGATAGAGGTGCTTCAGAGGTATTAAAACAAATGCTTCATCTCCAACTTTGTGCAACATGCTACAGTATTCTGGTTGTGTTCCCAAAGGATGCAATTTGTAATCAGCTTTTCACAAGGTTTTAGACCATTATGTTCATGGAGAGATGGTTCGTATTGTTTTTCATGTTTTCTTTTTATATTTTTTTTAAAGGAAGAAATTGTTAAATAATAAATGAAAACACAAAAGACAGGGAGAAGTGGTTTTTGTGGTGGGGTTGGGTTTTTTTGTTGTCATTGGGAAGCTGCATTTCTGACACCCAAAGGACTCTGAGCATTGGACTTGTGCTGTGTATGGACAGCCAGATCTAATCATTAGTGAATGCCAGAGAGCAGGAGAGCTGGGGAGAGAGAGTGTGCGAGAGGGAGCTTAGTTTATTTCTGCGGTGTCACATCAATCTGCTCGGTTAAGTGATTGAAGGGGAGAAACGCAGGCTGCAAAAGAAACTGGGCCCTGATTTGTTCAGGGTCACCAGCAGTGGTTTGAAACCGTCTTGTTTGCAGATACCTCTTTCATGTTATTAGGCTGTCAGTTGAGTGACTTTGTAAGATTTATGGCTTGAAGCTGGAGCGTGTGCGAGTGTGCAGCAATGGCAGTGATGGGCAGCGGGCGGGGGGGAACAGAGATGTTATTGAGAAGACAGTGATCCATGCCTGCCTTGATTGAGCTTTGCAGCCTTTTGTCTAGTCCTAGTTAACCTCCTTATGCATTCTTTTTCACATGCTGCGTAAGTAGCTCAAGCAGAAGGTGAAGCAACAAGTGGCAAAAGGTTGCTCATAACATGAAGCAGCAATGGACTCAGTGCAGACTTACTGACTGTGTAACGATGGAATAAAGCTGTTTATTGGGCAGGTCCCAGGTTTAACTTACTAACGTCTTTCAAATAGTTTTATTTACTGTAATGTTGTCAAAGCTGTTGGCTGAGTGTTTCCTTGTCACTGGTAACCTCGTAGGGAAATGCTATCTTTGAGAAAGAATTTAGAGACAGCACTAGCTTATACTGAGAGTGATTTTAAAAAAAAACAAACAACAAAGCAAACAAACACAACAAAGGAAAAAAAAGAGGGAGATGACTTGATCAAAGCAACATATCATTTAATTTTGTCTGTGTGTTGAGTAATAATAGGAGATTTCATTTTGTGTAAGTTTGAAACTTAAAATACTGAATTTTGAGAAACTTTAAAATTTTTTTTTGGAAGTTCATTATAATTCAGAAAATAATGCTTTCTGCTCTTCTGTTTATACAGTTGCTACTTACACCAACATGAAGTCATATATTATTTTAAAATATGAGTAAGAAGATTTTCATTGTCAAGTAGATGCAGTTTCAACTGTGGTGATTTAAAGTCAACAAGAGAGTCCAACAGTACAGAAGTTGGAGAACTTTTTTTAAACAAATTGTCACAGGGTTTTGCCATTTGAGGTTTATAATGGAAAGAATTTATTTGTAATTAGTTATCCATAGGCTGAGGAGCAAATAGAAATTGCTGTTCTGTTGTCATTCACTTAAAAAGCAAGCTATATTATCAATCTGGAGTAATTTGTATGCTTTCTGTTTTCAGCCTAGTCAGTTAACTTAGAAAAAATAGACTCGGTTGTAAGTGCTTTATAAGGATTTGCCAAAGCCTTCGGTATCATGGTAGGTTTCATGTGCTTGACCATGAACATGCAAGTGCTGTTTCATGAAGGTGTTATACCTGTTGTGGTTTAACCCTGGCCAGCAACCAAGCACCATGCAGCCACTTGCTCACTTGCCCCTTAGCCAAAGGGATGGGGAAGAGAATCAGAAAGGAGTGTAAAACTCAAAGGTTGAGATAAGAACAATTTAATAGGTAAAGCAAAAGCTGCATATGCAAGCAAAGCAAAGCAAGGAATCCATTCACTTGCTTCCCACTGGCAGGCAGGTGTTCAGCCATCTCCAGGAAAGCCGGGCTCCATCATATGTAACAGTGACTTGGGAAGACAAATGCCATAATGCCGAATGTGTCCCCCCCCACTTCCTTCTTCTTCCCCCAGTTTATATACTCAGCATGACGTCATATGCTATGGAATATCCCTATGGCTAGTTTGGGTCACCTGTCCTGGCTGTGTCCCCTCCCAATTTCCCATGCCTCTCCAGCCTTCTCACTGGCAGGGCGCAAGGAACTGAGAAGTCCTTGACTTAGTGTAAACATTACCTATCAACAAGCAAAAACATCCGTGTGCTATCAGCGTTGTTCCCACACCAAATCCAAAACACAGCGCTGCACCAGCTACTAAGAAGAAAACTAACTCTATCCCACCTGAAACCAGGACAATACCATACTGGTTTTTGCTGAGTGATATAGTTGTGGGAGAGCTTACAGTAGTTCTGCAGAACTGGAAAGGTAGCTAATATTTGTCTACGAAGTTGTTTCTTCCCTACCAAGTCTGAAAACGAGACCCTTAGTGGCACAGCCTTCCTAGGCAGTTGTTGTTCTCATGTTGAAATGTCCAGCAGGAAAGATGCAGCATGAGTCTTGCAGGGAAAAGAGTATAGCTTCCCTGCTTCCCACCCTCCTCCACGTTACTGTAAGAATTGCTTACTGCATCACTTCTACAGCCTTTCAAAATTTTGGATTACATAGTGTATGATTTTCAGTTTATGTTTTAAAATTTCTCAGAAATTCTGTGGGTTTTGTTTGGGGTTTTTTGTTTGTTTGTTTGTTTTTAATAAATCCTGACCTAGTTGTTTGTTTGGTTCTTTTTAATTAAGTTACGAAGAAAACACCTGTTCTTTTCATCTGTGATAACTGTGCACATTTTGACCCTATAGTAATCTGATACATTTTAGTAATAAAGACACCCTTGGTTGTACAGACACAAAGATGCCATTCTTTGAAGGATATTGATGAGAATCTGAGGTTATTAATCTGAAGAAAATACTGCTTACAGTAGAAAATTGTAACACAGTCCTGCTGTAATCCCTGGAAAAAAAGATGATACTATCTTTAAGTCACAGAACTGGGTCTTGGCAGACCGTCACCTTGCCCTGTGCCTGGCATGGCCACAGCCATGCTGTGTGACCTTGGGCCAGACCCGGACTGCCATCTGCTCCCTGTACTCCTGCTGCAAAATGCATGATGTGTTGTCTGGAAAATCCCTGAGATCTTTGAATGGAAAACAACCTGTAGTATAACTTCACTATGAGTTACACCGTAAAGTAAGTAGCTAATTTGGTAGAATATTTTGCAAATAAAAACTCAGATTCACCCCCTCCTATTTTTTGTCAAAAGGTAGATAAGATTTTTGGGGAGTTTTTGACAAAAATTTTAACGTTTATCAGTAAGAGAATTTCATTAAATTATGAATTCTACCAAAAAGATTGCTTTAGCTGCTTTTAAAAGAATAAAGTTATTCTGATCAACTGTAGTTAAACACAATTTTGGGAATTATAAAGGAGGAGTTTAAGAGACATTGCCTGGGCACACAAGGATGGTGTCAGGAATGCCAAAGCTCAGTCAGAGTCAAAACTTGGAAGGAGCATCAAGGACTGCAAGGGCAGCCTGGTGGGCACCCAGCTGGGCATGAGCCAGCAGTGCCCTGGCAGCAGAGGTGGCCATCTTCTCCTGGGCTGTATCAACAGGGACATAGCCAGTAGTTTGCAGGAAGCGAGGAATCATCCGCTCTACTTGGCATTTGTTAGATCATACCCAAAATGCCGTGTCCAGTTTTGTCCCCCCACTACAGGAAAGTAACTGACAAACTGGCATGAGTTCAGAGGAGGACCACGATGGTGGTTGTGTGCTGTGGAGCACCTGCCCTGTGAGGAGAGGCTGAGAGAGGTTCAGCCTGGAGAGGAGGTGGCTTTGGCAGTCCTGTGGGGCGGTGATTGAGAATACAGAGCCAGGGTCTTCTGGGTGGTTTCTGGCAGGAGGGAAAAAAGGCGGCGGACACGGATGGAAACCAGAGGGGTTCAGACTGGACATGAGGAAAAAGTCTTCATACAGGACAGTCAGGCGGAGGGGCAGGTTGCCCAGAGAGGCTGTGCAGTCTCTATCCTTGGGGCTTTCAGGAGCTGACAGGATACAGCTGTGAGCAGCCTGGTCTGAGATGACCCTGCTTTGTGCAGGGGACTGGTCCAGAGACCACTTGAGATACCTTTCAGCCGGAATTATTCAGAAGGGGAATCTGTGATCTCTTGAGAGGAATTGGTTCAGATTGTTATTCTGCATCTCACATCTGTAATTTTAAGAAATTCTTCAGAGGAACTTACTGATGTAGATATTTGTTGTGCTGACTAGCAAATATGATTCCTGGAATAAATAGTACTCTGCCTGCTAAGAAACATTAAATGTAGAGTTTGGTAGAGTTTGAGAATATTTAGTTATGTTTCTTAAACAGTGAAAACTATTTTAAAGGCAAAGTATTTGGTAAAGAGAAAAGGAACTCTATACCATGTGATTATTTGAACATTCTTGATTTGCTTTTTCACTTGATTCAGTCAGCTCTTGAAAGCTGTCCTGTCTTCTTTAAATCCACAGTGGCAGTTACGGTATTGCTTCATTCCTTGTTTTAAATGCTTTCTGCTTTTACTTTTCAGTCGCTCACACTTAGGTGAAATTAAGAAATCTAACTGTTGGGTATTACATTTTAGACCTGCTGAAATAGCTCTTCCTGCTTGCATCCTTATGGTCTCATTAAGACGATGCTCACAGCATGCCTGACTCTAGTGAATATTTGCAGACCTCATTTGCCTACATTAGAGACAAAAAGCTTTACGAAAATCCTTCTTGAGCAATAAATGGTTGAGTTTGTCAGTATCTGTGATCACAGAGCTGGTGACTCCCAAGGCAAAGGGTGAATGCTGTCCTTCTAGCTAAGTAACTGTTGAAACACTCCATACAAGCCCTTTCCACTGCTGTGATGGTCTGCGGCTCTGAGTAGTGGTTTTGCAAAGTGAGGGCAGCTAAAATCAGTGAGAGAAGTAAGGGTATGTTATAGCAAGCCCTGTATGTCAAGGACTTACATAGGCAATATTGTCATTTCCATTTTTGTGTTTTTAATACCAATTACAGAGTTCAGAATTTTTTTAATGAGTTCCATTTTTGTTGATTCAAGTTATCGTAGCTCATTATAAATCAAATTCTAAGGTCTTTGGATCAAAACCCAGATTCCAACAAGTGTGAGTTATCTTTGTGGTTTACCTTTACAATTGTGACTCAACTTTTTTGTTTTCTCTGTGCTCAGAGCTCCAGGCTGAGATTTTGATTCTCTAGGCATTTAAAAATAACCCTTGACCTGTTCTGTGAGACTGAGGTCATGCTTTAATGCCAGCCAAAATTTCCATTATCTCTCCACTTCATTTATGCATTGTGTTTTGCTTCAGCTATTCACCTGCCCACCACCAGTGGCTCGTTTCATTGTTGAGTTGATAATGATACATAATGGATTTTTTTTTTTAAAGCATGTTAGAATCACTTTGCAATGAAAGTTGTCATATAAATCTGAAGTAATACTGATGTTACATTTTTCTCCAACAAAATGGAACTAGAATTAATTGCAAAAGTATTAATCACAGGTGATGTAATTCTCATGTTAATGAGAAATGCTTGAAGATTACTGAGCTCTATTATAAATAGATAGTAATCTTACAGATTTCCAACCCTTATTTACTCCATTTAAATCTCATGGTCCTGAAAAACTGGGCCAGAAAACTTAAGATGGGAGTTCTCCCTTGGAGCTGTTGAAATTTACTGACAAGATAGATTTTAGAGAACTCTCTCAGTTTATATATGCATGCCATGAAAATAACCTTTTTCATTAGAGTTGAATGATTTTGCTGCTGTTATTACTCCTGTGAATATAGAAATGAGAAGCCATTAAAAACTGGCAGTCTTCATTAGTGGGATAGTTTTCTTGTTGAAATGTCAAAATAGAATCATCAAATTTTTAGAGAAAATTTGTGTTAGCTTTTTTGATAGAATCACTAATAGAGGCTAAGAAAGGAATGTAAAAAGGACTTTCTTCATCTGAAGATGGGTAAAGTGCCTCTTCATCTGTTTTTTTTTGTTTGTTTGTTTAGCTGTTCATATTATAAATCTCTGAATGGTATAAATGAAAATAATTTATAAATTTGTGCAAAATTGTTTCTTCTCTACCCCAATTTTGTTGGGTTTTCTTCTTTCTTTTGAAAAGTTCATCCAATAAATAGTGAAGAGGAGGGCTACAGAAAAATAGTCTGGTTTTCTATGTTTAGTTTTGGAAAGTTTTTTTTTTTCTTTGGATAATCGTCATCCTTAACTTTTGAAACAGTAACCTGAAATGTAATAGTTCTGGGTCTTTGAATGGATATATGTTTTCTATGTCAGGAATGTTCCTTCTTCTGTTCCTATGAGCATATAATTAATTTTTAACCCATATTTAATCAGCCTATAAAAATCAGTTTCAAATACTCATTATTTTCCCAGATTTTTGCAGATCAACCTCCAGTGCATCCACTCTTACAAAGCTTGTTGCACAAGCCTTGCACAGGGCACAGCAGTGATGTTTTTATCTCGTCAGTCTCCCAGGACAATAGGTCATAAGCCATTTCACTCTTAGTTCAAGTAAGTAACCAAACCTCAGACATGTCATTTCCAGGTGGTGGTAGTTAAAAATACTCAAACTGTTTACATTTTCCACTTGTTGCTGGACTAGATATGCAGCATCCATACAGTATGAAATGCAGTTGCATATAGAACAGTCTTTCCTAGTTGTTGAGAGGTTGATGTTGCAGTTTTCGCTGTTAACTTTTCTGTTGCTGTCTTCAGTTTTAGCCTTCATTTTTCATGTATAACAGATGTCACTGAAGCAGTTCTCTGCCTCCATCCAGTCACTTCTGTTTGTTTCCTTTAGCTGGAAAGGTTATTGAAGATAACTGGATTGTAATGTGCTTTTCTTGACTTACCCTTTTAAAGATACTGAACTATTACATGGTCTTTGTAACAAATGTCTTCCACTTTTGATCAGGGTGCCTTTTTCAAAGAACACTGGGGTCTGGCACTTTCTGGCTCATGTAAGGACCAAATGACAGAGCACTGGCCAAGATTTTTGTGTTTTCTTGGTGCTTGAATTACCAGTAATGCCATAAGCTTTGGCACCATTCAGATATAGAATGGGAGCAATGCATATTCACGCTACACACAGATGTTGCAAAATAAATTAGAGAATGTTTTACCTAGAACATCCTCCTAACGGTATGTGTAGGCATTTCCAAAACTGTTGACTTATGATAGAAGAGCTGTTATTAGATGAATTGCTCCTGAAGACATCAGCGAGCATTGCAAAACAGTTTTCCTCTGTCTGTAGCAGGGTTAACCGATCTATAGTCTGTGGGGCACGTGCAGCCTGCCAGGACGTTTATCTGCCCCTTAGTGCTCTTTGTTGTGTACGCTGAGCCCATTTCAGGGGTGGGCTGCAGGCTGGATGATTTATTGTGGTGGTGGTAAGTCTCATGCAGCAGAAGAGGTATGTGGCATATGACCTCAGTACCTTTATTAGAAAAGGCTCAGTTGCTTACATAGATGCAAGACGGTGCTGTGCTGTTTTATAAGATAAAGTTTTGGGCAGATTTCCTAGGTGGCCATTGTCACAAGATCTTTGTGTGTGATCTCCTGTCTCCCATCAGGTGATTCCCTTTTTTTTTTGGTATATGTCAAGTTCAATGAAACTGTTTTGGAGAAAGGTTTCTTATCTCCAGATTCTATTTTCTCATCAATTTCAGATGAGAAAAATATAGAAGTTATTCTAATGAGAATAACTTACAGATATGAGAACTCACTTGTGACTTCACTGATCTAGCAAAACTCTTACCCTACCTGATTCAAACTTCAGACTTGATTCACAGTTTCCTTCATTACAGCTGAAAGCCTTCACCTCTCACTTGTTTGGCTGTCTGGCTGTAGCAGGAGGGACCAGGAGACCGAGCGCACGCTCCCAGTAGCGTGTTGGGATGCATGGGATGCATGCATATACATCGTGTGAGAGGCTGTGGTAAAGACCTTCATCTTTGACTGATGAATTGATTATGGTAGGAATTTGAAGCTTTTGTGGTATGTTCCCAGTGAATGCTGTAACCACTGGTGTCAATGCATTTAATTTATCTGTTTGCTGAGGAATGTTATACTTTTAATGGTACTGGCATTGTCCCACTTTGGAACTTGAAAATAGTTTCAAATTGCACAGTTTTTCTCAAGAATGGGAAAACTATTCTCTGCCCAGCTAAATTGAGAATTTTGAGAAAAATTGTGTGCAGGTCTCTTATGTACTGTAATAATACATGGACCTACTAAACAAGAGAAATGAGTTTTTTCATTTGTTGCCAGCATAAACAGGTGTTTTGTCCGTGGAGAATTGTGATAAGAGAGCTGGCTGCTATAAAGCTTTCAGGTTATGCTATTTTATATGCAATCAGTAGTGGTCTTGTCTTTTCTCTCAGGAGTTTTAGTAACAGTAGTAGTAGGCAAGTCGTCTAAAGGTCTCCAGTTGTGTCCCAAGAGTTGAGAGTTCAGAAATGTTATAAATCTTAAAGTATTTCTTTTGGATGTGATGTTAGTGTTTGTATAATAATATCAAGCCTTTATATATGGTACCTTTCATTCTATAACACCCCAAAGCACTATGTAGAATTATTACAGAGAAAAAGCCTCCCTTCTTGCACACCCCACACACTGCCCAAAGAAGGGGGGTGGGGGGGGTGGGGGGGCAATCCCAAACCTATGGACAGTGATTGTTTCCTTCACTGAGTTTATTCTGTTTGCTTCAGTTCCCTTCTGCTGTGTTCCCCCTGTCAGTCTGCCTGGAAGGGAGCGAGGAGGAGGAAGGGCTCAAAGTCCCATGAAGGAAGAATTAATGTAGTGGACTCCCATGTGCTCTCAAGTTTCCTGACACCTTTCTATCCCACTGGCATAAAGCTTTGTGGATTTGCAGGGGCCATGAAGGGAAAAGCCAGAAGCACTCAGTCCAGCAAATATTCTCCTCAAAACCATCCATATAACTAAACAGGATTTAATGCTTGTAAAAAGCAGAATTCTCTGCTATGATGTTTAAGGGCTTTCAGAAAAGGAAGCCTGTTAGAAGGGCAGGGGGGTGGGGAGGGGAGTGGAACAGCTTTGGTGAGCTGCCAATTTTCAGTTTTTAGGCACCGACTCCTAAAGAAATATTTCTGGTACATACTCTGCATGGCCAATACATGGATGAAAAGCAAGCAACAGTAAATTGGTTCGAAGTGCTGGGATGGTATATACAGGTTTATGTTAGCCCATTTTGAACAGTTTGGTGTACAGCACCAGTATAAGACATGAAGTATATGATCAAATAATCAGATGGTCTAACCTTTATTAGAAATAGAAGTAAAAATATGCCAAGTAAATCACTCAGTGCTGGAGCTATTCAGAACTGTGCATAGAACCCAAAACAATTCAATTAAATATGGAATATTTCTGTGATGTTTTTAAGTGGCAGGAGACCAATCTGATGTGCATTTTGTGCAACTGTAGAATTACAGAATCATTTACGTTGGAAGGGACCTCTGGGGTTAGTCTCATCTAACCTCCTCCAGCAGGTTGTTCAAGGCTGTGTCCAGTTGAATTTTGAATGTTTGCAAGGGTGGAGACTCCACAACCTCTCCGGTCAAGATGCTGGCATAGGTGACCATCCTGATGAAAAAAATACTTATACCCAACTGGCATTTCCATTGCCTCCTGTCCTATTGCTGTACAGCTCTGAGAAAACTCTGGCTTTGCCTTCTCTCTCCCCTCACTCTGGGTAGTTTTAAGCATCAACTCTGCCTCTGGGCTTCCCTTTGCTTTCCCTTCTTAATGCTGAACGGACCCCTCACATGAGCCTCTCCTCACATGCTGTGTGCTCAAGTGCCCAGCCATCTTGGCAGCCCTTCACTGGACTCACTCCAGTGTATCGATGTTTTGTGCTGGGAAAAGCCTGAAGCTGGGCACGGTGCTCCAGGTGGGGTCACACAAGTGCCTGCTGGCAACGCTCCTGTTTGCACAGCCCAGGAGGCTGTTGCCTGGCTTTGCTGCCAGAGCCGTGCTGGCTGATGCTCAGCTTGCCATCTAACTCCCCCAGTTGCCCTGACCCTTCAGAGGTGATACAGCAGGACCCTTCTGTAATATCAGCCAGCTCCCTCAGATGGAGTTTGTGTGGTTCTACTGTATGTGTCCCACTGCCTTAAGTGATCCTGAACTTGACTTAGGTCTGCTGTGGGCACTGCTTTACATTCACAGACTGCAAGTAGGCTTGGAGACCTGAGAAGTCTGAGGGCAAACTTTACCAGGAGACAAAAAATTGAGTAACTCAGCCTTTTTCTATGTCCCGTGTCACTAGCTCCTCTACCACTCTGAACAGTGGGACCACACCTTCCTTAGCCTTCCTTTTGCTGCTAAGGTACGTAGAGAAGCTCTTCTCACTGCTTTTTGCATTTTTTTCTATTTCCACCTCCAGCTGAGCTTACATTTCTAACTCCCTCCCTGCATGCTCAGGCAATGTCTCTGTCCCTGTGTACCTTCTTCCGTTATCTATAGACTTGTGTTTGAGCTAGCTGAGGACTTCTCTGTTTCACCCATGCTGGCCTTCTGCTGCCCTTGCTTGACCTTCTGCACATAGGAATAGACTGTTTGTGTTTTTGAGGCAGCTGTGGGTTGGAAATCCAGCAGCTCTCCTGAGCCCCGTTGCCTTTCAGGGCAGTTTCCCTGGGATCCTGTCAAGCAGATCCCACAACAAGCTGAAGTCTGCTCTCCTGAGGACCAAGGCAGTGGTTCTAATACGTCTTCCTTACTCCTCTGAGAAGTGTAAAATCCTGAATGTCACGGGCACTGTGGTCTAGGTTCCCCCTGACTTTCACATCCCCAACCATGTCTTGCTTCTTCTTGAGTAGCAGGACCAGCAAAGCATCTTGCGTAGTTGGCTTGCCCGTTTCTTAAGTAGGTTGTTGGATGTTTTGCAAAAAGTTTCAAAATGTGTCCCTAATGGTATATACATTCCTGAGAGAATCAAGGACACTAGTTCTGTTTAAATGATTTAAGATTTATATTGTGTTAGTTGTAAGGTGAATCAATAAAATAGTGCACAGCTTCCATGCGTGGCAGCGTTCAAATGATCTACAGATTGTTTAGCAGAACAGTGTGAAAGGTTTTAGTTACTGGATGGGATGGAGAGTTTTGCTTGTTTTGTTTTTCTCTTGCAGGGAAAAAAAGTGACCTTGGGAGGCAGACCCTTCTTTGACAAGTGTTCTCACTTGAGTTTTCAAACATCTCTATTTAAACATTTAACAGTAAAATAATGCCAAATATATATTATGTATATAGGCATAAATGCAAAAAGCATCCTTTGTCATATGGGAGTCAGCAACTTGGTATCCTACGAAAGCTGATATACAATAGCCACACATTTAGACCCTCTACTAGTAACTCTGCTATTGGAGAACATCTTCTCCAGAGCACAGCTGCTTTTCAAGGAGTCTCTTTGATGCACTTGTACTGTGTTGATCAACCATCTTATTTGTATGGCTCGTGGGAGCCATAACATTATTAAATATGCTGAGGTTTTAGATCACTGCTATTATACTACTGTTTGCTTTGGTTTTTTCTGTATCATCTTTCTTTTGCATCCACTACCCACTGATCTGGTAACACCTGTGTGCTAATAGAATTACAGAGTTAGCAATTAGCAAAGGTGTCTTTATTTTGCAACCTCTTCTCTCTTTATGCTTTATTAAAGAGGATTTTAGTACAGATGCTGTGACTTTTTTCCTCTGCTTCCTCCCACACTGTAACAGAATTTCAGCCTGTGATGTCTTGCTTGGTTATTACATTGAATATGGACAAGGGCATTCCTCTTCTAGACATTAAATGAAAAAAATTAATGTGTAAGGAATCATCTTTCTCCCAGAGTTTTAACTGAGAGTATGCACTTTCAAGGAGACTAACTCGGGCTGTGCAAGTAGTTAAAAGTTTTAAAATCAGGTATAGTTCAAGGAAGCAATCAAGATTTTTATCCAGCTCCTTAGAGTTTGAAGTATGGTGATAGAAATCTTACACTAACATTTTCTGTCACAGGAAATTTGTTGTTCCAGTTTCTGGAAACTAATACCGAAAAATCTTTTAACAAAACATTTCAGGGTTTAAAAACTAGTACTGACCGTAAAAAGTTATTGGTCTATTTTGCTAATCTAAACCAGTTAATGCATCCTCACTGTCAGTGTTCCTGAGCAAAAGTAATATTTTAACTCAGTCCTTATGCAGCTGAAATTCCAAATTATGCTAGTAACTTTTATTTCCTAGCTTGCTGGGCAAAGCTCATTCTGGTTATGCATTTCTAGTGATTTTGTCCCAGTGTGCTAATGAGAGGTTAAACTAGCAGCAAATTTTCAGTCACCTGGCCATCCCTGTTGTTAAAGGGATGCAAACTGTATTGTGAAGTAAACCAGTCTGCAATTGGCACACAGCAAGGGAAAAACAGTGTTCATAAGACAAAGTGTTGGTACACGACAACATTTGAACAGGAACTAGAAGAAATAGTGAAGTTTTAGATATTTTAACATTTTGACCTTTTTCAGAAAATGAACATATTCTCCAAAGCACAGAATATGTTGAATCAGCAGCAGGCGATGTGAAACCAGATTGTGATGTAATCTTCAAGAAAACCATATTTGTAATAAGGTTAATTAAATTTGCTGCAAGCTTGTGACAAGCATGCTGTAAGTTTGCCAGTAAATCTGGTCTTGCTTTATCAAACTGAAGGGCAAGAATTAAAAAAAAAAAAAAAAAAAAAAGCCACCACACAACCCCCCTCCCCCCCCAGAAAAAAACAGAAAAGGCAGGGGGAGGGGGCAGGAGGGGGGAATCTTCCCTCCTCCACAAGTAGTGTGTTGCCAGTGGATATGCAGACTGGCAACAATAACTAATATGTTATGAGAGGTTGAACAAGTTTAAATGGGATTTGTCTCTGAACTGAAAGGCATATTGTAAGAAATTTCTTTGTCTCCTTGTGATGCTGTTAAATTGAAAGCACGATGGGAGGCTTCAGTAGAGGCAACAAAGGTTGAAATGATAGCCTGCTGTTTGCAGCAAGCATCATGGTTCCACTGATGGTCCAGACATCTGGTAACAACAGCCACTCCTTGTCAGGTTTTGCCCCACACTGGGCGCCTGAGCACTTTGCACTGTTTAACTCATCAGACTCTTCTAGCTCAGTATGCTCTGCATCAAGAATGTTTATGTAATAAAACAGAGCTAATTAAACATTTCAAAGGGAAACATTATTTTAACTCTAATTAGCTATGATTACGGCTTCCTTATGCCTGCGCTGGATTGGTACTGAAGCTCTCTTGTTTTGCCTCCTTACCGAATTCTGCAGCATTGTTGTTTCAAAATAATTTTTGCATCTGCTTAAATAGGCTTTGTATTCCCATTGCCCGGAAACAAACTGAAAATCTGTGATCCAAGATGCATGTATTTAAAGTAATAGCACATGACCCTGAGACATATTGGGTAAGTTGATACCCCAGGCGGTCAGGGAAATAGGAAAAGCCTCCTCGCTTGAAACGTTTGAGGGTATTCCAGACAGCCATGAACCCTGGCAGGTGGGTGCAAGCAATGTATGCATCATCTACTTTCATCCTATTTGTGCTGTGGTTCAAACTTTTCATGATTAAATCTAGCATGAATGGAGGCAGTCAGGTACCACCGAGCTGTTATCATGTGTACAGATGGACGCAGGTTCTGTGACCTTCCTGGAAGTCCGTCATTTAAACAAGGCACTTGTCACAGGCTAATATATAGCATATTCTTCTGTATTTAATCTAGAAAAATAGCATCTGACAAAGCTTTGGAGACACATCATGTCAGGATACTAAACATCCAAAATGCTGAGAAACAAATACGTAGGGAAATCAAAAAGAACAGGCTAATGGCAGTAATAATCAGTGAATATTTTGTCAGTTAAGCAAATGCTGTATAACTTGTTTAGTGTTTTCTAGCTTTCATGACAGAGCCAGTCTGCAGATCATATGGGAGAAGCAGACTGAATATAAGAACCCATCCTTCCTTTGTCATCCCTAAATCCAAGTTTTTATGGGAAATTTCTTCAGCTAAAGGACCTTCAAATGCAGGTTTACTTCAGCTTTTCACTTGGATTTCACCCTACCCCAGAATTTTTTAAACTCTAGCTTGGGTTTCAAAAAGAAAAAAAAAAAGGGGGGGGGGGGGGGCGGGGAAGGCAGGCTTTCATTCAGACTGGTTCTCTGCAGTCCTAATTAAAATAGACTTCAATGAGAAGTTTTCTTTTCCTCTTCTAACTGAAGCTTAAGGGCATAGTTCTAGCTGGAGAGTATATTGTGTTCATTTTACTGTTTGAGTGGTTTGGTAGAGAAGCTGTCTTTCAAACACAGAGCGACTACTACGATGCCTCAGGACTCAGCTGTCACATCAAGGCTGTTTTCCACATACATGTATTATATAATGTGCATATATCATCACCGTCAGGTAGCTGAAGTTTGTACATCTTACAGGGAAGCAACTTTTTTTCACATTTAAGAAGTTCTCTCTACAGTGGGATTAGAGGTAAATGTATCATATGTTTTAAAGGGAATAATGACATGGGTTGTCCCTTTAAAAAGAAAAGAATGATGCAAATTGAAAGACATATGTATAAATCTCTCTATATATAAATTGAGCTGCAGTACTGGTGCAGTGTTCTTTCCTTTGTGCTAAGAAAACCAAAGGGGGGAATTATTTCCTTTAAATGTTACCAGTCAACCTAAGTGACTGCAAGAGTTAGTAGTCTGAGAGCAGCACTGGAAAAAGAAACCTCCCATTTAGCCACAGAGGAAATCTTCCATTTAGCCGTTTAATTAAATAGGAAATGGCACTGCATAGCCCAGTCATTGTCTCAGCCCTCATGGAGAGGATCAGAAGAAGGTCAGGAGCTTGTTCATTTTCCATGCCCACGGCCTCTGTCCTGAGACCACCAGCAAGGATGGCCAATTAATACCAAGTGCTTTAGGGGGTTTTGGGTTGTGGGGTGGGTTTTTTTGTCCATGGGGATCTAGACTGAGGTTGCAAATTCATTTCAGAGAAGCAGCTACACAGTCAGTGACAAGGATTTCAATCACTGCATCTCTGAGTAAGAATGAGATTAGTCAATGAAAACTGAAAAACTGGTGCCTTGGTTTTTCTGTAACTAGTACTGCCATACCATCAAAGGACACACTATCAATCTCCTGCAAAGTTTTGGTTTCAGAATTCAATCTCCTGCCCGATGCACTGAAAATACAAACTGTGTCAAAATGCAACACAGAAACCCCCCAAATTTTCTCAGCTTTAAAGAGCTATTTTTAAATTCTATTGTCATACTCTTTTCTGAATCAACTCTGCCTCTGAGTGAAGAGTCTACACAAAGCCATCGCTGCTTGCTGGTGAACTCTTTAAATGTTATCAAAACAGCATAACCGCTACTGGGCTCTCCTTTGCTCTATCCCATTAGCTCCAATTTTTAAAGACTCAACTTGGTGCAGTGAAGTTCTGGCAGATTTGAGCACTGGGAGCATCCACAAGCCAGGCAGCACACCATCACTGATGATGTGAGCATCACCTTTAGCAGTCTGCTTGAGACAGTATTTATGGTGATACTTACTGGAATTTAGACATACAACCCCAGTTTCTGTTGCATACTGTAAATCACCCAGCAGATTTTAAAGCACAGTAATTTTTTTACTTACAGTTGACCTCTCTCTCTCTAAGAAGTGAAAATCTGAGTGATATTACTGAAGAAGGAAGGATGCCTGCATTTTGCTGGCTGCTGGCCTTTTCTTGCCTGATCCAGGTGCAGGTGCTGGTGCTTGCATTGCCTCCCTGCTTTGGCTGTGGCAGCCAGGACTGGTGCTGCGACTGGGGGCTGGCTTGTCCCTGAGTCACACAGACCTGAATGCTCTGGGCTGGAAGTCTGGAAATCAGCAAAGTATCAGGCAGATAATTGAGAATTTAGGAACCTGTCCAACTCCTACAACAGCCACTGAAAGTCTTCTGTTGACTTCAGTGGCAGATAGGTTTCCAGTGCTGTTTTCAAAATGCATGATTTCAGCTGCTGGGTGCTTGGCTATGCGTGGCTGTGCGTTTGGTGTGTGTAAGGATCTGGGTACTACTCACCTCATAAACTTATATTGAGCAAGTATGTGATTGTAGAGATAATACTGACTTCTGTATGTATTGTCTGTCCTTGTAGGAAAGAAAATATTATGAAGACTTGTAATACATTTTTTTTGAGGAGCTGGATTGCCTTCCACCCCGCAGCATGATTCATTGGCAGTGCGTGTCTGTGCACCTATATGTACTGTACACACACACACACAAATGCATACATATATTCCCAGTTTAGGTGGTGGTGAGCAGAGGTTTGGAGATAATTGGGATTTTTTTTTGAAAAGTAATTAAGGTTTCAAAGAACTATCTGACTGTACATGTAAAGAACAGCAGAGACAGTGTGTGGTAGCTTAATCTGAGCAGAGCATAAGGTTAGCTGTTATCTTTCATTGCCCATATTTAAAAACTAGTTCCAGGGGCCCATCTTTACAGCTAACCTTTATATTACATTTAAATTCCCTGTTGGGAAACTCAACTTCGCTTATGAATATATCTAAATGATGAATCATTAAAAATATAAAATGGAGGGAGCATGTCGGAGATACCCTGCTCGCCTGCACTCATGTAACTCGAAGGTCTTGGCTGAGGGAGCCAGTATGTAAGTCGGGTTTGTACTGGTCCAGCCTGCAGTGAGGGCCAGGGTCAGTTGGTGGGGTTACACTGGGATTGCCTGGGTGAGATGAAAGGAGATGGTGAGCCCAGCTTGCCTCTTCACTTGTCCATCCACCCTATCCATGTGTTTTATTTCAACATCCACTGGCACCAGCTGAAAGCAGTTTGCAGCCATGCAGCTCGGTGCTGGGGAGCGGTGTGGCCGTGCCCAGGCCCTTTGCAGCCCCCCGCAGCAGGGGTGCAGGGTGCTGTGCTGCTGGCCAGCAGGAGCTAGGGGAGAGGACACTAGGGCAAGCCTTCCTCCTGTCTGTGCGCTCAGAGAATGGAAATGCAGCTTGACAAGTCTGAAGTCATATATAGAAAGAGATAGATAAACTCCGTTAACCACAGAAGCAGGTTTTAAATACATTAAAATATTTTATCCCATTATTTGTTTTGACCAATTGACCACAATATTAAAAATTCAATCATGGAGCAGCTGACAAGTGCAGTTGCCTAATTTTATTTAAGGGTTCTCCCCCCCCCCCCCTTTCCATTTTTCCATCCTGTTAACGCTGCTGCCTGTGCCCAGACAGTAATGGGCTTCTTGTATGCCCACGACTGTTATGATCATGTAAATTTATTGGTGCTTAGAAGAAGCGAGCTATTAAAACATTACAACAACCATTACAGCCAGGCTCGTGTTGGCTTTCGCTCCCAATGAACATATGCTTCCGAGTGAATGCCTAAACTCTTATTTATGGATTTAATTTAATATGCGGAAAGAATTCAAAATTAAATTTTGTGTCTGCCTCCAGAGAGTGTCAGTGTATAATAACATGGTAATTTTTACACATCTTTATGAGAAATGGGAAAATTAATTCTTTCTGACAAGTTGTAATTATTCGACTTGGAACAGTTGCAGCTGAGCAGTTTGCATGCCTGTTGTCTGTTGTTGCACAGTGTAAGGGGAAAACGTGGGGATGGAGATATATTGTGTGTCTGAGAGTTTCTAATAGCTTCTGACATTTTAGCCCTGCGTATTATCAGGGTGCTCTTTAAAGGAGTGGGGAGTGTAATCTGCTGCCTAGCTGGGGGCACACATGCAGCAGTGGACCCATCGTGCGGAGATGGGGTGGGAATTATTTTGGTGTTTCTGAGACTGAGGAAGGGGATCTCTCCATTACTTTGCAAATGGCTAAAGCTGAAAGTGAGGTAACATTCTCTGAGCTCTTTGGCCTCAAGTGTTTTTTTTACCCTTTAATGAAGGTACAGGTGGTGGAAAAGTGTTTAGCTGTACACAAGCAGAGCTATCCCGTTTAAGTGTGTCCTCTTTCTCACCAAAATAAATGACAGTTGGAGGCAATTAGCACCTCTCAACCTCTAGGGACTGACTCCCCCGAAAGTTAGTGGTCTTTTACAGTGAGTGTGTTTAAAAATCAAAACACTCCTCATGTTGAAACGTGAGCTTTTGTGACAAATACTTTCAGGAGGGTAACTTTGTTCTTAGTTAACAACTTCTGTTTCAGAGTTTCTGCTGAAAGGTAGGACATGTTCATCAAGCACAAGCCTGAAGCATCACTGGATGTATTAGATAAAAATAAAATTTATTCAAGTGAATGAAATGTGTATTCATGGCTTTGAAGCCAAACCTGGCAGTAGTGGGTGCTGCATTTTTTGTCCTCCTGGAATGGTCCCTTTGGGATAAACACATACTAAAGGCAATGCTTAGAAAACATTTTATCAGGCACACATTAAAGGAAATAGACGTGCCACAAATGAAACAGCACTGTGCTTACTTTTATTCCCAGTGACTTATCATAGTTGCACCAGCTAGGAGGGTGCTAATGGTTTAGAAGGTGCTACTCTTTCCTGTAAGACACTGGAGAAATTTTGATGATGTGGGTACTTGGCATATGAAGATACCACAGTTTAGAAATATTTATTTCTCCAAAACATGGTGTGCTAGCTCTGATTTATGTCCTGGTTGCAATCTGGGTTATTGCTGAAGCTAGGTAAGTAGTGCAAAAGCCTGTGCGTTCACAACTATTTGGGTTTTATAGGCATTTACCTTGAACCAAAGAATAACTCAGCTTCTAAGGTCTCGGGAGTCCCTTCATGTCTAGTGGACACCTTGGCCTGGTAAGACACCAGCAGCTCTGTGGGAGGGTGCTAACTGCCACTGCAGCGCAGTGGGGCTTGGCTGGGACCTGGAAACTGCGGGGCGAGAGTGGAAAATGCTGCAGGTTTCATCCCAGCAAATGTTTTTAGGGCGTCTGGGGCTTTGGGGTATTGTATGGATGAGTGGGTCCAGGGAGTTATTGTAGGGATATGCTTGTAAGACGGACTGGTACAAATCAGATTTTATTGGAAGTGATTCATGCCCAGAGATCCCAAGAGTTGGGATCTCACTTATTTCATTTGGACCTGCATAGTGGACTTATCGACAATCTTTAAAGTTAGGGATAATAGTGAAGTGAATGCTTCCCAGCTGGTGCAACAAGAGCACAGGATGCTTCCCTAGGGAGCCACTCCACTCCCTGCCCTGCCGTCCCATCAGCCTGGGAGAGCAGCCTTGGCAGCATGCCCCGGCCTCGCCTGCGTGGACGCATGGTGCCTCTCTTCCAAACTCAGCAGTGTGATCCTCTACTCTGGGATGGTTGTCAGGACTCCTTGTTAATCAGTGGGGAGAACCCACAGTTTGTAAGTTCATCTAGTTAACCTTAGATGCTAAAACAGCCCAGGTGAATCATACCCAAAATTGCTTATTCCTCTACCTTTTTAACTCCATAGGGAGTTACAGAAATTTAGAAGTCAGATGGAACCTGTCTTGAGGGACCAGAGGACAGAAACAAGTGAATCTTCCATGTGAAGATGTCCTTTTTTTCCTTTTTTCTGTGTTCCCCCCCACCTGTTTTTTTGGGGCGGGGTTGTGTTCTTTGGGTTTTTTTCTGTTTGTTTTGGTTTTGTTTGGTTTGTTTTTTTCTTTTCTTTTTTTTCCTTTTTTCCTTTTTCCTTTTTTTTTTTTTTTTCTTTCTTCCCCAAACCAGTGAAGGTTTTATTTCCAGGTGCAGTGAGTCATGCACTGCATTAAGAGAATTTCTCTTTCACCAGCATAATAAATAACCTCCAAAAATCTAACTTGTTATCAGAAATACTGCTTGGCAAGAACACATGAAACTCTTAGGGTATGCCTTCAGGTCTTCATTTTTCTTGCCTTCCAGGAAAGGCTGCAGATTATTCGTACTCTGGAGAAACCTCACCTAAATGCTGTCGTCTTGCACTCTGAGCCCTTTTGTTCAGTCTTTGCTGCTTTTAAGGAAAAGCTGGTCAGACCTCTTTCTTCCTGAGAACATGTTCTTCTTGTGCCATACTGAGCTGCTGAGTTCAGGAAGATGAGTACGGAGAGATTGTCAGTTTTCTCCCAGTTCATTTTGAACCACGACAGGAGACAAATTTCATGGTAAGGCAAAGCCCAGGCTTATTTAGCAAGTCTTAAGAGCAGTCTTATAATTACAAATTGGAAACAGAAAATCATAAAAAAAAAATCTAAAAAGGCAAATAAATGCTGCATTCTGTCTTAACAGCTGGATATATCTATGTATTGGCTAGGTAGACTATATACAGCATATATATGCACACATTTCTGTAGCTGGTTGACTTACCTAACCTAGAATCACATAGAGAGGTCCCAAGATGGGAAGATCTCAAGTCTCAGTAGTATCCTATGTCCTGTAGGTGTTTTCTTCAGCTTTCACTGCCCTTGTCTTTTATTTTTTCCTTCACCTCTTACTCCTCTTTGCAATTAAATATTGGGCTATGACTGTGGGGCTTGTTGTTTAACAGTCCTGATTATTTAACAATGACTTCCCCAGGTTCACACAGACTAGCCAAGGATATCTGTGAGCTATGTCATTGCAAAACCACTTTGACCACATTTAGTTTGGAGCTGACCAACTGCTTTCCACCTCCTCTTACCTATTCCCCTTATAAGTCTATAAATGTATCCACATTAAGGATGTATGTAACGAAGCATCCTGTTGACCAGATGTTACTCTTTCTATCAGTGAGGTGAAACAGCTGGTTAGTGAGTCCTCTAGCCTGTCATGTCTGAAAATAGGTGTGCAGTTGCACTGCACTGCCATAGCAGCTCAGCCCTTTTCCTAGTAGGCTTTCCACATTTTTGCTGTGAATGAGGACACTGGGGTCAGGGTCTGTGAATTTGCCTTGGCTGGTGATCGTGCTGGCTGTGCTGCTCGAGGTGCATAAGGAGGATGGTTGGGCTGTGGTGGGAGGCACTGGGAGCCCAGGAACCGTTTTCTGTGCCATCCTGTTGACTAGCATGCATAGGTGATGCTAGTCATGTCTTAGGTATGGTGAAGTGGGAATGATGTTTGGGAATAATTGGTGAAAGAGGGGTGTGTCTCATGAGATTGCAGTTCTGGAGGTACGTTTTGTGCTGGTTTTATTCTTGCAGTGCACCTGAGTTATGCATAGCATTATTATGGAGGAATCTGCCTCAGAACATGGTGATTATTGTCAAATGGTTTCAGCTAATAAACGCTTGGTCAGCTTAGATCTCGCCTTATTGCTACTACTTTCATGAGACTTTGTCTGGATGGTATTTCTTTTCAACCCCCCTCTCTTCCCAAAATGACAATAAAACCCTGGAGATAACAAACAAAAAACCAGCCTCACAACAGCCCAAAGCATCTTTCAGCACTGAACTCCTGTTAAGTGGCAGCTTGAATGATGGCCTTGTTTCATTAAGAAAAATACAGCTTCTGGAGGGGTCAGTGCTCATTAAATAACATGTACTTTTCTTAAAATAGGGGAGCTTGCCCTTCCCATCTGAGCATGGGTGAAGAACACTTTGGGAAGTCTTCAGGCCATTCTCCAAAGCTCATTCTAGAAAATAAACCCATGTTTGTAACCCCCAGCCTGGGTATAAATGATAGAGAAATAAGCAAAGGCAAATTACCAAATGTGCTTAATTTTATTTATTTGTTTAATTCCCAGCTATCACCAAGCCCATTTTGAAATGTATTTTCATGCATGTTGCCCAATATACCCATTTTCTACTTATGAAAAAGGAAAAACTGGTTTGTGTTGTTTCTTAAGCAAAAGAGGTAAGAAGAGGAGGGATTATTTTTCTTTTATTCCCATAGTTTCTCAAATATCAGCCACACAGAGCGTTTATGCTGCTCCTGATATTAACATGGTGCTGTTCGGTGTGCCATGTCCAGAGAGTTTTGAAATGTTATTTGTTGTCCTATCCAGAACCGTATCTCTCAAGTGCAAGTTTTGCATAACAGTCCTCATTGTGGCATTTATTCTCTTAATTTGTTTAAATTATTTGGGGAGCAGACGGTGGTTTTGAGTGAGATGTGGGGGCTTCATAACTTTCCATAGTTCATGAAACAGAGAAATTTCTATTTAAACATAAGTGAGCTTTTGTCTGTAATAATGCCTCCCTTCTGTGGGGCATTTTCCACAAACCCAGTTTCTCCGCACCACTTCTCTCTTTTACAGATGGCAAAATGAGACTCAGAGCTTAATTACTCCAGGATTCTCAGAAAGATAGCAGCAGATTAAGAAATAAATCATGTTTCTTAAATTGCAGTCCAGTGTTTGAAAATAACAGCATCTTTCTTTACTGCGCTAGATCAAGCTTAGCGATGAGTGAATAAAATAATCACCAATACAATAAAGGGATCTGGTTCAAATATACATTCAGAAATTGGTTGGTTTTTTTTTTTTTTAATTGTTTTTTAAGTTGCCAGACTTACTGGAGATTCTTATACTGCCAAACACATGCTTATACTCTTCTGGGGTGATCCCTTTCAGAGACTTCCCTGTACTAATGCCATCCAGTATAATATTACTCATATTGAGAGATCTGACTGTCTTCTGGTGATTTTTGCTCACTGAGCAGCAAACTCACTGAAGAAGTTGGGTGGATGGCTGATCATTGCTACTGATCGTTCCATGGCTAACGGCTGCTAAATTAATCTCTGTTTTCCTTCTGTAAGACAGACATAATACCTACTTCTTTGGCATGTGAGTTTTAATGAGTTACAATGTGTTTGATGAGGTAAAGCACTGTAAAACTTTTGTCACAGTGAATCTGCTTCCAGTTTTGGCACAATTCAGGTATGCTAGGCGAGCTTCACTGTGCTATAGCAGTTACGGGAAGGGATGGGGAAACTTCTGAGCACACTGCTAAAATTTGGTCCACGTTTGGAGGAGCAGGTCTGTACATCCTCATCCGTTTGTGCAGAGGGCCAAGCACCATCCTGGCTCCTTCCTAGAAGCTTTGTAACTTGACCTGCATTTTTATCCAGTCACAAACCTTGAAATTCAGGCCCAGTTAGGATTTCCGTGCACCAAACCCACCCCGCTCTTCCTTGCTGATAGGTAGCATTTGCGCAGCCTCTCAGTGCTGCCCAGATCGCATTTCCCTTCTCCATCTTTTTTGGTTCTGCTTATCAGAACGTGATTAAAATCATTATATCCCTATCTATATCTTGCTGTCTGTTTTCCTTTTAATTAGGTTGTAAAACAATTAGTTACCACCATGTCTCTCTCTTCCCCCTCTCCATCTCTTTTTTTTTTTTTTTTATGACTCCCCCAGTGTGCCCAGAGCTGTTTGTTCTCCCCGGGCAGGGAGGAGGGGGCCCTACCGTCTTGCTTTATTTACAGCAGGGTGAAGGTCAGATATAAACAGTTTTTGTTCTTGTGCTGTTGCTTTCTTTTGTGACCTATCCTGCATTGTTTGGCTTTTTTCCTCCCCCGTGCTTTGAAGTGCCGCACACCAGGTGTTCCTGTTCTGAATTACACATGAAAGGACCACATCCCTGGACTAATTAACTAGTAAACTGCACCCGCCTCCCCTGGGTTTAATTGATGCTGCTCTTAAAAGGGGAAGCCAGTTTCTTATTCCTCCTGATTTCACACCGTAGTCATCTCCTCTTTATCTTCCTAAATACGGAAGATACTCTTGAATTTCTCACTCCTGGGCCATGTGGTGCTTAATATGTCTTCTCATTTCACAATTAATAAAACAATTATCCGGTATGAAATTTTTGAAAAAAATCCTCCACGTTCATGTTTTGGTGTGGTTTTTTTTTTTCTTGGCTCTTAATTTCTTTGTGCCTGATGGTTGCAGCCTCTCCGGGGAGCACAACGTGCAGAACCGCACCGCTTCCCGAGAGCTGGAAGACCCAGTATCTTGCTGCTAATTATTTTACTTGATTGTCTTGACCCAACAAAAGCATTGGTGTATACCGACATCTTCCATGGCTCACAGTTTCTTTCCTGGGGCAACATTTCTTGCAGTGTAATGAGCAGGAGCTTTCATGATTTCTTTGTTAGGCCTGGTGGTAGCACACAAATATGCATCTAGCTTTGTCGCTATGGCAGGGTGGGCCTTCTTGATGGCAGAAAACTTCACAAAGTGACCAAAACCAATTTTAAATCAGCAAGCCTTAAATCAAATATGGCTCATTTCTGTGGGCCCTCCAAAACTGCTCAGTGCAGATTCATCTTAAGTTGATAAAGACCCTTCTTTGACTGAACCAGGGCAGGGCACCAGGGGAAATGGAGAAGGTTGTCATGAGGCAGCCACTGTGCTGTTTATCCAAATTGGGGTGTGCGTATATGTGTATTATACTTCCCACGCACCAGCTGTGTACTGCACCAGCTAAAGGACATTTGGGGCTGGGGCACAGCCTGTGGCCCTTATGTGTTCAGCCAGTCCTCCCTGCGCACCCAGACCTCTGGCCGACTTCCCCGTGCTGGGCAGAATGTGGTGGGAGATGTGCTGGTCCCCGCAGGCAGCAGCCCAGCCAGTAACTCAGCACATTGCAAATCATACACCCTATTGTAGAGCTGTGCAAAAACAAGCCTTGCATTCAGCCTTGGGGACCTTGCGTGATGTTGGGGCTGTGTCAGTGCTGGGGTGTGGGGAGGTCCCAGCCTGGTGGTGCTGGCAGGCAGAGTTGCAGCAGGTGGAGAACAACCACATGCAAACATTTGTATAGTCACTTATTAATTGTAAACTTTTTTGCCCTTGAATGCGGTGCTTGTGTCTTGCCACTGCTTTGACCTTTTGCGGTGCTGTGGATGATTTCACTCCCAGGTTTTCTTTACCCCAAATAGGTTATTTCTTGAAAGGGTACTGCTTTAGGTTCATAGTCAGGTTGTCTGTCTGTCTTAATTACTTATTCACTCATCAAGAGCATCCTGTATCGTCTTTTAATCAAAGTCGTTGTTAAGTGCAGTGAAATCTTTCCACTGACTTCGGCAAAAGCCAGCCCCCATTTGATTCGAGTTGTTTTTAACTTGAAATGGAATTTCAAACTTAACAGTCTTGTGAAATAGAGAGGAAGGATTCAGAATATCACCAGAAAGTGAGTGGGATGCAGCAACATTTTTACTTAAAAAACATTTTCCTCTCTGGGTAGGTGCCACAGTGTGCATATTAGTGTATCACATACCTGCCTCTTTCTTGGATACCTGGCGGAGGGAAAACTGACATGCTTTGCTGTATGTGACCATTTGATTTCAGAGGTGGGACCTGAATACTAGTCAAATGTGGCTTTCTTCAAGACAAAAGTTGTTTATTGAACAGGACGTCTACTTAGTAACAGCTTGGGGCCAGATTCAGGATGGCCAAGAGAAGTGGGAGCTTTGCTGTTAATGCCACAGAGTTTTGGATTAGGGATTTGGTGGTGTTGACATAAAACATAGAAAGGAGAACATGCTGCTTTACTTCGAAATCAGGGCTGTTCAGCAGTGCTGTGAATTAGGACTGCAGTGCCACTGCCATCGGTTTTTGTTGTAGATTCCTCACTCTTCATTCCCACCATGCAGAAGTTCCCTACAATTGAAAAAAAAAATTATTTTTGCTGGCAAGAGCCAGAAAAATCATCACTCTGTTCTCCCCGAGGAGGGTAAATTTGTACTTTTCTAGGGTGGAAAGTGACTTTTGTGGATCGTGCCATTTTACAGAGCACAATGGGACCTTAAGCTTTGGAGTAAGCCAGCTAGCTGACACTGGAGAACAGACCTTAGAGCAATTAATTGTAAACTGACTGAAGCTTATATGTCAAAGACAGGCTGAACTTTAATTAACATGCAGCTTAAGACAGGCATTTTTATACTCTAAAGCAGCTATTTTAAAGCACACAGAAAAAGCGGTGAACTCGCTGAATTTTAGCAGAAGGTAAAGGTAGAACTTCAGCCTTTAGAAGCTTCATAGCTCTATTGAAATCCATGCCTTGCTGTCTTGATTTAAATAGCTTAAAATCTGGAGCCTCTTCTGCTTTATATTTGATTGTTTAGGTTTAGTATTTCCTGATTTCTTAAATTTATTTTAATCAATTTTTGCTAACATTTGCAATAAATTCCTTTTTAGGGAAGTTTTGCTTTAAAAATACCTTCAACATGGCTTTGTTCATTTCCTATCTTATTTTCTAGCAAAGATGTTTTCAGCTTAGGGCAGATACAAATGAAAACTCAAAAAAAGACATTTTATTGCCAAAAAGCACTGGTATAATTCAAAAGCACCTCTTGCTAAATCATTTGTGAGTGTCTCATCAAAAGCATAGGATATGGTTTTGTTAGCGCAGATCAGGTCTTTGAGAATGGTTGTCATGCACTTTCTTAATCTTAGTCATTTTAACCCTTTTACAATTCTTTCTACCTTGCCCTCAGAGCTCTGATGTTCTGTAATTTTTTGCTGCCTTCTCCTTCAAAGGCAGGTTTGCCAGTTTTTGTGATTTTGTTTTTGTGATTAATTTTTGTATGTCTGAATTTTTCAAAACGCTATCAGGTTATAACGTAATGTTTAAAAGCCCACGATCATCTTTTTTAATTCATTCTACCTTTCTTTATCAAAACTGAAAGTCTTGTCATATCCTGTTTACCTTTCAGCTTTTATTTTATTTTATCCTTCAGAAAAAGGGAAAAGATACTGGGGCAGAATCTGAAATTTAAGAAAAAATTTGCAGTTGCCCTTGTTGTTCTTGCAATCTAGCAACTAGCTGGGTTACCCCACTTCATTTCAAAGAAACAGCAGTCATGGCTAGCTTATTATTCTAACTGTTTAAAATTTCCTAATCTCTCAATTATAGTATCTAGAGGTATGACACAATGGCATTAAAAACTTAAAAGAAAAGGATATATGGATTTTTTTTTTTAATTTGTTTGTTTAAAGAAGATGCTGGCAATGTTTCCACTCATAAAGCATATATGACTTGTTATTTTAAAAACTTCCCTTGTTCCATAGGTTTAGGTGTTGGGCTTAATGTTTGGCATTACCATTTTTACAATGGTTGCAGAACAGGAAAAGGCTATTATAACTTCATGTGTAGAAAAGCAAGACAGAGTTACTATTGTGCGGCTAGATTTAAAGGAATAGGAGTTAATATTTCACATATAACTGTATTTTGGCACTTTTCTGTTTCTAGCTGGCCCTTGTCCCTGAATGTGTCCTACCTCCTTCTCATCTTTGCTCTCTTCCAGCACCCATCCACCGAAACTCTGCACTGTGGGATATCATGAGGAGAATGCACTGAGCTCACTTGTACTCAAATGAAAAAACTGATTTGTTAATTCGATCTCTTTTCAAAAATCAGACCTAAATTAAGTATTATCTTAATCAGCAATAAAATACATTCTTTCAATTACTTGTTTCTCTGACTTATTAAGAGAACGCTAAATAGTTTCAGCGAGTATTGTTGTAATTGTTTCCTCCTTTGATTTTCATTTCCTTAGTTGTCATCATCTCCTGGCAGCAGCAGCAGCTGTAAAGCAGATCTTTCAACAGCCTTGTTAATTGTGTAGAAATTAATCTGATTTTAAAAACCTTATTGATATACGGATTTGTGTGTCTTAATGTGCATGTGCATATGCCTGCTCACCTCTTTCGCACAGTGTAGTCTTCTACATCTCATGCCAACCTAATGCACAGGTACTTACTGGCATATGCCACTATAGCAAATGAGAAGGTTATTGTTAAGTATTAATAGAAGTTGTATACAATTGAACAGTAGATTCTCTTCATGATCCTACTTCTGGTCATTACAGCTTTTGTGGTACCAGTTATTCATTTTAGCATTCTATCTTAATTTCCAGACTGTATATCTTAATTGTGCTGTCTACAATAAAAGGTTACCTTTTTCTTCCAGTCTTACATACCAGCATTCTGGTAAAGAGCAGCATCCTTTCAGCATGTTGGCGAAATGATAACTTATACATCATTATGTAAAGTGCTGCAAAGTGCTTTGCATTTCTTTAGGATAAGCAGTGACATAGAAGGATAAAATTTCATCATTTTGAAGATGGTAAAACACCAGGTTCTCTATGCCAATACAAATGGCAGAGGCAGGCATAGCTTTTTCAGCTTCATTGAGATTTGGGTCAAGTTCTTAAAAGAAATTTAAATTGAAACTGTCCTTTCTACACATGTATCTGTCAGTAAAATGAGCAGCAATTCTGTTGTGTAGAGGGACTTTAGGTGTGGAGCCCCTACACTACTGGCTGACTACTAGATGGGAGATGAAGGCTGAGTGTTTTCTTCCTCTCATGCTGTCACGTAAAGTCAGGAATTTAGGGAAGAAACTTCACATGCAGTTCAGGCTTCTGAATACCTAAAAAGAAGTTATAACAATGATTTTGTTTGTAGAGTTACTCTTTATCTCACTGCTTGCAATACCAAACAGCAACCTAAGAAAAAAATTACAAAAAATGTAGTGAAAATGCTATTGTAAATAAACTCTCCATGAAAATCCCAGACTCAAATCCCAGCAGAATAGGCTTAGCCGTTCATCCCTATGAGACAGATAAATTGAGTATCATGCAGTTTACAACTAGCATTTCTTCTCAATGAGACTTTCAAAATCAGTGTCCTGTCTTTCATGCATTGACACCAGACTGCTTAATGTTTTATTTTAACAAAGATTATTTTTATTTGGGAGACTAACAATTCTTCTTCCTCACACTATCTGAGAGTTTTATTTCAGCAGTTGTATATGTGCTGTATATATTTGCAAAATACTTTGCATTTGTTCAGATGAAAAGATATGCCATAGTATTAAATTATATTTATATATATAAAACATGAGGCCAATTTAAAAATAATTCCTATTCTGAAATGCAGTCTTTTGCCAGTGACTACTCACTTAAGCTCTGCACATCTAACCTGAATAGAAATGTACAAATGGAGAACAACCCTGTGCTAAGGCATGGCTTCAGTCACTGAGCTTGAAGTAACGCACGTATTTAAGCAAGCCTGGAATTCGTTGGTTCAGCACTGGTAGCAATGTAGCTGTAGCTTCAGTCTGATGCATACAGAGGCAGATTTCTTTTAGAAGTGATAAAAGAAGAAAGGGCAATGCTGGAGTATTAAACTTGCAGCCATGGGTGAGACTACACACGCACACCTGTATGAACACACTGGCTTAAGGTGGCTTTCTAAAAGCAGGTGGCTTGGGCTGCAAGTATTTTTTCCATAAAGTGTTTCACGTTGATGGAAATGCTACAAGGTAGTCTTGCTGGAAATGATACACCTGTTTTCCTCAGCTTCCAGATACTTTGAATTCTGACCTGTATGAACAGAAAATATTATTGATCTTGTGTTGATAGTGCTGTAAGGTGGCAGAAGTGAGGAGGGTGCTACTTTCATGTCAGTTGTCACTTATCAAGTGAGATTAATCTCTCATTGATCCAGCAAGTTCTCTTTTAGGTGCTTGAGCTAAGCTCACCATTTAAACTTGTTTTATCATGAGTACTGGTGTGTATGTGAAGTGAACAGTTTTTCCTGCCTATGTTAGATGCCAGTTTTCTAGAGGCTCTCTCTCAGTTCTTTGAAGGGGTAACTGATTGAAACTAGGCACTAACTTTCAGATTGTCCATTAGATAGGACCAGAAAAGTCCTTCCGATTCTTCATCTTGAGTCTTCATATCTATATTTGTACTAGCTCAGAGCTGCTACTTAAGAATTACAAGGCAAAGAATCTAAAACAGATTTTTAAAGAATTTTGTTTTTCAGATAGGAAAATGTGTATTTTATTTTGGCCACTTTTTCATCAAATGTGTCTCAAACCCAGAGTTGGACAACCACACACAGCAAGTCCACCTAGGCAACATCCTTGTGGAAAGACAAGGTGCTATTTTGACACTAAACCAAACTCTGTAGGATTTGGGAAAGAGTAGGAGTCAAAATTCTCTGATACTTTGAAGCTCCTTCAACACATGAATAGCTCAAAACTCTTTTATAAAGCAGGTTTATCCACAATGGCCTATGTTAATACACTGCCTCTTCCTCACAAATGCCCGCTTAGTGTCTCTCTGGAACACTTGGAAAGTACAAAATATCTTTGAAGGGATCATGAGGGCTGCCAGATGATATCAGATGAGTCAGAGGTCTGTTACTTAAAAGGAATCCTGCAGGACTCTTGTTTCACTGGTTTCCATTCTCCTCTGGTCTCCACTGGAGACTAATGGACTAATTGGGCTAAAATATTACCCAAATGAAGCTGCTGCCCTTTCCTAAACTAAAAGGGGTTACTAAGCCACTGTTGTAATTTAGTTATACAACAGATAAGAAATGAAGAATAAATTAGTTATAAATATGTGTGGGATGGCTTTTTAATACACAGTCTGCTCAGTGTTATTTTGCAGTAGGTGCTCTGTTGAAAACAGAGGAACTTTGTGCAATAGAGCTGGTGCAAAGTGCCGGGATGGGATCTGCATGACAAAACCTGCAGGCTTTTAAGCTTTTCCAACCGGTGCCGTCATCTCGCATAGAGCATGCTTGGCTTGTGGAAAAGATGAGTAATTTTCAGGTTTGAATTTTATTTCTAGGTGTATTGGGGAGGGTCTTGTCTGTTTATCAAAGTGTGTGTGGGATGCACCAGATGAGACTATACAGGATGACTATATGAACACAAGTCTGCTCGTACTGCTGACAGAAAATACTCTGGATGTTGTCTGCCAGAAACCTTCCTTATGGGGAAAATGAGGCGTGGGGAATGTGTCACGGGGTCTGACTTAACTTCCAGTGTCAGTAGGAAAGGATGGAGTAAATCAAAAAAATGTGGAATATCAAATTGCCAGGACCAGACAGTATTCACCCAGGAGCTCTGAAGGAATTCAAATAGGAAATAGATACCATAACAGACCATTTGGAGGAAACAACAGTGAAGAATAGGATTAGTAAGCACAAAGATAAATGTGTTATATTGCAGAAGAATTAATGTGATCTCTGTTAACAGAAGTTGTGTTTCACAGATTACTGCAGTTCTGCTGAGGAGTCAAGGACAGATCCTGGTGTTACCTACTTTGATTTGAAAAGGCATTCAATGGGTCCCTTGCCAAAGGCTCCTGGAAAAACGTAGCTGTCATGAGATAAGGAGTAGCAGTCTCTATGGATAAAATATTGGCTAAAGGGTAGGAAACAAAGGGCAGGAATAAATAGACAGTTTTGACAGTCTAAGGAAGCCAGTGGTGTAGTCTCATAGGAAGTCTGTGCTGCTAGGATAACTGTTGCTCAACATACCATAAATGATCTGAGAAAGTAAAACTGAAAAAAAGGTTGGAGCTGCCAATAGGTTATTCAAGGAGATGAAACCAAAACAGATTGTAGAGAAGGATCTCATGTTAGTGAGTAACTGATCAGTAAAATTAATGGCAGGTAAAAGTCCATGTGTATAAGTTGTGAAGTAATGCATATGGGGGAAAAAAATAATTCTAATTCTGCGCATAGAGTGGTGAACTATAGCTTACCAATCAAGAGTGTCAGCTCAATGCTTAGTACCAATGCATAAAAAAAGTAGTATGCTAAGAGTTATTAGGGAAAGGAACAGAGAACAGTATTATGCCACTGCATTTGTGTTGTTATTATATCATCAGTGTTGTATCCATGGTTCAACAACATACGGAAGACTGTGTTCCTTGTTTCCTATTTCTGGTTGTTCTCTCTCCTCCCCCCATCTCCATAGTAGAAAAGATGTAAAAAAGGATGACAACTGAAATGAACTGTACAAATTGACTTCCATGTGAGGAAGCATAGACTGAGATCCCTAAGCCTGCAGGAGAGAAATTGTCACAGCACTAGCAAAACTAGCCAGCTGCAACAAGGTCTTTAACCACCACATACCAACATACGCTTCATGCCAGTCCTTCTGCTGCCTTCTCCTTGTCTCTCCTCATCCAGGGCATGTGTTCTCTCTCTTTTTTCTCTCTGCTGCTTCTTCTTCTCTCTTCCTCAGCTGCTCCCTCTTCATTGGCTGCCCAACCTCTTCACAGAACCAGCCACAGCTGCACCTTATCTACATCAGCCAACCCACCGCCCCTGAAGCCAGCCCACAGCTGTATATTATCAATGCTAATTAACCCAGCTTCATTCCTCTACAAGAAATGATAGCAGTCCCTAAAATTGTGAATGGCTCAGAGGAAGTGAATAGGAAATGCTTGTTCATGCTTTTCTTCCTAGTAGGGAACTAGGTGATAACAGAAGGATCCAGCAC